>NW_027176461.1:1615000-2215000 GCF_023349555.1 Cebidichthys violaceus
ACCCAGTTGTTGTTGTTTCATGTAAAAGCCAGTCCTCCCTCATGCAATTTCACACTGAGCTGCACATTCTTCTTTGAATGGATTGTGGGGAAATGAAATAAACACCTTCCCACTTATAACAACCTACATGTTGACAGACAGCACGACCAGAGAGTAAAATCCTCACTTACCCGGATAAACATGGAGAGCTTGAACAGAGCAGACATTGAATTCATTCTGCCCAAAAGAGGAGGAAAACGACAGCATGTAATTTAACACGGATTAGTCAAACTGTAACATCATTTAAGCCTAATCATGAAAAAAGAACAAGTAGGAGACGGGAGGGGGTGTTTGTGGTTCTGCTTTTAAACCAACAGAGAAGACACTAAGAATAGAACAAACAGGGCTGGTATCTCATGTTGTTTTCTGTTATTTCTCCTTGGGGCTTTGGCGATTTCAATCTTAATACATCTTACGATAACCAGAAGAGCTTCTATTTTTGATATTGATGTATAACCTCACTATCACACTTCATCATCATCATCACCATCATGATCAGATAAAAACTGTGGATACTCACAGAATCGAAGACGGTCCGAACCAAGATGAAATCGGCTCGACCGCTTTCCATTTCTGCTCATCGACAAAGCTGAGGAAGTCGTCTTTAGTGCGAGCTCCCTGGTACTTCCTGAAGACGCCATCTTTACAGCTAGAACACAATCAACGACACAAAACATTTGAGGAACATTCGGTGTTTTCACTCACAGAACCTGAAAGAGACCCAAAAGGGCCTGCTTCACCACCACCACCCTGTTTTATACAACATCACCAATAAGAATCTTTTTAATTTGAAACTTGAGATAATCATTATTTCTTGATATAAATTGAATGGTTAATCAGAATAAATCATAGATAGATGACTCCATAGATTTTAGTTGCATCCCGTTACTGAAAATAATTGTGGTATATATTATGTTAACCCCAACTGTGGCATATTTCAGAAACACATATTGTATTTATGCTAACAAATTAAGACTTTTTTTCCCTTTATTAAATCTTTAATAAAGGGAAAAATTATATCTTTATATATAATTATATTGTATTATATATATAAAAATGAAATTAATTATATCTTTGTTAAAGAAACAACAAGATGTAGTCTTGTTAATGTTAATGTGACATCTGATGAGCTAAAAGTACATGAGATTCTAAGCTTACTTAAACTCACGATGATAATGATGATGATGCACATCCGTGTTGCATAAACCACAAGCAGCCACACAAGAGGAAGCAAAAAAAAAAACTCAGAATAAATAAGAACTTACTGGTAAATGGTAGGAAGTGAAGTAATGATGAATCGCCCGCTCAGACCTTACAGAGAGAGAAGACAAAGTAAAGTCAGTGTGCAGGAAGGACTGGTTTGACTCAAGACATTTCACACTTGGCAGACAGCCGAATTAATGATTTATAGTAGCTCCACTGCCACTGGCTTACATGAATATTTCACAGAGAGCTGGAAAACAAATATTAACACAAGATACACTGCGAAATAAAGTAGCCCTGAGGTGAATACCACTTTGTTAAAGCTCATACAGATCTTTCTAAAAGGTGTCATTTTTAAGGATGTAGTTTGCTGCGGTGTTAACCAAAATAACCGGTCTTTGAGTCAATATTTTGAGAGTCAGTGTGTGACCACTGTTCCTTCAGGTATTTTGAGACAATTCTACAATTAATCACACAACTTTGCACTGAATTAAAAATGACGCATCTACGAATCTGGTAGCAACCATCTCGTACTTCAGTAAGTGGCCTTATGTTGCCTTCCAAACTCATAAAATAGCCTCTAACACCTGACCCACACTGACGTTATGTTGCAAAATCAATGAGCGGGACAATAATGAATTTTTGTATCCAATTTTTTGGTTTATCTTTAGCAAATGCTGAAAAATTACACTCACTTGCCAGTTTATCAAGTCCACATCTTCATGTAGGTTATAGTGAAGCTTTTTGTTTGTTTGTTTGACTGTTTCAGAGACGTGTCGGCTCAGCTTTAAGGCCATGTTTGAGGCTCTAGTTTGTAATGCTGTTGAATTGTATTGCCACATACAGAGGTCTTCCTAATATTTAGTCTAGATAAAATATTAGAAACACCTCCTATAATATACAGTTGTATGTGAAATTACATTAGACAAGGTATTATAGCTAAAGAAATATAGCTAAAGAAATATAGCTAAATTTAGCAGAACTGAATCAACACTTCTGACACAGTTACAACAATAAAAGGACATTACAGGCTACATCTGTATGGTGTTTACTGCAGAGCTGCGTTGAGGTATTACATCTTAGTTGTCCTGCTGTAGCTCTGTTTTGTGTTGCATGTATGAGTCAGTGGAGCTGACAGAGGTCACTGAAGCCTACCGGGTTGTTCCGTCACGTCCACCTTGGCGATGTTGACCCCCATGTCTTCCCCCCAGTCCGCGAACTCCTTCCACGCCGCCTGGAGCTGCTGACACGCTGGACACCAGGGCGCGTAGCTGCGGGGGTATCAAGTTTCACAAGCAAATAACTCAGATAAACTGCACAATCACGTTACAACGCTGTATAGATAACGTTATTTACTGAGTACAAGTTTAAATGTACTGACGGACCCGACTGTACTTTATTAGCGAGTTACTAAGCTAAACGACAAGCATACAACCCTGTAGTAAGCTGGTTAGCTAAGTAAAGATGGCAGCTATTAGCTTAGCGTAGACATTTAGCAACGGGTCAGGACTAAATTAGGTTGGATAAAATAATAATCAGATAAAACAGGGCATTAAGGCTTGAATATGACCGGACACCGGGATTCATGCCCCGTTTCTACGAGCTCAAAATAGTGCTACGGTAACGTAACTGACAAGCTAGCTATATCCGGTTAGCTGTTAGCAGGACACTGACAATTCAATCATCCATTCTCCGGTCAGGATCTCCTCCCACGACCCGTCCGTCACTTCTCTGAGGCTGTCACGTTTTGCCGAGACCGGTGGCGAAGATAAATACACCGCCAGAAAAAAACAACATATCCACGAGCGGTGTTTCGTTTGCCGTGTTAAGAAAAACATTGTTGAGCCTATGTTGCAACTAGCTAGCAAACACGCCATGTCTGTTCAGAACTGTTCAGAGAGAACTCCGCTCACTTCCGGTGTGCGCCCTAAAGCAACCCCCACTCACTTCCGGTGTGCAGTTAGCGGTAACTAGTGGGAAAGTCTGGAATTATATTTAGAAAATACAAATATAAAATTAGCAGTTATCAAGTGTTGTGTGCTAAGTCGTTGAACAGGAAAAAAAAAAAAGCCAAATTAGAGATGCAAATGTCAGCATAAAGGTGTGCAAGTAATGCTGATGGCAGACGTACACATCAACTTGAAGGCTGAATTATTTAAACGAACCAAAGGCAATAGAGTAAAATAAAGCAGCTTGTCAAGTCTATAAAGTATGAAGTACTCTATTTTATTCTTATTTATTGTACACGTGTTTGACCAGCAGATGGTGCTGTCGTTTCTAAAATAGACCAGAAAGGAGGTAGATAGAGCTGTTGCACCTGAGAGAAAACGTTGGCCTAGGTTAATGAATGTGTATGTAATGTATTGTAGACAATGATGGAAAAAGTATTCAGATATTTTACTTCAGCAAAAGTAGCAATACTACAGTGTTAAAATACTCTGTTACAAGTAAAAGTCCTGCATTCAAACTCCTACTTAAGTTAAAGTACAAAAGTATTAGCATTAAAATGTACTTCAAAAAGTTAAAGTATTCATTCTGCAGAATGGCCCATTTCAGAATAACGTGAATTATATTATTGTACTATAATTATTGATGCATTAATGTGTACTTAATGTTGCAGCTGGTAAAGGTGGGAGTAGTTTAATTTACATTTTATACTGCTGGGTAGCATAACCTATAATAATATATCATCATTTATGAGTTGATTTATATTTTGTATTGATAGTCTAAATCTGCAAAGTAATTAGCTAAAGCTATCAATGTTGTGGATTAGACATGTAAAGTAGCAGGAAAGAAGAGTATTGCTGCAACTTTTTTTTTAAAAAAAGGGGGAAATTGCCATTTACAGCCCATTACAGTGTCTGAGAGCTGAAGATGACATCTTCAAATGTCTTGTTTATCAACAGTCAAAAAGACATTCAGTTCACACCGATAAAACAGAGAAAAGCAGCAAATTTCCATTTGAGATGCTGTAACCGGAGAATATTGGGAATTTTTGCTCAAAGAAACTTATCAAATTTGACCATAAATCAATCTGTAAGTCAAGATTTCAAAGTGCATATTAATAGGTTTATGCTCCTGAAAAATTCTGATAGCAAGTACTAATCAATGATTTGATCCAAGAGGAACTGTGTCCTCTGCTCAGTATCTTCAAAGCTGCATGATCAAAGTGTTTTGCATTTCGCATCTGTACATGCAAAAAGCCCACGGAGAGCAGAGTGAAATCCATTTGATTTGACCTCGAGGTGAAGTGCAATCCTATTAAGACCCTGCCTTCTAAGTAACGTCAAGCTATATTCTCCTCAGCATTTTTTCTTTGTCTAAAAAAACTTTTAACTGTTAAGAAAATACCCTCGCTGCCAGATCCATCCATCAGTCCATTCATTTCCTGTGACATTTCTGGGTTGCTTGAACCACTACATGTGAAAGAGTGGTTGTGCTTTTTCCATATAGACGTTCTCCCGTTGAAGCCTCATTTTAACTTTGCAATAGATTGTTCTTTACAGAATAAGGACTGTGTACTATGAAGTTTTAAGAAAGGAACCGCTTCATGGCTAGAATGTAAGAATAATAACAGCTGTGAATAACTCAACCTTCATTGCATGGCATGTGAATCTTAACCTGCCCTTTGACCCAGAGCTTTACAATCTTTCTGGCTTGTGACCCTTTAAAACAAAACAATTCCTACTTGCAACCCCTCTCATTGGTTGCAAATGTCTACCAGTTGTACCAAAGACAGATTCTTTACACTCTTGATTTATTAGAATATTGTTTAGAGTTCCAAAGAAGTACAATCAGTGAGTAATTTATAAGAAAAAAGCAAAGATCAGAGGTTAAAAATTCTTGTGGAGGACCTGACCCACAGGCTGGGACTCACTGGTTTAACCTGTCCCTGAGGGGGATCGCAGACACCCCGCAAAAAGCATGAACGATCTTGAATTAACATAACATAATAACTGACAGCTAAAACTTAAATTGACCTCAATAAGCTTCTTTCCCAGGGTGTCTCAGGCTCTTTTTTAGAGACAATACTAACACAGACCAGGACAAAACATTCTGTATACCTACAAATTGGTTGTTCACTCTCATGTCTTGACTTGCAGGTTGAGAACTTAATTAGTTCTTGTGCTCACTTACTTTGTCACTCACAAGCTTCCATATATTTGTGCCAGTGTGTAAGAGAGTCAAATCATCCTGCCTGTGTTTCTCTGCATGAGAAGGTTTCACTCTGGGTGAATCTTCAGAATGAGAGCAGTTATTATTGCTGGGAACCTACAGGCAGATTGCAATGGCAGCCAGTTATCAGTGCACCTCACACTCTAAAAATACCCTGCAGATGACATCCTTTTGTGCCCCTACCATCGCCCCCTTTCTCCAGCCATCAGCTCTGCTCCACTTACAGCGCAAAATGAATCTCCTTCCTGCTCGGCACTCATCTGCTCTCCTCCTTCAACATAATGTGGCAGTGAGGGAAATAAGTGGCTTTGGGGAGTTGTAGTGCTATTATGTGTTGTTCTTTCAAACTCCACTACTGTGCTCAGGCTGCTGCTGGTTTGAGCAGGAGGACTGACATTTTCTCTCCTATTTTTTGTCATGTTGTTTGGTCAATCAGTCAGTCCAACACCTATAGGTCCAAAGAATAATATCTCGACAATCACTGGATGAATAGCCATGACATTTGGCACAGACATTCACCGCCCTGTGTGATTTCTTCATGGATAACACTTTGACTTCTCATCATATTTGTCATGCCTCCAACACTGACGGTGCCTTCAAGTGGGCTCCTGTTAAGAGTTTATCTGATGTGATAAGATGTTTGCTCCCGTCCACAAACAAGCACTCTGCTGTGGAAGATTTTTCTAATTTTACATTTAATTTGCTGCTGATTAAACTGTCGATGGCTGGCCAGAGGCTGATTGTTGCCATGGTTACTGCTCGGCTACAGACAGTAATGTAAAACAATCTTTCCTTGTGAATATTTCTTGAGTGTGAGTTTATAGATTGCTTAAAGGATTCAGATTTAGCAAACAATGTAAAGACAGAGTGGAGTTTTGCCCTGTTAGCACAGTTAGCTCACACACTGCAAATCTCCTATAAATATATATAAAACTTGTAATATGATCATCTCAAAAATATAACATTCCAGTGCCAAATGTCAAATCAAGTGAACCCAATATCACATAAAACATCTTGACTAAATCCAGCTTAATCTCTCTTAAAAAGACAAAACTCAGCACAAAAGGAAGGACAATGTAGAAACTTCAGGATAGGAAATTCAAAGAAAGAATATGGAATTACAATACAACAATAGGATTACACTGCATTTGGTGCAACACTAATGTAACAAATCCAACGCAAGATGTTCAGGAAAATAAGTCCAAGAAATGAGTCCAGTGCATTAAATCCAATGGAATAAATCCACTTTATAAATCCATAGCTCTGCTCTGGTGTGTAGCCATGATTGGGATAATGTTGAGATTCACAGTAATTGCTGCGAAATAAAATCCATCAGGGCGATTATTGTAGAAGCACAAAGTATAGCAAAAGTCTTTAGAGCAGCACAAGTAGAGAATAGTTGAAGATATTGTTGCGCCTCATTGATGCCACAGCAGGTGTTTTCCATTAAAGGTCTTTGGCAACACACCTGTTGTGACTTCACTGATTAAGCTGAAGGCAGAGTGCTTGAAAGTCTCACCCCAAATGGAGCAGCACAGCAGAGTTGACTATGCTCTTCAAAAGAAGTAGTGTTGATTTACCTTTAAAGAAGGCACACATACTGGTCTCTCCCAACGCCGTAATGAAAAATCAAAGTTCTACATTTGTACTGTGTATACACTGAATTACAAATCATCATGTGTGTGTGTTGTATGAGCAGTACAAGCAGCTGATGTGACCTATTCGCTGTGGGAAACACGTGGATGTTGAATTATTGACTCGGCTCTTTTGCAAAGATGATGTGCACATATTTACTGAAGGTGGAGTTAATGTGCAGCACTATAGTGCCTTGAAAATGAGACTTTTACCCTGATTTTAATGGCCCCTTGTAAATATTTTATTGCAAACATGTGAGCAAACAGTTGCTTCTTTACACATCCAGCTGATAGCAACATTATCGTTTATTTGGAGTGTTGTTTGTGTCCACCTGATGAATTTAAGTCAATCCTCACTTTCCTTTTAGCTCTGTTTTGGTCCCAACCTACTCTAACTTAGCTGCTAAATGCTCCACTATGTTCACCAGCTAGTCGCTAACTTCGTCTGCTTTGCTGAGCAGTTATTGTACAGGTTGTTTATCAAAGTTTTTTTGACTGAAAACGGCTCCAAAAAAGGTTGATTGATGTGCAGAAACTGAACCAAGATAGTAAAGTTGCAGACCGTAAATCCAAAACAATGAGCTGAGAGATGCTAAAACGCTCCATAATTGTGTTTAAAAAATTCTTCAGCACTTCTGCACACACCGTGTAGCACAACAGGTGTAGATGCTTGTTTTTCTGGCAGAAATAAATATTTCCGCTCAAACGTATATGTTCTTGTTTCAAGGTTACTTGCCTCACCACAGCTCAGAGACCCAACGCTGTCACTCACAGCAGAGCCACAGCTGTATCTCTGCATGAATAAGACCGTCATACTGTCGTACAGCTCTCAGAGACTGTTAGCATCCACGTGACAGCTGATGGTAATTTCAAGAGTGATGAGTGAGAAGTGGCACAACGTGGGAGTGAAGCATGCACTCCAATCACAGAGGAGCCTTTCAAACAGGGGCTGCACAACATAACACTACAATCAGTTTCTCTGGGTTTTCCACTTGTTTTTGTCCCCAATCCCTTAGACACACATACTGTAGTGATAGTATAGAAGTAATAGTGTTGTATAGAAATGTAATTCTCCTGTTTGTCTCTCTTTGTCTCATTGTCTTTCTCTATAACATACAGTTTCTTGTTCCTATCGTCCCTTTTTGTTTTAACCAAGTGATAAGATGCTCTCATCACCCTCCTTGGGGTGCAGCAGGCAGTTGTTTTTAAGTGATTAATCTATGGTAAACACAATATACACACTACCTGTCCAGTATCAAACAGCTCACAAAATTAGAAACTTGCTGGGGAAAAAAGGAAGAACATCAAGCAGCTAAAGAGACAGGTATTTATGACCAAAACAGAGCTAAAGGAAGAGCGAATATTGGATTTATCTGTCAGAAAGCTCTGATGGGATGCGAAGGGAACAGTTATGCTCCAACCAAAATGTCCTTGTCAGATGGACGACAAGGACTTTGGCAATGTTGTACGTTTCCAAATCCCACAATCTGTCTTGGACACCCACTCCACACAAAAAGATGTTGAAGAGTGTGTTGAGGTGAGAAATTATTTTTGAATTTAAACTTCTCTAACTATCGCTCTTTTTTCATTCTTTGTTATGTCTGTCACTTTTCATTTTTACGTTTGTTGGTATGATGACAGCTTGCCACCTCTCCTGCCTTCGAGTGTGAGTCAAACAGCTATAAATACTTTTGTATGAACTCTTTTTGGCCGTACCTGCCTTAATGTTGCTTTAACCAGAAAGTATAAAGAGTGGGAAACTGCGTAGGGATGTGGTTTGGGTCAATTGTATTGAATTGTTATTTATTTAAATATTGGTATCCAATACCAGATCTGCATGTCGTCACCAATAGCTGATTCAGCTATTTAAGTTATATTTTCAGGCTGTTGGGTGCAAATGAGAACTCATCAGTGATTGTCCCTGAATTTATACATCAAAATGTATTTTTACACATTAAAATATTAAACATGACAGTAGTACAACTTAGAATTTTTAACAACAATGATTTACAAGCATGACACAATTTTTATTAATTTATTTTTAAGAGATTATTTAAATAATAAATAATGTCTTAATTCAAACAAACACGTTCAATTAAATTCAATTAAATTCAATACATTTTTGTATAGCCCAAAATCACAAATTTGCCTCAGAGGGCTTCATAATCTGTACACATACGACATCCTCTGTCCTGGAACGCTCCCATTGGAACAGTAAAAACTCCCCCAAAAAAACCCTTTAACGGGGAGAAAAGAGGAAGAAACCTTAGGGAGAGCAACAGAGGACGGATCCCTCTTCCAGGATGGACAGAAGTGCAATAGATGTAATGTGTACAGAATTAACAACATAACAGAGTTGGTGGGTTGAGTGTGCATTATTTAGGGTTAGGGGCGTAGGGTTAGGGTTAGGGTATGAAGGCAAATCACTGTCAAAATCGCTAGTTTAAGTTTTACACCTTAAAAGTGAAATCACTTCACTTCTCAAGTGCAGAATCAAGTCTTGACCCTCAGCATTGAAATAGGGAGCCGGGCATTAGAAGAGTTTGTACCATTTTTTCTTCTTTGTGTGCATTATTTAGGGTTAGGGGCATAGGGTTAGGGTTGGGTGTGAGTTAGTTATTGTATCTTTGTGAGGACTAGTTTGAGTTTTACACCTTAAAAGTAAATTCACTTCACTTCTCAAGTGTAGAATCAAGTCTTAACCCTCAGCATTGAAATAGGGAGGGCATTAGAGGAGTTTGTACCACTTTTTCTTCTTCTTCTGCTTGTTGGTGATCTGGCTCTGAAGATCTTTTTCTGTGGCCTGGAGGAAAGACTTCTCCTGCTGCCAAAGGAAATGTTCAGTTTCTAACAGATCTTCTGTCTTTTTCCGGGCTGCTTTGATCCTGTTTATCGCCACTCTCTGTTCCTCCACTGGGCTTGGGATGTCTGGTCCCTTTCGAACATCTGCGTAGCTTCCTCCTCCAATGTTTGAAGAGTAGTTATGTTCTTCAGCTGGGCATGATCGTGGTCCCTACAGGTTTTTTCCAGGTGTGCCGTGAGGGATGACTGTTCCTCAAAATGGAGATGCTCCGTTTCTAACAGATCTTCTGTCTTTTTCAGAGCTACCAAGATCTCTCTGGTCTCCGCTCTCTGTTCTTCCAGCTGGCCTTGATGGACTACCTGGAATCGCTTCAGCGTCTGCTTAGCCTCCTTCTCCTGTGTTGCAAAATGAGCTATGATCTTTACCTGGTCAAGTTTACAGTCTGTGAAGGAAGACTTATCTTGCCACTGTAGGTGTCCATTCTTCAGCTCCTGCTCGGACCTTATCAAGAGCAGCCTTGAGCTTACTGTTGACATCTAACTGTTCATCAATTGTATTATTTCTGCTTTTCAAGGCTTATGGTGAGACTCTGGATGCAGCCATGAAGGGGATGGCAGTTGCCCTTCTGATAGGCTATGAAGGTGTGGAACGGTTTTCTTGGAGATTTGTATGTTAATGTTTAAATATACAGTGACTTTAAGGTTTTTCTCTGCTGAGGTGGAACGTTTTGTGAATATTCTGTTTAACTACAGTATGGAAGTTGTTGGAGATCTGCATGTTTTAATGTAAAAACAATTTTAATGCAAGAAAATAAATTAGACTTTTGCCTCAAGACATGGTGTTTTCTTATAACTATAATTTGTCATTTGAAACGACTCATACTTTAAGATAATCTTAACTAGGAAAGTAATGTGAGTTGAAATCACTAGTTGGGACAAGTGAACTGAATGCATGAAAATAAGTTAAATTTACGTTTTTAAGTTGAACCACATGGATTTTTATTACAGTGTACTGTTGATCAGACGTATTCTCATGTTTATGTTGAAAGAAACTGTTTGAGAATGAAACTGGATACTAAGTAGTGAAACGGTGTTCAACAACAGCTAGCAGGTGTTATGAATTCTGTAGCTACCTAACATTAGCTAACGTAACGTTCTATTAGAGGCTTCAGCTAGCTTAGCTAAGTTAGCACCCAGATAGCATCACAAACACGAGTGCTAAGTAAAATGTTTTCTCTTTCATCCTAATAGGCGACATTCAACATAGTCTGACTGTGTCAGAGTTGTTTGAATCTGCTCACTCCATCGAAAGGTTGGAGAAATGTGTCCTATATTCTGTCTGATATCAGGAAAGAGAAAGAGCTTAATAATTATTATTATATTGCACTTCTAAACTGTGAAATAATTGTGCATGCAGGTAAAACTTTGAAGAGGTTTTGTCAGCGGTCTCTTAAAAAATGGATGTCAGCATTGCCGTGACGCTGATTCAAGGCCAGATGGGTGGCGTGGTGGAGCGAGCGGTGAACGGGGCTGTGGAGACCGTGCTGGCCAAGATGCTGTTGGAGTCAAATTTGAGGGGCTCAAAGATGTGGTTCCCCTACTTATTCCCCCTGGTCAGAAAAGCCCTGTTGATCACTGTTTTATTATTCCCATGTAGGCATTGTTGCATTTTAATAAAGTGCAACCGATGCAATGTATGCTGGACTCCAAGTCAAAGCTTATTTGCAGCCATTGTCCCTAGTTAGGCTTTGATAACTGGAGGCCAACATTGATCTTCTAGACATGCACCCTGATATATTGATCTACCTCTTGTTTGTACTGTAATTTGTTGAAACAGCCCCGTCAATGCAAACCTTTCCGTGTGTGTGTGTGTGTGTGCGTGCGAGTGCGAGTGTGCGTGCTCACATTGTCCCTAACCATTTGTGCATATCTAAATCATTATATATATATGTATATATATAAATGCATGAATAATGTATATCTAAATACGTTCTTAATCATTTACTAACACTTTATAAAGGATGTTTTTAATCATCTACAACTCCTTAATAATTGGTTTAATAGATATAATACTTAATTTACAAATGGGGAATCCATTATTCATAAAGTATGAAAACACAATCATGAAACAATAATAGACGAGCTTATCAATCAAGAATAAAACATTTATAACTGTTGTTATGATTTGCATACTAATGAGTGTTAATGTAGGAACAATGCTTTATAAATGATGAATTAAGTGTTTACTCATACTTAACTAATGCTTCATAGTGTGTAGTTATTATAAATATATTGGTTCAGGATGGCAGAGTGGTCCAAGGTGCTGCGTTCAGGTTTCAGGCTCCTCTGGAGACATTGTAAAGGACTCTTAAGAGGTTCTGTTCGTGTAAGGTTAATATGTCCTACAAACCTTTTTCTTTGTTACCTAAATTAATCTAGGTTTTATTTTGTAAGTGCCTTTTTACGTTTTGGGTCTTTTATTTTGAAGTCCTTCTGCCGAAACCGGAAGCAGATACAATTCGCGTCAGAGAGTATAGTAGCTTGACTTCGGATTTAGAAAAGTAAGATAATTGACGGTGCAGACGAAAAGAAAAGTGTTATAAGATTTAATTTCTTTGCAATAAGAGTTTATAAATTAACCGTTAAGCACCTAGCTGGAACAAGAACAAGGTATTGTGTGTTTATTGTGTTTTTGATGTATTACTGTTTCAACTAGATGCTAATGTTAGCTTAAGAGGGATAGCTAAATGACTAAACTGTAATTTTAAGCTAATGCTATATTTCGGTTTTTACATGTGCTTTTGAAAAGTATATATTAGAGAAAATGTTTACTTAATGCTCCTATGTATATTGAAATGTAATTTAAGGAATGTTTAAACTCGTAAGAGCTCATTTATGTTTTATCTGTTCCTTAGCTCTTATGGTGTTTTCTGGACATTGGTTGCGAAGGAGAAAAAAGTCAATTTGTGTTCATCAAAATAAGGATGATGGTTGAGCATGAATAAATGCCTCTGGAAACATCAGTACGCTTCACCATTGTCCGGCTGGGGTCCGCTACAGGCGTAGGTTTGAAATCCGCTCCTGACAGCCGAAGTTTTCAACTAATGTGGTAATGACGAAACTGTGACGAGTAGTCAGTCACAACCAGTGTACATTAAGCAATGTGTTTGCACAAAACCAACGCAAGATAACCTGTAAAAACTCTTTCAGAACGTTGACGTAAATTGGCATTATTCAAGGACAAATGATGGTGGGACCTGATTTTTAAAGGGAGCACAGTTTGAAGACCATGACATGACCAGCTTTGTAAAGTCAGGTAGGTCCAAAGTCACCTATCTTCACTCATCTCATCTGAGGATTAGTAGTCATGCACATATAACCACCTGAACCTGGGTAAAGTTAGTATGTGTTTGTTTGTATGGAGGCGTGGGTTCAAATCTCACTTCTGACTGCCAGGGAATTTACTTCACTGCTGCTGTTATTCTATAAACTGCCTCTGAACAGCAGATCAACCACTATACTAATTGATACACAATTTTATGTATATATATATATATATATATATATATATATATATATATATATATATAAATGTATATATTCTGAGGGGTAGGGTAGTTGCTGGAATCTACGTTCCAGTCAGGCGGCTCCACCCACTCCTTCAGGAGAGCACTGAGATCAGGTGTGGGAAGTTGTTTTTGAAGTGTGTTTAATTAAATATCCTTAAAACCTGCAGAAGTGACTCTGCCTCTGATTGCTGCGCTGCCACTATTATTTGTGTCCTCCGTACCATTCCTGTTACAATATACATATATATATATATGTATATATATATATATATATATCCAAGTCTCTAGGTTATATATATTGTGTTATATTATTATATTATATGGGTTTTCATCATTCTAAAATGCATCTTATCCATATTTACAATTTGCATTCCTCCAGTCCGCTGACAAAGTGCAAACTGATGTTAGCCTATATTAGCTTAGTTTAATTAAATCATAGCCATACTGTGACAATTCCTCATTTTTTACTAAACCAATTACAACTACCAACAATCATACCCTTGAGGACCTTAATGCATTGCCACATATTGTCAAATAACGAAAAATAAAGGCTAAAATTTGGCAACTGCCACGGCACCTCTCACAAACAGTGGCAACTACCAAGGGAAGTTGTGGCAGCTGCCATAAGCAGTGGTAACTGCCGCCGCCTTGCTGCAGCAGCTGAGCTTGCAACAGGAAGTGCCTGTGCTAGCTGCCACTGCCATAATTTGAGCTTGCCCTTTCTCAAAATATGAGGAATAACTTTTTGCAAGATATCATACGAACCATTGTATGAGGATACAATGAACCAAGTAACTGGTCTTTAGCACATTAACCATAACATCTTTATCAATAGTGGCCATAAATTGATTGATAGAGCTTTAAGATTAACTTGCACATGTCAATCTATTTAAAATGGTGTTGTGTCAGCAGAATCAGGTGAGGAAGCTGAGTGACGCAGACAAGATGTTTCCCCCAGTGGAGCGACAAACTACACCAGACACACCCGAGAAAAGCGTGGCATTAACAGCTAAATACCAGCTGTTACAGGATCCCCGTCAACATCTGGAGCCACCGGAGCGGTCCTCGTTACCTGTGAGATTTCATATTTTTTGCCCTGTGTCCTCTCATACGTCTTACTCTTTCTCACAATGAGTGCTTCCTGTGGTTCAGACTCTCCAGAGAGATTCACTGCCAACTCCTCACACATTGCAAGCTTCAGTTTACTGTCCATCTGTTGCTGTAACACACAGCATCATCATAACAACATCATTCAGTGTGGATAACTAAATTTGATATTAATTATGTGATAATATGTCTTGTGTTGATTAATGCATTTTTCTGGGACAGTTTCATAAAACAGGAAAACCTGGGATCTGCATACCACCTTAAAAATCTATATTTTTTTAAATCCAAAACCTTAATGAGTAAATCCAGATTTAAATTGACACTTTAAATACAATTTTCAAGGTTTTTAAATCTTTGCAAGTTTGCAAGATTGGGTTTGTGAATCTGTTTTTCATATATGAGTTTAATTTCTGCAGTGACATTTCTCTGCTTTTATTCTAAATGGCTTTTAAAAGTCCTAAAATCTTAAACTTCTTAAAACCTGAGTCACTCTTCTGCTCTCATTTTATGGTCATTGCCATCAGTGAGCAAAGTGTGAAATGTGAGCTGTGTGTAAGGATGTAAAAGGTTGATCTTTACAGAAATGTTCAGTATTTTATTGCTTTCTACCAATCTTTTCTCCTTCTACATTACGCTGTTATGGGCTTTGTCTCCAGTGTAAAATCCAAACTTCAGTAATTGCTTCTGTAACAGAAGCGAGACCTCCTTCATGTCTCATAAAAACTATAAATCACTCTGCACCACCAAACCACATTAGGGATTCTGCAACATAATGCCTTTTCTCATTTGTGAAGTTAGTACAAACAGTATCTGCAGTCTTCAGCTCAGCAGCCTGCAGACGTGTCACAGTGTCAAGCTATTGAACCCTCTGGCCACTGATTAATGAGTCTCCCTCCTCCTTCAGCCCTCTTAAAGGTGCCACCGAGTTGTCATTTGTTTTCTTGTCTGAGTCACCTGAGGGGACGATGTTGGATTCCACCCATATGCCGCGTTTGGATGTGTTGCATTCTGGATGAAAAATGGTTTGTTTCTTGATAGTATGCATTAATTATGCTCCTCAGATAGGCACTTAGATACACACAAGTAATTACCAAACACTTCTCTGAAAAACAAGCTTTGCTCAAATGCAACAAAAAGCAGAATTCATCAATGCCAACGTGGTTAACCCCTAAAAAAAAACGGTCTCAAATGCAGCAAATGAAAAAAAATACCTGGGCTTTACCAGTGTTTAATTAATAAGCTGTATGCCTCACTGGGAGTAACTGGGATCATTTATTAATGTTTAAGGCAACATCCGGTTTGACTTAAACAACAAGCAACAAATTAGTCAAAACATTTACAGGAATTAATATTCCAGTAAATAATGCATAAACATAGAATTGCATTAAATAGATCGGCCCCATTTTCACCAATATTTGATCCAGCTATTTGAGACAGTATTGGTTAATTGTTTAATCCTCCCCAACAGTATTAAATGCTGTCTCGTGGTGGAAAACGTAAGTTACATGCAATAGCTGGCTTATGGTGCATTTTTTTCATGCGTCTTAGAATCTCCTTTTGGCTGTTTGCACGTGTGCATTCGTCTGTTCAAGCCTCTTTGTGCCTGCATTTTTTCTGCAAAGTCATCCTTTTTTATTATTCATCGTACAAATAGTGGTTTTGTGTTGTTTTTTTATGTGTGTGTGTCCGGGTCCAGTGAGGCTCTGCAATAAGGGATTCTCCCAGCTTGTCTCTGAGGAGCTCTGAGGTTTATGAGCAGCAAAGCGGCCGTGTCGCAGTGAGCCGTGCCTAGGAAAGGAAAGGGAGGAGGGGAGGCATTGAGCGACGTAAGAGGAGGAGGTGTGGTGGTTGAAACTGGATCAGTCGGACAGTGGGTCACTGGGCCGCTGATTCTGCTGAGCTCAGCTTACACTCTTGACTCATCATGGGAGAAACTATTCAAATTTAAGAGTCCTAATCTTTATTGACAATTGACTTCCACTTAGGCTGTGAAGGCCATAAATAACTGCTTCAGAAGTAATGAAATGTGTCCGTTTCTCAAGATTAACTCGGTGGGTTCTTCAGACTGAATTAGCTTTAATTCCATTATGTTTGACAGCTTGTATCATCTGATGATTTGCTTCATGGGCTTTTATGATGCCGAAAACATGAGAATATTTCTCAGATCTTAACATTTTTCAGACTTGTTTATGTTTCTGTTATAGTTGAGTAACATAGAGCCCATCTGGTGCTGAAAAACACTTTGTCGATCAGGGTGAGGAAAGAGGTCAGCGATATTCAAATGAGATTGACTTCATCTGTTGCCCTGCTTGTATTTTTTTTATTTTACTGTGTGCAGAGCAAAATTTAAAGAAAATCTGCAGTGATATATTGTCATTCAATGAAAAACACACAAGTGCATTTGTTTGCATATTCTGTTTGGTTTTTGCAAAGCAGCAGGGACACGTTCACTGGGGTTTGGCATGCTGTCGATTAGTTCAGGAGCGTTCGTGGTTAACAGTGTGCCGCCTTGGATGTCTCTTTGTGAGGCTCTGTAAATGTGTCAGGCAGCAGCAGGGGAAAGCCAACTCTTCTGGTCCCTCTAATTGGATTTGCACGTGTGGAAGAAGGCCGGGATTCATTTGGAACAAAAGACTTTGCTAAGAATGGACTCAGCTCGTTTTGATAAACATGTCAGGAAGAGGACAGTGTAGTTGTGACAAACTCTGCAGCATGAAGGAAAAATCAACAAAGAGCCAATATTAGAGATGGTACTGACATTTGTAAGAATACAAGCAAGAAGGTCGATCACCACCCACGGAAAGTTTATATTATTAAGCATGTGCATACAGGATGAGAAACCCCCTCTGCGATATAGAGGCTGTCAAAGCATCCCCGTGCGATCAACACTGACACATTATTATTGTGTTGGTTTTGTATGCCTGCACATTTTATTAGAAGGAAACAAGTGCAGACTCTCACCTTGAATTTGAAGGGGTGTTTACATCCAGCTCTTTTTAGCCATGCTAGTAGCATTGATCAAGGGATGGTCAGTTGGTCCACCACTTTGGTCCAAACTGAAATATCTCAACAGCTGTTGGATTAATGGTCATGAAATTTGGTACAGCTATTAATGTCCCCCAAAAAATGAAATAACTTTGGCGATCCCATAACTTTTCTGTAGCGCCACCAACAGGTGCAGCACTTTGTTTTATGACCAAAACCTTCAAAACTAATGACATTCTCGTCAGCAGTACTTTGTCTAGCAAATGCTAGCATGCTAACACGCTAAACTAAAATGGCGAACCTGGTAAATATTACCTGCTAAACATCAGCATGTTAGCGTTCCCACTGTGAGCATGTTAGCATGCTAATGTTAGCACTACCGTGTCCACGTACAGCCTCACAGAGCTGCTAGCGTAGCGCTAGACTCTCAGGCTTGTTATTTGTGTTCCCTTAAAAAACATTCTCTTCAAAGAATTGCACAGAACAAGAAACATGGAAACAAACATAAAAGCATAGCACTCCACTACTTTCTGGTTGCACATCAGAGCACAGTGGGTTTTATTTTGAATGTGCTGTGGCTCAACTGATTCTCCTCTCCTCCTTTTTTTTTTTTTTAGTAAAATTCAGTTTTTACCTGAATACTCTGTGATCCCCTGAGGAGGAGACAGGCAACAAAACACCAAATAACCCCTTATATCTTTGCACACAGTGTACCTGAACATTCATCCAATCTAATTTGAAAGCAGCCGAGATTACAACAGAAACTCCCAATATTAAGGAACACAGCTTCCTGCTGTCCTCGAATCTTCAGTTCAAACGCGTCAACACTAAGAGCCCCGAGGAGGCCATTAACTGCACACATGCTCACATTAATGCAGGCGCTCCTCGGCGCCCATTTGAAGGTGAAGGCGAGACGTGTTGAACATGTGTGACACATTCATAATCAGTGAAACAAATGGCGTCTTCTGGTATGTCATTTGCTGCTAATGGCATATTTAATGACGAGGCATCAGAAAACACACAGAAGACTGTTTCGTCTGTCGAGGCATAATGGAGCTGACAAACTCAGTCCCCTTCAAAATTAGGTTGAAAACAAGATGCTACTTTGTGTCTGTGAGGGATTATTGTAATGCGTGTGTACATCAGCCTCTAGTCTATTGATTTATCTACAGTTCTGCTCCTATCAGGTTTCTTTATTGGTCAGACTTTTATATATGGATCTCTACTCACAGGCTTTCCTTTCCTGGAGTGAAATACAATTTGTGGATGATATTTTCCAGATCCTGCAGTGACTTCAAAGTTATTATTTCAGGTGTAATCAATGGTAATCAAAGTACATTTACTCAAGTAATTATAATTGCCTTTTACTACATGTCAGAGGGATATAAAGACGTTTTTACTCCACTACCAACATTTTGCAGACAGGACTTAGACTCATACTGTAATGAAGTATTTTTACATTACTATAAATACTACTTTCAGATGTCAGTGCTCTCTCTTACGTTGTTTGTTCTCCCTGCAGGCCTGTGCTGCTAAAATACCATCAATCCTGCTGATATTCATCTATAACCAGAGCGAGGCGCTTACATAAGGTGGATTTTCTTGTCGCTAAGAATGCCCAATGCCCATGTAAGTAAAGTCATTCATGACTCACTGACAAGTGATGCTCACGCAGGCCTCTGCTGGTGTCTGAGAGGCAGCAAGGATTGTCGGAAGCAGTGGGAGGACAGGACAGAGAAGTGTGAGGAAACAGCCTGAAAAGCAAGAGGTGGGAAGCACTCAATGGCGTATCATTCACACACGGACACCCACGCAGACACACACTCATCAAAAACCTTTAAAAATATATTTACGTAACGAGCTTCCTGCCCGGAGCGGAGTACACGAGTATATCCTATTCCTTCATAAATATAAACATGAAACAGACGCGTCATTCGGATGTGACGTAAAATGTTTCTCTTTTCACGACGTAACTCTCAGTATCCTGAGCGTTAACATCGCTGTCAAGATGCCAAAAGCATTTACACAACGTATTTCATTGATCCGTAAAGACACTGGCTTTGTGGAAGATAAAGAAGATACAATTTGTTTTTTTTCTACACAGACATTTCAGAAAATCCCCAAATATAAAGACTTTAACACTTGAGCCAACCAGCTTCCAAATTAATCATGAGCTTGTATCAAAAGATTCAGAAATAATTTGTGAAAACCAAAAGAGGCAGGACTGCCAGTGCATCCCAACTATGTACTCACTATTTCTGCTACTGTGATGGTAGATAGGGGAGAAGAAATGGAAGTACTGCCCCATTCTGTATGAACAGAAAGTTGGTGCAACTAACAGATGCCAATTGAGGAATGACTTCAGACTTATTATGATTTAAATGAACTTCACAATACCTTGATAATATGTTCGTTATGTTTGTTTTTTTACTGTTGTCATTCACAGGCAACAGAGCTTCTTTTTTAACACCATCCAATCATTTCTTTATGGTTTCTAGATGTTAATTTTGAAAGAATTTAATTTATCTCGCACAGCAAAAGTGCCCTCTTGAATTCCCCAACATATATAAAATATGAATAAGTGCCCACTACGGTGCCCCACATGCTAGAAAACTTCTGTCCCCTTTGAGCTGGTGCCCCACCGCATACAGCTTTTAATTGTTTTCAAACAGCCTGAATTATTTTCTTGAATGAAAAACATTAATTATACTTAACAATTTACTCGTGCACCAGAGTAACGTTGGTGTTGGTAGTAAGTCACTGACGCTGTAGTTTTCAGCCAATTTTTTAAACAATTTCTCAGCTTTGGAGCCTAAATATTATTATCACAACACAAGAAACATACACCAGGTTGGTTTCATTTTAAAAGACTTCTATTCCTTTCGTCATACTGGACATGCAGCTTCACCCTGCAGTCTGCACTTCAATGTAATCTAGTGGGGGGAAAAAATTAAATCTTATCCTTATTCAGTGCAACAAAAAGCACAAAATGCTTGAGCCAAAGCCAACATGAAGCTTCTGCACTCTCTCTTTTTTTTCCTCTTTTTTCTCTCTTTGCTGCAATCTGTTGCAATCCCAGTTCATCACAGACACACAAACCTCAACTGATAATGTTAAAAAAAATCCACTTAAAGCCACAATGGACTGTGTTGTCAGGGTAGCTTTTGGTGAATCACTGTGCTTTTTGATGCTGTTGAATTGATTGTGGATTTGTCGTGTGTGTCCCCCCCCCCCCCCCATTAGTTGTATTGAACTCCGGATAGAAAGCTCGAGCTGCCGGTCCAGTATGAAGAAAAGGACAATGTACATATGCAGGTGTATACTACAGGAATGTATGTGCAGATCTAGACAAGTAAGCACATTAACTGTTCCTTCACACTTTTTTCTTTTAAGTCTTATGAAATGACATCAAAGCAAAATAATAAAAAAACAGCCAGATGAGTGAAATATAAATGAGAATAGTTTACTTCCGTTAAAAGAAACCTCACATCCACAGCCTGTAGAGGTATAATGTATATACACTGGTTCTTTCTTGTTCTTCACCGTCTCCCTATAGTACAGTATGACGGGTCTAATATTAGATCAGGGGAGACCTACTGTGCGATGGCATTTTAAAGCTTTCAGTGATGGTCTGTGTTGTAGTTTGAAGTGCGTTAACAGAGAGGTTTTCCAACAAACTGGCCCAATTTGAGCTTTTATTATTGAACACTTTGCCTCAAAAAGGCCGAGAAAAGCACCTTGTGTTTATAGTGAACTCTGCCTGTGTGGCTGAGTGTTTTAAAGGAACATTCCAGTATTTTTCAACCTCGGTATTTCGTTTCGATTGTGTTTCTGAGTGCTAGAAAAGCTGTTCACGTCTGTAAGCTACATAGTAATGAATAAATAGAATGGCTCTGGATTTAAAGCTCAAAATGTGATTGAAATGTAACTAATGTGTCTTCATGCACTCCAAATGTTGGTTTTTTTTTCTGTGTGCATTTACATAAAACGAATGCTTCTCATAAAACATACTGCTTTCCAAGAAAAATCAAATTCAACCATTCAATCAGGACCCTTCAGCGTGATTTATCCAGCAAGGCCAATGCCCGGGACTGACTGTTGGCTTTCTAATGTCCTTTGCTGTCGGAGCTGGTGTTCACCACCGAGCCTCTTATTGCTCCCCAGGGGGGCTGCTGCTGCTGAGATGGGGGAGGCATCAATGAGAAAACTACTAGATCAATGGTCACCAAGCCAACCTCTAGTGCTGTGGGAGGTCAACTCTCAATGGCAGAAAGGAGAGATTTACAAGGACACCTGGGTTGCTGGGAGAGGAATTTAAGGAAAGATGGACGGAAGATGGTGGAAACAAAGAAACAACATTGGGAACATAAATGATTCCACAGCCCAAGAGATTATGAAAAATGTATAATTATTTTCTATTTTTACTAAAACGCTGACTTCAATTTCCTGGTTTCAAGAGAAACATGCTGAAGAGCTTTAAAACGTGCTGAATTCCAAAATACAGAGCATATCTATGATGGAGAGATTGCCTCCACACAGCTCTAAATATGGTGACGGCTGAGCCAGCGGCTACAAGCTAACGGTGCTAACAGCGCTAACAATGGCACCAGTGCTGACAGAACATTATTTACCAGAGCCGGAGGGTGGGCGTAGGTAATACAGCACAGTTTGGACTTTATATTACATTACATGTTCAATAACTTTTCGTAAACAGTAAAACCGCTTCCTCCATCACACAGAGATTTGAAATCACTAGAGTTGTAATCCCTGAGGTTTTACTGTGTGGAGAAAGAGGGGAGTCATCTTTCACCAGCTGCTGTAAATGGCTCGTCATATTTGATAAAGATGTTTAATGGGTTGGAATCTCTTGGCTCTGTAGCTTGCGGGCTGTTCCTTCGTTCTCCACACCTCCCAATGGACTTCTCATACTGTATGACCACTGATGGATATCACTATCAGACTTTCATTGCACCAGAATGTATATGTTTTTTAAATCACATTCAGTAAAAGCAGCATACCGTACCTCCTCCTGGCATATTTCGATAAGAATAAACACTTAGCATTGGCTGTAACATCATACAGTGTTTTTTTTCCTATTATTTTGCTCCATTTTTCTGCACCTGTTCTGTTTTCATTAAATCGGAGGTAAACAGAGTCCTCAGGCCAGTAACAAAGCCTGCAGTAACATGAGCTGACTCCATTAGTGGGGAGTCCCTGCTGGATGCTGGGTGGGGGGTTGGGAGGGGGACTGAATGTATGGATGGAGGCTTGTGAAGCACATTGCAACAATAGGGAATCCATTTGTGCATTGCCCAACACTATAACTCTTAATTTCCTTGACATTTCTGGGTTATTGAGAGTATTTAGTCGGAGTAAGTCTTTGAAGGAGATGGGGAGAGGTGGATCTGTTCAATGAAAAGGCCTCTACACTGACGCCTTGTTGAGCTGCACAACTATATTATTCTAATATGAGCCCTAAAGAAACATTAATTTCAGTGTGACTCAACTAATTCAACTAACACATTTGTATGCTTTTGCCTACTAGAGCTCTAAATCTGACTGAATGCATGTTTAGAGACACTGGAAAACGAGTGCTGCAGGAATGAGACCTAAAACAAAGAAATGAGACAGCATTTTAGCACTTCCGGTTCCCTTGTCTTAAAATCATTGCGTTTTTTAAATGTATGCTCCAAATATAGTCTGTGGTAAAAAAGAGACTCTTAACATTTTGTTCTACGATAAAAAAAAACTCCCCACAAGTGAATTTTGAAGCTGCTACGTGTCTGAAAAAGGACGGTCGCTAATAAGTGGCTAAATGAGACTAAAACGTCACCACACAGGCTAGTCCTCCTTCACAGCTGATGCGACCAGGTTGTAGTTGGTTTATAGCCTAGCGTTAGCTTTTGACTTCTGACGATTGTGTCCACGCTTCAAAAGCGGTCTCCATTTGTGACAATTATCTTGCTGGATAAAACGTGTAACTATCATAAACGTTGGTTTGCCACAGAAGCATATTTTCTGCAATAATAATGCCAAATTTCCACTGGATTTCTGTCGAGGGAACTTCCTGGTTGGCCGACAAAAATACATCATCCCTGCAGCACTCTATAATCAATATTCTACATTTTGGGTCCAACCCTCAGGAGAACATTGTGTGAGTCCCCGTGCAACAGCAGAGCTGGGTTTTAATAGCAAATCCCCATCCTACTTATATACAATAAAAATAAAAATCATTAGGCTATTAATTGCGGCACCAATTCCCTGCAGAGCCTGAACGTGATGCTGCACGTGGAGACCTTTCCCTGCTCACATGTCTCTTCAGGCAGCTCACACATACAGTAAAATGTCTATTGCTCTTTTGTCAATGGTGCTCTATTAGCGATGCAGCAGAGCATGTTCTGTTGCTTGTTTTGTAAGAATTCACGATAACGCTGACCCTGGTCCCTCTTATAGGAAGGCTGTGTGCAGAGAGAAAGAGAAAGAGCCACCCAGCACACAATGGAGCACTTAAATGTATTTCAGTAGCAGTTTCAGCTGCTGTGTGCCGTCGTATCTTCACTGACAACACGGCACTGAGAGGCAATCCAAGTCCGTGGCTAAGAAACACATCATTATGGCATTCCTCTCATGCTGATTCCCTGCAGAAAACTGCAATACTTAAACTCAGCATGCAAGAAGACGAAGAAACAGGCCAATACACTATTGTCTTTCACTCATATCAGGTATTCTGCATGTCTTGGCTGTAAGAATTTCAAATTTGTTTCGTGCATTCGCCAAAAGAACAAACAAACAAATCTATACTGTGGTCCCTGATTTTGTTTTTATTTTACTTGCATCAGAGTTGTGAGGAAAAAAAAGTAAAGGACTGAAAAATCTTCTGTACAAATTGAGAATTCAAGAAGTTTTCTGAACAAATGCACACAACAAGCTGTAAGATGTTTTTATATTATCAGAACACCCATGTGACCTTTGTTTTCCTTTAGGCCATGTTTGTAAAACATCTCTTTACCTTCCCACTTCTTCTTCAGGATACATATCTCTCTTGAGATGAAAATGACCCTGTTTAACAACCACAGCAACAACAAAAAAAACATCTCAATGTTGTTCTTTACTATCATTAATTCTGGAGCACATCGAGTTTAGAAATAATAATCACAAATATGAGGCACCTCTCCCAATTTCTCCCTGAAGGCCTAATTTACAAATATTGCATCAGAAAAATGCATATTTCGGGTCACTGTGAAGGGCACAGATGGTGCTGAATCCATTAACATGAGTTCATTTGAGGTTGTGGGAGATTCTGTCAGGAAGTCGGCAGAGTGACTTTGGGCTTTTGTTAGCCAAGTTGCTCGTTCTGCTACAGAGAGCCGTAATAGCAGATGGTGATAATGTGAGATCTGTATAAAGAGACTGGAGGTGAATGTGCAAGTGATGTTCAGGCAGCACTTTCATAACTTTGATTCACTACTTTCTGAAGGTTACATAAAGCCATGAACTCTGTCAACTGCAAATGAGCTATATAAATAGCCCAATATCCCTGGGGATCATGTCCATATCGGACGATTCTGCACATCACGATTTATGTCCAATGCGAGGTGTGACCTAGTGGCAAAAAGTGAAGTTGTGTAGGCTGAGGTGCTGGACAGATGTTTAGCAAGTCTGACACGCAGGACACCACAGAACTGCCATTACCATTTGCCATGATCTTTCTCAAATCCTAACCAGGTGGTTCAGTTTCCCAACCAGAACCTCAATCATATTTCATTCATGGAGACATGTCCTCCAAAGAAGAGCGACAGCATCAGTCTTTTCAACAAAGACAAACGTTTACGTTCAAGCGACAAAGACCTCTAGCGGAAGTGATTTTGTAAGAGTTTTGAGTAGCAGAGACATGATGTTGTCCTGTTAATACAGGCATCAGCTCAGAAAACACAATCTTAAACCATATACTTTATTGCCATGCTCAGATATTGCAGAAAGTGAGAGGACGTAAAAACCTTTTCTGCAAAGAGTTAACAAGCGTTCGTAGCAGGATGCTGCTGACAGTTCTCATTTACTAAAAAGCTATTTCAGTTCAACTTCTTTATCTTTAACTCAAAACAAAAGAAACACCATAGCTTGTCTAGAAAGTACGTTTCCTTCACTATGGCATTTGGGACCCAGTATAACCATCCAGTCTCCAACATTACAGTAGCTTCGTCCTTTAAAGCGTTACAGAACTTTTCTTAAGCCAGAGCTCAGACACAAAAGCACTTTTCTGTTCATATCTTGGCGATATCAGCGCTGTGTCCCGTAGAGATTCGTATCTAGCCTGAGTTGTGTGCTGCAAAGCTCCTGCAGTCTGTGCACTTCTTTACACAAGCGGCCCGATGCCTCTTGGGCTGCAGAGGAAGTCTGTGCTGCCGAGAGTTAATAGACTCGGTGCAACACGCAAAGGAGACTTGATCCCTTATCGATGGAGGGGACGACTCCAATAAATCACGTGAGCTCTTGGCGGGACGATTGAACTGTGAGTTGAATACCGCTGTAACTGACAACGGAGCGTTGTTCTCCCTCTGGTGTGTAAGAGATCAAGGTATTGAAGGTTTTGTGACGCCTTCATGAGCAGCTATGTCTGCAAATTTAAAGTAATTTATACTTCTGCGGAAAAATTACTTTGAATAAATGCCCTTTAACATTATCATTATTAACTACATTATGTGACATGAATATAAAGTCCTTAAATTTGACTTTATGTGTTTGCTGATACTGTTGCCTAATCAGCAGCTCTTTTACATTCGTCCTCGCGACGCCTCTTCTATGTTAGTGCACGGGTCGCCAAAAAACAACTCAATCACAGACTTCAGGAGCATTCTGGGACGTGATCACGGAAAAGTAAAAAGAAATCTGTGAAGATTTTCCACTCTCAGCCGCCTGGTGCGTCTGCCCTGGCAGCAGGAGAGAGTTGGCACTTACGCAGAAATAAAAGATGAAATGCAGATTCAGTAGAATTGGCCACTTTTCTACTCGAAGGCGGTAAACAGGAAGACGCAGTGTGGCCCCAAACTGAGGAGATTACACAGAGAACAATGTCATCATGCTGGAGGCGGCAGCAAGCACGCATCCAAAAA
The DNA here is from genome assembly GCF_023349555.1 of Cebidichthys violaceus. Lineage (NCBI taxonomy): Eukaryota > Metazoa > Chordata > Actinopteri > Perciformes > Stichaeidae > Cebidichthys > Cebidichthys violaceus. The sequence continues at coordinate 1,641,626 of NW_027176461.1, forward strand.
TAGCTGATGGTCTGGTTGCAAACATTTGGTTTGGATCAATGCTGTATTTGGTTAAATCCGGGGGAATATTTACATGGATAAACTTGCCATTTGTTATATATTTCCTCAAATCTTAACAGAATTAGGAGCAGAAGCTTCATCTGCACAGAATGCTCTGATAATTCAACTCCTAAATCTTATATTATGTTACAGAAATGAGAATCATTAGCACAACTTGAGTTTAGATTATTATTATGTCTAATAGTGGAAATATGAATGCATACCCGAGGATCATGCTATGAATAAATATAAATGCTTGTTGCAATTTTATCTTTTTATTTCCTTCATTTGCTTTGATTATTACGGATCTCAATGAGATGATTCCTATTTCCACTTTGATATGTTTATCAGTCAGCCTACAATGTGATGCATTGGACACATTGCTGAGTGATTATCTTCGTTAGACAAAGACGTCTATTTTAATGATCTACCCATTCTCTACACAAATATGCAAATGTAATCACACTGAGCCTCACTTTGCCCTCTGTGCGTCTGAGAAAGCCGTCCGTAAAATGGGATTATTTCATTTCATTTCCCCGTCACCAGCCTCGCTGGGAGCTCACGTTGCCATGGACGTCTCGGAGAAGACGGAGGTATTTGGCCACAGAAATGGAGAGGCTCTAGATACTGAAAGAAAGCCCTCTTCTGAGAGCTGCTGCTTTATCTTATCTCACAAGGTGTCAGTTTCCCTGTCTTCAATCTCCCCCAGGAGTGATCTTTGCTCTTTCAGCAGCTGAGAGGAGAAGCTTTTCAAATAACAAACGAACCAAATCCTGCAAGTTTACACATACGGTGCAGCCGCTCTGCAAAGCTGCACGGGTTTTATTATTCAGATCCTGGTTTAAGAAATCTTAAGATTGTCTGTCAGAAAAAAATCACGTGGAAAGTAACTAAGTCGAGTTTTGCGTATCGATACTGAAAGTACTTTTACTTTAATACTCTACTGCATTTCAGAGAGAAATATTGTTCTTTTTACTCCAATGTATTTATTTGACAGCTCTATAATGCTGCAATGCAATACATTTGTCAGTTTTGAAAATAGAAAACTCATTAAGTCATTTATCAAACTAAATGTCAAACACACACTGACTCCAGCTTCTCAAATATGAAGATTTGCTGCTAATTCCTCTCTTTTATATCCTATTTAAATGTATGATTGAGATCATTAAGCCTGGGTTTTGACCTTGTGGTGGACATTTTTCATTATTTTTTGACATCCCATAGACAAAACAACCAACTGATGAATCAATACTGTAGGATGCTAATACAACATGTCATTAGTTGCAGCACTACAGTAAGATTTGGCATAAAACATGTGATGAGCCTTAAAAAAAACAAAAACTGCTGCATTGCCATGGACGAATTACCTATAAATCACTTTAATGTGTCAGTAAACATAATAAAATATATAATCATGAGTGATTTTACTTTTCATACAGATCATCAAGATATAGTCATGCTTTAGTAACAGTTAGGATGCAGGCTTTGAACTTATAACTGAATATGTTTACATTGTTGTTGTAAACAACTGTTCTTCCTTAAGTCAATGGACTAATCAGCTTAAAGAGAACATCCCACTGTTGTCTTTGGTTGTCTTCATAGAACTGATATAAATGATTTATTATATCTGCATGATCACATTGTATTAATTGCTGTGCATTGAGCGGATAGTCTCGCATTGTTCTCCTTATAATCAGCAATGTCTAAGGACACTGTTGATACGTCTCGCTGTAAAGCTCATTAACCTCTCCTCACTGACAGCTGACTCATCCAATGGTTGTTTGGAATCCACTGGTTATCCAATGGCAGCCCTTTCTGAGCCGATGCTGGTCGCCTATTGGTGAAGACGCGTGTGATGGTTCGGTGTGTTGCCTTTTCCTCTTGGTCAAGGTTGCACTGGCAGTGAGAATCGCAGTTGGACGCGACCGGAGCTCCGTTTACGCGCAAACAAGCAGACAGACTCATCAGCCCGACACTCCGCTGTAACTTCTCCCGTCTGCGTTCTCACGCCGCCGAGGAATCTCTCACCTCCCCGAGAGCAGCCATGGATGAGATGGAGGAAGAGTTAAAATGCCCCGTGTGCGGCTCTTTTTTCCGGGAGCCCATCATACTGCCGTGCACCCACAACATTTGCCAGGCGTGTGCCCGGAATATTCTCGTGCAGACCCCCGACGCGGAGTCCCCGCAGAGCAGCCGAGCGTCCGGATCCGGCGTCTCTGACTATGATTACTTGGATTTGGATAAAATGAGTTTGTACAGCGAGGCGGACAGTGGATACGGTTCCTATGGGGGCTTCGTCAGCACTCCGACCACCCCTTGTCAAAAATCACCGAACGGTGTGCGGGTTTTCCCCCCGTCCGTCCCGCAGCCTCAACCGCAACAGCACCTGCTGCCGCAGCCCGGCTCTCTTCCCCCGATCCCCCGCAACTCCTGCATCACTTGCCCGCAGTGTCACCGCAGCCTCATCCTGGACGAGCGGGGGCTCCGCGGATTCCCCAAGAACCGGGTGCTTGAGGGGGTCGTGGACAGGTATCAGCAGAGCAAAGCGGCCGCTCTTAAGTGCCAGCTCTGCGAGAAGAGTCCGAAGGAGGCCACCGTGATGTGCGAGCAGTGCGACGTCTTCTACTGCGACCCGTGCCGCCTCCGGTGCCATCCTCCCCGCGGTCCCCTCGCCAAGCATCGCCTGGTGCCGCCAGCGCAGGGGCGGATAAGTCGCCGCGCGAGTCCCCGCAAAACATCCACTTGCACAGAGCACGAACTGGAGAATCTAAGCATGTACTGTGTGCAGTGTAAGATGCCCGTGTGTTATCAGTGTTTGGAGGAGGGCAAACACGGCACACATGAAGTCAAAGCTCTGGGCGCGATGTGGAAACTGCACAAGGTACGTGCGTAAAGGAAAATATAACAAGCTGCAAAATCTTTATGTGATGTTGTACCAGTGCGTCTTTTCTCTGTGCGTGTGTGTGTGTGTGTGTGTGTGTGTGTGTGTGTGTGTGTGTGTGTGTGCGTGCGCGCGCCTTTATTCCCAATGATTCACCAGCCTCTGAGCTGAGCAACAAGTCCGCCTTGAAAATAATGTACGTTGTATCTTGTCAGCTCCGCTTCGCATCCAGCAGACATACAGAGCGGTGGGGGATTTATTCTCTCAGTCACAATGGATTTAAATGAACGCTTTACAATCAAAGTAAGTAGATGAATTTGCCCTCCCTGACAATCCTGCATCTCACATTTTAGTCAGCTTCGTGAAATGCGCACGTCTCCAAACTGGGAACTGTGCTGTCTTTTGGTGCGCAAAGCTGTCAGGAAGCAGCTCTATTAGAAATTCTGTTCACGAGTGGAACACCAGGAGCAGGCCTCCTTTATCAACAGCAAACTGCTTCTTCTTTTCCGTCAAATTATGAACTGACGTTGTGTAGGGATTCTGGCATGGTTTCAGCTCTTGACCATTTGTCTCATGAGTTTCCACACAGCAGATTCCTTCACTCTCTTTATATATATATATATATATATATATATATATATATATATATATATATATATATATATATATATATATATATATATGTTCCACTCCCCCTGTGCTCTGACAGCTCAACAGGCACCCCAGAGATCATTAGCCACGGCTAATATTGGAGTTACGCTTTAATAGGAGCCAGCAGTGAAGCACAGATGCAGCAGGCCTTTGGTGTGGATTGAGGTGCTATTTTGGAAGCCGAGTTGTTGTGGGCAGGGAGGCGTTTCAGAGGGCTGCAGTACATCTACGCCTCTGCAGCTGCAACCCTCACCTCCACACTCCTCAGTTTCCAGTGGCGAGGGAGGATGTGGAGCTGGATATAGATGTTTTTCAATACTCTCTCTCTCACACACACACACAGAGGAAGGGTGATGTGTAGAGATGGTGTTGCCTGGTGTCCATGAGAAAACCAGAAAATATGGTGAGTTTTTGTGCTCGAGAAACTCACACACCTTTGCCTCCCTGCAGGCGTAGATCAGCTGTCCTCATCATTTGCAGTCAAGATAGGTGTCGTATGTCTCCAAAAACAGCCATTTAACAGACCTCCAGTGCAATCATCTCCTCCCGATGGTGGTGAAGATAGTGTGTCACCTCAGATGTATGAGGCAATTGTGAAATTGATGGAAAAATCAGAGGGGGGTTGATCATTTCACTCCCATCAAATTGCCATCACTTGAGAAGTTGCCGACCTTTTCTGCCTCATCTTTCTTGGATCCAAACTGTCAACAAAAAAAAGGAACATTTTTAGAAACCAATCGATGGCCCCAGTGATATTGGTGCCAACATGCAGCCTGTCGTCCTGTTTTTCGGCTTCTATCACGGCACCTGCTTATTACTGACCTGTTATCTGAAGCTGCTGCCTGCAGAACTGTAACAGATGGCGTGGAGTTCGGAGCTGGCAGCGTTGAGGATGGGCATCTTTCAGAGCTTCGGGGTGTTCCTCACATAATTCATCAGGGGAGAAATGAAACAGTTTTCCATATCCTGCAGATACACTGTAGATTGTCACGTGTCACTTGTTCTTAACTGTAAAGCACATAGTGTCGAAACTCGAGGAAGTGGCTTCCTCTGAAATCTGATTGGTCACTACTCAGATTTTCTGTCTGATTGACATTGAAATGATCTGAAATATAATTTATTTATTTAATTATTTATCTGCTAGAACTCGCTGTCTGCTGCTGGATATTGATGCGAGAGATGAGAGTTAAAAACAGTAAAGCTGTAAAACCAAAACAATGAGCTGAAAGATGCTAAAATGCTCTGAGGTGCTGAGGGGAACTGAAGAGTCGATTGATGATTCTCTCTGTGTTCATCACTACGTCATTTGATACATTTTATGTATAAAAATAAAGGCTAGTGCCGCTTTAAGTTGTGGCTTTGGCCGTATGCAAAACCATATAGTATTCTGATACACATTCTCTCTCAGATATACTCATACAACCAGAAAATAAATGCACATAAACACAAACATCTTCTTTTTCCCTTAAAACTGATCAAAGCTGTTGGTTGTTGGATATTGTGACTGGGTTGCCGCATGTTCCAGCATCACTGTCTCATGTTGATGCAGAAAGTACAACACTAAGAAACTTGAACCGTGTTACTTTGCGACAAAATCTTAAATCCACACCTGTAGCATTTACATTTGCGAGCTGAAAACACGCTCGCTGATATCATTTAATAAGATCTCTTCTATTTTCCAACTGGGATTTTTTTTACTTCAAGGTTTTTTTTTAATCTGCACCGTCATCGTCGTCGTCGTCTTGTTACGCTGGGACAAGCTGTGCGCTCTCTTTCTCTCTCTCTCTCGCTCTCTCTCTCTCTCTCTCTCTCTCGCTCTCTTTATCTTTGTGAAACATTTATCTCTTCACGGAGACGGAGTTGAACCACCTGCCGTCATGGCAACCAAATCCCCCTTGATGTTGTGCAGAGCAGCAGAGGTCTCCAAGATACCGGACCCCACGAGGGATCCATCCCAGAGCTTTACAGCCTTTCCCTCCTCCCTCTACAGTACATTTGTGTCTAAATGAACGTGACTACAGATCATTACTCTCGCTTTATGCTCAGGCGTCTTCTCAACTTCTCCGCTGGTCTCGCGGGCAATAAAAACGACTGTGTTTTCATCTCTAACCCTCCCTTTTGGACCGCGTGACCATGTCTAAACCGCGATGGAAATCAATTTCATGTCTCCAAAGTCAATTTCAGTCACGAAAGACGAGTAGAAATGTAAGAGCTCCATCGTGTGTATCGCCCTGCACCACGTCTGCCTCTTCAGATTTGTGTCAGAGGGTTTTATGTGGTGACGGGATGTCCGTGTTAATCTCCGTAAATCACATTAAAAAGAGTAAAGGGGCATCGTCAAGAGCGTTAAACCCCGACATGGTGAGTGGTCCTCGGCCTTTCACGGATGTCACAAGAGGTCGCCCAGGACCCCGAATGCAATCTAGGTCAACCTCTGTCGCCTCATTGTGTTTAGAGGCAATTAGAGGTGATTTATCACGTAGAAGCTTATGTACGAGATGCGTGGGTGTGCAGAAAATAAGTAGCAGATTGCAGCAGAAAATTTGCAATTTGCCCTCTTGCCACGAACGGAGAGATAAATCAGAGGCTGCAGAGGAGATCTGATCTCCGACATCCCTGAAAATGTCCCTTTGAGCTCTGCATGCAACAAGAAAAAGCTTGAAGAAGTGAGTCATTTCAAGGATTTCACAAGTGATTTAAGACATTTTTCCCTTCTAGTGTGGACATTGTGCTCCCCTTTAATGTCACCGTGTGTTTGATCCTGACATAAACAGACGCCCTGCACACCTTGACACCAAGTCAACACAGACAGATCTCAGCCAAGATGCCCCAAAAAGCAAGCTAACGAGGACAGACAGAGCAGGCACTGGGACGAATGCTAAAAGACTCGTCTCAATCTTGAGGCCGATGTCGTCGGCGGCAGTTGATTCGCGTCTGGATGAAGAGACCTGCAGCTCAGCGTGAGCGGTGAAGGAGAAAGCCTTGGAAGAGTCAGACACTGGCGGCGGGATCCCCGTCCTGCTCTCCTGGTTTAACTCCTGTCTGCTAATAGTAATGAGGCTGGCTGTCAGTCTGGATCCATTCCCCCGCTGCTCCACACTCCAGCATGCAACCGCCCCCATACAGAGGAGTAATGAACCTCATTGGTTCAATGTGCCATGCAAACTACAATATGTCATCTTTACCATCAATAACCGCATGGCAACGACGAGTGTGAACTACTGGTCTTTCTCACAGAAATTGGTAGTATTCATTTGCAACACAAATATTTGGAGAAGCAGTACAGCTGCCGTTTGCTGATGCTGAGATTAGAAATGGCTGACCAAAGTAATAATGCTGATGTTAGCTGTCCCCGGTCACATGCTTCAAACGCCAGTTTCTGCAACATCAAACAAAACAAAGCAGCGGGCAGCATCAATACTTAAAAAGATTCTGTCCTGTTTTTAGTGGAACAACCTTGTTCAACCGAATGTACAGCAGACGGGACACAGTTAGTGACCAGCTTGTGACAAAGAGGAGCATTTAGTGGCTAAAGAGACAGATGTTACCTCTGAGACTAGACTAGACTAGACCGGAGCAATGAGGAGAGGGAATATTGGATTTGGTGATAGGTGATAAATATGTCGATGTTCTGTTTACAGCTTCTTCCACTGGCCCCAAATGGCCAATAGATATAAATAATGCTGCTCTGACATACAGGATTTCAAACATGGTCTTTCAATAGATTATATGATGCAGACTTGAGGTGGTCAGTGAGCCAACCTATTTAGAAAGGAAAATAGATATAAGAAATGTAACAATATCTCTTCTTTATCTCTTTTCTTAGCTAAACGTTGGCTTATTCTGATATGTTTGTCGTGATTAATTACAGTGTGAACAATAGAGGATTCTGGACCTTTTTTTTTTACTGTGGCCTGTGGTTGGTTCAAATTGTAGTGTAATGTTGTTGTAAGTATCGTCTTTGCTAAAGTCAGACGTTCCCAAACTTTGCAGACCGTGTGCTACATTGTACCAAATACAATTTCACAAGTACCACTTCCCACAGCAGATACCAACAAACTCGCCAATACGGCCTTCGCTGTTCCTTTGGCTCTGTGACGGTAGAGTCCAGATTTATGTAGCGATCCGGGTAACGTCTTTTCATTTAGCTAGAAGTGGTGCAACAAGTGGTGCGGCAGCCAGTTGGAGTGCAGTTGCCTTTTAGAAAGGCTCTTGCGTACCACCAGTGGTATGTGAGCCACCGTTTGGGCATCGCTGCAGTATAAGCGATTGTGTGCAGATAAAAGACACGTTTGCTCGTTTGTTTATGACAGCAGGCTGTGATTCACAGATATGGGGATGAGGCGGAGGACAGAGGTCTGTAGAGAATGAAATTTCACAGTGGGGTCTCAAAGCCATTTAGGTTGACGCTGCTCCATTACAGGCGGTGGTATTTACCCCTCGAGCTGCCATGTAAAGAGATTAGCTGTGTAAATGTTAATGAAGGAGGGAGATAAAGAAGAGGCAAATGAGAGCGACAGAATGACCCAGAATGCCCGAAGAGAGGAAGTGAAACAGGGGCCGAGCAGGAAAGAGAGGCAGAGCGATGCTGAACGTCTCATCCAGTTTGACGAGATGCTTAACAGAATACTTCATGTTTAGTTTGAGTCATCTTGTCGTCCTGGGTCCACACAGAAAGCTTATGCACTGAAGGTATTTTTTATTTTGACATATTTTTATACACAGACCAGCTGAATATTTCAACTTGCTCCAGACGTGGAACTGGAGAGAGATAAATGCCTCAAAACTCCAATGAGCCAGTTTCCCTCTGTGGCCCGACTGGGAACGAAAGAAAGGAAGTTTTCTTCTTCTTCTTTTCTCTACATAAATGAGTCCAAACCAAAAGTAAGTTATCAGATTTTGTAGGATGATTTGAACACAGAATAATTAATTATGCTCAGTCACATCTGGCTGCCCTAACACAGTCAACCCACATTAAATGAGGACATAAAGTAAAAAATCAGGCTCATCCGGAAATCTGTGCAGCAGATGACGAGGACAGGTTACAGCCTGCAGTGACCTGCAGTGATGCTGTTTTCATCATCAACATAATTATCATCAGGATAATCATCATCAGCGACATGGTTTTGATTTAGACGATGAGGATAGAAACTTAGAAGAAGAACTGATGTCATTCTCCTCAGTCTGTTCTCATTTCAGCTCTATTTATTTATAGTGCGTTCCTTCTAATGTAACCTGTTATCAGCTTCTCCACGGATTGATTTGCCTGACCTTAAAAAATACCAGCTTGTTAGCCGCTATGTACCCTGCAGCAATGACCGATCAAAATATAGCCCAAAATATCAACATGACAGTCCCCTGAATAGGTGAGGTTAGGTCCGACTTTGCCTTTAACGTTACACACTACCTGACATGAGCAGCACATTTTGCTTCCTCTCCTATTAATATCCACATTAATTTAATCCATGTCTGGAATTGCGTAACCCCTCGTTTTGAAATTGGTTCAGCCTCAGACCTTCAAAGCTCACACACACACACGCACACACACACACACACACACACACACACACACACACCTCGTTCATCCACACAGGTGTTTTCACTTATATTGCCTGATTAGACCTCTTCTCTGAACAAACAGCACGTCATTGACAGCTCCCTAACTCTCCGGTTGCACCTGTTTTTAGGGCAACACAACTTATACCATTATCACTATTAGCACATAGACGACTCTTCTTTTTTTCCTGTTTGTCCTCCATTTTGTCTGACCTTATATGAATCAAATGTTGGAAAAAGCAGCTTCCATCTGACTATAGGTCAAATCAACAGCTGTGTGGGTGACAGGGCCTTTATTAAAACAAAAACTTGTAAGACGCTCCACACGCATGAAGAGGAGTTAATTCAAACTTATGTCTGACTAAGGAGACAGCGTCACAAAAGAGGATTTCACAATCTTTTTTGGTGGAAAAATCAACAAATCGACTTACGATGAGGATTGCAGAAATTTAAAAGGTGTAAAGTCCAAATGTTGAATCCTAAAAGTGGTAAAAACTTTTTTTTTATTATGTTTGAGAGCATTGTATGCCTTTTTGCCAACAGAAGAGAAAATTATGACAAGACATGTTACAGAGCTGCCCGGATGGACGTCAAATGTTGCTGTTTCCACTCCAGAAACATTGTTTTTACTAAATAAATGCTCTAGTCAAAGAGGAGAGTAACTGACTGAATGACCTGACAGGACCTTTAAAACACCTTCCTCTCCCTCCTCCTCCTCCTTCACAGGTATAACAGTATACAATCTCCATTTCACTCTTTCTCTGTACTTGATTGGTTCTATTTGACACATTGAGACAAGATCAACATGTACAGGCGACTAAATGATCTGCAGAAGACGCCGCCGTCGCCTGATAAATCCAGCGCCGACAAGAATAGATCACTTCTGCCCCATATCCTGCTGTGCTGTCCCAGGTGTCCGTCAAATAAGGACTCTGTTTCTGACATGATAAAACTGTGGCAATTTTTTAATATCCTACTTTCATTGCCTTTCCTTATGTGTGTGTGTGGATAGTTAACGACTTCTTCTGCATTATTGATGATGGCAGATATAAGTGATGAATAATGCACCAGCCACTTAGGTTCTGCTTGTGGAAGATGGGTTTCATATGGGAACTTGTTAAACACGGAGGAGTATCACAATCTGGCCAAATCTTAACTCTTCCAGCGTGTTGGAGGATGTAAGAGCTTCATTTTTAACAACAGAAAGGTTCCCAAGACGGTAAATATCATCAAGTCGCCTGCTTAATATTTCAAACTGTATTCTCTGAGGGCTGCGGCAGTGCGTGTAAACAACCGCAACCTTTCATGTTTGAGTCTCTGGTTACTGATAACTGTAGGGGCGAAACACAATCAGTTATCAAACTGCAAAATAACATTAATTTTGTTTTTCATTTTATGTGATTGTAGGGTTTCAGTGTAAGTTGTGTATTTGATGTCTTCTGTCACAAGAAGATGACCTCGGCCTCTGTTTTTGTTTACGGTGTGGAACCAAAAGACTGTGTACTAGGCTACACACAGGATTAAATGAGGCTAAAGAGACTGTTGACAGAACACCAGAGAAAGTACTTAACCCTGAAGCTCTGAGAAAAGAGCAGGGCACTTAAAACATTTCTCTGAGAGGTAACGCAGCTTTTTGAAAGTAGGTTATGGGAACTCAAAATCTATCTTTATTCTATTCTATCTGGACACATTTTATATATATATATATATATATATATATATATATATATGTATATGTATATACATGTATATATACTGTATATGTGTGTGTTTTTTAATTAGCTTGAGGAGTAATGCTTTTCCTCTGCTGCGACTTTAAGAGCTTAGCAGTGACATTACACCTACCTCCCTCTTTCCTTGCACTTCCCACTTCCTAGTGGGGGCTTTAATCCAAATTGGCTCTGATGCCTCTCTGACATCCGCGCTTTCCTGTGACAGATTGGTGAGTTTGCCCGGCCACAGAGAGAAAATGAAACACGCCGAATGGCCCTGAAGCCACTTGTGAATTATTCATGCCATGCATGTGTTCCCACTCGGCTTAATTACTGAGATGATTAGTGCGCCCAAATAGCAGCGACATCCTAAACCCCCCACCACCTCAACAAATCCTCCACAGCTCATTGCAAACATTCCAGCATCGTCCCCTCTATGTAAATGTTGCATGATGCTTTTATTTCGACTGTCCCTGCACAAGCTTGAATGTGCTTTTCATTGATGTAAGTGTTGTTAATCACAAACTCTTATAAGCCTCGTAATAGTTCTCATCAGTCAGTCGGAAATCTCTTCATGTTGGCCACAGTTGACCGTTCACTAACACTTTGGACAGTGGCCTTTTTTTAGCCTTTCCAATAGATAAAACATGAAAGCAAAAGTGTCAGGGATTAATTAAACAATGTGTTTGTCTGCTGTAAAGTAAACTGCAAACATTAGCATGCTTGGCTAACTAGCTTAGCAAAGCGAGATTATACATTGGGCCTAAAGCCCAACTTTAGGTCCAACATATAAGAGTGGTATAGTGTCTTATATTTTTAGTCCAAAAACCTCAAATCAGTATCATAAGGAATGGATTAACAGTGTTTTGCTAACGTAACTGCGGTCTTTAGCATGTCCAGATAACTAGCATTTTCAGAAGGATGCGGCCACTGAAAGCGCTTTAACACTACATGTCATTCACCCATTCACACCATAGACTGTATATAAGAAGTGGACATAGTCATCGTGACCACCCTAAAGCATTCTCCGCTTTATGGTCTATTTTACTCTAAATGAACCATAATTTACTAAATGAACATCATTTAGTAGTAATTAGTTTACAATGTTTACTGAGGTAATAAATCAGAAGTAAGGTCATTTTCTCATAGACTTCAATACAATAGGACGTCTTTTTGCAGAACTAAAATGACCAGTAGAGAGAATGTAAGTTTTAAAGCGCTTCCGCATTGACTTCACTTGGTAGAACGGCGGTTGAATTTGGAAATCGAGCCACCGAATTCCTGATTGGAAGACGACCTGCTCTACCTCTGATCTACAGCCTCATCCATCGGCTTTGGCTCCAGCTTGTCATTTCTACAGGCTATTTGCTAAGTTACCGTCGATCTTATAGGCACAAATAAATATAGAATTACATAGAAACAAAGGACCACTTAAAATACAGACAAAGGGCTACGTAAAATGTAAATTATGTACATAGTGCTACAAAATATAACATAATATATGGAGAACATAAGTTAATAATACTAAATTTAGAATGAGAAGTATAAGGAATATGGGCATCAAACACATACAACATACAACCAGAGCAAACAAGCACACAAAAAATGCTGAGAAGTCTGTTAAGTGGGATAAATATAAATGCAAAAATAGTGTAATAGGCAAGGCAAGTTTATTTGTATAGCACATTTCAACAACAAGGTAATTCAAAGTGCTTCACATAAAACCATTAAAAACATCAAAACAGAAGGTAAAAGAAAAGGAGATTTAAAAACAATTAAGAACATTCATGGAAACATTAAGAACAGTCATTAAAACACTAAAAAGCAGTGTATGAAATAAAATACAGTAGTAAAATGCAGGAAAAATGATTAATATCCTTGAATCTGGTTCAATTAAAGGCAGCAGCAAACATAAACGTCTTCAATCTTGATTTAAAGGAGCTGAGGGTCTCAGCAGACCTGCAGCTTTCTGGGACTTTGTTCCAGATATGTGGAGCACAAAAACTGAACGCTGCTTCTCCATGTTTAGTTCTGACTCTGGGAACAGAAAGTAGACCGGTCCCAGACGACCTAAGAGGTCGGGATGGTTCATAAGCAGCAGATCAGAGATGTATTTTGACCCTAAACCATTCAGTGCTTTATAAACCAACAGCAGGATTTTAAAATCAATTATTTGTTGGACAGGAAGCCAATAAGAGATAAATGACAATATTCTTTGAAATGTACAGTATGAATGCAGTATTAATGGAAGAGTAAGAAGAAGCTTGATTTTCTACCTGTGTCTGAAATCAAGAAGTCATTGTTTCAAAAATGACTATGAATTTTTAGGGTTATAACTTCAATGATTGTCACTGTGTCGGCGTGAGTAAAGAAACTACGCCTGTCGAACTGGGAAGCTTTTGGTGTCTGTCCCATAGTGATCTTCATCCCATTTGTTGCTGAAGTCTGTCTTTCCATATGTCGACCTGCCGGCCATGGCACTGTTGTCTCCACCAGGCAGGAAGTAGCCGTGAGCTGTGCAGAAATAAAACAGCCTCTGTTTTCATGGCACGTTTTGACCTGGTTTTGAGGACTGAGCTCTGCAGGCTCTCGGACAGACTCTGCGGAAAAACGCCTCCAGACAATCAAGTGCTTTTCATTTCATCTGCTCTGTCACTGCACGCACGCTGACTGTTAACTGGGCGAGCTCCCTCAACGTCCATCGCTGTATCACAGAGAGGAAAATGAGAAAGCTGACCGAGAAAATGAACTCCAATTTAGGACAAACTGAAAGGGCAGGTGTGAGTGACTCGGCTGATGTGTAATGAAACCGCCAGAGTCTGAGGGACGACTTGAGTTTGATTTGCAGGATCTTAAAACGATGAAGTGAAACGGAGACTCAGAAGTGGTCTCATCTCGGAAGGGGAGGCCGACCCGGAGCAGACGAACACATCAGGAGACAAGGATGCGATTTGTATGCTTTTAAAATGTCTTCCATTCACATGTTTATCCTCTTAGGTAAACTATAAAACATCATAAAAGAATAGTGCGGCCTTTTGGGAAATACACTCATTTGTTTTCTTACCGAGAGTTAGATGAGAAGATTGATACTACTCTTTACATTAAATATGAAGCCAGCAGCCAGTTAGCGTAGCTTAGCATAAAGACTGGAAATAGGGGCTGGAAATGGCTCAAATTTGCACATTATATCTCAGTTCATGTTTATATTTATTATGTTTCCTTGTTTAAAAAAGTCACTGCACCCAAGCTGCAACTTGTCATTTTTACACTTGTTTGTAAAATTTAACAAATGAGATATAACATGTTAGTAAGATGTGAAAATTCATGCATTAAAACTTTAAAGTGCTGAAATAACTTAATTGATTGACAAATATTTTGGTGATATAGTTTGTTGCATACTGTTCCCAAAAGTTTGAGAATGAGCTTCCGTACTTAAACTTTGGCAATCGATTCATTGGTGAAGCCATTTAGCGAGTAAAGATAGTGAAACATTTGTTGGTTTCTGCTTCGTTAATATGAGAAATTGCTGCATTTATCAGTTTTAGTGTGTTGTAAACTGAATACCTTTTAGTTTTAGATGGTCGGTCAGACAAAATAAGCAATTAAAAGATATCACCCTGATCTCAGGGTGCTTGTGACAGACATTTTTCATTATAATTTTACATTTAAATGATATAGTGAAGACCTCATTAGCAGCAGCCTTACAAGCCTATTTGTCCTCTGAAGTCTGTACATAGGCTTTTGAGATGTCCGTGTGACAAACAACCTAACTTCGGAGAAAACATACAGTTCATCTTTTTTCATTCTTGGAGGTCTCTGGAGATGTTGAAATAAGAGTCCCAAGTTAACAAAGAGGAAGTTTCTTCCATAAAAGTTTACATTTCAGTCTTTGCTCAGCTGTTACCGGCTCAGACCATCCCTTGGTGCAGTAGACTCATGTTAGCGGCAGCTGTCATGGTTTCCCAAACTCTGAGGTGAAAGGTCAGCCGTTGGCCCCCGCAGACAGATTCCCATTCGACCAGCTTACGTCAGATGCCAGGAGCTGCGCTGACACAGAGTTGTTTTCACAGTGTTTTTCACTGTATCAGCTAGTTCCAGGTTTTATTGCTCTCTTCCGGAGTGGAAGTGATTTTTTTTTTTCTTTCTTTTTGCCCAATACCCTTTTTTCCTCCCAGGAGACAATACCCTCCCCAAGTTGACGGTTGTTCACTCAACCATACAAGGTTCCCACAGGGTCAGGCCGCGTCCTCTCGCCCCGTCACCTCTTTGTTCACACAACCTCGCTTCACATACATGAACACCCTCTGTCTTTTCCCCGCTATCCAAACAGGAGCATTTGTGTGTCATCGCACACATCCAAAGCAGTGGTATTTCCCATCACATGTACAGAGCTCTGCTCCACATGACCAGGGACTGTAATCCAATAATAAAACCATGCAAAAGTCAAGGGCTTTATTGTACATAAATCATCTTAGTTTTAGTTGGAAATGTCATTTTGTGTGTGAGAATAAAGCCGACAGTTCGTTTGGTCTCAGGGGCGAAAACTTTGACTCTTCAAAATGTCAGTTTCTCAGCAGCGATGAAAAGCAGCTTTGTTTGTGAATTTGAATTCATCCAAAACTTAAAAACTGACAAATTAGGAGATTTTCACAGCATGACGGCTGTATATATGTTTATACGCCGAACATTTTGAACTTAACAGGCCACACTGGTCTGGGAATCTACATCTAAAATAACTTAAGCTGCTTGGAATGTCATTCTCTGCTGCCTCCATGTGTCTTTCCTGTCAATCTCAAAGGTCCCATTTAATAAATGTGTCCTACACATGCATGAAACAAGATGCAGGGTTTATTTGGGAGTACTTAAGTTGAGAGTTATAGTCAAAACTACAAAAACCTCCTTCACCACTTAAAAAAGGATGAGCCTTTGGAGCGGGAGAAAGCTGTTGATAAAGCAGTTACTGGGGCTGCAATGATTATTATCATTAGCAATTAATTTGCAGATTATTAATATCTTGATTGACTGATGTTATTAAGAATTGTTTGGTCTAGACATTGTGTGAAAAAAAGCCTAGATTAATTTCCTAAATTGGTTTTGACCAACCAGCGGTCCAAACCAGAGTTCTTCAGTTTACTATCACATAAAACAATGAAAATGATATGTGATTAGAGGGGTTGGCTTAAATGCCCCAAACATAACATTACTTTTTATTAGGTTAAATATTTGAATATGTACCTGAATGCAAGATGAGTTAATAAACACATTTTGAATTTTAATTTCTTTTCATTTAATTTTACAAGAAGTGAAAAGGGGGGATTTCTTTTTGTTTTGCAATAAATAGAACTATAAGCTCATAGATATTTATTTATGACATGGAAAATCTCTTTTTATAATGATTTTATTAATTGAGTATGCCACTTCCTGTTGGCTATATTCCTGTCGCAGTATGTCACATAGCTTGACTAACACTGCTGCCAGTTTGAACCCTGCAGAAAGAAACGTCCATGCATGAGTAAATCTTGTCCTACTGATGACGCTTGTTTCTGAGGATTCAGCACCTATTTATATATATTGGAGTGTTGATTTATTATTATTTAAATGCAGTACAAACCCGTATCACTCCATCGCTGCTGCTGCTTCTTCCCTAACATCCTCTCTCTGTGCTCTCCACAGGGTCAGCTGTCTCAAGCTCTCAACGTGCTGTCGGACCGAGCCACTGAGGCCAAAGAGTTCCTGGTTCAGCTGAGAAACATGGTGCAGCACATCCAGGTACTTAAATACACACAAAGACATGCAGATGACGGTGGCTTTGCTCACTCATCCTCGACCCCAGGAGCAATGTAACCTGTCTCTCACCCCCCCCCCCCAGTCTGATCCCAGGCTGTCCACCACTGCACGCCACTGCAGTAATCAACAGAAACAACACATCAACCCTTAATAAATTAGAGTCAGTAAAGTGGTGGATGTTTTAGTATGTAGCATGATCAATTCTAAAGTTGGACTAAATATATTTATGCTGAAAATGATTTCATATGTGGACACAGACTGCCACTCTAATTAATACAGATTGCTATATTTAGTGAAACTTAAGTATTACCTTAGTAACACCAGCGAAGCATTTCTCGGCTGCAGGTTTCAGGTCTTTTGAACGTGTGAGCGAGGGTATTGATTTGAGTGTACATTCAGTGGTATCACATGTACAGTACTTAGTGTAAGCACAATATATTGACCGGGAATAGATTAACATGCTGGACAACCTTCTTCTGTGCGTGGAGACAAAAGCTGCATGCCGTCAGATTTAGAGGCCGATTAGAGGAGGAAGGTGGGATTAAAAGCCCTCGCTGATTATTGACAGATGAGGCTCCAGGGAAACCCGTCGTGGTGGGAGATGCAGGATAGGAAAGGAGGCGAAGGAGGAGGAGATAGTTGGGATGTGTGAAAACAAACTGAACGGGGCATAATTGTACGTACACTACTCACTTCATGATGATTTTATCCACCCACCTCATTCGATGACGAGCTACTGGAGGAGATGTGTGAATGAAGATGCATTTTTTAAATTAACTATAAATCCTATTATCGCTATATATTTCAATGTGCTGCCATTAAATTGGATTACCTAAGGGATTCACTCATTTAGTATCTCCTCTGCTTTTGGTTTTGTATACTGTATATTTTGAATTGAAAGTTCATATATATATATATATATATATATATATATATATATATATATATATATATATATATTGCATATTTCGTCTTTTAGATGCGTTATTCTTTTCAGCCTTTGCCTGTTGTCTTGCAGGAGAACGGAGTGGAGTTTGAGGCCTGTTTGGTGGCGCAGTGCGACGCCCTCATCGACGCCCTGAACCGACGCAAGGCCCAGCTGCTGTCTCGAGTAAACAAAGAGCACGAACACAAACTGAAGGTGAGTGAGCACGACCAGACAAAGTAACATCCAGTTCATCTCAAAATGTCAGAGACGTATGGGGGTGGTGTGTTGTGGTGTAGTGTGAATATGGCAGTTTTTGCATTAAACATTTGGGAACTGGAGCTGGATTTTCAGATTGGATAAACAGTCTGCAACAACAACTTAGACCTGACAAAAATAAATGCCACAATATTTGGGATGAATGATGTATTTCAGACAACTGGTGGCTTCTTGATTGGTAAGAAAATCACATCAATACTGGCTCTACTGAAATGAACTGAAACCATTTGCTGCCTGCGAGGACGGAAATTAATCTAAATATTAATGTTATGTTTTAAAAATGGTCCGCTGTTTTTTTAAACTCCCATTTTGAAGATTTCCTCAACGCATGCACATTTTTTGGGGGGATTTAGCACAAGAAGTAAAACTCGATTCCACTGATTTCAGAGACATAAAGTGTCACATTTTGTCTTTACACCATCTTCAACACATGGAACGAGAGGACATAACTGAGAGAGGGAGTCAACAGGAGAGGAGGAGGAGGAGGAGGAGGGAGAGATACATTTGTGCTGTACAGCATCCAATTTCACGCTTGGACGCTCTGTAGAATCAAGGTTTCACACGTGTAGGTGGTTTGAGAAACACAGCCTGTGCATGGCTTCATGTGAGCATGCTCATGCACTGACACATATTTTGCTTTCTTTTCTCCATGTATGAAATATTAAGATGTGAGGCATTGCATGGAAGTGCCTCATAAATCACTGACAAACTGAAAAACTCATTTTCATTTAATTCACATTTAAGGAGGACCAGCCCCTTTTCTTTGTGTGTTTTTGAGGTTTACATTTTGTCCATTGAGAAGTTTTGTAACTGAATTTTTTATTTATTTTTTTCTCTTTAAACATTTACAAACTGGGCTTAACATTAAAGCAACAGTTAAATATTTTGGTAATTGTGCTTATTCACTTATTCGGTAAAACCACATCCTGTTTTGCACAAATTACAGAAACATACAATGTGTTAATTAGGGAGGTTTAGAGGTGCTGGTAGTCAGATGTACTTACCTTTGGACAGAGCCATAGCTGCTTCCAGTCTTCATGCTGTGATAAGCTAACTAGCTGCTGGCTGTAGCTTCATAGTTGGCGTACAAACATGAGAGTGCTGTCGATCGTCTCATCTAACTCTTGGCAAGAAAGCAAATTGTATTTCCAAAAATGATTTCCTTCAGCTTTTTCTGGCATAGCACCATCAGACAGTTGGGCTTAGAAGTGTTATCTGGAGAAAGTATTGATCCCCTGTCCACAACTAACTATTACATTTGAAAATGAGCATTTCCAAGTTTTAAATTCAAACATTTAGGGGCAAAGACCGAGCTGAATCTGACCACCATCCCTCCTTCTGCAAAGAAACCATGACAGGACACACAATAACACTCTATGCTCCAGTCAACAGAACGCGTACGTTTTGCAGGTTAGACATATAAAAGCTCTCACTCTCACAGCACTCCTCGGCTGCAGTGTCACAACTCTCAAAATTACAGCAGCTATTACTTTTTTTGTGCCCGTAGACGGAACACACTGCGACATGTTTACAGGCTGCAGCTCTAAACTGCAGCTGTTGCTGCTTTTACTGCCCGTAGGCGGCGCTAGTTGGACTGGAACTGCAGGTTCAGAAAAGGCAGATGTGCCGGACCTACTTTTGGGCGCCATTTTGAACGCTCAAAATGCAAACTGTGTTCCGTTAATGATTGGTTGGCTGTTAAGTGATGGATGGGTGTTTAATGTGGGGCATCGGACACAGACGGCGGAATGTTAATGTATCTCAGCGCAGATCTGATCCCTCCTGTCAGCCAACAGATCGGTGCCTCTGTGTGTCGTTCGCTGAATCTTAATGCCAGAATGGCACATTTCTCCGTGGCGGATCTGATATTCCTTTTTACTGCCCTGCTCACTCACTCGAGGACACGGCTTCCATCACAGGAGTTTCCCACAGAGTCAGTGATGCAAGAAACTCTCACTTTCACATGTTCTGTGCTCCTGGAGGGCAGCTCGGACCGTTTGAGGTAGATATCAGCCGCAGTAAAAGTGGGGAAGATCAGTGGAGGCATCGCTTGTTGCTCTGGAGTGCACCTCCAGTAATTGGACATGGCCGGTCAACGGGATGCTTTCTGCTTCATTAGCATGTGGCTCAGCTGCGGGAGTCGTCCGGCAGCCGTAATTGAACGAGACACATTTCTGTCCCGCTGCACTCCTGATGTTGATGTAGCCCTTTCTGTATTTTCCAGATGTAGCATCTCAGATATGATTTATTTACACATGAAAAGCAGATTGTTGCATAAAACAAAATGCCAGCAATGCATCTTATACCTGTCCAATTAAGAAACTAAGGAAGTGCCCTGATTAATCCTGCTGATTCAGTCACACAAAGCTCTTTTTATGTGAGGAACCCATTAAAACAAACTCAATTAATAACAATTTAAACTGCTGCAGCTGACTCGGCGTCTCCTTCCTGCTGCTCTCCTCTGGTACTGCACGCGGACGCCAAAGCCCAGTCGCCATGGGGACGTGGTGAGCTTGTTGTTTGAAAGCTGTGGAGGCGAGAGAAGTAGTCCTTAATAACATGAGTCAGCTTCTGTTTTTGTCCTGCACATCAGGAGGACTGACCCCTGTGTTTGATCAGAGAGACGGCAGAGGAGGAAGGTGGTTTCATGGCAGTTTGTCACACTGAGCGGTTACAAAAGCTCCTTCACTCAAACATCTGCACAGCGGTGCTTTCCAATGTATAGCCAAGGCAAACCACCAAAAACCTTTACTGGGGACATACTATATGTACTGAGATCATGACCTCCTTCACCTCATTTAATATCTGTAGCTTCGTTCATTGTTTTATTTTATACTGGGAGCTATTTTTTAGACTGATTTCCTTCTTTTCAGGCAGCCATTTTTCTCACTTTATCTCAGTAAGCTTGTTTAATTAATTCTCCATCACAGTGAGCTTTTTACAGGCGTCTATATTTTGTTAAAAGTTTTCCACAAAGAGCAGCGACATTCAGGAGCACGTTGGAACACTTTGGAATCACAAACTGTCCCTTAAAACCGAGCACATAATAATAACACTGAGGAAACATTTTGACATTTTAAAGTCATTCAGCAGCAGACGTCTCAGATGTCTGAGTTTTCCACAAGCACTTGAAAGCACCAACATTAAGAGTCTTTAAAGGAATAGTTTGACGTGTTGGTTAATGCACTAACTTTCTTACCGAGCTTTAGTTCAGCAGATGAGGAAACGTATAAGCATCAAGGCTGGGAGCAGAGGGAAACAGCTAGCCTCTAAGATTCATTGATTCTTGTTTTTTTGTGTAGATTACACAAACAAACATATTAATCAGAGCTTCAGAGATATTAGTAGGCAGATTGTGTTGCCTTTGGACGGAGCCAGGATAGCTGTTTCCAGTCTTTAAGCTAAGCTAACCACCAGTATAGCGTTTTATTGTGGAGAATGTATTAAATATGATCAAACCGAGCCTTTGCCGTCAGTCCCTTTCACTGTATGTCATCTGGGAGTCAGCAGTGAACTGATGAGGAATTCTTCTGAGGGCTTATTAGAGAAACACAAAGTGAATCAGAAACTAAGCGTCTTCTGCGTTTGCCACCGGATGCTTCGTGCTCTGCACACCCAGCGCGGGTCGTTTAATGAGTACAGCTGCATTGAGGCTATTTTTGTTTCCACCGTAGTGATTTGCTGACCTCCCTGTTGACTCCTCGTCATCTGACTAAGTGTGTTGCTCCAGGGGATCCCTGCTACCCGGATTCCTCCTCTTTTAAGCACTCAAACATGGGGAACGGTTTGGACTGCTCAGAGATGAACTCAGGAAATGTATTTTTTAAAGAGACACTGAAGGCAAATATCGAATGATTAATTCTCTCATGAACAACCGTTTTTATGGCTGCAGTGGGATCTTCAGCAGAGAGGATGAGCATGAAATATTAAGAATGCTGCTGTATTCAGTACGGGTATTATTCATCAGTATTTGTGTTATTTATAAAGTACTTTTTGTTGATCCACAGAAAACTTTTTAAGGCTGCAACTACATCATTGATTAATAATTAATAATTTAGTCTTCATAATGATAAACAGTGTCCATCCCTGTTTTACTAGACTTCAACGTCTTCATCGTCATATTTTTTGTCTATACTATAACTATACAAAACAGATAAAAGCAGAAATTAATGGTGATTTCTGTGTCATTGGTACTTAAATATGACTAGTTGGATAGTTGTTGATTCTTTTCCAGTCTATTGACATTGATTCATTGTTTCAGCTCTAATAATTTGTTATTGAGCTAAAAATGCAAAACATTCTTTAGTTTAAGCTTCTACAATGTAAAGTTGCTGCTTGTCTTCATTTTGTATTATTGTAAATTGAATGTATTTGGGTTTTGGAGTGTTGCTCAAACATTTTATGACATTTTGTAGACTAAACGTATAAACAATTAATTTAAATTATAAATGAACATTAAAATAGCCCTGACACGTCTGACATTTCCGAGGTGAAGCTCATCTTTCTGTTGTATTTTCTGTGCATCAGCCTGAGTAAGAGACACATTAATGCCGAGCGAGAAGCGCCTCGATCCTCGCTGACAGCTGAGCGTTTGTGGAAGTGGCCCCTGTCACTTTCTCTGACCGTCACTGCGGCGTGTAAGGAAGCAAAGCAGGAAGTGATTGTAATCCCTTTGCTCTTCTTCCTTTTATCTTGTAACAGTTTGATTTAATATTTCCCATCACAATACCTCTTGTCTCTCTTTTTGTCTTCCTCCTCTCCTCTCTTGCTGTTCCCTCTTTCCTCAACCTCCTTTCAACCTCTCCTCTTTTGCCTCCATCCATTTCCCTTCTCATCTTTCTCCTCACTTCCCTCTCCTTCTGTCGCCACATGTCAGTTTCATTTCATCAAATCATCCTCATGCACCCAATGTCAAAGTCTCATATATTTCATGTCAGGGTCCTGGCTGACTGTAAGCCAGCCGGTGCTGCTGCTGTAAAGGGACAGGTTAGGTAAGGTGACTGCAGCCTCAGTATCTCACAAGGCCAAATGTGCCGCAGTGGCCTAATAATTGACACAGAAAAAGATAGGAGTTAATTTATTACACAAAGAGGCAGCAGGGCCTGCTGACTCACAGTACAATATATGCAGCTGATTAGATACTGGATAATATTGGCCCCCTTTTGAAATATCCTGCCACATTTGGTTGTTGTCAGTGCCGGTGCACGAATTTGGTTAACTCTTTTTAGATTTTACGACCCACAACTTTACTGTTTTGGTTCAGTCTCATCAAGTTTTCGGCCCCAGCAGGCAACCGTTTTGAGCGGAAAAAGCTTTAAAGAACCCTCTGTACACTACCTGCTCAGCATCAAGAGGTAAACAGACACAGTTAGAGACTAGCTGGTGAACATAGTGGAGCATTTAGCAGCTAAAGAGTCAGATACTTCCCTCTGGAGTTGGTGGAAACCAAAAACTGAGCTAAAAGGAGACTAAATATTGGATTTACATGCATCAGGTGGCCAGAAACAAGACTCCAAATGAAAGATTATACTGCTCTGTTTTGCTAACAAGTTTGCCATATCAACTTAAATGTTGATAGTATGTCAAAATGTATGGTTACTGTAGGTTTTAAATAGAAAAATGACCATTTAAGAATCAATTGTCATGTTTTAGCAGCTCCTTTTATAACAAGAGTAATAACATGATTTAATGAGTAAGAATACACTTCTCACCTGAGTCCTTGGATGAAAGCCTGCTGTTCCAAACATGAATAATATCTGGAAAGTAAAGCATGTTTTCAGCACTCTTTTGCCTTCTTGTTGTTTGGGATCGTTTCGGCATCGCTATGGAGCTACTGTGACGACGTGTTTAATCACCTTACCATGACAGCCACATATGTCGTTTGAGGACGGAGTTCGTTTCCGCCCGTTAGCTCCGTTCATCTCTGCTTCTGCAGAAACTGTGGCCCACTTCCACTGTCCTGCACTCACCCCTCTCTCTCCCCCTTTTAATTCATTACTCCCACATCTCTTCTCTCTCCAGATGCTTAATTTCCTCCCACTTCAAGTTGCTGTTGTCCCTTCTTTTTTGCGTTTGATTCAGGTGTACGAATCTTCCTTACACTGATTATCCGCCGATCAGCCGGCAGAGCGTTGTTGCCGCAGGCAGCTTTTTTATATCTTATTCCAAAGTTGAATAACAGCAGATTTCAGGAGAAGATGACTGGAATGCTGAGAGAAGCTGTTCAGTAGGCAGTGAGAGTGGAAGGAAGGAGCGGGGAAAAGGACAAGATTTGACAAAAGTTGTCTGCAAAATCCCTCCACACGTATTGTCCTCTATGAATTAAGAGATTGTGATTCTAGCTGCGTGTGGAGGAGTGACAGAAAGTCTGATTGTTAAACAGGCAGCGACAGCAGTGAGAAACTCTTCCTGGATCCACGCCAGGCCACTGCAGGGGTGAGGATGTTCCAGGCTTGACACAGCAGGGAGGGTTTTGCCCCCAGCCAGAGAAATATAAATCGAATCATCAGAGCCGGAATGAGATTTCCTGCCCTCACTGTATGGGAAGAGAGGTTAAACACGGTCCTCCTCTGATTGATTACAGCACTAAAAGGGGGAGTAATTAGAAAATGATTAGTTGTGCTCTGTAAATATTAATTTACTTGAAAGTATTCTTTTTGCAGTTAATATTTAATCCTCTCAGAGTCCAATCAGACCTGCAATTTGTTTTGTTTGGTCACGAGGAAGCAGCTGATGAAGAGGAGATGAGAAAGTCTTTAGTGGTTCAGAAGTAAAAATCTTTATTTTAAATGTCTCCGTTCAGTTAAAATAGTTTTTTCAGTTGCCTAAACAAACCAAACTGGGTTTTGAATGAAGCACGTCAAACATGATGTGGTGCCCTCAATCATAAACTGAAAAAAACAAAGTGATTATCACACCTCATTACAAACCCATGATGTGCAGCCAAACAAGGTCATTTGAGATGAAAGTAAACAGTGGTTAAAACACGCATCACGCTGTGTTAGTGGCACTGGTAGCCTAAAGATGATGCTGCCATTTTGGCCACAATCAATGTTATATTTGTACACTTTACATTTAAACAATAAACAGCAGGAGAAAATACAGATTTGTCAAATTTTGCTGAATGTTGGTTGATTCGGACGTTCAGTGTGCAGGACTGCTTCATAGATATATTAGGTTAAAGGGATTTTTGTGTCAAATGCTTTGATTTGTCACGTTTTTAATTTCAGTGAATCAGCCAAAAAACGGCATTCACGTCAGTTTCCTGATTGAAATTCCAGAAAAATGATAAATCATAATATATATCGCTACTGTAATGTAAAAAAGTATATGAAAGGACTGAGAGTGGGGATATGTGATTTGAGCAGAGCAGTAGGAATGGGGTCCAGGGTACAGGTACAGGATTTCATTTTTTGGAGGATTTCCTCAACATGGCTCTCCTGAACCTCAGCGAGATGTAGAGGAGACAACACACTCCCAGATAAGGTGTTGGTGTCAGAGGGAAGCATAGATGGAGAGCTGGACATCAGAGAGCGAATGTTGTTGACCTTGGATCTGAAAAAGTCAGTGAAGCTGTTGCATTGCTCCTCTGTAGCCTCAGTATATACTGTATTTTATCTACATTGCCCACCCATACTTCTCTTATGTTCTTATGTGTCTCACAGTAATGCTACATACAAGATACTGAATAATCTATTACTGTATGAAAGTCTTTGCTGTTTGTCGAGTGTCAGTGCTGCAATGCTTGCATATTGATGCTGTGACTGCAGTCATCAGTAAATCATCTTTATGTACTGTCGGTCTGCAGAAAGGATTTTCCTCTCCATTCAGCCTCGGAGCCCCTCAGATAGCAACAGTGAAGTTTCTGTTACCTAGCAACCCTTTGGTCCAGCACCTCCGTTTATTCCCCACTGTTGTGAGGAGGCTCTGTGGACATCAGTAGTGTCAGCAGTGGAGAGGGAATCTCCCAAGTCTTATCAAATATCCAGTCAAGTCAATAGAATATCTTGGTGTATGTGCGATAAAGAGCGCTTTTTTCTTATTGATTTAAAACGGCTCCCTTTCATTCAGATCATGTTATAGGAAGATAAATTATGGATGTGGGGGAGGGATGCAATAAAAAACGATTAAAGGACTGAAAAAAATCTACGACTGACAGCAGAGAATTCCAAAACATCTGCATGTTTTTAGTGTGTGGCTGCTCAGAAAGACAGAAAAATATTCTGCGGTCTCGTCTCTGATTTAGCCGGTGATGTTTAAACGCGTGAAAACAAAATGTCACTTTCCTTCCGTTAACGGCAATAACAAGTCGCCGATGTCCCTTTCGGCCTCCTCTTCCTCCCTCAATCTGTGTGCGAGTCTCAAGAAGGAAAAATTACTCAATCAATCACTTTGACAATCCTGCTGCTAATCTCATTATTGGTATTCCTGCTGCTTCTCTTCATCCATTAACAGCCTTGTTTAATCTGTGGTCTCCAGCCTCCTCCTTCCATCCTCCCTCTTTTCTTTCTGTCCTTCTTCCCTCCATTGTCGTCATATTTGTTTTGCCTTAAGCTCTCTCTGCATCCATCTTTCTTCTCCTCTACTCTCCTTTGTCTCTCTTCTTTTCTCATTTATCAACAATTCTGCCACCTTTTGCATATTTACTCCCCTGTAATTTCTCTCCATCTCCAATCTTTCCTCTCTTTTTTTTTGCCCTATTTATACTCTACAGCACTCGCACACTTTATTAAACCCTCTCTGTGCATTTTATTCATGTTCCACTCGAGAGTGATTACACGAAAAGGGTGATGATTAACATATGATTATCTTCCGTATATGCTTGTTGTTGTTGTTGTTGTATTATACTTGCAAAACTTGATTTCCTCGTGGGTGTTTCTTCTTTTCTTCCCCATAATCCTCTCTTCTTTTTTTTTCACCCTTTTTTTCCCAGGTGGTTCGGGATCAGATCTCCCACTGTACGGTGAAGCTGCGTCAGACCACGGGGCTGATGGAGTACTGTCTGGAGGTCATCAAGGAGAATGACCCCAGTGGCTTCCTGCAGGTATGACACACGACAAGTCTCTGATTCTGCTAGAAGCTACAGCTTAAGCTTTTTTATGTCTTGTTTTTGGATGGAAGCCTGGCTTCTGAATTCACATTGAAATTCTGCTGTTTATTCTGCTGGCTTGTAAAGCGCTGATTGGTTGAGGGCCAAAACACAAGTCTGATCTCCTGCTTTATTATGAACCATCAAAACCTTTCAGATGGTCGTCAAAACGAAACACGGGGAAGCAACATTCGGTTTTTATGCAGCACATATCTGGAACAAACTCACAGAAAACTTGATGTGAAGTAAATGTAAAGTGATCTAATTTGAATTTTGCGCTTTTGAATCGGCAGTTTCACCCATTTTGCCACTTGTGGTGGTAAGTCTGGTGACATTTCTTACGGGAGGCAAACGTATGTTTTAAAAAAAGAGAAATTCCTCCTAAAAACTGGTAAATTGCTAGCTGTGAATTTGGCTCAGACCCAAATCCCTTTAGATAAATTTGACTTTACTTCAAAGTTAAAAATATGTACAACCAAATCTGAGCTGATAGATGACGTTGAGTTACAGTTTGTTTGTTGACAGGAGACGTTTTCACTGCCTTTGCTGAGCAATTTCACCTTGTTAAAATCAAACTTGCTTGACATCTTCAAGTTCAACCGTTTTATGGCTTCCATGTTTTGTTTTTGTGACTGAATCTGATGAGCAAACACAGTATCACAGTATAGCAATGTATGTGGTTGGTGGTGGCATGAGATACCGTTTACTTATTTTCCATGTCTTTTTAGCATGACCCAAAAACATTTTTCATCCATTACGGTCAAATATTTATAGTGGAAACGCTTATTTTAGACAAGTTATCCTAATAATTTCATGATCATGTCCTTGGAAGTTTCCTGGGAAAAGGCATTCAAGAGAATGCACTTTCTTCGAAAAAACTGCTTTTTTTAAACCCAACTAGATATTATTCTTTATATATGTTGGGTTGTTTGCTTGCTTGCAGACATCTTTATATCTTCTTTCACATGTTTGCATCTCCAGCTGATCTACTGTTAAAGTGTTTTGGGTGAAATCTGTGGGGTTTTCTGGTTCCAGGTACAGTTTTTGTTATTAATGAGTAACAGTTAGTTCATTTGTTGTCCTCAGATCTCCGATGCTTTGATCCGGAGGGTCCACATGACAGAGGGCCAGTGGGGGAAGGGAACCCTCACCCCCAGGATGAACAGCGACTTTGACCTCACTCTGGACAGCGGACCCCTCCTGCAGACGATCCACCAGCTGGACTTTGTCCAGATGAAAGGTAAAAGAGAGGAGATAACAGCTTCAGACACCTGAGGGATTTATACAAGAGTGGGCTAAAGGAGAGCCGGCACAGCTACTTTTTTTTAAACTCAAAGAGGCAAGTTCAAGCCCTCATGAGGGCTAATGTCTTCTCTACTGAAGACAGTAAATCCCTACCACCCTGTGAAGGAGATTATCTCTGGTCAGACTGATTTCTGTTGTGAAAAATCACTATAATATACCATCAGTGCTTGTAGTTCTGAATAGTTGGTTTATAGGTTCTGTACTCATTTTAACAATTGTTAAAAAATGAATGATAAAACCTTATTGTAGCTATAATATGTTAGTAGGTAGTAGCTTTCTAAAATGTATTTCTGTACACTAATAGTTTGCATTAGCAATTTAAAGACCGCTTGTTTTACATTCAACCTTTTTATCTTTCAAAATCACTATTTTATGAGTAAACATGAAAATATATTCAGAAGCAGTTTGAGTTGGGGAACTTGCTGGATGTGTGCTTTGACGTTTGTGTTTGGTACCTGATAAACTTTACACAGCATGATATCTCTGACACCGCTAAAATATTCTGTGAAATACTCAGAAAGTCAAAGACGTTTGGTGGGTTTATATTTATGATTCGGAAGCTTTTGATTCTGGATTCATATATTCATAATTGAATTTATAAATGATAAATATTGAACAGGTCTTCGTGCACAGCAGAGTCATATCACGTGTGTGTGTGTTTTTGTGCAGGTGCGACTGTCCTTTCATACCTCACTGGGCTGTAATTTTGTGTGTGTTTCTCCCCTCCTCAGTCCCAGCTGCTCCCATGCTCCAGCTGGAGGAATGCTGCACCCAGAACAACAGCGCCACGCTGTCATGGAAACAGCCACCGCTCTCCACCATCGTCGTGGACGGATACATCCTGGAGCTGGACGATGGAAACATGGGGCTTTTCAGGGTAGGTTCCCCTCTGCAGGTACTCTTTTGTCTCCGCCAGTTGGGATTTATCTCTCAACTTTATTAGGCGACAAACTTGTTACTTGTGAAAGCTCAACAAGGGAGGTCTTTGTTGGACTAACATTTAGGTTACAAGACACAAAGTGAAAAACAGGACCAGTTAGAGTAATAATTCACCTTTACAGAGCACCGCCCGCCTCTTTCTCAACAAAGACGCATTCATTTGGCGCCGGGGAGGACACCAGCTCAGCCAGGGGAATGTGAAAGCAACGCTTTGTCAGTGAAATCCCTAGATTGCTCTCTCGTACCGCACAGCTCTGAGTGATATGAGAGCAGGTCATGTGACGCACTGTAGGGAGGCATTGAATGACACAACGCCAGGAGAAAGGGTTCGTAATGCAGCTGCCAGCTGGGATGATCCCACAGGAAGTGTGATCTGGGATCAAAGCAGTATTTATACCCTCTCAGAGGTTCACCATGTAATCCATCCAGCTAAGACTCTCCCCAGCTCTCTATACATTGAGGCCGCCACTTTGTTGTAATGGCAACTTAAACCCCCTGAACAATACCTTCAGTACAATGGTAGAGGATATCTGTGTCCGACCTCAAAACCTGTTCCTACATACAGTACAGCAGGCCTGTTGCCTCTCATAACAATCAATGTGGAAGATCGTTCCACTTTCTTAAAGTGGTCTTAAACTCCCTGCCAAGTAGTTTAGATAATCTCAGAAAATCAGCTTGGGTTTTGAAGGGTTAATAGAGCCCTGAAACACACCGAAATCCTAATTGAGCCCAAATATTTGAATCTCAGCCTTCTCCCAAACTGTTGCCATCTTCTTAAAGCTCCTAAACATGTCCATCAGATTCCTGTTAACAGCAGGTGACACATAATTAAAGTGGTTGATTTTTTTTGAATGCTTAATGTCCACAAACGCACACACATCCAACGGTAGTAACCAGATCCCTTCACTAAAAGACGCCAAAACACAAGATAATAATCAAAATAATGGACTTTTTGGTTCATGGTGTACACAGTTCTTTTGAATATCCCTCTTATTGACTTTTACACTTTATAGAACAGTAAATAAATGTCAACTGTAATGCTTTGTGAGGAGGCTGAAATGGGACTACAGATGCTAACACTCTTCGAGACTCAGAGCATCAGTTAGATGTTTAAAGTGAATGGTCCAGCAGCTGTTCGTAGAGGCATCCTGTGTTTTCATTTATAAAAAGCAGCCACTGACCTTGAGTGTCTCGTCTCTGAAGCCAGCTGTCTGTTTGTGGGAGCCTTCATCCCTCTGTCCTAATCACAACTGTTGCATAAGAGAGTGATCGTTTACATCCAATCTGCCTACGGATTCACCAACTGCAGCTGCTGAATGCTGATTGTGCGCATTCGATTCCAACTTGTCAATTCTGAGCAATGTACCAGGATGGCCGAGTGGTTAAGGCGTTGGACTTCGGTTCAAACCCCACTCCTGGTAGAAAGTAGATGTTTTAATCTAATTGTGTGACTTGTGAAGTACAGTATCATGCATAAATTGTGTGGACAGATAAAAGTTTCTAGTGACTTGATGTGGTTGAGCAGTTGTCCACTAATTGGAAGATTGGAGGTTGAAGTATCACATCCTCCTCTCTGCATGTCTATGTAAAGATCCTGTAATTGTTCCTTAAACTCATCAGTGTCTGAAAGAGCTTTATATTTCCCTGATTAACAGTTTGGCATTTTTAATGTTTGTGTGAGTGGGTGAATGTTGTCATTTAGTGTAAAGCTGTTTGAGCGGTTGGAAGACTAGAAAGGTGGAATATAAAGGCAGTTCAATTCAGTCTGGAGACATTTGACCGCAATCTTAACTGTTAACCTGAGATTTACAGCAGAAATATACGTAGAGCATCTCGGAGCACATTTTGGAACTTAACATATGTTCTGTTGTGTGTTTCAGTCTTCCAGCCTGTGCATCTCTTTAACTTTAACTTAAATCATCTCATACCTTTATCTGGAGCAGCATTTTGCCAAACAACTGTTTACTTTCCAAATTTGCGAGGGAAGTTTTCTATTTCTCCTCTGACTCAGTGAGGCTCGCCAACGCAGCGCCACACTGAGCCTGGCGAGTTGTATGTCCCCGTGTCTATTTATACTCCGGTGTGGGCTGCCTCACCCACGCTCAGTTGTACAAACTCACACTCTCGCTTATTTCACTCACCGCCCCAGATCCAAACGGGACGCTCCTTCAGAGGCAGAGCTGTGCGGGTTGAAAAAGAAGCAGGATCCTCTGTGTCATAATTACGCACTTGACGTATCTGCCAGCTTAACAGGAAGCACTGTGTGTCTTTACAGGAAGTGTACGTGGGGACGGAGACCATCTGCACAGTGGACGGGCTCCACTTCAACAGCACATACAAGTCCAGAGTGAAGGCCTTTAATGCCAGTGGAGTGGGCCAGTACAGCAAGACACTGATCATGCAGACCTCTGAGAGTACGTGAAGCATCATCTCCTCCTTTTGCTGCTAATGACTGTTTGTCTTTAAGGAAAATACACTCTCAAAACAGAATTCATTCATTTATTCATCTGATCTTGGATCATTCAGTCAGTACTGGGAATAAAATTGTCAGTTTCCACGAAGTTGGAATCCAGAAAGAAGGGAGACTCAAGTCTGTGTTGCCAATATAATAGACTTATTAGTGCTTCTTCACTGGCAGTATTGTTGTTATTAATAAAGCAAACTTTATAGGCAATATTTATCTACGCCTTTCAAAGCAGCAGGTCTGAAGTGGAACTAGGCCGACATATCTGCCGATAAGATCGTTTTTCCTCCCGAGAGTGCTGACACGCTTATCTTTGCACTGTAAAATATCACGCTTACTATTTATTTTAGTCACAATTCTTTGAAATAACAAATCTAAGGCATCTGTATCAAGATTAGTTGGCTTATATATCATTATCATAGTTACGTTTCATGGGAAACATAACATTATCCTGGATTAAAGTAGCATGTGATTAACATTGTAAATTGAAAAAAAGAAATAGTTAAGGATGTAAATGGAAGCAGTCTCTGTTGAATTGTGGTGACAGGACATGAACACTGGTCTCCTGGGTGAGAGTCTTGTGTTTGTTTAACCCACCATCAACCCAGTCTGCAACCCTACCGGACTATGACTAGAAATGTATTTGTGATACGTCAAAAACAAACGTAGTCCGGGAGATAATAAATCAAAATGTAAATCACAATACGGTTTAGTTGTAAGGGAACATACTTTTTAGGAGACCAGGCTGAAATATCAATATAAGTATTGGCATTAAAAGTCAAGTATCAATCAACTTCTCCTACTTTCAACATTCAAAACTCCAGCAACACTTTGCAGTATAAAAAACAACTTTATTGTTGGACCAACACCTTTTAGCTTCATAATACAACACATATGGATATCTTTAATTGGGTTAGGGTTAACATCACAGATATTATCATTATGATTATTACTATTGTTATTGTTGTTATTATTATTATTATCAGATACAATAATACCTTAAAGGAATGAGAACAGAATTATTGATCTGATTAATAACATTGCATGTAACTACAACATGTTATATAACTAAAGCTTCTAATAACTAAAGCGTGTCAGCAGCACTATAGCATGTTAAATAATAATAAAACTCTCATAATAGACGAGCGTGACTAGATATTCATCTCTGCTGCCAACTCTAAAATCAGTTTGTGATGAAGTTATCAATGATTGTTTCTTATTATCCAGCACTTTTGCTTCTCCAAATGCCTGCCACATGTTTGCTACTGTATCCATGTGTTTCCCATGTAGTTTCAACTCTTTTGTTTATTTTTTGCATGATCAGATCCTCAAAAGGTTTCTTGGTTATGTTTCTATCCTGATGAATCCAATCTGATATGCCATGATGTTGTGTTCTAGCAAACAGCTGGCAGGTATTTTATCACAGGTCTAATAACGATTATTAATATAGTTTTGTAGTTATTGTCACTTCATGAGATCACAGACTTGAGAAAAAGTTCAGTTGCCTTCTTCTTTTGGGAGTGAAGCGCTCATTCACAGCAATACATTTTGACTGAGTTCATAAAGATCTTAAGAATAATAAATAGTTGCTGCCAGAACAAAACCTTGCATCTTCCGAAAGACAACTTCTTCAAAATTTAAAGGAACGGAGACCTTACTTGGTCCCTTCCTCTGCAATTTCTTATGTCAGATTTAAAACTATGCACTTTGAGTTTTTAATTATGTGTTTCAAAAGGATTTCAATGACCTGACATCAAACTTCCTCCTCCTCTTTTATCTCTCATGTAACACAAAAATAATAACAGTAAAAGCCCAAAAAATGTCAACGCAAGGTTTTAACCCAAAAGTAGCAGCAGGAAGTGAATTCTGTTTGAGGGTGTGTTCGCGCTTGTAAACAAGGTACAGTACATCCCGTAGCAGCTGCTTCGTCTATAATCCACTCATGTGCTTGCTTTCCCATTAGTTAAATGCTGCTCTGCACACAGGGACGCTTGTCATCCATAAGTGGACCTGAAAGGCCCAGACAGCCTCCCTACCTGCCAGGCAGAGCACTCAGCAGCTGTTGGGGTTCTGCACAAAGAGATCTAACCACTCAGTGTTTTTGCAGAGATCTGACATCCTTCACCCGGACCGGACTGGGCTTTGATTTTTCTGTTTTATTTCCTGCATGGAGCGAAGGAAGTTCCTCCATCGTCTTTGTTACCACACTTGTTATTTTCTACCCTGATCTGTTTCTAGGAACTTCTGTTTTGAGGATCTCTTCTGTGGTGTTATGGTCGCTGAGTTGAACCAGCTTCCCTAAACAAACCTGCTTTTTACCTTCTCCTCCATCCCTCCCCGACCCGCTCTACACTGTCTGCTTCACTGCTTCGCTACGCTCTCCTCCTACTCCTCCTCCTCCTCCCCTCTTTTCTTTCTCCCCTCTTCCTCTTCCTCCTCCCCTTCATTTCACATTTCAGCTGGACTCCCTCCATGTGATATTCAGTCTATAGGCACAGGTATGGGCGACTGTTTCCACTCTAATCCCCCTCGTTGCCATTGCCTGTGTCATCAGTTCAGTGCTTCACTCTCAAACCAGCAGGTGGGCAGTTTGCTGCTCTGTGGGCTGCACTTATTAAACGTTCAATACAGGCTTCTAATAAATGTCTTTGTTTTATTTCCTTTGGGAAATAAAGCTGTGTAATGAAACTTCACTGCACATAGTGAAACCAGTGAACGATGGTGGACAAGCAAGTCCTGTGGAGCCCATATATATAGAGCACAAACATCTCATCTGTTAGACTCTCATATTTCTCTGTGTAGAGTATAGAGATTTTAAAAACCCTCAGTCAAACAGTTTGCAAAGTTATTAAACTTTGATTTCGCCGGCTGGCAGTGTGATGTGTTGCAAGAGCTCACAGAAAGTTTTAGGGTCAGCTCACCCAAATTACAAAACGTATAATGAACATGAAGGGAATTATGTTTGTGGGGCATAAATTAAAGCAGTATTAAATGTTTTTTCCTGGTTATTTGCCACTTGGGGGCAGCGCAACATATTATATTTCATTATTATATTATCATCCTATAAAGTTTATGTGGAGTAGACATAGAACAGCATTATCATTCAAGCCAAGTCAATTTTATTGAGCTATAAATCACAACAGATGTTATCTCATGGTACTTTTCATCTAAAGCAGGTTCAGACCGTACTCTTTCATTTACAGAGACCCAACATTCCACCATCAGCAAGCACAAAGGAAAAACTCTCCTTTAATTGAAAGAAACCTTGAGCAGAACCAAGATGATTTATTTGGAGTTTCCAGGTTTTTATTTTGTATTGTTTCAATTCACCTTCATTTATTGAGGATTGAGTTTTAAATTAAGACTTAAAACAAACAGCAAATGGCATCAACCAATAAATTAGTATTAGTTGTTCAGTGCTTAAAAAATCATCTAGTTTAAATTGACTCGGTAGCTGGTGAATGCAGATCCATTGTAACCGACCACTGCACTCATAAAGACTTTAGGAGTAAGAGTTAAGATTTCTTCTTTTCTGTCAAATGTCTACCTCCAAGGAGTTTTTTACAATGTTTTTCTTTTGTATTTTGGGTGAACTGATCCTTTATGATAAGAGAGAAACCAAGAAATTATTATTATTATTAAGTCAATTTTTTAACAATTGACTTAGTGTTCCAAGCCGGTGAAAACAAATGCCAACTATCATTTGCAGACTGTCTGACAGGTTTGATTTTGTAATAAATATTATTAAGATTTTAGGTTTAAGTGATAAGTTAAGTTATAGAGTACGATGCTAAGAATTATTAATCATAATAGTGATAGTGAATCTTCTTCTCCTTCTTCTCTTCTTTCATCTAGTGATTACTCCTTTCATGAAGTTGTTACAGTGTAACCTCACCTCATCTAACCTCCAGCCTCTAGATTCATGTCACCTTTGTAAAGTCATGATCATCAGGTGTTGCAGTCAGTGACGACACTGATGCTAAACAACAATGTGTGTAACTCTTCCCATGCGTGTGTTTATGTGTGAACAGTCGCTTGGTTCACCTTTGACCCGGCCTCCGCTCACCAGGACATCGTCCTCTCCAACGACAACCTGACGGTGTCCTGCAACAGCTACGACGACAGGGTGGTCATGGGTAACTCTGCTTTCTCCCGCGGCGTTCATTACTGGGAAATGACCGTCGACCGCTATGATAACCACCCGGACCCGGCCTTCGGGGTCGCTCGGGCCGACGTGCTGAAGGACGTGATGCTGGGGAAGGACGACAAGGCCTGGGCCATGTACGTGGACAACAACCGCTCCTGGTTCATGCACAACAACTCACACACCAACAGGTACAGAGTGTGTCCATGTCCACCGCTAACGCAGCGTTCAGAGGCGTCTTTTGAGAGGCATACGAAACGTCACAGTGATGGAATAATTATTCAGATCCTTTATGAAACTTAAAAGTACCAATACAACAATTTAGATGCAGCTGAAATCTACAGAAATAGCTAGTGAGCTTAAACCTTAAGGTTTTTTAAAAATTGTTATTTCAGTTGTCAAGAATAAACTCTGACGTACAATATTTCTCTTTTTATATTTTGGGTGAACTGACCCAAACTAAGAATGTATTCAAAAAGTATCAATACAAACACAAACAGTAAAAGAACCAATAGGCTACAACAATTCAATTAGCATTTTAGTTATTTGATATAGAATTCGTTAGTTTTCTCCAGTGATTCCCAACCTAGGGGTCAGGCCCCTCCAAAGGGTCACTTGATGAAGCTCAGGGGTCGTTACAGGATTAATGGGGTTTTTGGGACTTTTCTCTAACCTTTGCTTTTATGTGAAACATGGACAGTTTTACACTCCAACAGATATTTAAATGAAATCATCTGAGAAGTTTGGAGGGTATATGTCTCTTTGGTGTAAATGCTAACAACTCATACATCTGACACATGACACAGCTTCTTTGTAACGGGTCACGACCCAAAACAGTTGGGAATCATTGGTTTAATCTTTAACAATCTTTTAGTATTTCATATATTTTTCATATATTTTTAAGTCTTAACCTGAAAAGTAGCTATCAACTCAAGCTGTCAAATAAATGAAGAGGAATAAAAACAACAATTTTTATTTCTGAAATATTTTGAAGTAGAAGAATAAAGAAGCCAAAAATACTCAAGTAAAGTACAAGTACCGTATTTGAGTAAATGTATTTTTCAGCACTGCTAACACAGTACAGTTACAGGATGGGAGGACAAATATTTATCAGAATGTTACTTTAGAAACACTAGATTATCCGTCATATCTCCAGTTAGTTTCTCTCTGTGTGGTTGTGCAGGACGGACGGCGGCATCGGTAAAGGAGCAACAATAGGAATTCTACTGGACTTCACACGCGGGATCCTCATCTTCCTCATTAATGATGAGCAGCAGGGTCCAGTTGCTTTTGAAGCCTTGGAGGGCGTCTATTACCCAGCTATCAGCCTCAACCGAAATGTCCAGGTACAGAATGATATTGTACACCTTTAATTTCTTAAATGAATTCCTTAACATATCAATTTCTGCTTTTTGTTTTCCCTCAAATAGTTTCCTTATAAAGATTAATACCACTCTCATGTCTGTGTTTGTTAGCTTAGCTTAGTATTAAGACTCTGTCCAAAGATAGACAAACTGAAGTTAAAAAACTGTGCAGGGAGCTAGCCAACTATCTCTTGGCCAGGACCAGTTAGTAGGCAACCAGTGGAGACTGCAGGAAGTTACTGGTCCCAGCCAAGGGAGAGTCCTGTACAAAACAGCAAATTGTCTTTTTTACACTTTGGTTTTTGTAGGAATGAAACACATCTGTCTTCGCTCCAGGGGGGTGCAGTTTTATAGCTGTCTCTGGCTCTATCTCCCCGAGCAGTGCTGCAGGCCAAAACAGAGGTTTTTACTTGTAGATCAACAAAATACCAAATGAGTACAGTTATTATTCATTAAAACTTCTTCTCCGAGCTATACAAATATGGGCTCAGAAGATTAAACCTTGAAAGAGGAAGCTTCAAAGATTCAATAACAGTTAGTAGCTTTGAATTTCTCATTGCTCTCAGCTAGTTTTCTAATTTTGAATGCTGTCTCTGGGTGTAGAGAGCAGAGTGCCTCCAAGACAAAACATTTAACTCACTGAGGAAATGGTTCAACAGCTCCACCTGTGGGCAGAAAAATACATCAAACATCTTTACAGATGTTCATTCATTAACCCATATGTGTGTACGTCAATGTGTTTTTCTTCAGATCACACTGCACACTGGTCTACCCATCCCTGATTTCTACACCACCGGGGAGGCAGATCCCACTGGCTCTGTGTGCTAAAGACTCACACACCGGCTGGGGGAAACCTCTCCAGCATTTCCCAGGGTTCATCCTGCCAGTCAATAACTATGATCCAACCTTCACCTCCTCTCCCCACCTCCTCTTGTCCCCCTGACCGACTGACCCCCTGACTCTCTGTAAGAGGCCCCATCCAGTGCTGAGTCATGCCTTTATCATGCCGAAACCTTGGACACTTGGACCATCTGCAGGACAAAAATGGGCCCTGCTTTGCGATCTGTACCATGTATTTTTGTTACGGATAATTGGAGGAGGGGAAAAATAATCTCACACTCATAGACCTGAAATTATGTGCAGTGATAATATCAGTTTAAAGCTATAGTTTGACTTTTCGGAAATTACAGTAATTTGCTTTCTTGCCGAGAGTTAGATGAGAAGATTGACACCACTCTGTTGTTTGTAAGTGAAATGTGAAGCAACCGTTAGTCAGTTAGCTTAGCATAAAGACTGGAAACAGGGGGAAACAGTTAGCCTGGCTTTGTCAAAAGTTCAAAAACACTTCTCTGAAACCATTATGTCTCATTTGTTTAATCTGTACAAAAACAGAAGTGTAAAAACAAGATGTTGTGGTTTTGAGGGCACAAACAATAGTCACATTACAGCCCATAAAGCAACAACATCTTGTTTTTACATTTAGATTTCAAACAAACAAGATATAATAATGTTAATTTGTGAGCTTTAGATGCATTTTATTAGCTTTGGAGAGAGCCAGGCTATCTGGTTCAGTCTGTTTCCAGTCATTTAGCTAAGCTAAGCTAACTATCTGTTAGCTATAGCTTCATATTTAGCATACAGCCGTAACTCTCAGCAAGAAAGAAAAAAAGCATATTTCCAAACATATTTAACTATTCCTTTAAAGAAAGTAGTTTGTTTTGTGAATGAGTTGAGTTAGAGAAAGAGTTCCCCATCCGACCATCAACATAATCTAAATACATCTTATTCTTCATTCTTTTTCTACGCAATATCCTGTTTGTTGCTTTTCCAGCCATAAACCATGAACATTCTCACACATTTAAAACACCAGAGGGACCACGAGAGGTCCTCTCTTGTGTGTTTGTGTGATTGTGTGTGAGGTGGAGGTGGATGGGTCGGGACTGGTCAGCAGCTGCAATGATCCCTGGACGAGAGCAATAGTCCGACTCTCAGCCGCGTCACTGTCGTATCCTCATCCGTGTACATGAGACGCTTTTCTTAGTGGCTTAGCTCGTGTGATCCTTCTGTATCGTCTGTAAAAAAAGAAACATGCAGCCTTTCTCTGCGGTGCAGCTCTAAAGACAGGACGGATGGATTTCGGTGTAATGTATCATAAAAATGGGCGATTCTGTGCGTTGAAGTGTGTTGTAAAT
Source organism: Cebidichthys violaceus (assembly GCF_023349555.1). Taxonomy (NCBI): domain Eukaryota; kingdom Metazoa; phylum Chordata; class Actinopteri; order Perciformes; family Stichaeidae; genus Cebidichthys; species Cebidichthys violaceus. The sequence continues at coordinate 1,680,952 of NW_027176461.1, forward strand.
GGTTTAAAGATGATGACTGTGAAGCTCTTTGAATAAGGTGCTACAGCAGCTTCGCTTCATTCTGGCTTTTTTACTGTAGGTGACTAAATCCTGGTAGTTTTGTAATATTGTTATTGAAATGATCTATTGCAAAGAGGTGTATAGCTAAATAAGTTATTGATGTTCAGAGTTTTTTCAAAGATAATTCATTATTGTTCCTTTATTTGATGTATAGTTATTACAGAAGGAAAGAAATCTTTTTTGTCGCTTTAAAAATGTAGTTTAGAGTTTGTTCTCAGACCAGTTTGTGTCCCACTAAAGCAACAGGAAAGGTGATGATGTATTGGGATGTTGTTATGGCGTCATATTTGGGCAACAGCTTCCTCAACAGGCAACAACTTCTCCATGCAAGCAGCTCTGTGATGCTGTACTTTGGCACAGCAGTGCTTTCAGCGAAACGCTTACTTGACGACGTTTTACTATGTTCATCATTTTAGTTTAGCATGTTAGTGTGCTAATATTTGCCAATTTGCGTTGCACACAAAGTGGCATGTGGGAGTGTCTTTAGTTTTGGAGGTATTTGATCATAAATCAAAATATTGAAAGTAAATTCAATTTATCCCAAAAGGGATAAATTATTTATTATTTAATATAGTTATTACAATGCAACCTACGGGGGACATGAATGTATGTATCAAATGTCATGGCAATCCAACCAACAGTTGTTGAGACATTTCACTCAAAACCACAAAGTGACCATCATGGTGGCGCTAGAGGAAAAGTCAGGGGATCACCAAAGTCATTAGGATTCATCCTCTGTGGACCATGAATGTCAGTACAACATTTTTAGCTGATCAAACAAGTAGTTGTTGAGATATTTCTCAAGATAAGTGAGAACTTTGACCTGCTGGTGGCGCCACAAGAAAAGTTGATAGGATTTATCCTCTGGGAGCCATGATTGTCATTACAAAATATTCATTAAATAGTTGTCACTAAAAACCAAAAATGTTTGACTTGTGGTGGCACTAGAGAAGAAATCAGAGATTCATCCTCTGGGCACCATGAATGTCAAAAATTCTTAGCAATCCATCCAATAGTTGTTGAGATATTTCAGTCTGGACCAAAGTGGTGGACCGACCGATTCACATGGCGGTCCCCAGAGACTTGTCACAAGTAGGGCTGAAAAAGTAACTGAAGTCAAACTGTTGAGAGGCCAGTTTGAGGGAACTGTTGCCCTTCAAGTTGCCCAGAAACTTTTCCCAGTGCATCGTCTCCCTGGGAAGTACCGTACATGTCTAGCAAACGCATAAGGTGCTATCCTGTGTTTGAGCTTCATGGGTGTGCCTTTTCCCCTCTTCAGTACCAACAAGAGTTATGAAACTTTGCTACAAACTAGATTCATTGCTTCAGCAGAGTCAACTGTAACATCTGTGATGCCTGACTTCACCTGCTGCTACATATTTTTTCTAACGGCAAAAGGGCAAACTCAACAATAACCATGTTTGTTATGGATATAATAACCATAGTATCGAAGGGAAGATTACAGTCAGGTGTCTTTCTTAACTTTATAAATCCTCTGTGATTTTATTTCCCCTGGATTAATATTGATTGTAAATAATCTAATAGTGATGTATGGCTGCTAAAATGGCTGCACACAGTAAACTATATAATTTTCAGTATGATATGTGCATGTGTTCTGACAGTGATAAACCAAACTACTTCAGTGTTCAGCAAGTTGCACGGCCTTTGCTACAAGGCTGGATTCAAGCTTTGATTTATGCAACATTTAATTGGTGGTTTTTCAAGTTGAGCCTTTTGTCCGGCCGTAATTATAATAATAAAACTACAAAAGCAGCCATTTCAGCAGAAGGTCACTAGACTTTGATTCATTCAGAGACAAGTGCAGCCATTATCACAGCATTACACAACCTCAGATTCCAGGACAAATAAACAAAATGGCTTTGATTCAGCAAAACAGTTCATCAAAGGGATTCTCCACATGTCCAGTACGAGATGACACACACGTCTGTTGCTTTTCAACACAAATTATCTTCTCATTGAACATTTTCTTTGTTAAATAAGTGGTCATATCTTTTGACAAATAACATAAATGTGTGTTTCTGTACTGGACATAAGAGGGGGATGATTTGAAAAAAAGTGTGCGATTGTAACATGTATTATTTCTAAACCAGCCAAATACACTTTATAGATATTAAACATGAAGATAATTTAAAGTCCATCATACAGCCTCGTCAAACTTTTATTAATTAATTATAAATTACACAGAGTCGCTGGGCGACACTGGGTGTTATATATCCAAATGTACATACATAAATGTGTGTGTGAGTGTGTGTGTGTGTGTGTGTGTGTTACCTGCTTTATAACCTCATTTTAACTCCAAAGTGATTGTTTTTAACCTGTTTGATCCGAGGTGGAATGTCATCACTCGCTATTATTATTTACAATGATGCTGAAATATGTCTATGGAGAATTTTATGAATATGAAATGAACATTGTTATAACTTTTATTTGAACACAGCAGGATTATTATGATTATATGTCTATCATTGCCATATTACTGCTATTATTATGATGAACTGAAGTGTAAAATGAGCCTCTGTGTTTTTTTGTATGTGTGAATATTCAATAAATAGGTGTCAACAAAGTCCTATTATGTCTGTCTGTTTGTATTTTGGTGTCTCACAACAGCGAATCAAAGTGGATTTAATGTGGCTTTTTCAGTTGAAACCCCTTCTACACACAGGTGATCCTCATTTTATCTAATTATGGTCTATCTATCTACCAATATATATCTATCCTTGTAGCTCTCTCTCTCTCTCTCTCTCTCTCTCTCTCTCTCTCTCTCTCTCTCTCTCTCTCTATATATATATATATATATATATATATATATATATATATATATACGTCTATATATCTGTCTATCTATCTATTTATCTATCTATCTATCTATCTATCTATCTATCTATCTATCTATCTATATATATATATATGTCTATATGTCTATCTATCTATCTATCTATCTATCTATCTATCTATCTATCTATCTATTTATCTATCTATCTATCTATCTATCTATACAGTGCTGTGAAAAAGTATTTGCCCCCTTCCGGGTTTCTTATTTTTTTGCATATTTGTCACACTTAAATGTTTCAGATCATCAAACAAATTTTAATATTAGACAAAGATAACCCGAGTAAATACAATATGCACTTTTCAAATGATGATTTCTTTTATTAAGGGAGAAAAGCTATCCAAACTGACTTGGCCCTATGTGAAAAAGTAATTGCTCCCCCTTGATAAATCATGAATCAACTGTGATTTTTTGGAAAGCTGAGTTAAATTTCACTATCCACACCCAGGCCTGATTACTGACAGACCTGTTGAATCAAGAAATCACTTAAATAGAACCTGTCTGACAAAGTGAAGTCGGCTAAAAGATCTCAAAAAGCAACACATCATGCCGCGATGTAAAGAAATTCAAGAACAGATGAGAAACAAAGTAACTGACATGAATCAGTCTGGAAAGACCCCAGAACAACATCTCAAGAACTGCAGGCCTCACTCACCTCAGTTAAGATCAGTGTTCATGATTCAACAATAAGAAAGAGACTGGGCACAAATAGCACCCATGGGAGAGTTCCAAGGCAAAAGCCACTGCTGACCAAAGAGAACACAAAGGCTCGTCTCACATTTGCCAAAAAATATCTTGATGATCCCCGAGATCATCAAGATGTTTTGTCATGATGTCATCAGGATATTTTTGGGCAAATATTCTGTGGACTGACGAGACAAAAGTTGAACTTTTTGGAAGGTGTGCGTCCCGTTACATCTGGCGTAAAACTGACACAGCATTTCATAAAAACAACATCATACCAACAGTCACACATGGTGGTGGTGGTGTGATGGTCTGGGGCTGCTTTGCAGCTTCAGGACCTGGACGACTTGCCATAATTTACGGAACCATGAATTCTGCTCTCTACTAGAAAATCCTGAAAGAGAATGTTGAGCCATCAGTTTGTGACCTCAAACTCAAGCGCACTTTGGTTATGCAGCAGGACAACGATCCGAAACACACCAGCAAGTTTGTTTCGGATCATTGTCCTGTATATATATCTATCTATCTATTTATATATATCTATCTATCTATCTATTTATATATATATATATATATATCTGTCTGTCTATCTATCTATCTATCTATCTATCTATCTATCTATCTATCTATCTATCTATCTATCTCTATATCTATATATATATATATATATATATATATATATATATATATATATATATATATATATATATATATATATCTGTCTATCTGTTTATCTATCTATCTATCTGTCTGTCTGTCTGTCTGTCTGTCTGTCTGTCTGTCTATCTATCTATCTATCTATCTATCTATCTATCTATCTATCTATAAAAGTATGGGCAAAAAAGAATACAAAATATGCAATAAAATATGACTTGTACGGGTGACTATTCAAGACTTGCGCTAACCTAACCTGCAGTAAACTGTCAGTCCTTCTTCTCTGGAGTCTCTCTGAACACCTCTTCCTGCTCAGCGGGGGCCGGCCGGTGGAAGCACCCTCCCCCCTGCACTCACCAATGAAAAGCAGCAAAAGGAGGAGACTGCTGCATGAAAATGTGCCACCATCTTACCTTTCAACTTCACTTCCAGCCAGGACAACCTGACAGTAAGACACAGGACAGACCTGCTGGCCCGAGCATGGCGACACCACTCACCGACCAGGAGAAGCGCAAGCAGATCAGCATCAGAGGGATTGTTGGGGTGGAGAATGTTGCAGAGCTGAAGAAAGGCTTCAATCGTCACCTGCACTTCACCCTGGTGAAAGACAGAAACATTGCAACACCCAGGGATTACTACTTTGCCCTGGCTCACACAGTGAGAGATCACCTGGTGGGGAGATGGATCAGAACACAGCAGTTTTACTATGAAGCAGACCCGAAGGTAAAGATCAGATTCAGCTAAACTACATCTCAAACTGTAAATATTCAGTAGCTATATATGATTCAAGTGCAAAACACTACAAAGAATCTAAAAATAAAGAAACATTGAAAGTACGTTTGAAAGAGTTTGCGAAATCCTGAAACCTACACTGCAAAAAAATATATTTTCAGACTGCCCACAAACTGACCAAAAATGTAAATATGTCTCATGTAGATGACATTTGAACTACCTTTATAACACATGTTCTATCTTAAAGTACAAATGCATTATATTATGCTCAGTTACACTGCTTTTCAAATCATTTAGTCTTGGAAGAAAACCTTGTAAGAGCATATTTTTAAGAGTGTGTATTTTATTTATTTATGGGAAGTAGTCTTACGCAATGTATTTTTTCTGTTCCAAAAAACTTTCCAGACTTTCAAGAGGTTCAGTGTTTTTGAGTCATTGCATCATGTTTACACCGCTAGGAAAATGTTTGCTTGTTCCAGTTTGATTTAGTTACTGCTCGGCTCTAAACTGCATTTTCTGCACCTTCGAGTCACAATCAAAGAAAGTATGTCACAAATATGAATTTGTAGTTTCACTTTTGATCCATACAATCTCTGAAAAGATGGAGCCTGTGCAGAGAAACATGTATTATTATTTTTTTTCTTTTCTCATCATGTCCAGCGGGTGTATTATCTGTCTCTGGAGTTCTACATGGGCAGGACGCTCCAAAACACGATGATCAACCTGGGGCTGCAGAACGCCTGCGATGAAGCCATCTATCAGGTCAGACTCAAGTTTACAGGACATGGAGGCCATCGGCAACCGCAAACGCACATTCAATACTCATAATGACTTTGCTAGTCTTGATAACCTTTTTGCTTTTTCATTTAAAAAAAAAAAAAAAGTCAACAGTAGGCTTGTGTGTTCCCCTCTGCTGTAGCTCGGCCTGGACATGGAGGAGCTGGAGGAGATGGAGGAGGATGCAGGTCTGGGGAACGGAGGCCTGGGCAGACTGGCAGGTAAAAAAAAAGACTGCAGATATTTGAACTTGAGGGAGACTTGTAGAAAGAGAGGTTGTGTTTTATTTTATATCACTCCTCTAAAACAATTCATTGTGCAGAGGGAAAAGAAACAAAGGATAGCTTTTTAGTATAGCTTTTAAACTGACAGTATATGAGTCAAAAACAAATACCAAAAGGCAAACACTTAATCTCTTGGACAACAATGCTCCATTATCATTTTCAGGCTGTTTTGGCAGTTGGCCATCAAATACCTCTGTGTGCCTGTTGAACGTTTGAAGCAACTTGCAGCCACAGAAATGTTGCAACAAAATGAGCATTACACCACAAACTGTCATTCTGTGTCTCAATTCAGCATTATTGATTTTAAGTCTAATTATGAAGTGTTTTTGTTTTTTTTATGCACACAGCTTGCTTCTTGGATTCGATGGCCACCTTGGGTCTTGCAGCTTACGGTTATGGCATTCGATATGAATATGGAATCTTTAACCAGAAGATAAGAGACGGCTGGCAGGTAACCAGCTGAAAAATGTATTTTTCTACAAATGTTGATTGATCAACTTTCTAACCTTCAAAGTACAGTCTTATAAGCTTTGTTTTGAACTAAAATGACCAGTTATCTCCCCGTTCATAGATCCTTTCTTATCTTTAACTTTGAAATTCAGGATTCTGTTGTTGACCCATGTCCATGCTGTTTGTTGTCAGAGTGGAGCGGGGCCAAAGTAGACATGAATTAGGTCAGAATACATCACAAGCTAATCATTAACAGTAACTTACACCCACTACCGTGGCGCAAGGGCTGGTGCTGGTTGGCTTTAGATGAAAATACATATTGCTTCTCCCGTGATAAGAGATCCCCAAACTAAAGACTTTTGACCTTTTGAATTCTACTGGCTATTTGCTGTTCAAGACCTTCAGTGTAAACATGCACTTCTGAACACTGAACTGTATTTAAGCTCTGTGTTTTCTCACTGAGGTGGATGAACCTATTTAATCCCTGCTGCTAGTGGACAGTAAATGTACAGAAAGTTGGTGCTTTTTACTGTAATGTAATGGTGATCCTGACTGGGCTTGATATAACTTTGTAACTTGATTAATTTCTTATCTCAATCTGCTGCATAAAGAGGACCGAGGTCAGATAAGGTAGACATCGCTACATTATTGTTTTGCTCAATACCTCGTCTTTCTATCTGGACACCTGCTACTCCATCATGTAATATCGTATAACATATTTTTTATCTTTACTCTGTCTGATCTATTGTAGGTGGAGGAGGCAGATGATTGGCTGAGGCATGGAAACCCGTGGGAGAAAGCCCGTCCGGAGTACATGCTGCCTGTTCACTACTATGGACGGGTAGAAGAGACGAAAGATGGCTCCAAATGGGTCGACACTCAGGTACTGAAGATGAGTTTAGATGACTACAAAAAATGACCAAAAAGAGACAAAATTCTACACAGAGACTCAAAACGACTTCAAAGAGGCTTTAGGCTACTTGGAGTTACAAATGGCAGCTATTCATTGACATTATTTATTTTATTATTACCGCAGGATTTACATGCACTGTGCAACTGTGTGTTCTGCTGACTCGCTGTTTTCCCTTTTTATTCATGCAGGTAGTTTTGGCGATGCCCTATGACACGCCCATCCCCGGCTACATGAACAACACTGTAAACACCATGAGGCTGTGGTCCGCCCGTGCTCCCAACGATTTTAACTTGAGAGACTGTGAGTGCTGATTTCTGATGTAAACCCAACTTTTGCAAAACAGTCTGTGTGTTTCCTTTTAGTTTTCAACAAACACACTTTACAAGGAAGAAGGAAGCTGCTGCAACACTGACACCTTGCATAAAGATGTCTGTGTTGCCAAATAGCTCAAATGTTGTGGTTTATTTGCTTTTGGTGTTTAAATTTGACTTTATTTATTTATTTTTATATATACACACACACACACACACACACACACACACACACACACACACACACACACACACACACACACACACTAATATATAATATTAGTGTTACTAAAATGCACTTCATCTGTCCGTAGTCAATGTTGGAGATTACATCCAGGCTGTTCTGGACAGAAATCTGGCGGAGAACATCTCCCGTGTTCTTTATCCCAATGACAATGTAAGTTGAATATTTTGCCATGAAGCACATGTATTGATGTGTATATATGCAAAATACTTTTTAGGTTTATACTGATGTGTAAAAATTGATGCCTGAATATTTTGCATCAAAAGATCGTCTTCTCTAGTGTTTGACACGCTGAAAATCGGTCCAAAAAATGTCTGCTGTACTAAAGCCGAGGCGTGGTCTCTGTGGTCTCTACGTGTTGTAGTTCTTTGAAGGAAAAGAACTTCGTCTGAAGCAGGAGTACTTTGTTGTGGCGGCCACACTCCAAGACATCATCCGCCGCTTCAAAACCACCAAGAAGGGCAATCCTGCCCGAACCTCCTTCGAGGGCTTCCCAGAAAAAGTAAGCTTCAAAAGACAAAAGAGCGGAGAAGGTCAAGTATTTGGAAACTGGTTACTTCAAGTATTTGGAAACGGGTTACTTCAAGTATTTGGAAACGGGTTACTTCACTTCTTCTCTATTGGCCAGAGGCAAACAGGTGGCAATTGCAGCAAGATCTTGACATCTTCTTTCTTTGTCTTGTACAAATTTGTGGCACAAGCTCATCTTCCTGATTTAAGGCCTGTAACTTACTCAAACAAGGAAATTGCATTTTCAAACTAAAAGAGAGTAAAATAGAAACAAAAAGATATTGCATTACCATGAAAAGTAGTGTGTTATTTGCACAGCTCATGCACATGATGTTTTGTAGCGCCAAGTGAGAAACCCTGCAGGTATAATATTGTGATTTTGTGCAAAGGTGTGGCAAATCTTATGCAATTTGTGTATTCAATTCAAAGGTATTTCAGATATTAAATACCTGCTTTTCCCTTCAGTGTTTCACTTTATTCAGCTACAGTTCTAGCAGATCAAATCAATAAGAAGGTGACTTTACAGAATGTCGTGTTTTCCAGGTCGCCATCCAGTTGAATGACACTCATCCTGCCATGGCCATCCCCGAGCTGATGAGGATCTTTGTTGACATTGAGAAACTCGACTGGGACACGGTGGGTGAGACTCAGATTTGGTAGATTTGAAGTCAACTATTTTGCTCACTGAGAGTCAGTAAAGCGCAGGAATAAATAAGGAAGTCCTAGCAAGTAACACAAAGGAGGTTAAAGAACTGAGCATGACAAGTGAAACGGATATTCCTGTGTTGCGTAATGTTCATGCACAATGGAGGAAGTCAGGCGGGTTAAGAAATGTATTCATTCATTCCCAGGTAGTTTGTTGATGCAGCATTTGTGATGCAAAGTAGCTCAGACATGGAGGGAAGGGACGCTATCAGGAAAACGGTAGACTTAGATTAGGTTGCGATTAGTTCCAAAGCTCAAGTGTGATGTGTAAGCCGATGAAATAAACTCACCCTCCTCCTCCTCCTCTGCAGGCCTGGGACCTCACTACGCGCACCTTCGCCTACACCAACCACACAGTCCTCCCTGAGGCTCTGGAGCGCTGGCCTGTGGAGCTGCTGGAGAAGCTGCTGCCCAGACACTTGCAGATCATCTACCACATCAACCAGGTCCACCTCGATGTACGTGCAGCGGCTCAGACATGGCGGAAAGACAAAGCCTGTGTTTTATTCACTGAACACACCTGTGACGCATCATGTGAATCTGATCTCCTGAAGGTGTGTCTGTTTTTGTTACTGCAGAGGATTGCAGCTCTCTATCCAGAAGACATGGAGAAGCTGAGGAAAATGTCTCTGATCGAAGAAGATGGATGCAAGAGGGTGAACATGGCGCACCTGTGCATCGTGGGATCTCACGCTGTCAACGGAGTCGCTGAAATCCACTCCAACATCATCAAGACTGACGTGTAAGCCTCTTCACACACACACACACACACACACACACACACACACACACACACACACACACACACACACACACACACACACACACACACCACTTCAGAACATAAATCAGACTGCATTGACTTAAGGAAGCAGAGGTAGCTCAGATAGGCAGACCGCTAAAACAATTGCTGAACGCCACGTGAGTGTGACCTCATAGACAACCACAGGATTGAGTCATCTCCTCTGTTACACACTCTAAACAGTAACTGTATGATGGGAGCTTGAAAGACAGGACTGCTATTAGGAAACAAAGACACAGAACAACAACAAACAAACAGCTGAAAACTTCCCAGAGCTGTGAGAAATGCATATTACCCGATGAGTCGGCCATCTTTGTTATTATTGTAAAGGACCACCAGTGTTTTTGCATGTTTTAGTGTATTTATTGCAAATCACATTTACATCACAGTTGTCTATTTTTAGAAACAACTTGTGTTACAAAGGTCAGCACATTTTTTGGATAAGGAGATAAATCAAACATGGTGGTACTATGCCTCTTTAAGTAGCTGAAACGCATATATCCAAATTAGCATAACATGTCTCCTTTTAAGTTCGTCCTGAAGAACATTTCACTTTTCTTCTACAGATTTCGGAATTTCAGTGAACTCGAACCGGAGAAGTTTCAGAACAAAACCAACGGCATCACTCCCAGACGCTGGCTGCTGCTCTGCAACCCCGGACTGGCTGAGCTCATAGCTGAGGTCTGTTTGAGCTGCCTGAGCAGTAAATAAATGAGCTAGTGCCAGGAGATGCTGTAGCGAATCCTCAATAATACACTCCCCAGCTGTCGTGTGATCGAATCTTGGCTTAGCTTTTACAGTCAACTTTCCAGATATATATATATATATATATATGTATGTATGTATGTATGTATGTATGTATATATGTATATATATATATATATGTATATGTATATGTATATGTATATATGTATATGTATATGTATATATGTATATGTATATATATATATGTATATATATATATATATGTATGTATATATGTGTATATATATATGTATATATATATGTATATATATATATGTGTATATATATATGTATATATATATGTATATATATATATATATATATATATGTATATATATATATATATATATATATGTGTATGTATATATATATATATATATATATATATATATATATGTATATATATATATATATATATATATATATATGTATATATATGTGTATGTGTATGTATATATATATGTATGTATGCGGGGGAGTGTAGTAAACACTGTCAGTTTGTTTTGCCCACATGTTATCGAGACCTTTTAATGTCTCTCTCAGGTCATTGGGGAGGATTATGTGAAGGACCTCAGCCAGCTACGGAAGCTGAATGACTTTGTTGACGATGTTGCCCTCATCCGAGATGTCTCTAGAGTGAAACAGGTAACGAGCTACATTTGTACTGAAGTACAATTTTGAGGTACTTTACTTGATTATTTTCATTTTCTGCCAGTGTATACCTCTATTCCACTGTGTATCAATAGATTTAGAAGCTTTGTCTGATATGAAAGTAGTTTAACTGTATTGATAAGTCTTTCATAGCATAGGGGTTCCTGTTTGTATGTAACTGATGATTGCATGATGTTGCCATACATGCATAGTGGAGGCTTTGTCCTAAATGTCCTGTCGCACCGTGAATCTAAACAATTCAACATGAAGGACAAGTGGCCATTTCCGTGTGCGGTACAAACCATGGGTATAGTTGTTAATCCTTCCTGCACGTCATTGCATGCAAAGTGATTAGGATCTGATGTATTTTTTTCAGAGCAGCATTGTGTTTCGCAGCTTTAGAATCACTACATGTCAGTACAGGCCAGACCTGTGATTCAGCAGCTCCGCCTCAATGAATAAACCCCCGTTTTTGTTATCAAGTCACGTGTTTCTGGTTTTCTCACAGGACAACAAGGTGAAATTCGCCCAGTACCTGGAGAAAGAGTACAGGGTGAAGATAAACCCGTCCTCCATGTTCGACGTCCACGTGAAGAGAATCCACGAGTACAAGCGGCAGCTCCTCAATTGTCTGCACATCATCACCATGTACAACCGTATGTGAATGACTCATTACTAAGTGCCAGAAGCATTACCAGTTTCACGAGCAACAACTGTGAGCGCTGCATTACATGACACAATCTGACATGCCCTGATGCCCCCCCCCCCCCCCCCCCCCAGGGGTGCACCAAGCAAGTTAAAACTAACACTAACAATGAGATGCATCTGCCTTTTTAAATCAAGTGTGAGAATTTTCCCTTGCAATCATCAGACTGATGAACACAAAATCACTTTCATCAGCAGTCCTATTCAGTGCAACATGCAATTTACAATTAGCAGACTTTGCCTGCATCTGAAACCATGTCCTTACTTTTGAATATTCCCACCAAAGATTTTCAAGTACATTTCATAGAAATGGCAATTCGGTGTCCTTAAATTGCATAAAAGAACAACAGAATAAGAATGAATGCAACATTTGATAGTATTTGAAGTAAGGACTGATCATCACAAAACAAGAATCTGCAGCCATGCTAGCACTGTGCGGCTGTATTTCCGATCATTAGCATGCTAACATGCGCACAATGACAACGCTTACATGCCAATGTAAAGCAGCATTTTACCATCTAAGTTTAGCATGTTAGCGTGCTAACATTTGCTAACAGGAATAAATACAAAGTACAGATAAGGCTGATGGGAATGTCATTAGTTTATTTGGTCATTAAAAAAAAGTTTATCCTGATGTAGCTAAATAAAATCTTAAGACTTCCTCAAAGCAATTTTTTGCAATTCATCCTAAGAGGGGTATCAATGTTCGTACTACATTTCGTGGCTATCCTTCTGATATTTATTGAGACAATTCACTCTAAAAAAAACCCCCCACAAATGTCAAACTGCTGGTGGAGATAATTGAAAAGTCAGGAGATCTCCAAAGTCGGTAGGATTCATCCTCTGTAGACCATGAACGCCTGTACAAAATGCCACCTCCTGGTGTTTTGTAAGTTATAGTATGTTAAAATCAATCCCCTTACTTATTTGTAGTCAATGCAGAGACGTGAGAAATGGTACTGTAATGTGTGGATATGTCACTTTTAATAAGTTTGTGTCATTTTCTTTTTTCCAAAGGCATCAGAATGAACCCCACTGCGCCTTTTGTCCCACGGACAGTGATCATCGGGGGAAAGGTACCGCTCAGTCGCAGCACAGATGAAGTCCAGTAAACAGAAGAAGAGTGGTGTGATGTTTTACAGTGAATCTGTCTCCTGTCGCCCTCTGCAGGCTGCTCCTGGGTATCACATGGCGAAGATGATCATCAGGCTCATCACCTCAGTGGCTGATGTGGTGAATAATGACCCTGTGGTGGGAAACAAGCTGAAGGTAATCTTCCTGGAGAACTACAGGGTCTCTCTCGCAGAGAAAGGTACTGTCACCTTTTTGTTTACACCTGCACAAACGCAAAAATTCTTATTTGAAGTGCCACATTTTAAAAATCCTAAATGAGAAGGATAGTTCACCAAATAACTTAAATGAACTGCTCTCCCTCAGTGATACCTGCCACAGATCTGTCAGAGCAGATTTCCACTGCCGGCACTGAAGCTTCAGGAACAGGAAACATGAAGTTCATGCTGAACGGAGCTCTGACCATCGGCACCATGGACGGAGCCAACGTGGAGATGGCCGAGGAGGCTGGAGAGGAGAACCTGTTCATCTTCGGCATGAGGGTGGAGGATGTGGCTGAAATGGACAAAAAGGGGTAACAGAGTCTGCTTTTTTTTTTTTATTTTTTTTTTTATACATTTTATGGCTCTTTTTTATGTTGTCAAAACAATATTAACTTGAGTCTTTTTTAAGATATGATGCCATGTTGTACTACAAGAGGATCCCAGAGCTGAAACATGTGATGGATCAGATCACGAGTGGATATTTCAGCCCCAAAAACCCAGATCTTTTCAAAGACCTCACTGACATGCTCTTCAAATTTGACCGGTGAGCAGCACGCTGATATCTTCTTCACTTTCCACTCCAGTGTCAGTCACTTGAAGTTAATTAATTCCATTTTTTTTTTTTTAAACGTTTTATATAAGAAGCCAAGGTCAAATGACTGCTGATACTGTCATGACAACAAGATTTTTTTTTTTCTTCTAATGATGGCTGTCAAACCTCTGTAGACTTGTTAAGCTTGTTTGTTGTGTTCAAGTTGTCAGACTTGATGTATTTATTCTCCCTTGTCTCTCTCTTCAGTTTCAAAGTGTTTGCAGACTTTGAGGACTACATCAAATGCCAGGAGAAAGTCAGCAAGCTCTATCAGGTAACATGACCTGAGGCCTGTTTACCACAAAGTTAGATTAGTGGGTTAGACCGCTTTCTTTGGGTTTAATTATTCAAGTATCACCTTGCTGGCTCATTTCAAACTGGGGTAAATCACCATGGTAACCCGACTTAATTTCAGGATCCCGAAGATATAAAACCTATAATATATATATTTTTTTTAATTCTTCTCTAAAAGAATCCAAAGGAGTGGACGAAGATGGTGATCAGGAACATCGCTGCCACAGGGAAGTTCTCCAGCGACAGAACCATCACGGAGTACGCCACCGAGGTGTGGGGCGTCGAGCCGACCGACCTGAAGATCCCGCCTCCGAATGAGCCGAGAGAGGCCATCGAAGAAACGGCCAGAGCTCTGAAGAAAATGTGAGGCTGTTTCACAAACAAGAGCTGCCTTCATGTTTACAAATCATTTACTGTTCCTTTCCCTCTGACTTTTAACATACAAGTCACTGAACCTTTTTTTTTTTTTTTTTTTTTTTCTAGAACTGTGGGTGTTTCAGAAATCACATCTGCACCCGTTTAAATTTTCTGAACACTTTTTTGGATTTGTTTTATTGTCAAAGTACTTGCATTACAAACATGTCTGTTACAGTCCTTCATACCAACACATACAGAAAATCCACCGTCAGTGTGGAGAGCGAGGTGAAATCATTCCTTCATATTTGACATCTAGGGAATTCAGTAGGATGTCGGTAACGGAGCAGCTGACTAAACTGATTTTTAATTACATTCCTGCCTCTTCATGCTGCTGTTCTGTGCGTCAAAGCCGGTCTATACAGTAGGCAGACTGACACAAAAATATGTATGAGTCCAGATCAGTACAACTTGGCTAATGAAAGATACAAACCTACTTCATTTGTGACTTGCAGTATTTTGTTCCAGTGTTTTAATTAAAGCGTACTGTGCAATATCATATGTAAATCAGTGCTTTTTGTTTTAGAGCGCACACACACACATGCATGCATTTTGTGACAAAAATAAATAAAGTTGGAATTTATTATTTACTTCTCTGAAGGAGGAAGACGTGATCTACTGTCTCAGGGTTTGTAGAAATTTCCTGCAATCAAAACAGAATATTACATTTATTTCCTGTTGATGCCTCAAGGAATTTTGGTTAATGGACAAGGTTTACAAGAAGAAGAAAAAACACAGTAAACTTAAAGAAAGACACAATTGTTTCCTAGTTTTGAACGTTAGCATAACATGCATTAGAAACAAAGTTTTAACAAAACTTACCCGACAACATTTGACAGATTGGGATCTAAGTAGATCTTATTGTGGGAGAATCCAAGATTTGCACTGTAGGAAATCATTTCAACCTGAACATCTGTGTTGTATTCTTTCTTAGCCTGGAGGGATATCTCGTACAGCTGGGGACAAAACAAAATAATTCAACAAGGAAGCAGCAACACCCACTAGGAAATGATATAAACGTTCAAAGGAGGCACTCATAAGACCTACTTTACCTTCAGGCCCATGTGATAAGGTACAATATCATCATCCTCTGAATGCAGGATAAGTAGAGGGCTGGTCAGGGTCTTTACACTGTGGAGATGTTGGGGTCAAATATATAATCAGTCAGAAATGGATTTCATTATCTGAATAAAATATATTAAGCACCAGTTTATCATGTTCTTTTGCAGGTATCTCTGTATTTATTAAAAAATGGCGAAGGTTGGAAACCCTACAAAATTAATAAAACAAGTATAGGCTTTTATTCTTTTAAAGTGTACTTACTTTTTATCACTAGCAAACACAATGTTGTTCATTTCCACAATGTTCCGAAGCAAGCTCTCAAATCCTGGAAGGAACATGTATACCTGGAGGAACACAGGGTACAACGTGTGTTGAAATATTTAGCAATTTCCTGTGTACTGGAATAACATACAAATACTTGCATAACAGAAATAGTTGTCTGGTTTAACATCAGCCAACTTTGTGGATGTATCTCCGTATGGATGTAGATAAACGGAAACCTTTAATTGCAAATCAGTGATGAGAAGTGTTAAATGAGCTGTGTCATGTGATTTCAACATGGTAAACATTATCTATTGGCATCTTAAATTGAGGCCTTATTACTTTACTTATAGATTAAATAGATTAAGCCCTCTTTGACTTTTATTGCACGTCATCCCGCCTCTCTATCCCCAGTATTACTGTCTTAGTATTTGCACATTCTTCTGAAACCAGATAAATTGTGTTTTCATGGAGTGGTAAACACCCTGAGCGGCTGCAGACAGACACAAATGTAACAACTCACCTTCGTGAGCGGATAGTTGACTACGACGTCTCCAATAGTTGTGAACGGAGCTTCAAGTATTAAAGCATCAAGAACAGACCCTGATGTGTTTAAGAAAATAACAAAAATTATTAGAAACAGATGATACAATAAAGAAAAACATATGGATGGATAAGGTATTAAATGATTCAAATCACTGTGACCTTTAACCCACCTTGTTCTTGGACTTTCACTGCAGTATTGGTTGCCACCCTACAAGAAAACAAAAAGAGTATGTCTTTCACATTTCTAATCTTTCCAGATGTCTCTGTTGGCGTCATGGACAGTGGACGTTACTAGTCTACTGACCCAGTGCCGAGTGAGTGTCCCCACAGACAGACAGGACCTCCTCTGCTTTGTTTCTTCACCCAGTGGAACAGGAAGAGGGCGTCACTGGTCAACCCAGCTTCACTTGGCTCCCCGGTGGAGTCTCCAAATCCTTTATTAGGAGACATACAAACCTTAAAATGATATACTATATATTGACTGACAGGACAATACACCAATGACATGATATGTACTCTATTTTAGACATAAACAAACAATCTACTTCCTCTCTGCAGTGTGTGTAATAATAAAGATAGCATTTGTTTCTCTTCTCTTTTTATGACAAAAGTAATGTCTCAATAAAGTTTTCTAGTAATCCTCATAAAACTAGGACAAATCCAGGACCCTAAAAAGAGCATATGGGGTTTTATTTAGCGGTCACACAATCACATAAAGAATCATCATCTTACCTCGGTAGTCTAAAGATAAGACATGATATCCTGCAGCACTTAAAATCTGCAACACACAAAAATACCGAATTTGATCCAAAGCTGAGAGTCAAAACTGATCAAAAGTGCAAAAGCTTTGAAACAGAAACTGTACCTTCACCAGTTCCACTCTGTGATGTATGGCCCTGCACAAATGAGATGAGAGCAATGAATACAAACAAACAAGTGGCTTTCAGACTCATTTACTTTGACCCACTCTGCGTTGTGTTCATTGTGCCTGTGGATAAACCCAGGGGCCTGAGCAGTCACGTGTCACCCACTAAACCCATTAGGATCAATTCAAGGGTCCCTATCCTGCCGCTCTCTTCCCACCTGGTCCCTAAGTTGCCATGGAGATAGATAATAACAGGGCGGCCGTCTCCCAGAGTTTCGCGGTACGACTCAGGGCTTCTCCCCATGGCCTCGTCCCATTGGCTGGCCGGGAGTGTATGCCTATGAGACAACAAAGAGAGAGCGAGGGAGGAGAAAGTAAAAACAAAAAACGCTTGTGTTTTCAAACATACAGTCTTTTTGTGATAATGAGTAGATTGTGGTTCTATTCACTCAGCAGCCACCTGTACCGAATATGCACGCGCTCGTGGTATTTTCAAGTACTGATGCACTTCAAAGGACAAAACAGAAAGCCGCAAATGACCTACCAGACACCCACTGAGACGCCCTCCTCTGTGTCCAGGTAGAAGTTGCATGTGTGGTTCAGCACGGCTTCAGGTCTGCTAAGGTCCACGAACAATGGAAACCTCACTGCAGCAGGCAAGAGCACACAAGGTCAGTAGGATTTCTGTATTTAGGTAGTATTTTATCATTATCCCACAATAGTACACTGTGTTATCATTTAATGATTTGTATTATATTGTATTGCATTTTATCACATTAAATCATATCACATTGCATCATATCGTATGGCATTGTATCGTAAAGATTAATGTATTGTATCCAATCATTTCATATTGTATCAGATTGCATCATATCCAATCATCTCGTCTTGCTTTGTATCGTATTTATCATATATTATTGCAATGTATCGTAATATATTTTTAATCAGATAGTTTCGCAAATAATCATATCGTATTGCATTGTATCGTGTTAAATATCAAAAATAAATATTTTCATAAATGTAATATTTTGGAAAAGTGAGGACCAATCTCAGGCCACCACTTGTTTAACTATATTTAAAATATTAATATATTTGTGACTTCAGTGTAATATATCAAATCAAACTGTGAATATTTGTAGATTTATGGGTCTTGTCTATTTATTGAACCTTTACACATATGAATTAGTACAATTTTCATAACGAGAATAGTAAACGGTAAATGGACTTTGTGTAGTGCCTTTGTAGTCTTTGAACCACTCAAAGGACTTTACACTACATGTCATCATCCACGCTTTCACACACACACACACACACACACACACACACACACACACACACACACACACATACACACTGAGGACAGATGCTATATATAATGCAAGGTGCCACCTGCTGTACAGTGTGCAATAACATACAGTGACATCATTTTCACTGCAACCAAAACACATAACTTTAAGCCATTTCAGACGCACACACTGTGTGTTTCTGCACAGACATTAGAATGAGAACATCATACAATAAATATCTTGAAGAATGTAACCGCAACACTGCGTATGACCCATTTGGTTACCTTATTAGCATTATGTTGCTCTAGCAAACAGCTTTATTTCTACTGATTACTTACACAGGTGAGAGAAGATGATATGGCCCAGGATCCAGGGGAATAGGTAGAGGATGACAGGCGCTGATGCGTAGACAGCGACCACAAACAACGCAGCTCTCTTCATTCCTGCGTCAGGAGAAAGTACTTCCTATCTGTAGCGAAACAATTTCAGTGTGCTCCCTTTTCCTTGTTCCAATTGTGGACTGAGAGAGAATCCTGCAGAGCTTTGGTCCTGACAGCATGAATGTTGGGAAATACAGAAGAAAATAGGTCAACGTTCAATTGAAACGAACAATCCCCTCTGCTGCTATTGGTTCACATTTGATACAGTGGGTCAAACACGCCAAGCACGTCAAGCAACAAAACGGAACATACCCAGCTGACAGGTCACCGCTGCACTGCAAGGCGTTGTGGGTATTGGAGTTCTTTGAACAGTGGCACTGACTTGTGATATCACATGTAAAAATGCTCCGTTGTGTCCTACATTCAGAAGTTTACTTACGTAAATTTGTTATTATCGAACAACTGAAAGTACTCATAACCAAGAGTGCCCCTTAATTGTGTTGAATTATTATATTTGTGGATTATATAGTATTGGTGCGTTGCTATACAGCTAAGCAAGATTTGAATGTCCTTTATTATTAATATTTCCTCTTATATTTCTTTATAAGAGCAACTGCATGGTAGAAATCCCCCCCGGGATCAAACGAATATTCGGATTTAGACTATAGCTGGTGGTGGTGGGGTTCATTTGAAGTACTGTATATACTTTTGGGTAATCTGATCTATTACAATGCATACAACATTTGTTGATCAGATGTCTTGTGTGTAAAATCTTTATTTTCAAAGTATCTGCAGCCGTCAATTGAATGAAGTGGAGTATAAAGTAATCACTTTCTTTCTGAAATGTGCACTGTTTAATGTTTTGAGTAAACAGCCTTCAGTTTTTTGGGCAGAATTGTTTAGAGTGTAAACAGTGTTCTGTCATGGGACCACATCATTATTTCCCTTCCTTGTTCAGGATTTTGCAAAACATCGGGCCAACTATCAGTGGTGGAATTCTTACATTTACTCAAGTACCGTACTAAAGTACACATTTTAGGTACTTTTAAAAATCGATGTGATTGTTTGTCATTTTTCATGTAAAAATATTTGATGTTGTTTTAAAATGTTGAGGCTTGCACTGCTAGACAAAACAAACATTTTAAAGGTCTCACTTTGGACTTGCTTATTAGCCTTTCTCACTATTTTGAGAATGTTTGCAAATCAAACAATCAATTGATTAATGGAGATAATAATCAATCAGACTAACCCATAATTAAAATAATTAGTTGCACTCCTATACAAAATAGTAGACTTTTAAAACTTTAACAAGCCTAAATGTTCCTGATTTTACTTATATACTTTTACTTAATACACATGTCCAATGCAGAACTTACAAAAGAGTATTTTTACAGTGTATTCTTAGTACTTTTACTGAAGTTACTTCTTTCATCACTGGTAGCTATGTCCAAGGATGAGTGGATGCCAGTTTGAACTTCAACCAACGGAAGGCGTGATGGACTAAAAACCTAACACAACAGTCGGATAATACTATAATAAAGTGATATTATAGTTATATTTCAAATCGGGGAAGCATTATATTCATTTAGTGTGTTGGTTTGGTCGACAGGGGGCCAAACTGTGGCCAGTCAGGCCGTCGCAGGCTCTCGGTCACCGCCCCTTCCTCTTCCAGCCTCTTTTCAAAATCCGCTACAAGCCGGAGGAGGATGTCACACACGGGCGAGCACACAAAGCGTCCAGCACACTCTCCGGGGCTTTTTTGGGGGGAATAAAACGTCTCCTACAAGTCCCGACAAACCGACTGCATCGTGAAACTAACGGCTCGTTTATTCTTCCGGAAAGGATATTTTACCTGCGAGGAAACCGCCACGCGACTACAGGAGAAATGTTGTAAACGTTTATTTTATACCAACGTTGCACAAGTTAACGTGAATCACCGAACTCTAGTTTGGGGGGAAAAGGAGCCAACTGTCGTCCAAGTTCGGAGACTTTGGTGAGTGTTTTTGGCTTATTTTGCAACATTTAAACGGTTGCTTCCTCCTCTGATGCTAAATGGAGATTCATTTACTAAGTAACTGGTCGTGTGAGACAATGTGTGTACTTTGCAACTTACATTTCAGATGGTCTTTCTTGTCACAGATGCTATGAAAATCCTTAAAAGTTTGTAAAAACGCCTGTAACTTTTCCTATAAATGAAATGTGGCCTTGAAAATGGTTTATTTGAAACTTTTAGACATTGTTTTCACATCCCAAAGAAAACACTTTGATGGCTACGTGACACAGTCTTTACTTAAAAAAAAATACTACTTAATGCAATTTTTGTAGTGCCCAGTTTTGTTTTGTGTGACACATTCGTCTAAAACATGCCAATGTTTGCTCCAATTCTATCAACTTTGTACTATGAAAGTGTTAGAAGTGAGTCGATGTGATTTGCAGTTTGATGCCAAGTGAACTTTGTGGCAGTGTGGGCCAGTTAATAGCATCCTGTACATAAATAAGTGATGTGGATTTCATGAGTGACTTTGTATAATGCAGTTAATGTGGTTGCTTTTTGATGTGCCTGTGCCAAATATAGCAAAAGATGATAGAAATGCAATGTGATTAAGAATATGTTGCATGATGGGAATAGATAGGTAAAGGGTCAAAGACGAGGACCAGCATTTTGCACAAAAAAGATCATAAAATATGGGAAATAAATCAATCACAGACTTAAGGAAAACTATGTTAGAGCAGTATGGTGTTTGTGGGTGACACAATAAATATAAAAAATACCCATAAAATATGTGGCAAATGAAATGTTAGATAATTATTCTTAAATATTCCCATGAAAACATTTTCTGACTACATTTTGTAAGCTTTAGATAGCTCTTTATTCCCTTCAGATTGTGAAGTTGCACAGATTATCTACCGCTAACTGCTGTAGCTGTTAAGATGTTTCTTCACAATGTGATTTTCTCTACATACAGACAATAGGTTATTGCAGGAAACTTCCTTTTGTTCCACAGCTATCATCTCCTAACCCAAAAGAGCTGCAACAAAACCTTAGTATAGCCGTCAGTGTTTTAAACGTCACTGATGTTGAAGAGCAAGTTTTGTCATTTTTACTTCTCCAGATTGACATTTGTTAGTAGTAATTACCGGTGTCGGTGAATGGCTGGTTGGTGTGAAGGATTAACCTCCTCCTTGTGACCTGGTCTAGAGGGATTCTTTGGCTGCAGCAGCTGCCAAACCTCAGCCGCCGTCAGCCGCTGTGGCCGAGCAGGACGGCTACCGGGATAATTGGCTCAGAGGCTGCTTGGACAACACAAACGCGACAACACAAGCAATATGTGTGTGTAGTGAAACTTAGAATTGAATTGAAAAAAGGTCAGGCCAGTGCTGTTAGGAATAACAACATTATGATTTTATTTCCTTAATTTGTTTTGATGCTTTTTTTGTTTCTCAAATTTACACGACAGTTCTAGACAAGCTGCCTTACTGCTGAGTTATGTTTTTCTTGCATTTCATAAGCTGCTCAAATGTGCAGATGCAGAATACTGATTTGGTTTTTGTCTCTATTGTCTGTGGTGAATGGGTACCCCGAGTCCGGGGTGTGGGGGACACCTGGCCGAGCGCTAGATGATCTCACTGAGAGCAGCTGGAAAAGCAGGGGTCAGGAGGGTTCTCTTTGTATAGACATTTAGGCACAGACTGGGTAGTATGCTCTTAATTTGAAACTCCGTTCACAAGGTCTTATACACAGCATTTGTATCATGTTTGTGATGGAACAAAGTTCATTTCAGATCTCTATTGTCCCACAAGAGGAAGTCATTTTTGTAGCAAGAAAAGCATGAAACATAACTAAAACATAACTACAACAGACATCTGAAGACATTAAAAGTGTTCAGAATACAAACATGGCTAAATCATGCTGAACTGGACTCCAGACTTCTGCTTGGGTTCACAAACCGGACTTACTCTGGCCTTGTCAAAGAGTTCTTATTGTCTTTAAATAAAGCAATGATGCATTCGATTAGACAGTAAAACTACTTTGTCCATGTCTCTGTAACTGATGCTGCCTGCCAGTAAATGTTGGCTTAAAGCTTTTACTGTAACCTTCCCGATTGGTTCAGAGCCACTTTGCTGTCTTTGTCCTTCGTCTTTATCACCAGTTTGAAGTATTTGAAGAAGTATTTAGTCTTAAAAACTAGTTTGTTTGTTTCAGCCTATGCATTATCAGACTCCTTTACATTTTGATATTATCATTACAACATTGAATGTGTTTAAACTTTTATAGAACTGTGTACTAGGTGAGTTTTCCTTTTCACGCGTGCCTCAGGTTGAAGTACACGGTCTATGAAACATCTCAGCTGAAGGCGTTAAAAGAGAGTGATGGTCAGTGTCAGACTTGGCCCGGTCGGTCAATTTACCTGATTGTCTAATCATTCTAATTGGATTAGCCAAAGCCTCCACCACAAATGACGCTGGAGCGCTGTGGTGTTAGCGCAGTCGCTCAGCGGCACTCTCTGAGGAAGGAGCTGCTAGGAGCGCATGCTGTTGAGATAGATGTTCCCACCCTGTTTGTGAGCATCTGTTCATAGTGATTGGATGTATAATACTCTTCATTTAGGGTGACGAGATCAGGACCTTGTTTTGATTTTGAGGTTTTTGCTTTGTAGCAGTGATTGAAGTTGAATTCTGATGTTGTTATCACTCTGAATAGACTCATCAGCTAAAATGTGATTATGAAACGAGTATTTCATTTCCTTGTCTTTCAGGGCAGGGTGCTGTCCTGTGGGATGGATGACACCCAAGAGCAGGACCACTACGAGGAGCGCCTAAAAGAAGTTTTTAACAGTTTTGATGCCAGTGGCTCCGGCTCTCTGTGCCCGGAGGAACTGTCCGACCTCTGCCTGTCGCTGCAGCTGGATGATGCCACACCAGCTCTTCTCCACACACTGCTGCAGAGCCAGGACCGCCTCACTGCCAGGGTACGTTTATTCCTCTTCCATCGACAAGAAGCAGGTGGGGGGTTCTTTTTGTCTTACAGGTGGTTTACGCTGTGCAGTTATTTGTTCAGAAAAGTTGTATTTGCAGAATTAATATTGTTGCTTTTCTGATGCACATGTGAGTCTTGGCCTTTCGGCTTTCCCTATGCAGAGCGTCCTCTGCATCCTTTAAATTTGGCAGACCCCTGTGTTAAGCCACTCCAGGTCTTTGTGTCCTCCAGGCTTTGTTAGCTGTCTCGTTGAGGAGAAAATGTGCCCCCATCAGCCCTCGTCCCAGGTGTCTGTCGTCAGGACAACCAAGCCGGCTAATCACGATTCACAAATGCATTTCTTTAAGGGTGCTCCATGTGGAAATGTATGAAATGGAAAAAAAGACACTGGTCTGATCTGTGTTACTGGACTTCAGTTTGCATAAACTGGATTGTACATTCAGAGGATCTCCAGTATGATGTTTTCCACCCTAAAATAGGAGGATAAGATAGATTTCAAATTGCTAACCTCCACACTTTTGCATAAAGTCGAGTTTGTATATAAGTGTGTGGACAGACGGATGGTTATTGTCTTGCATGTTTGGGTGAGTGGGAGGGGGGGAATGTTAGCGGAGGGCAAGTGAACTGATTGCATGCCCATGGCATTCAACAATAAAGTCAAAAGAAGAAAAAAAAAAAAAAAAAAACACGTAAAGCCGGCAGCCACCAGCCTCGACGCACAAAGAAAATCAACATATTCAGGCTTAGCAGCTGTTGATTTTTGAAGTGTGACCTCGGTGCTCCTGCTCAGAAAACCCTCCTCCACCCAGACACCCAGGGACACCCAGCCTGAATTACATCCAGTCTGAGGAATTTCATGCACTTTTGCTTTGTTTTTACAGCGCTTCACATACTAAGCATTGCTGGCATTTTCTCTCTTTTATGTAAT
Organism: Cebidichthys violaceus; assembly: GCF_023349555.1. Lineage (NCBI taxonomy): Eukaryota > Metazoa > Chordata > Actinopteri > Perciformes > Stichaeidae > Cebidichthys > Cebidichthys violaceus. The sequence continues at coordinate 1,705,969 of NW_027176461.1, forward strand.
GTTTTTTTTCCTTTTTTCAGGTTGACTTTGACCAGTTCAAGAATGCACTGATTCTAGTGTTGTCATCAACTCTTGAGCCACAACAAGAAGAACAGGAGACCTTGTCAAAACCAGGTAAAGTCTAGATTCTGATTTTAAAGAAATCTCATACTGACGATGTCTTTAAAATGCATGCAGTGTCCGTCTGAAAACAAACACACGGTTTGACTGTGGCTCAGGAAATGGAGCGAGTCGTTCTTTAATCACAAGGTGGTTCGATCTCCGCAAGAACGAGCCTGCCTTGCGTGGCTGCTTTGGTGTATGAATGGTCTATGTGTGTGAATGGGTGTATGAGAGGCATATTGTGAAGCGCTTTATAAATGCAGCCCATTTACATTCGGAAAGCATGAAGCCGTATTATTAACCGAGTCTGTAATTCATGACAGCGGTCATCGGTTTAAGATTGAAATTTAAGGAGACCTTATCCACTCAACAAGTCAAACTAAGTGGAGAAGGTGACTGTGAAGGCTGAGTCAGTGGAACAGCCCACTTGCTGATTCAGCTGTAAATCTACATATAGACTCACAGAGCCAAAAGCGAAAGGCCCAAAGCCAATTAGCCGACGGTTGAACTATTTACACCATCATGGTCCACCACTGGCATGGTTTGTTATTTTATGGACGTAGTTAACGCAAAGAGTGTTTTTTGAAAACATTTGTTTTGTGAATGAATATTTCAGACACCTGGTTAATACCAACTTCTTTTCTGCTCAGTTATTCTATTTCTTTGAAGGTGACATCTCACACCAGAGATCACAGAAGAGTGACAGACTCACTCTGTATGGTCATAAATGTATAAACAAACCAAGCAGTACTTATATCAGTCCTCTGTATAGTACTTGCATTACGAGATAAGTCTGATCTTTGTCGGAGCAAATACTTCACTGTCAATATTTATTATGTCCTAAAGCTAATGAAGCGTAAAGTCAATCCAACATAGGAGCTTTTCACCTAAAATAGTGTCGACCTGTAGTTATATTTCGGTTTAAACAAGTAGGAACATGTGACTTTGAAAGATGGTTTTCTTACCACTTTTAGAGAAGTTGTCACTTTTGGAGAAGTAGCTGCTGAAGGCTGCAGCACATATTAGTCATTGATCATATTTCTTTCTGTATTTAACATCATCTGTTGTGCAGGTATTACTATGACATATGCAAGTAGTCATGACTCTTCTTATTTGAATTGTCTTTGTAACTCTGTCAGAATCAACTGAGATCCAACCAAAGTTCGTGAAGGGCAGTAAACGTTATGGCCGCCGCTCCACGCCGGAGTTCATGGAGCCCATTTCAGACTTCTCTGAAGTGACAAATGCAAACACGGTGGAGGAGGAAGATCTGGAGGACAACTATGACTCGGCTGTTCCCCGGAAGCGTGAGGTAATGATGTTCCCTGAGTTATTCAAGCACCGCTCCGAACCTTCAGACGCCCCGCCGTCGTCCTTATCGCCTCCTGTCCTCGCATGTGCTGTGTTCCTTGGCAGCCACAGGCCGTCAGCGAGGCGTTATTCTTAGCTAATCAGCTTAGTGGCATGCAGGGCAGATCCTGAAATGTAATATAGACGCTCAAACGCAGGATTCACAAGGCCTCATTCATTGCATATCAACGCAGCTCTGTCTGTAAATACAACTGTGGGCATAGTTGTTGTTTAAACAGCCTCCAGTGGTCGAGATGTAACTGCGATGTTTGCGTCACGTCATACAGTGTGGTCAGTTTAATGTGTCATGATGAGATTGTGTGTGAGTTGAACTTTGCCCTGAGTGCATATGCTGGCTGTGATGTGGCTGTCAAGGCAACAGCGCAGGGATTTTAGGAATTTACATCTCCATGTCCAAACACATCAGATTTAAGATTGACAGTAGGCGCCTCCCATTGTCTCTCTGCACAGAACAGTAGTGGCTTGAATGCGACGTGCGTCAGTGTCACAGAGTTGTATAGCATCAGTTCAGTCATGGCCACGCACAGCTGAACACTCTGCATGGTTCCTCTGGCTGATCTTCTAGATCCTTTTCATGGATTATCCTGCTCTCTCTGCTGACTTAGAGTGGTTTGACATATGTACGGAGGTCTAAACTCCCACTTAGTATGTCCATGGCCTGCAATGGAAATCAGGATGGGAAATTTACATTAACAGTCCCACTTTTGTCCTGAAAATGTATTTGGCTGTAAGTAATGGGGCTGTGCTGTCAATGTATTAGTCTATGTAATTTATCACAAAAAGCTGCTAAACATTCACGAGTGCCAGCTTCTCAAATGTGAAGAAATGCAGTTTTCTCTGTTTTATGTTATTTTTTAATTGCATATCTTTGGATTTTGGTCCATTTGGTTGCACAAAACAAACCATTTAAAAACACCAACCCTCTTAGAAACATCCAATCTGATCATTATTCTCTGACATCTTATAGACTAAACGATTAATTCATTATTTGAAACAATTATCAAAAGACTGTTAGACAATAAAAAATAATGGTTAGATGCAGCCCTATGTTTAAGTTTTGGTAAGTATTTACTGACCGCTGTGGCCTTTTGACAACAGTTGGATTTTTCATTCTAATGTTTAAGTATGGATGTGCTGCAGCAGAATAACTCGCCACAAAGAAAAGCACCCGACTGGTCACCAAAATGCTATAACGATGGCCAGTTCAGCTTGTGCACGGATGGACGTGTTAATATTCTGTGTATTGTTTGCGCACCCGACTCCACCCCAGATGCCTGCCAGCGTCGAGACAAACCCTGTTCGAGACATTGAACAGAAGCGTGTCTTGGTATTGACTAATCTGAGTTGCAACAATGCTACAATGTCCGGCCTGGGGACCAGCAGATGGGGATGGGTCAGGGGTCTCTGCTACAGAGACTGCAGGCCGGGTGCTGTGGGAGGAGGAGGGTGGAGGACTGTGACAGAGGAACAATGAGCCCCACTACCCCCCACTCTCGTGGATGCCTATACACCATGTATCAAAACGCCACTTGCAGAATCCCATCTGTTCTTCATTCCCTCAGTGTTTGCTTCCCAAACAATAGATGGTCACGCTGGGACGGGGTTGGAGCACGGTGGGTCACACCCACATAAAGCCCTCCTCCTCGCATATTCCTTGACGAGCACAAAAGACGCAACTGTGTTTACGTTAAAATCGTACTGGTAGTACAATATGAGGTTAAGAGTAAGAAAAAGTCATTTGGATTTTAAACTGTGAAATGTCCTGATTTTTAGTTTCAAAAAGCATTTTAAAAAACACATTTTCTTGAGTGAGCGTTACATTTTCACTTCTCAACGTCCTATTCATGTGATTTAAAAGATAAAAGAAAATACAGAAAAGTGTGTCTCACCGTGACACATTTTACTCTTTTATTACCACCATTTCTAATTTGCACACTGACCATCCCTGATGCCCTCGTGCCGTCACAAAAGCTCCTTTATGCTTCTTTTTTTCTTTTTTCTTCTTTTTTTTTGAACCATATGCCCCCCACCCTCCCTCCCTCCCTCCTCTTTGCATCCAGACTCAACCCTTCCTAATTTAAAAACATGTTTGGACTTATAAAGAGCTGATTGTCACGTAAGACAATCAGCCTGCTTGGAGTTTTTAATGTGGTGATTTTTCTCCCAAATTATTTTTTTTTATTATTATTTCCATAGAAAAGATATGTTAGAAAAGTAGGTTATTTAAAGCCTCTTTGTGATATTAATCTCAATTTCTGTGTGTTTTTGTCTCCAATAGCGCTGGAATGTTCACGAAACAAGCACAGAGGAGTACGAGGCAGAAGGTACGACAAAGACGCAGTATTTTCAGAAAATTCACTCTAAAGATGTCACAGAATGATCACGGTCTCTTCTTATCTTGTCTTCAGGCCAGATGCATCTCTGGAACCCCGACGAGCCGAGCACACCTCGGGGAGCCGTCTATCCTCTGTCGGCCTGCTCAGAGGAGAGACTGCGTGACGCCTGTGACGAGCTGGAGATACCGTGGGACGGCTGTGCCGGTCACTCCGAACTCCTCGCGCTCTGTGAACACCTCGGCCTGGAGGTGAGATTCATAAGTGAATGGAGACAATCAACGTTTGAAAAGTTTGAAAATCACACTTTATTTAAATGCACTCTGACCTAGTGGCACATTAGAAATCCATTTTTGCAAAAATGATAAGAGTATACACATGTGTCGTTTTGTCCAACCAATACTTAAATCCCTCCCAAATGATTAATTTCCCCATTTTTGATGGTTGAATCTTTGCTTCTTAGTTAGAAAAAAATACTTGTTTTTTTTCCTTTCGATAACTAATCATAACAGCCCTAGATACATGTGAACTATTCGGTTGGAGTCCCTTTGTTCATGTATAATTCGATACAAACTTTGCTCTTAACAACCTTCAAATCAATCCGAGGGAATCAAAAGATAAAAAAATCACTCACTCACACACTGTGAAAACAAATTCTATAGTTTCTCCAGCAAGTGTTAATACAAAAGAACATGCATTTATTTTTCAGATGAATTTGGATATGCTCCAGAGTCTAACCGGCGATGGAGTGATGAATGTTCAGGAGTTTGTCTCCAGGGTTGTAAACCACAACAAACCCCCCACACCGTCCGCCTCCACGCCCTACAGACAGCTTAAACGACACCACTCCACTCAGGTATTTGTTTGTTGAGCTTTGCGAGGTCACAGGATGTGGGGTAATTCTCTTATTGTCAATTGTATTTCTTTTAATATGTATTTTTTTTCTATTGTTATCTGTCCTAGCCTTGTTAAAGAAGATGCTATCATGTCATCATGCATTAGGAAAAAAAAAAAAAAATTGATAGTTCCTCTTTAATAGAGTCATTCAAAGCCAGATCTCAGGTTACATTTGGTCTACCAAAATGCATAAAGTGGAATTTTTCTTCAGTAAAAAGAGGCAATTCTCCCCCCGTACAGCCCTTTGATGAGGGAGGTCGGAGGATAGCTGCTCTTTCTGCTCTGACCAGCACCATTGGCATGCGTCTCTTCTCCACCCTTGATGACGGTACCGGTTTCACTCCAGTCGAATACATCCTGGATGCCTGGATGGATGAGGGAATAGAGAACAGCACTGAGATCCTGCAGGTACTTATTGGTCACTAGTGTTGATTAGTAGCACTTTGACTGTTTCAAAAATGTACAAATTCATTAATTCAGACAGCTGATGACATAAAGGAAGTCAGATTAGTGCAGTTTACCAGAAAACAAAACTTCAAAAATACTTTCTTTTCTCTCTTTTTTTACACATGATTTAATTGGTAAAAAATAAAATCTAAGATATTCACAAAAAGGACAAATGTATAATTCTGACATTTTTTTTGCAGGCTTTGAATTTCAGCCTAGATGGAAAACTGAGTCTTAGTGATCTCACCATGGCACTTGAGAATGAGCTACTCCTTACTAAGAATGGGATTCACCAGGCGGCACTGGCGAGTTTCAAAGCTGAGATCCGATATCTTCTGTGAGTATAAGTCACTCATTCAGATCTTAATACTCTTTTTCAATAAATGCATTTGGAATAGTTTTAACCTGTTAAAACCTGCAGGATTGTTTTTTTCTCTTTTCATGTCATGTGTAAATCTTTGTACAATTATTGTCCCTGTTGTTTTTCTCTCTCAGAGAGTGTGTAGACAGAGAAGTCAGGGAGAAAGAGAAAATACGATCTGACCTGGAAAAAGCAGAGAAACTAAAAACTCAACTCGCCACTGAGGTGGATGAACGTCACTCTGCGATTGAACATATGAACAACCTCAATCTCAGGTAATTTATCCCTCTGATCAATGTTTTCCTTTTCAGAATAATTTGATTGATTGTTTAACTGTGCCGTCTGTTTGTTAATTTGATTCAATTCAATGTGACTTTATTGGCATGAGTTTCACAGAAAAAACAATGTTGCCAAAGCATAAAAATACAAAAATACATAACATTAACACAATTCGATTGTTGTATAATAATGATATATATATATATATATATATATATATATATATATATATATATATATATATATATATATATATATATATATATATATATATAGTATTTATTTTAACCACAAAACCTGCTAAACTCAAAGTCATCCGACCATTCCTGCTAAATCCAGCTTCCTCCTAACATTTGGCACGGTCAGTATTGTAGTCTTCTTTGTAAGCGTTACACCCTGTTTTCTGTGTACCTGAATGTCTTCAGGAAGCTTGAACAGGACCACAAAGAGAAGCTAGCAACAGTGCGATCTGAGCTGATGAAGGAGATGGACCAGATGCAGCTGCAGGCCGGCCTGCAGCGCGAGCAACTGGAAGCAGAGGTCGACAAGATCAGGGGGGATGAATCTTTTCTCAGAGACCACCTCTCCATCTCTGTGAAGGTACCCTCTTTTTTCTCTGTGTTTTTCTATTGTTTCTTAAGGCACAAAAGCACTCATGAACAACTCAATTTTTCTGTGTTGTCCGTATTTTATTTGATTTTTTTTCAGGAAAACAGACGCCTTGAAATGGAGTTGCTAGACATTACTGACAAACTAGTGGCGGCACAAAGCCAAACTACAAAACTCCAGACAATTTTGGACAACGTTATGAAAGAAAAGGTATAGAGACATTATAGCTCGCCATGATTTCAATACTGACTTTCTCTGTTACTTGCACACATATCTATTTTTATTTGTGTTTTGTTTTTAGTGTGTTTTTTCCTTCCTGCTCTTTTTCTGCCTTTTTTATTTCATTGTTTCTGAGCAAACAAACTAATAACTTGTAAATGATCTTATTTTCTTTAGCTTGGAGACCCTGGCAGTGCAGACTTCTTACTCCAAGAGGACCGTATTAAAGAACTACACAGCGGCTACGAAGCTCAGTACAGGGTAATTGCATCTAAATCACTAAAACTGCCCACCTTTTTATTGAATTTTCTTTTCCCGCATGCATGTCCATACATGCAGAGACATTTAACTAAAGTGGTGACAGTAATATTGTCTTCACAGACGTTTAACTCTTGTGCTCTCATTTTGTAGGAGCTGCAGGATCGTATTGACGAGCTGCAGTCAGAGTTGCAGGAGTTCCACAGTCTTGGACGACTTCATCCGCCCTGCCACAAGCCTCTCTCTGAAGAGCTGGAGAGTAAAAGCCCCGGCATGGAGTCTGATCCAGGTAACACAGTACTGTACACTCCCTGGAGAGCTACTTACAGAGCCCTAATTACATCTGTCCATGACAACAATTCGAACATAGTCTTTTTGCATAGAAACAAGGAAACCCTGTGTCAAATGTCACCAGCTTCACTAACCTGTAACGACTTTTTGCAGGTATTGGTTCAGAGGAGGTTCAGCCCTTCAGCATGAGCCTTGAGGCAGAGATGATGTTGGAGCAGCTGAAGGAGCAACACCTTCAGGAAATGGAGGATTTGCAAAACCAGCTGGAAAGCAAGGTTAGTGTAGTAAATATCTTTTAATGTATTAGATGTGTGTTTTCGTAATAAAAATTATAGCTAGGAAGAGCAGGGAGACATATTGATGTAATATCAAACTAGTGGATTGAGGCATTTTAGTCTTTACCTAAAGTCTTTCATTGGTCTTTACCTGGTCTTGTTGGCTGCACCACAGTTCTTAACGTATTTGACAGTTGAGATGAGTGAAACAATTTACTCCTATGCCTTCAAAGGATAAGTTTGATGTCTTTGGAATCTTTTTCTTTTTTGCTTAGAATAAAACGTGAAGATCAACATCACTCTTGTTTCTGCTGTAAATCGGAAGATAATGACAACAAATTATATGATTAGCTTAGCATGGATAAAAGACTTGAAACACAGGTAAACAGCTAACTATTAAACAACTGGTTGGCAGATTTTGATACCTTTTGAACAGAGCCATAATAGCTGTTTCCCCCCCATTTCCAGTATTTTGGTGGTAAGCTAAGCTATCCGGCTGCTGGCTTTAGCTTCACATTTAGCGTACAAACATGTAGATTGATGATCATGTATTGTGTTACTCTCAGCACACAAAGTAAAAAAGTGTATTTATTAAAAGTCAAACAATTCATTTAATTCTTCTTCTTCATATCGCCACAGATCAATGAATTTGATGAGATGGTAGGAAAGCAGAGGGAGACCCATGAGGACCAGAAGGCTGCCATAGCCCTCCAGTACCAGCAGGAGGTCCAGGCTTTGAGGGAGGAGATGGCCAGCATTCAGAGCCACAGACAGGAGCTCCAGAGACAGCTAGAGCAGGCGGAGCTGGAGCAGACTTGTCTGAAGCAGAAGCAGGCCGAGGAGAGGGAAGAGCTCGACAATCTGCAAGAGGAGCAAGTGGGAAATCTCAGACAACAACTGCTAGAGTCCCACACATACGCTGCAGACCTGGAGGAGCAGCTGAAGACCCTCGAAGCCCAGCAGACAGAGACGGGTGAAGATCTTGTAAAAGAGATGGACGAGCTGAGGAAACAACATGCCATTGAGATCAAGAAACTGGGGGAAGAGCAGGAAGAGCTTTTCAAAGCAAGACTGGAAGAGGAGGGAAAGAAAGTGCAGGGAGAACAGGCTGAGTTGGAGAAGAGATTGTTGGATGATTGCGAAAGGGAGAAAGAGCTTTTGCAACAAAGCCATGAGGACGAACTGAAGGCCAGACTAGAGGAGGCAACGGTGAGGTTTGACGGAGAGCGTGAGGAGATTGTTCAGAGGCTGACAGAGCAGTGGCAGAAAGAGAGGGCTCAGCTGGACGAGCAGAACAACGAGTCTCTGCAGGTGGTGGTGGAGGAAGAGATGTTGAGACTTGTCAGGGAACACGAAGAGAAGGAGGGCAAGCTCAGGGAGCAGTGGGAGAGTGAATGTGCCCAGCTTCAGGAGCGACACAAGGAGGCTCTGCTCAATAGAGTACTTCAAGAAAGGTTGCAGGTACAAGAGAAGTTTGAGCAGAGGGAGAAAAAGCTGAGGGAGGAGTGGGAGACGGAGAGGCTGCAGCTGGAGGAGGATTACGAAGGGATGCTGCAGGAGAGGCTGAACGAAGAGAGGGAGAAGCTCGAGGCTGAGAAGGAGGAGGAGAAGAGAGTAGAATGCTTAATGGCAGAGGAGAGGGCTCGTCTAGAGGAGAGCCACTGTGAGGCCATGAGGGAGCTGACGGTCAAGCACACCGCAGAGAGGGACGCTCTCAGCAGCATGTTGGATAAACTACGAGATGAAATCGCTCAGGAGAGGTGAGATATTTGGATTTTACTGTGATCATAGTAACTTCTTTATCAATAAAACTTGCTTTGTCCTTATCGTCTATCCTTGTAAATGATCTAATATGCTAAAAATGTATGTTTTTTTTTTTTTTCTTTTAACTTGTACTATAAAGAGTTCAAACTGTTGCTGTAACATTCATTACATAACCATGTACAGGAGGGAAATCGAGATCAGCTTCACCCAGAGAATCAAGAAAGTGGAGAGTCGTTTCTCAGGTGATCAAGAGTCTGTTGCCGAGCGTTTTCAGGCTGATCTTTTGAAACTTGAACAGCACTATCAAAGTGAGCTGAAGGCTCTTTCTGAAAGACACGTTGAGCAGAAGCTCCACTGGGAGGCACAAATACAGGAGGCACTGGAGAACGCAGAGGAACAAAGAAGAATAATGCAGAAGGCCATAGAGCAAGAAAAAGAGAGAGAGGATCAAGAGTGGACAAAACAACTACATGTGATAGAAAGTCTACATAAACAGGAAATGGAAGAACTTGTGATGAAAACACAGCAACTGCAAAATGAGCTGGATGACTTTATCAGTTCGGCTCAGAGTAAAGAGATAGCGCTGAGCAGGCAGCTGAATGACCTCCATAACCGGCTTCAAGGGAGCCTGGAAACCAAAGACGAGCATCTCGCTCAGTCTGAGAGGAAAGCGCTCGAGACTGAGCTCCTGCTCAATCAAACAGTGGAAGATTTTAAACAGGAGAGGGAAGAACTTCTCAGCAGTCAGTCAGAACTTCAGGCAAAATACAAGGAGTTGCTCTCCATCTCGGAGAGGCAGATTACTGAGAGGATTGAACTGTTAACTGAGCGCGATGATTTGAGGATGACGATCGAGGAGTTGGAGATGCTGCTTAAACAGGCAGCCGTGGACTTTGCGCTTGAGAGGAAAGAGCTAGAGGAACATGCGTCCAACCTTAACGAAAAGTTAGAAGATAATCGAGAGAATGACAGAGAAGAGCTGCTTGCAGAAAGAGATATGCTTAAAATCAGAATTAAAGAGCTAGAGTTGATATTCAACCAGGTTGTGTCTTCTGCAGAAAAGGCTAAGGAAGAAGGAATCGAAAAATCAAATGAAATACACACTTTAAAGGAGGAAGAATGTATTTCATTCTCTGGTAAAGAACAGGCAACATGTTTGGCACTTTCTGTAGTCCGTCTCAATAATGATGCCATGATCAAAAAGGATAATGAATTACATGAAAATGTCTCTGATACCAGTGATGATCAAGGAAACATGCCAGAAGTTAATCAAGCTATTGCTGTTCCTGAAGATTTGCAAATTGGAGATTCAAGTCCCAAGAATGTTGATGTAGACTGTTGCTCTCCAGAAATCGGACATGAAGACCCTGAATCAATGTCTTGTGATGGCCTCAGCCCAGATGTTCACATTGGAAATCATTCAACTGTTGAATCCAAAAATGAAGCAGTTTCCCCAGAGATGCCGTGTGAGGCAATTTCATCCCCTGAGGCGTTTGAAGGTGTCGCTGCTGATGAAGACGGTGAGAATAAAGAATCATGTGAGAGGGAGAACAAACCTCCAGATGTACTGACTTTGGTCAATGAAATCCCTCTCAGTGAAGATAAGCCATGTCATGAGACTGTGGTGGATCCCTCAGTGCTGGAGGAGACAGATGAACTGTCTCTAGCGGATGCTGAGGTTGGGTGTTTACCAAATAACTCTTATTACAGTACACAGGAAGTTGAACTTGTTTCAGACTGTGAACATTTAACTGCTGAAATACAGGAAGAATGCGCACATGATTGTCAGGATGAAGATGCTGATTGTGAGGACAGCCAATGTTCTCTCCTTAAGATACAGGCTTTGTATAACACTGCCACCGAGGAGAACATCCTCCTACATGACAAGATTTCTCTGCTTCAACAGAAGACAGACATACTAGAGAATCTTCTGGCTCATAACACAGAAAAGATCAAAACTGGCCACCAGATACTGGAGGAAAACTATAGCCTCAAAGTTAAGGTGCTACTTTTGATGGAGCATGTCAAAGAGCTGGAGGTAAAGGCCTTAAAGATGACAGATTTTCAGATTAGATATGAAGATTGCATTTGTGAAAATGCCAAAATGAAAGACCAAAACAGTGAACTCGAACAGACAGTTTGGAGCCTTGAAAGTCAGATGAGTGTTTTCCATGATTTCCAAGACCAGCAGATTGCACTGGTGGATGAGATCAGCCGGTTGAGAGCGGAGAACAATAAGCTTACCGAGTTGTTAAGTGAATTGGAGAGGCAGGGTGAGATTCGTTCAGACGTTGAACAGTCAGAGGAGTCTCTCCGGGATAAAGTTCAGACAGTGACTGATCTGGAGGACAGCTGTGGGGACTTTGAGAAGCAGAACACCAAACTTCGCAGAGCCATCACAGAGCTACAGGACAAGTCGCAGTCGTTAAATGCAACAACGCAGGCTCATAGGTAACGTGGAGGAAAAACTAGGATCCCGTCCCTCCGTGTCTCCTGTGGCTTCTCGTTGTCTCATCCCTGTGGTGCTTTGATTTTTAAGAGCGCTCCTCCTTTTGTTCTTGAGCTCAACGTCGTGCTGTTTGTCCATCCCGTGATTAGGTTCCTTTATGAGATGCAAAAGATCTTTAACTCTTGTGCTGCTTTGGTCCTTGTAGATCACCAGTGGAATAGCAAAAACAATTGCAAGTTCAATGTGTGTGGATGCTTTAATCAATATGTAGCAAGTCTTGCCACTGAATTATTAATGTGTATTCTGACATGTTCGGTTTTATTATAGTTAGAATCTAGTTTTTTAAAGTAGTTTTGTCTGTCTGTAGTTCTGAAGCCAGTCGTCTTGCTGAAGAAAATGTCGTCCTCAGACAGAAGATTGCTGCGTTGAAGGAAGAGGACTTGAAAGAGGTCCAGGAGGAGCTGATGTAAGAAACAACCCATTTAATTTAAACACATATTTAATAATGATCATTGTTAATTTGTCATGTAAACTGAAATTGTCTTCTAATGTTTGATTTTAGACAAACACTTGAGCATCTGAAAAAAGGGAAGATTGCGGATCAAAAGGCGGCAGAGAATTTCAAGAAACAGGTACTGAAGTAACTTTTTAAGTGCACAGTCATGCTATCAGATCTGTGAGGCTGTACGTAAGGCACAGTGGAGCTAAATGCTAATGTCTTGCTAAATGCTAATGTCTTGCTAAATGCTAATGTCTTGCTAAATGCTACTGTCGGCAAAGACCTGCTAACGTGCTTATTCGTTCTGAGGGGGGCATCGATGTCTGTACCAATTTCATGACGATGTATCCAGTAATTGTCTAGACATTTCTGTAAAAAACAACTGTCATCCTCATGGTGGTGCTAGAAGAACAGTCAAGGGATCCTCAAAGTCCTTAGGATGCATCCTCTGGGAACCGTGAATGTCTTTACAAAATTGAATGGCAGTCCATGCTTATTTCAGATATTTCAGTGGTGGACCAACTGACTGGCCAACATTCCCATCCTTTGAAAAGTCATCAGAAACCATTTTGTCTCCACATAATTAATTCCTTTTTCATTCTGAAGCAGCCAATAACATATATTATCTTCTCTGCAGATTTCAGAGCTGCATCTGCAGAGCCAGCAACTCGGGGATGAGAATGAAATGCTGTTGGAGAAAAATGGCCAAAAAATTTCTGACATGGAAGATCTACGGCAGCAGCTGGCTGAGCTGATAAAGGAGAACAAGAAGAGGGAGGCGTTCACCGCGGAAGAGAAAAGCGAGGTAAACGGGGTTTTATGACTGACGATGGTCATCATGGTGTCGTAGCTGGTAGTTAATTGGTGGCTGTTTTGTGTTAGCTGGCAGCTTGTGTGTCTGCTCTGGAGGCAGAGCTGACCAAAGCTCTGGAGGACTCTGCACAGCTAGAGCAGAGGAATACCCAGCTGTCACAGCAGCTCTCTGGCCTCAGAGAGAAGGTGAGCACCAGGCCGTCGACTCTTTGACGGGGTTAATGTGAGATCCATTCAAGCTTTACACAGGCACAAAAGTTATAAAGCATTAACACCACCTACTCTTGCCAAGAAATGACTCAGACGATCTAATTGAATACAAGTATCTGAATAATTTGAACATAAATGATTTTCTGAGATATCGTGGTGTGGTCTAGCTAGAGCGTTGAAGCTGCACATAAAGGATAGTTTAATTACAGCTGTAGCTGTCTTTTGGTTCTCAGGCGGTCAAAGTAGACTCGATGGAGAGTCAGCTCAGCCACCTGGTAGAGGAGCGGCTGAGTGTGGATAAGGAGACTCTGGGCCTCTGCAGCCAGCTAGCCAAAGCTCAAGAGAGGGTAAGAGTCTGCTGTAACCCACAGAATCCTCTGTATCAATCAATTGATGGTATTGTTTTACAGCACTGTTCATAGTAATTAAACAGATTTGTAACCAACTGGGAACAAGTTAAACCCCAAAAACAGTGTTATTCAGGACCTAACGCGTTCCTTTCTCTACTCTAGGTCAAGACAGTGGATGAAAGTCTTCAGGCTGTGAACCATCAAAGTGCTCGTCTCAAGTCAGACCTCCGTGTTTCGCAGAAGGAGAGGGATTCCCTTAAACATGAAGTTGCAGTGCTACACAAGAAGCTGCAAAATGTCAATGATAAGGTAATAATTTGTTTTTATGTATATTGTACATAATTGAAAAAAAGGAAGACTTAAAATAGACTTAATGGGATAGTTTGGGTGTTTTGAAGTGTGGTTGTGTTACATTTTTTGTCAATTGAGTCTTGACTCAATCGTGACCGATAATCGTGACCGATAACTGCTTCAGTTCCCCATCAGAAAGGCTGCCTGATGGCAGAGAGGTGAAAGTATTGTAAATATAGCGTACACTTAAACTGATATTGATTTGACCGCCATATACTAATGCACTCCCTATGGATAAGTATCTCATACAACCCCATTTTAAAACAATAAAGAGAAAGAGTATTCGGCCACAGTGACATGACCTTTTTACCCTTTGTTCATCACAGAACCACGTTTTGGAGATGGCCTTGCACTCGAGTGGTCTCCAGAGTAAGAGCAAGAAGCTGTACAGAGAGGAGATGTCTCGGCTGGTGGATCAGGAGCAGCAACTGTTGAGGCAGGACAACGAGAGGATTCAGGCTGAAGTCCGCAACGTCAAAGGAGACCTCGTGCAGTCCAGAGACAAGGTGAGTCGAGTCCTACAGCAAACTGCGATGAACGTTAAAAATCTACAGTCGTATAAGTGTTCCAGTCTCTCATTCAGTCACTAATCTATAAGCCCTTCACTTTATGTGTGCAGGTCCGTCAGCTTGATGCTACCATCTTGTCCCTGAAGCAGCACAAACTGACTCAGTCCTCCCTGGTGAAGGCCTTGGAACAGGAGAACGCCTCTCTGAAGCAGGAGCTCGAGGCACAAAAGGAGCTCACCAAGGTAAACTGGATATATCTAACCAGATATTTAAAAAAAAAATTCTTCTAAACACACTGATTATGTGGCGTAAATTCTTATTACATATGCTTTGTGTGTTTCAGGACCGTGAAGCAGGACAAGGACACGCAGAGCTGGAAGACCTTCAACAAGAAAATGACGCGCTCAAAGCCCAAATGGCTCGACTGTCCACACAGCTGCTAGAGGTACCAACGTTTCTCTTCTTATTCTAGTGTTGTTTTTATTTTAAGACATTGGTTTATGGTTTTTTAAATTAAGGATATATTTTTTTGTATATATAAAGAGAACTTGTGCTTTGCTTTCTTTATGCTTATGTTAACTTTTTCTGGTTGTAACTTTTGCACTAGTTATTATAGTTTAAAAATGTATATTCGTTCTTATTTTATTAAGATAATAAGTTAATTTCATTTTGGTTTTGATTTCAGTTTTAGGAGTGCTTAAGTTATTAAATTTTTATTTAGAGGAATTTACTGGTTTTAGTTTTTAAAGTATTATAAGAAAAGCCATGATTTACAATACTAAAAGGTAGAATGAAAGAATGCATGACATCAAAAATGTAATATAGGGTTTTATGATACCTTAAGCAGGTATCTGGAGCATCACCTCGTTAAACTAGTTACTGTGTCATGAAGAAGTCAAATAGACAAAACAAAACAGATTATGCTTATATTTTGTTAGTTTGTGTTGCGTTGTTCATTGTAGTTTTGCAGTTGTGATTAGATTATTGTTAAACAAAATGACCTCATATATGAGGTACTGTACTGTGTATTTCTGTTCTGACTGTGCATTTTTCTACTTTGTTTAGACATTTCAGGCTCAGTTGGTGGAACTTCTGCCTCCATCGCCTCACAGGATGCCTCGGGGACAGCATCGAGGTGAAGATCCGGACAACATGCAGGTACTTTACAACCGTAACCTTCCCTGATAGCAGACTCAAGCAAATACATGCATGAAAACAAAAAAACTGCTTTTCTACATTCAACTCTTGTAGGCTTGCAAATTAAATTATCACTTTCAGGATAAACAAATGTATCCTTTTGAAACTACATTTTCCCAGAATCTGCTTTGAGATCTTACAAAGAGCAAAAAACCTGAACAAGCAGTTTAATACCTGAAGGTTTAGTGCCATTGCATCATTGCACGGTTTGGTTTTACATTCATCTCCTGCCATTTTTTCTTTCACTGTCTTTTTTTGGTCACATTACAGCCATCTGTTGTTGCTTTTACCATAAATTCATCATTAATAGCTATAAGATGGGAACCAAATGTCATGTTGGAGCTGCTTTGGGATATAATGGGAGTTAAATGTAAACACACCCATAGTATTTCTTTCACTCTCACTTTGGTGTAGAAACTGTGCCCACTCAAATAAGTCACTCAATTCAGGTGCTGAAAAATATATTTTATGTTTTTTTTTTTTTTTTTTAATTTGGCAGGAAATTCAAAGAAAATTGATACCTCGCTAAAATGCTCAGCATTAAATATAAAGTGAATATTAATAATTCATTGCTTTAAAAGTGTATAATTTCACCTGAGCTGAGTGTCATTTGTTGTAATCATCCTCGTTTATTTTCCATTACCTTTTTGTTTGAATGCGGAGTTTGCATTGCTCTTTATTTTGATGCTTGTCCATGTCAACACCTGTCTGTCTTCACCTCCTTATGTCATGTGTGTGTCGTGTTTACTTTTTGGGTTTGGTGTTTAGTTTGTGGTGCCTGTGAGTTTCTGAACTCACTGTCTTTATTTAATTTTCCGTCTGGGGACTTCAGTAGCTGCAGTGGTGTGATCATCTGGGTGTGATCCTGGTGGCTGTTTTTCCATTTGTCATTTTGCACAAACCGTCGTCTCACCCCAACCAGATAGATGTAGTTTGTTCCAGTTTATCTGTAAATGGTGTCATCCCTCCTATAGTGTGTTTTAATAGCATCTGACTTTTTATTGCCATTTTCATCTGCAGCATGAAACTACTAGTTATCAAAAGGTTACCATGAATGTAGTGGATCCCATTTACTATAATTGTGTGTAATATACATTTATGATAAGATTTAATTTAATTATATATATTAATCATATACTTACCAGAGCTAACAGCACAACATATTGACCTCATACAAATTTGAACAGTTTACATGATGTTCAACGCTGCCTCACAAACATATGAATATAAACAAACAGAACCCAAACAGAACAAAACATTTTTGCTAATTTCATGCCAGTTGACACATTATATGTCTGATTCAGTTCATCCTATTCTAACTGTAAAAACTGAAGAAGCCAGGATATCTTGACTTTTAGTCTCTAGTGTGTATTGTAAGCATTTCCCATAATGCAAATGATTAGCTTCTTTCAGTAGCCCTAAATGCCCACTTCTCTAAAAGCCCACAACTCAGTTTGTACTGTACGCGTTGTTCTAAATAAGGGTTAGAGGAGAGGGTGGAGCCGTGGTGAAGTGTACCTGCCTTTTCTCTCCAGGGGCCGATGCCGGAGCAGCGGGCGGCTCACGCAGACAGCTACCGGCGGATCGGTGGATTGTAACACCAGCGTCTTTCTTTTTCACCTCAAAGACTGCTCCTCTTTTCTCATACCTGCTCCTCTTCCTCTGCTATGTTTGGAACCAAAATCTGACTGTGGCGCCTGATGCCACCCTTTCTGCATTCCTTCTGCATCCTTATAGGAGATTGAGAACAAATGTGGTGCCTGATTGAAAAGGCACAAATGTGTAATTGTATTTCCCTGCTGCTAGGTGGCAGGCAAACACAGAAAAGGCTCTTGAGATTTTTTTCCCAATGGGATTTTGATTAAAATGACATTGAAATTTTAAAGTTTGTCCTACATGCCATATCCAATGTAACATCAGCAAACACAGAGCTGCTTGTTGACCGTATTTGACTTTTATAAGGGTCCAATCCTTTTGTGCATTAAAAATATTTTGTAGTTTTAATACGGGGAATCTTTTTAACGCAGGGTGTATTTTCTGGGAATGTTCTGTTGTGCACTTGTACCATTTATCATTGTCTGAGACAGGGTGTATACATCCTCAGAGGCTAAGTCTTGCCTTATGATCATCGAGGAGTGTTAAGTTGAGGTCAGATTAGTGCCTGACAGCCTTCTGAGCCTTTTCCAACAATCAAGAAACGTGTAGCTGTCAGTTGACGTTACTGTCTGCGTCCAGTATGAGATTTCTTAATGAAGGTACTGCGTTTTCACTGTTTGTCTTTTGCTGTTTATGCCTGTTATTCTTGTCTGACACTACACATAGTTGAATGTTTCTTCAAGCTACCTGTTTATGTTGCGTTTGTGTTCTGGGACTGTGTGTGTCGGTGTTGCTGTTTCTGTTGCTGCTGCTGCACAACCAAAGTGAATCACATGTGTCTGGGTTATGTTTTTTTTGTTTTTTTCCTGAACAAGAACTGTTCAAACATGTCACACAACTTTTAATGTTTTCCTGGTGTTTATTATTATGAACCAAATCATTGTTTGTCCCCAGTAGTGATCAATTAATGTCATGTGTGTGTTAAGTCATTTAGTGAGTCTTCCTTTTTTGCACCATGTATAGACTCAAATGTATTTGTTTTATTGTTTTGTTATTTATTTTAATAGGAATCATGTTAAAATTTATTTTATTTATGCATTAAATTATTTTTGTAGAGGTATCTGGAATACATGGCATTATTTTATACTTATTTATATTTTAGTTATTTTCTTAGTGTCCTCTCCTTTAGAAGTGTACCAGAAATCATTCAATGCTGAACTTAAGATAAAATAAAGCTTCTAGCTCATTAGAATGTGGTCTGCATGTTGTTTTGATTTTTCTCAGTTTACATCAGCTCAGAGGGAAGAAAATTCAAATTTCCTCATCACATTTGCAGAAAATTTGTTTACATCCCTCACTGTCTTCTCACCAGGATGAAAGGGAGTGGAAGATGAAGAATATGGAGGAGCGTATGAGGGAAATTGAACTGTCGCTGCGTAACGTCAAACTGCTGCTCAAAGAGAAGGTCGCTCAGCTGAAAGACCAGGTTAGTTCAAAAAGCTCAGAATCATCATAAACAACTCAGTGTTGTCTCTTAAAGAAAAACGAATTGTTGAAAAAACAAATCATACGAATAATTAAAATTTTCAAGAGGGCCAAAATCATGCGTCTTAGAAATTTCTTTCATAAATGTCCACATAACTTTTTTTTATTCTATTTCTTAAAGTGGATAAAAGCAGCATTGAGTTGTGATTTACAATTCAACAGTTACAGTGCTGTACTCCTGAGGAAGATATTCATATTTGAGTTTTAAAAGATTAGATTAGAGATAAGATTTAGACCCAATATTAACCTTTTATGAATCAAATCAAAACAAGTGTTTTTGAAAACCCACACACACTGTCGTCGGAGTTTATTAAAGACGCAACATTTCAGTCATGGACCTCTGTCATGCATCGAATTCACTGTGTGAAAAAACACCTGAAACAACTGCCACATAAACAACTGATAAAATCATCCTTCTCAAACAAATAAGATTGTTAAAATATCAAACCAAGAATATTAGAATACAACATTAGAAAGGACATTTTTAAAAGAGGAAGCCAAATTGAATGTGGGGAGCATCCCAACAAGACGTCAAAGCATCACAAGAAGGAGCAAGTTCTCAGAGTAAAGTGTGGATCTAGTTAGTTTGATAATTACAATCATAATTATACCAAAAAAACTAAATGGTTAATCACAAGATAACAAATTCACATTAAACACTGCAACTTATTAGAACATATATATACACAAACGTAAAATCATTGAGCAAAGCAATATTTTGCAGTTAAGACGGCTGTTTTGTTGCTTTCTGTCAGGACTTTCTCTTCTGGGAGGGAGATCAATTTCTCATAGCCATCAAAACAGAAGACTTAAAATGTGGTTAATAAATATTTGTGAACAAGATACTGTATGTACTGAGAGGGACAACCAGCAATGTAATAGTGACATTGATTCTAAATTACTGGGGACACGTCTTTGGCCTTTTCTATTGCAATGTCTTTGCTACATATCAGCTAAGCTATGTGTCAGCGTCCACACAGCTTTTCCTTCTGGCTGCATCAAATGAGATTCATTATGGAATAATCAAAGCCTTTGTCGTGTACTTTCTCTCGACTTTTCTAGCTGCACAGGAATGGAAAAGCGGACGTGTTGATCAAAGACCTGTATGAGGAGAACACCGAGCTGCTGAAAGCTCTGGAGAGAACTGAGCAGCGGCAGAAAATCACAGAGAAGAAGAACTACCTGCTGGAAGAGAAGATCTCCAGCCTGAACAAGATAGTGTGTGACCTAAACCCCTCGCCGCTTCCATCACCGTACCACTATAAATGCACATAATGTATCTCCTAAAACGCCGACAGGTACTCAGGACATTAACAGCAAAGCTGTCCACAGTCAACCATACACTGCACTGTTTATTTACTCATACATCTTTTAAAATATACGTGTCATTGCTTGAACCCTTGTTGCATTTCCTCTGGCATGTTTCATCTCTTTTAAGCCTAAAAGTTTACTGTTTAAATATGCAATATTTTGTATTTGTTTTTTTCTAAGTTTATATTGTGTTGGACCTATGAAGAACCAAATGTGAAGGTAGACTAAAGAAAACAGGATATTTGACGGTAATTTATCATTTTAAAATGTCTGTTAAAGCAGTAACTGTTGTTGGTAAATATTTTACTATGACACTATTTCTCTTTTGAGAAAAAGAAAAGCAACACTAAAGTGCACTTTTTGTATAAAGGGTTCTTTTGTCTATGTTGGCAAAGAGATTAATTATGTTAATCTGTCTCTCCTTTGCTTCTCGAGCCCTTATGTAAAGAAGAAACAAGCCTGTCAGTAGTAAAATCATGTGTACAGAACATTCAAATAATCCCGTGACCTTTTCAGTGTTTGCTGTCATGTAACACGACCTGACGTCACTCGAGTGAATGTCAAGTGGCAACACTTGCTATTTAAATACATTTGATTAAAAGCCTATAAACTGTTGCAATATGTAAAGTTTCCTATAAGCTGTGCCACTATGAATGTTTTATATTCAAATGAAGTGTCTTTAAAGTGAAGCATGAGCACTAAAGCTGAAAACAGGGTCATGTTTTGTATTCCAGGTATAAATAAAATACATGGATCATGTCTGGTTTGATTTTTTACTCGATTCATTTTTTTGTGTGTGCTGCTGTTTGGAGATCATCTTCTCAGTGCAGGTCTATCAGTCTATAGATGGTAACGGAAACATATTTTACTAGTACTGTATTTTAAGGCACTCATACATTTCTAAAGTATGTTTTACCACACTGCATTTACTTAATCGATAACTATTTTTTTACATTCATATTTTACACGTGTATAAAATATGATACCTTGCTCCAACCCAATCATCTACAACATTAAAGTTCCTGTCATTGCAGGAAACATACTGATCTGCAATGACATTCCAATCTGCAAAGTGTGCATTGTCTTATTTACGATGATTTTATTACATTCTGTTAATATTAATATACTTCCGTGTGGTATTATTACCACTTTGGATACTTGCATATTTCAATATTATGTTATTTTGTTCTTTATACTCCCTTAAATGTATGTATATACTTATACTGATCATTAGCACCATCTAGAGTTATATTTAAATGTAAATGCGTTAACAAAAAGGATGTAAATATATTTATACATCACTGACACGGACCATGTACTTTTTTGCTTGTGATGCTTTTGTTAAATTCTGTTTCTAATAGTTGTATTCTTTTATGTGACATGTTTAATGTAAGGGTTTTGATTATTAAGTAAGGCATTGCCACTTTGAATACTTTTTCCACTTTTGGTCATAGGGTAAATTTGATTTAACAAACCTGAACTACAGCAAAAGTATTTTTCTATACTAATGCAAAGGCTGGATCTCCTGTTCTCAGTAAAGAAAAAAGTCAAAACACGTGAACAAATGTGTCACTTTTTCTGTCTGCTGTGTGTCATAGTGATAAGATAAGATAAGATCATCTTTATTTGTCCCGCAGTGGGGACATTTACAGGATTACAGCAGCATAGTGGAAACGAGACATAGTAAAAAACAATGTATCAAAACAAGCATTATAAATAAATATATAAGTAATAATAATAAAACAGTAAAGAATATTAAATATAAAAATAAGTAAAAAAAAGTAAAAAATCCACAATAACTAAAATATTATACAGACAGAATGATTGTTGTGTTGCAATATTATATATACAGACAGTTGCAATATTTTAGATATAGACAGCATAATTGTAGTGTTGCACAGTGTATTTATAATGCACAGATGTTTAGTGTCATAGTGATGAATGTGAACATGATTTGTGTATCCGCTAGGTGGGCAGGACTACCAGGACTGTACAGTAACCATTCCCAGTGAGGACGAGCGGTGGGAGTGGAGCTCCGCTCAAAGCCGACTGGACCACGGGAGGAAAGACTCGTCCAGTAGCTCAAGTTAGCTGGCTAACTTGCTGCTAGCTAATCTATTAAAGCTTTAAAAAAACATGTTTACTCTCCGGGATGGTTGCAGAGTCGACGAGTTTGTGCCATGACGTTCGCTGTTGATGTTTCCCAAAAGCCTTGAGTTATGCTCTCACGAAAGAAAAGTAAAAAAGAAGCGTCGAAACCAGCCGAGGTACACGGGAAATATGTGAAGAAGGAAACGTCGCCGCTCCTGAGAAGTAAGCGCAACAAGTTAGCCAGCTAGCTCAGTTAGCCTGCTATCAGTTAGCATCAGATCAGACAAACTTTACTGGCAATAACTAGCAAGCTAATAATAGCTGACATGCACACGCGTATGTGTGGAAACACAGTACCACATTAATGTGGCTCATTATATTGTAAACAAAATGTTTAATCGCATTTTGTACGTAAACAAACAGCTAACCTGGTAGTTTAAGTGCTAGCTAGCTAAACCATCATCTAGCTTCATTAACATCAGCTGCAGTGTCAAAGGAAAGTTTAGAGAGAACAGTAACTACTCTTATTAATACATAACTACTCAATGGAAGACGTATTTCACTTTAATTTACTTTATTTGTAACTGTGGTCTTCTGAAAAGTCAGATGTGTTGCTAATATCTGTCCATAGGTAATTGAAGTGTGTTGTTGACTTGTTCTTTGATGTTAAATAGTCTGTTATTAGAGACACAAATTCCAAGTGACATTTAATTGACGTGTAATTTAGGTTTTATCGTTAGTGGCTTAGCCATTAGTTTTTATTACTTTGTACTTATTATCAGTGGTGGAAGAAGTATAAACATTTACTTCAAGTAGCAATTATATGCACTGTAAAATACTTCATTGAAAGTAAAGGCCCCTTTTTAATATTTTGAATAAGTAACCAAATTTATAAAAGTATACGTTAGTCATCTGTATTACAAAGTAATAATATGTTTTGTTATTGATTCATTAAAGTACAAGTAGTTTTAATATTGTTGTTCAAAGTGGAGCTCATTTTTACTACTCTACTGTATGTACTGTTTGGTAGTTAAATTGACACTTTTACAATAAACTATATAGCGTGATCGTTTATTTTGTATGTACCTAACATAGTGAAGTAAAAGGTACAATATTTCCCCCTGAAATGTAGTAGAGCAAAGAAGTACTCAAGTATATAGCAAATATCCTCAAACTGTACGTAAGCATAATATTTGATTACCACCTTACATAGTACTTTATATTACATTCTTTCACTGCGTATTGATACCACCTCTGTGTTATTGTGTTGACTGATATTGACAGATGCTCTTGTCTTGTTTACCTGGTTGCAGATCTTATGCCATCATTCATCCGCCATGGACCCACTATTCCCAGACGCACAGAGGTCCCTCTGCCAGATATGGGGCCCTCTTCCTACCCTGTGCCACCCACCCGGGAGCCCGTTGTGTCCCGCAACAAGAGCTTTCTCCGTGCCCCTGTGCAGAGGCCTCCTCACGAGGTGGCCCGCAGAGAGAGCCACCGCATGTCTGCACCTCCGTACCTGCCTCGCAGTCTGGGAGACCTGCCTCACGAGTACGGAGGCTCCTCACAGTCTTTTCTCACAGACGTGATACCCATGTCTGAGAATGGAGACGCTGCCCGGTATTACTACCCCTCTGAACCTTACTATGACAACCAGCAGCACCAACAGCAGCAGCAGCAGCAGCAGCATCAGCAGCAGCAGCAGCGCCAGCCCATGAGGGTCCCGGACCGCTTTCCTGAGGACTATAGATACTATGAGCACAATGAACACAACTTCCAAAGACTTCCACGACAACACACCCCCCCAGCTCCAAGCAGACCCCCATCAGGTAAACATGACATGTTTTTTGCCTCTCACTTTTTACAGTATTGATTTCGATAGTTCCTCTTTGTAGGAAAGGAAACAAGAGGCAGTGACAAGAAATTGGAAGCATATGTGGTTTTGGAAAGTTCATGGCAGGCAGTCACAGTCTCTTGAGGGACAAAAACACCACGGCTGTTTTCTGCAAATTCAGTCATTTTTGAGGATGAGTGTAATCACAACAGCAAGTCTACAATGTTTCAGATATGTCTGTTGGGGAAACTTTAGTGTCCCAAGAAAATGTTAGTAGCTGTACTTATGTATGACTGTTGTTTTGGTTTTGGACCTTACAAAAGAATGCAAGCCGTTGCTTGTTACTGAAGAGCTCAAAAGAGCAACTGTATTTCAATTTTACTGAGGGATTAAATATTTTTAAATTGCTCTTCTACATTGTAAACATTAGTGATGATGTAAGTGTGTAATTTCCACAAGATTAAATGTTTATGGGGTCGCAGGAATTTTCCAACCCACTCCAAACGATAGAGAGCCTTTTATTATGTGGCTGCCTTGTCAGCGTCGTGTATATGCTTTAGCATTATGTCGGGCCCGCCTATCGCATATCACAGAGCCTTGTTTGGAGGGAAGTTAAACACGCTTTAGGGGCTCTGCATTTTTCACCTCTCTGTTTGCTGATTCCTTCTGCCAACAAACTAGCAATTTGCAGACCGCCCCCAGTCAAATGTCTCAGCTTCAGACTGCTCACTTCTGTGAATCATCTGCGTACGTCAGTACTGTTCTCTGTGTAGTTAAACTGCACACGTATGGTTCGTGCGTAATGCACTGAGCAGTAAGCAGAGTTGTTTTGAAGGAGTCACCTACAATCAGCTGACGCCTCTTTACTAACAGGAATGGAATTATTTTGTGCTGTAACAAATTTAAATTCTTCACAGAAAATGACATTGAACCAAATAAGATGCCGTTTGAAATGGTGCTTTTTATATAAATTTTTCATTTAGAAAATCTGCCCTTTTACTAGTGTTTATTTTGAGTAAAAATGGGTGAATACCATTTGACACCACATCGTTTTACCATTTGTTCTTTTATTGTTGATCATCATGAGCATTTATGATACATGATCAGCATCTAATTTTTATCGTCTCCCCCATTTTCCGTTTACTTTTCATTACTGGAAACAACCCGGTTTTGGCACACTGCAGGGAAAAACTTGAAACTTTCAGAAATGACTCTGACTCTTGGATGCACGGAAACATTAGATGTGATCAATTTCCCACTGATCTGGTCCTTTGTTAAAAAAATAAAAATATGTGTATATTTTAGGGGGAAAGTTGGTAACAATGTAGAACCAGAAAACCACTAATATTGTATTGTCAAAATATGTGGTTGGTGATTCATACTTTGGCTGATCACTGACTATTTTTAAGAGTTTACTGACTTCATTTTTTTAGTAAAACCTCCCCATCACCAGTGGTAAAAATAGTACTCTACTCCCAACTGTATTCAGTGAAATTCCTGTAATGCATTAAGCTGTAGGTCTGCAGTGAGCGTGGCTCTCTGCCATTATTCTGAGGAAAAGGGCAGAGATGATGATGATGATGATGATGAGGTGGAGGAGGAGGAGGAGGAGGAGGAGGAGTGCATTTCTGCGGAGCGCTCGCACATTCCGTCCCTTCACTCAGCAGCTGGCAAAGAGCTCCAGCTCTGTTGCTGTCACTCTCATGCAGAATTTATCAGATTGTAGCCGCCATTTTGCTCAGATGCTTCATTCTGCTGTGTTTTCAACCCTTTCTAGGTCCCTCCAGGCTCATTTGGTTTTGAGTCACGGTAGCTCTCACTCAGTCTAACTCATCCACACAGCTGTTGGCTCAACATTCCTCGCTGACATTATTCACCAATTTGAAGTACCGGACCTGTTGAGTGAACCCACTCAGCTGTGTGCTCTTACTGAGAGTGTTTGGGAGTTCAGTGGTTTCTTCTCTTCCGGTGAAAGCTCTAGTGCGTATACAGAGATCCTGTCCAAACCTAACAACACTCCCATTTCCTACCATTCATTAAATGAGAACGAGATGCTCCGTCACAACAGAGTCAAAGCGATCAAGCACCCCCGTCCACAATCACTGCAGTACTTAGTAATGCATCATGCTTTAAGTAGTGACTCATTGCATTCCTCCGTTGTCCCGATCAATGTTCAGTTTCCACATTTGAATGACCTTTTTAAATGCTTCACATCCCTCTCCCTTAAATGACAATTTCCCACACATTCTGGTTTTAAGAACTTTTCCCAGCGGCGCTGTTAGCTGTACAGCTGCTCTGCTCTATCTATTGGTCAGAGATCCCTCCCTCTCGGTTTCTAAAAAAAAATGTTTGTTTTCCTCAGGCATAGGTCGAATACAGGCCAAGTCCCTGGGGAACCTCTCCTGTCTAACGGGAGAGGACATCCCCCTTCCGGGCGGCTGGACCGTTGACTGGACCATCCGTGGCAGGAAGTACTACATCGACCACAACACGAACACTACACACTGGAGCCACCCTCTGGAGAGGGAGGGGCTCCCTCCGGGCTGGGAAAAGGTGGAGTCGGCTGAGTTTGGGGTCTACTACGTGGATCACATCAACAAGAGGGCCCAGTATCGACACCCCTGTGCTCCGAGGTATGTCGTCAAAGTGGAGCGAGAAAGATGTTGTGTGGCACGTTCCACCTGGATTATCAGCACCGTCTTTTAGGATGACTAAATTGGTTTCACACAGATGAAATATGCTATAGATACTATATAACCTCTGTCTGTTCCAGTGTGCCTCGCTATGATCAGCCTCCACCGTTACCGCCTCCTGTGACCTATCAGCCACGTCCTGCAGAGAGGAACCAGCCGGTGCTGGTGCCCGCTAACCCGTACCACACAGCAGAGATCCCAGACTGGCTGCAGGTGTACGCCCGGGCCCCTCTCAAGTGAGTACTCGTATTCTCTTCGCCAGGAGGGCCATGCGATATGTCGCGTCTGTCAAATCCGTGAGTGAGTGTGCACCTCTGTGTCTGTCAACGGCTAATCTCGACGCTAGTGATAACACAGCTAACAGAGCTACCAGTGCACACACTGCTGAGTACAGCTAGGTGAGTTTAGTTTAGTTTTTGGCACGATTGTATGAAATATCTTTTAAGATAACTTCAAGCTGATTGCCTGCATACTTCATCGCTTCAAGTTTTATGACGCCTAGAATTGAGGTTAGCCAATTGTGTGTTGTATTCACTCATGGGCTCTAGTAATATGAGAGGTACAAATGATATAGGGGGCCTTCCAACACTTCCCAAAGTACCTGTTGAAGTAGCATGAATATCTTCCCTTCTACATCAGGTATGACCACATCTTGAAGTGGGAGTTGTTCCAGCTGGCAGACCTGGACACGTATCAGGGCATGCTGAAGCTGCTCTTTATGAAGGAGCTGGAACACATCGTCAAATCCTACGAGGCGTACCGGCAGGCGCTGCTGTCAGAGGTGGAGGCTCGCAAACAGCGGCAGCAGTGGTACGCCCAACAGCCCAACAAGAACTTCATTGGGAACATGTGATGTGTGTCTGTGTTTGTGTGTTGTGTGTGTGTGTGTGTGTGTGTGTGTGTGTGTGTGTGTGTGTGTGTGTGTGTGTGTGTGTGTGTGTGTGTGTGTGTGTGTGTGTGTGTGGCAGGGGATGTCGCGCTGCCACTCCTCTCTGAGGTCGCCACAGTTTGGGAGCGGTCAGGGTTTCCTTTGAAATCACGATGGACTCTTAATTGCCTCTTTACCAAACACATCTGTGCCTTCGCTTGATCCAAATATATCAGCCAGGAAATCCCCCCCCCCCTCCCCCTCCATGTGACAGTCAATCTATGAATGACCATGTGACTGAAAAACACTCCAATGAAGAAGAAGAATAACCTATAATGTGCTACATCTGGGGAGACTGGTGGTGCCGTTTACAGCCACTGCCCTGAGAACGGAGTTCTGGGTTTCTGCTTTTAAACTCCTCGACTGAGGAGAACAGAGTCTGAAAAACTACGGATATTTGTTCAAAACATCCTGAGATTGTGCCTTTTTTTTAATGAAATAAAATGCAGCAATTTTAATACACCAGCTACTCCGTCATTATTTCCTGTTGGAGAAAATGACCGGCAGCTTAATCTAATTTGTTTCTATATGAAATACTTCATGACTATTTCTTTCCTTTGCTTCATAAAATGAAACCACACTTTTACATTAAATAAAAAGTGCATTTTTTTTTCTCCTTTTTTTTATGACATATCCTTAATAAGACAATCCACCAAAACTTTCACAGATATTTAAGTTTTGATATGAAACGCGTCTTTATTGAAAGACGTTTTGTTGGATAACATTTGATGCAGTGGTTTGAGCATCTTGTGGCTCTCGGCATTACTGTAAGTCAGGAATATTCATGTGTGTGTGTGTAAAATAAAACATAAATAAGCTACTGGAACTTTACAAAAACACTTCAGATGACACACCATGTTTGCCAAACAAGTGCAATTCAGCTTCTCCTTGTTCTGTTCTTTTGGGATGTTTCCTGCCTCGGTAATGCCTTGTTTTTATGGACTGACACGTCTCTTCTGGGGAAGAAATGCAGCTTTCTTTCGATCACTAATCAATCAGCTTAAGCCGTCTTAAGATACTCAGAAATGTTTTTATACTTTAGGGTTCGTCTCGTAGAAACTATCTTCACAGTAAAAAAAGAAATACAAATGTTTAATGGGGATCTGTTTACGCCAGTGATTACAAAACCAAACATTTCTGAATGTCCTAAGATGGTTTCTGATGAAGTCAGCAGTGGAATAGGTTTGTAAGAATGAGTCCTTCACTATGCAAGCAGGTCTCTATCACGTCTTTTCACAACGGTGGCATCACTTTGTACATATCTGATTTTGTGGATTGCAAATACAGAACATAAGCAATAAAGTCTGCAGTGAAGAAAAATACTTTTCTGGATACTTTTCTTACCTTCACTTTGAGCCTTAAACTGAAAAATACTGTTTGGAAACACTTCCGATAAAAATAAATATATATATATATATATCTTCAACAGGATAAATATATATACTGTATATATATACAGTATATATATTTATCCTGTTAAAAAATATATCCTGTAAAAAAATATATCAGACACAAGTATTTTAAAAAGAAATAAGTCGTCTCGATGTCATTAATTTGGTCCAACTTTATTCGTTTTTTCCTTGTAACTGCGTGTGTGTAAATTTGTAGCAGTGTTGACTTTGAAGAGGTCGATTCATTCTGACCTTTCAGTACACTGAGGCTCCCACGATATCCGGAGATGATTTAAGTGTCCATGGGGGCGGCTTCAGGAATGAATTGTTAAACCCCAAAATAACATGTTGTGATACATTTGCTTTTTTTTCTTTCTTTTTAACAGATAAAATCTTCAATTTATTATTTAGAGCGTGAACGCAACACAATAATGCTACTTTTCTGACTCATGAATGGACACAGCCAAGAAGAAATGGGATTTCATAACCTCACGAGTCTTAAACTGGACTTCGATGGCTCTTTGCGTGAAGGCCTCACTGACGTTGATTATACATTGTGGAAGACTCAAGAAGCCACTCTGCTGCAGTGCCTTTAAATTTCCAACCCTTGAGGTCAAACCTCAGCATAAACTTGCTAAATATGCATGACAGTGTTCCTGTACTGTTGGTGACCAGAAAAGAATAAATAAAAAACAAAAAACATTTCAATGCTGCAGCTGTATGTGATGCAGACGTGTTACAGTGAGCTCCATGATCCTGGGTTATTCGGTGAGCTAAAAACAATAACCACAGTTACACAAATGTACGGTAACCGTCTACGAAGCCCAACATTTCAAACACCAAAAAATGCTGTCACCATTACAAGCCTTTTGTTTACAAATGCAAGCTGTTTTTGAAAACAAACAAAAAAACACAAAAGAAAAACCTCGGGGCTTCTTTCACTATGCAACAGCTTTTTCACAGATGAATCAACTTAAGTGTGTGAAGATGATGAAAGCGATGTGGAATGAGGATTCTTTTTTTTTTTTTTTTTAAAGCAGGCCTGTCGCCCCGCCTAATAACAACATGTTTGATTCCTCAGTGGCCACAGAGTAGCTACATTCCTCGGATTTGCTCGAACATTCAGTGAGAAACACAACAATGCTTTTCGCCCGCCGCCTCTACGTCACAATGAAAACCAAACACGCTCTTTCCCTTCAACCTAGAAGACCAAACGCACATATAGAGGACCACCGCGCAATCACAACACTGCAAGCAGACTACAAAGTGAGAGATAAATGTCAGCTATGTTGTGTAAACTTTGAACTATTCTGTTTTTGTATTTCCACCCGGTGCTGTTCTTTGAATGTAAAAGTCAGCACGAACTCCCTGATGCAGAAATCGACCTCCAAAACAAACTATACAACTAATAAATGTGCCGTTGAGTGTCTACATGTAGCCAGGCTGCAGTAGATGTGAAATCATTTTTACATGTTATTATGGCACAATACCACTTTGTCACAACTATTAAAACTTGTTCTTTTTTTCTTTTTTTTTTTACAAAGTATACCTGGTCTAAGAGCTTAAAGATGACAGACATTAACCACTTACCATGCTGATGACGCTTGTAACGCTTCATTATTTAACATACACGTACATATTTTGGCTTTCAAACATCGCA
Source organism: Cebidichthys violaceus (assembly GCF_023349555.1). NCBI lineage: Eukaryota > Metazoa > Chordata > Actinopteri > Perciformes > Stichaeidae > Cebidichthys > Cebidichthys violaceus. The sequence goes on from NW_027176461.1 coordinate 1,736,605, forward strand.
GATCATAGATATTGTTTCTTATAAACAGCACTAAACTTCAAAGAACGGAACAATCGTCACAAATGGGGATTTCACAGATTTTGCTATACTTTGAGAATCAATGTCGATGTTAAATGATGGAGAGAAAGAAAGAAAAAAACGTCTGAATGAAATCAGCAGCTGACTGAAGGTTGGATATGCCGAGCCTGCAGTATCTGTACGGGTGATATTTCATCACAGACAGAAAGTGAGAGACAACGCTAAATGGCATCCATCGCTTGAAGACAGGCACCCACTGAGAAGATGCTCTGACACTGCCTATACATGAACATTATAGAGTCCCTTATTAGGTTTAATAGTAGTGGATGTATTGGTGGGCAGCACCAGCCAATAACAGAATAAAAGAGTGCCTGATGGGTGAGGATGTCCCTCCTCCTGTCCATCACCAGGAAGTCCCTGCTGTACTCTTATCTAATCAGTCTCTCTTCTTGTCCTGCTCCTCTGGCACCTCCTCCTCCGCCCGAGGCCCGCCGGGGAAGGCGTGGTGGTACAGGTGCCTGTGATTGGCCGCTACATTGTACAGCTTGTAGAGAGCCTGTGGAGCAGAGACGGAAAAAATATTAAACTCGACCAGGTTTATCTTGAGGTACACGGCCATAGTCATTGTATTATCCAGAGTTTAAAAAAGTAGGCTGAGCTAGCAGCATGGAAGCTAAGCGATGCACTGCTGTGGCCAGTTGATGTAAGCTATTTTATCCACCTTTAAAAAGGCCCACCTAAAAACATCAATATTGGTTTAAATGTACGCTATATTTAGCATATTTTCACCTTACCGTCAGATAGAGCTTTCTGACGGGGAATTGAAGCTATTATATCCATCTATGCTCTCTTCAAAGCCGCCTGACTCCTTTGACAAAAACAGTAATTTTACCTCTTAGAACACGGGAGTTGCTGACGTAACGCTGCCTCGATAAGTTTGTGTCATTGTGTGAATTTGGTGAATCCGCACTAACCCCTTGAAACACCAAAGTCACACAATAACACAAACAAACTAACTGATCGAGGCAGCGGTGGACCTGCAGTTCATCTGTTCAGCGACGTAAAATGACTGTTTTTGCCAATGGAGTCTTGTGGCTTTGAAGAGATTATGGATATTTATGTGAAACAACCTGAACTATCCCTTTAAAATAATGTTAGCGTAGAGATACAGACAAAAATAGCCAAGAAAGGGACATAAAAACATTTCAATGTTTACCATTGTATATATTTGCATATGTTACTATGAGTATCTAAATAAATTATCCACAAATTTGAGAAAAATTAACCCTGACAATATGCTCTTGCTAGTTTTTGTAAATATTCCCACTTGGATTGCTCCACTTACCTCATTTGTGCTCCCCTGCAGAGGCATGAAAAAGAAAGACAGTAAAGTGAGCACATACATGCATTTGTCACATAAAGCATGTTCACTAACATTTATTTTGTTGTAAATGGATCTGGCCTTATTGGCTCTGCCACTGATTTAAAGGGGATTGTTGCCCTCTGGTGGTTTGAAGATACTGTATCACCTAATTTACTGATAAATATGTGTACAGTATTACTCTCTGCTGTACATAGGACCTTCTGGTTTATATTTCTAGTTTAATAATTGATGAGTCAAGTAACAAAATATTAATCGAATTTAAGATTTTTTCAGAAAAACTTGCAAAGGTTCATTGTTCTGAGCCTCTAAAATGTAATATTTACTATTTTGTTTAATCTTCTATAACTGTACGTACTGCAATATGTTTGGGTTTTTTGGAATCCTGGTTGGACAAAACAAATAAGAATAGATCAAGTTAGACTTTGGGAAATTGGGATGAATAAACAATGATAAAAAAATTGTAATTACAATATCCTTGACTTAATTATAAACACTGATGGCTTCAGTATTTCATTTTCAAGTAGGACAATTTAAAATGTGTTAATAGTATTTGACTCCTCTTCATCCATTATGAGTAAATCTGATTTATTCCATCGATGATAAACAAGCAGGATTTGTTCCAGACAGATTTATCAATAAGGAAAATAATTAGTTACAGCCGTATATCCAGAACAGATAAGTGTTTCCTTTTATGACAGCTTGAAACTTCGCTTTACTTTTTATTTGGTTCAAAATGCAGCCGCCAGACTCCTGACCAGATGTTTGACCAATTAAGATAAATGTTTTTTTTGAGCTCCCAAAAATGTTAAAGTTTTTTAAAGATCTCAATCTGAACTACAAAACCCTGAACCGTTGTTTATACAGTACCTGATATTAAATCATACATACCATCTTCATTGCTCTGTAAGTAGAGTAAACATACAATATTTCTGTAAACTTCTTTTTAATGTCAGGCAGTTAACCAGTGTCACTTATCCACTCATTTCTGTTAATAATTGTTATGTTTTTGTATCTGTACTGTGTGCAAAGACTTTTGCTGGTGATTTTGCATTATTAACAAAGTGAACTTGAACATGGTGACTATTGATTGAGATATTGATTAAGTTAGACAGCCAGATTTATTATTAACTTCATTAAAGGTTGAATTACCTGATCCCACAGTGCACCGGCCACCTGGTCGATGACGGCGCCGAGTTCCCGGTATTCCCCGGAGTAGCGGATGTAGGCCCAGGTGCAGAGAGTGATCAGAGCCAGACCCAGGATCATGTTACACAAGCTGGCAATGATGTCCACGCCCACAAAGCCTGTGATGCCCGCGGCCACGTACATGACAAAGATGACCACGAACAGGGTGGCCGGCGTCCGGGCCGCGTGGAAAATGTTCTTGGAGTCATTGTGCTTGATGTACTGGACAAACACCTCGTCGACCTCTCCCTCCAGCTGCTGCAGGTAGCGGCGGCTGAACTCCTCGCCCCCCATCTTCTTCACGCCCCGAAACACCTGCAGGGCCTCCTCTCTGATGGCGCCGTGTCGGGCCTGCAGCTCACTGGGAGCCAGAAAGGGCCGGTCACCCCCGCAGACCTGGGGAACAGAATGGAGATGCTCAATGATGACGGATTAGCTCCACTTGGGATCCACTTGAAAATCCTAATTTCACCTACCCCTTCCATTTTCTTGTTGTACAGATCCTTTGCGGCTGCCACTGCTGCCAAATTATTCGCCTCTGCTGTGGCCTGAGAGGAAACAGATGAGAATATAGAGATCATTTCATTTAAGATAAAATAAGACAAGATGATCTGTATTGATCCCACGCAGGGAAACATGTCATAAACACAGAAAAATATAATACTAAATACGTCATACACATATACATGTATATATACATATATCTATACAAACAAAGCATGGAAATAAAATAATAGGTAGTTTCAGGTGATTGTACACTAACGTTACATAGTTCTGAATATCATAATACATTTCTGCTAAAAGACGCTACATACTACACACTGGCCCTTTAAGACGATGGAGGAAATGTACCTGCAGCATGGACTTTGGATGCGGAAGCTCCTCACCTTGGTAAATTTTGATGTATGCCTGAAATAAATGACAAAAAGCATTCACAGTAACAGAACTGGTGGAATTAAATAAAATAAATATGTTGGTTTTACAAAGATGCTCAGTTTAATAGTTACTGACACACATAATAAAAGTAAATAGCACAAACTGTTTGATTTAAGCTAACAGTTTGAAAGAAGAGTTTGAGCTATAATGGGTAAAAACAATATTGAAAAGAAAGGTTTGGTTGGTTTGTGTGTTTCACATGAACACGGTTCTTCGTTCTGACCTTGAAGTACTCCACCAGGCCTCTGCAGGTGATTTTGCTGCCGTTGATCTCCTTCACATCGATGTTACGAGGACTGAGGAGCCACGGGACCAGAACCTTCAGGTTGTTTATGAACTCGCCGTCAATCTCTAGACAGGGAAGGAGAGAGAGTTCACAGTATGTGCTGAAATTCAACATTGTTTGCTCTGTTATATTCAGTTTCTGGCGGCATGTGTGGGAAAGATTCAACAATTCAGAGCAGCAAACAGCTTTCTTCTCCGAGAGCGCTGTTTCTCAAAAACTCCAGTGCATCACCTGCTCCTGCACAACATGTAAATACTCCTCGAGAATCTCTTTGTACAAAGGCCTTGTATATTTTGCAGTCTGTCAGGTCCTGTCTCACAGTCATGCTGTATTTATAGAATTCTCACATTATTCAGAAATTTTAGAAAGTAGTATAAAATAGTGCATTTATGTACCACCTACAGTCACCTATTTATTTAATGTATGCATATTAACAGCCATGCTAACATGCTAATGTTTAGCAGGTATGTATGTTAATCATTTTAGTTTTGCGTGTTAGCATGCTAAAATTGCGAATTAGCATTAAACACAAAGTACAGCTGAGGCTGATGGGAATGTCTTTAGTTTTTGCAAGAATATAGTCATAAACCAAAGTAGTGGACAATTTAACATTTAAATCTAATAGATGAAACATTATCTAGAAAAGTCAAGTTATTACATTTGATACTAAGAGGAACATTCTTCTGCAATCCTTCCAAGACATTTCCTTGAGACATTTCACAAAATAAATTAAATTCTGTCAACCTCTGTCAATGTAAGAGGAACAGTCAGAGGATCATCAAAGTCAGCAGAATTCATCCTCTGGGAGACATGAATGTCTGTATAAAGTTTCACAGCAATCCATCCAAAAGTTGTCAAGATATTTCACCGTGAACCAAAGCAGTGGACCGACCGATCGACAGACATTGCCGTCCGTACCGTGACTAAAATAATTGTATGTTGTTTTATGTTGAGTTATCATGAGAGTAATGTAAATGCCTCCATGTCAAACATGACGGATCGCTGTATGAAATAGTCACATGTTACAAGACAGAGGAGGTGTACCTAATATTCTTCCATCAAAGAGTGGGTTGGTGGCCACTTTGAGGCCGGGGTGAGGCATCAGGAAACAGGAGATGTTGGTGAAGCAGGAGTGGATGTGTTTACGTACGTTCTGCAGCTCCTCGTGCTGGTTCTCTGAGATCTGTACCATAAAACACGACCACATGTGTCAGGTTTTAGACGGGCATTAGTTTGGTTTAATTAGCCTCACGTGGATCTTTACGGTGATTGTTAGAATTAGTCACGACTGACCTTCAGTCTCTTCTCAAGGAACTTCATGCCTCCTTCTTGTCCGTAGGGAAACTCATATGGAAAGCTCCAGTCTCGGACGAGGAAAATCATGGACTAAGATTAAAAAAAAAGGAACTTCTGTCGGTGATATCTAGCACTCTACATTATATTCAAATAGTATTTTTAGGAGCAGACAGTCCTTTTCAGTTGTCATCTAAATCATTACATTTTCTTACATAACAAACCTCAATGTAATATTTCAAGTTGCTTCAAGCAAACACCAATAATAATTTGTAAATGTCATTTCCTGACATTTGGACGCAATCAGTTTACCGTGGCAAATCTAACCATTGAGTGAAAATAATTTACCTAAAAACTTGCATCTAAGCCATCCTGAGCATTAAGGAGCTGTGTGCTGCTGTAACGTTTACGTTACCTGGAACGGTTTGAGGAAAGTCTCCTCCATAGCTAGTCTGCCGTACTCAGTGAAAAGCTGAAAAACAAAATGAGTGAGGATGTGAATTGTAGTCATTTTTATAAAAGATGAACAGGAGTATTTGGAGCACTGGGATGCCTAAGACATTCAATTCAAGTGTTTTTCTTTTTACAGGTTTATGTTTCGGCAGTAAGAAAAGGCACCGAAACAGATATTAATATGCATCATGTCTGACTGGCAATAGGTTTCAAATCTGGACTCATTAGTGTCAACGCTTTACGGTGTTACCTGCAAGTGCTGAAGGTCGTCCTCTTGTACATTCTGTGAGATGTTGTAAACCTGAAAAAGATCATTCATTTATAGAATCATTTCTTTTACGTAGTGCATCTATTTAATAAAATCATTTTGTGAAACCAAAGGAACGAAGCAGTCAAAGAACAAGCAAGACTTAAGAGTCTGTGAGGCTGTACTTAGGCACAACGGTGTTTTGAGCTAAATGCTAATATCAGCGTGCTAACATTCTAACAAAGATAATAACATCCTGATGTTCAGCAGCATGTATAATGTTAAGGGCTAACATTTGCCACTAAACACAAAGTGCCATTAGTTTTGCAAAAACCAAAGTATTGAACAAATCAAAATTTTAACATGAATATTGAGCTAACAGAAAAATAAAGGAATCAACAAAGAAATAACAATTCATCCTAAAAAGGGGGAATGAATGTGTGTTCCAAAAAAAAACATATCTAATTGCGATTATTTTGAGTGATATTGCAATTGTGAGATGATTTACTATATACCGTAAGAGGAAATTATAATTCCTACACCATTATTCTAATTTTCATTGCAAGCTACAAATGTCAGCCTCATGGTGACATTGAGATTCACTGTCTGGGAAACATGAATATTTGTCGAACATTTTTGTGGCGATCCAGCTAACAAAACAGATACTTCACTCTAGACCACTAGAACCACGCTGCTAGCTTGGCTAAATAAACAAACCTGCATTCATCCATTCACATCCATATGCACAGTCTTTACTGAAGCGAAGCGGCGTACCTGCATGGAGCTTATCATGGTGCTCAGTGCAAACACAGTGGCTGAGTCCCTCAGCGTCGACTGGCTGTCAAACGTGCCTTGTGTGTCCATTAACAATACAGCCACCTGTGAAATGAAACAGACGAAGACGCTGACCTGTGCTGCAAGGTAAGTCTTAACGCTTCTCGTGCCTCTACTGTGCAGAGAGAAGTGAGTTGTAATAGAACGGGTGAGGGATTAGAAGAGCGCTGGAAGTCCTTAAGTGGCATGTAGGCAAGAAAAATGAGTGACGAGCCAGCTGCTCAGTCTGGTTTTGAATGGAAATTAAAATGAAGAAAAGATCTTGAAAAGGCCAAACCTACTGTAATTTAAAAAAATATATAAATTAGGATGCAATTTAGAGCTGACAACAAGTAGCACTCTGGTTTTGGCTGCTTGTGCAAACTAAAGATGGGAGACGTTTGGCCGATGCAGGTGTAAAAGAAGCTATTTATGCAAAAATATCTTCCTTCAAGTGTCGTGTTACTGGGCAGCTTTAAGTGTGAATGTGTGTTACTGTAAAAGTGAGGAGCAGACCTGTTGCCTTTTTATAAAAGGTTGTGTAAAAAACTGAGAAAGGTTAATAAAGTATCCGTGTCATCTTAAATTATGTCTCATAATACCTTGTTGCATTGTAAGAATCAAGACTGGTATACAGTCACAGGACTTCACCTTTCTTCCGTCTGGCTTGTCCACCAGGAAGACCTCACTCCAGATCTGGATCCCGGTGGTCTCCCTCTCGGAGCCCCCCCTCCAGGAGAAGCCGGTCAGAGGCTCGTCTGCGTCTCCGAGCCAGCCTTCAGATGCCTGAGCACAGTGGGATCAGAAGTGAGAGGTAAATGGTTTGTATATCGTTTACTGTTTGTTTCATTTACTGTTTTATCTACCTTGTTTATGTTGCGTTCCTCTTTATTTCCTAACCATATGTCTGCTTTTTTCTTAATTTATTTACTTATTATTTTATTGATAATTGAATATATTTGTATGCTATTATTTTGCCACCCTTTCAACTTTAAATCGCCGAAAATAAATATAGTAAGTTTGAGTTTATGTGCATTTTTGAAAGATCCAATAATGAGCCAAATCACAGACTTTTTCCAAGCTGACAAGAGGGAATTGCTTTGAGAGAAGAATGAATGATACATCTTTCATGACAATAAAATATCAGCTAAATATCTCTGTAGAAAATGACTGGTACTGCTTTTGGTCAAAGCCCAATATGCAAAAGTCAAACCTCCTCTTCTACATTTTTAAGTTGACCTTTTAACTGCAGACATTTTTTAGGAGGTCCAAAGTCACAGCTCCGTCACCTGCACAGACCCAGACACTTACGTGGTTGTACATGTAACGCAGCATGAAGTCCATGAGGAAGGACTTGCCCTTGCGGAAAGCTCCGGCCACAGAGATGGCCACCACCTCTCGGTCTCTGACCTCCTCCGCCAGCAGGATGCGGCTCAGCGCCGCCTCGTCCAGCTCGAAGGTGTGGTCGTCTTTGACCAGCAGCACCTGTATGGGCCGGGCTCGTCCATCCGGCTCCTCCTCCTCTGAGCTCCAGTCGTAGACATTTTTGTCACTGAGGGACCCTGGAGGACGAGACAGAGGGGGGAAAGATTCCGATAATGGAGTAGTGCTCTGAAGAGTGACCCTATAAAAGGGAAACATGAACCTTAACTAAACATATTTTCGTCTTTGAATATGGTTGCATGCAGAGAAATGATAATGTTGCTGCTGCTGCAATTTTGTCCCACATAATTACTTGTTATAAGCTCTGTAGAGTCAAATAAATGTTATCATATGAGCGAGTGATCTTAATTACAGCGGTGAGAAGCAAACTTAGTGGTCCATTAAGGCGAGGAAACAGGAAAGTTGAGTCCATTACTCTTTCCTGTTAGCACCAGATCAATAGCCTGCAAGCTTGATAATACTAACAATGAATCGTGTCATGCTATCCATCCCATCTGTTTGCGTCCAATGAGATCATGTGCGTCGAGAGCTGTTTTCTGGCGCTTTCCCGGCAGTGACTCAGTGTGTTTCCAATCTCTGCTGCCTCATGTAGAGTGTGCAAGCTGCATGACCGTCCTGATGCACAGATTTGGGCTTCCAAATCCCATTCATGTAATGTATGCTGCTTTATGCTACAACAAACGTGTGTCTGACCGTGTAGCACAAAAGGATTTCTGAAAAAGAAAATCCACACACAAGTCACCCAATGTAATGTGTGTGGCTGTGGTGTTTTGAGGATGTAATTGCAAATTAAACAAGGGCACTGTGAAAGATTAAGGAGTAGCAGGCAAAATTTGGGAGCGTGCTAAAAGATTAATGCAGGGTGCCAAGAATGCACAGTGAATAATTTAAGGAAGAATCAGCCAAGACCTGAGGAAGACTGTCAGTTTGACTTCACATCTCCTGCAAAGGCCTCACTCGGGCCCGGCACAAGCCTTTGCCTGGTTAACCCGATCTTGTTGCTGCTGCTCTTAAAACAAACCGAAGACGTCAGAAGCACGTCTGCTTAAAGTGGGTCAAACCAGATAAACTCTCCAATGACAAACAGCAGCATTTCCTCCCCTTTTTCCTCAACCCTAAAACAGTCATGCAGTCCCCCTTTCTCTCCCCTTGCAGGCCTGTATTTAAAGTTAACATGGGCCATAGAAGGATGTCAGTGACAATTAGGGTTCTGGTTACCATCATAATCACGGTGGTGAAAATGATAATGATGATAGCAGCAATGATTAGTTCAGAGATGATGGTGATAGTAGTGACAAGCTATGCACTGATGCAAAATTACATAATTTGATGCCAGATGCCTCACAGAGCATCACAAGAGGCTCGGTGTGACAAACACAGTCAAATCAGAAGGTTATTTTCAGGTCTTTTCGGGGCCTTGACCGCCCCAACAGAATATTTCCTGTATGCTGATTAGCGAAGACATTTTTTTCGCCACAGGATTTAATGGTAAAAATGTATGTTCGCTTATGCTTCATTGACCGACATCGATGCAGTGACAAATAGAACAAAACGTATATTTAGCAAAATCATTATTAACATTCGATATTATCAGGAACAAAATAAATACACAATGGTCACAACATTGGCGATACAAGAACAAGCCCTTCGTGATGGAGTCTGAAATAAACATCTAATTGGCTGCATTGCTTACACCCTCGCCTCGACAGGAATATGACAAATATGTATGTGCGTCAAGGAAAGCATGAAATATCAAATAGTGTACGTACACTCACCCCAGCTGTCTCTGTCTTTACGATGTTTCGCCATAATACTGCCCTTATATCCCTCTGTTTGTCCGTTAATGAGCGACCCTAGTCGGTAGTCATGAGTGTCGAAGGGTTGGGTGGATGCCCTATCTCCACCAAAACGATGCTCGCATCGCAGGAGGATGATGGAGCTTTTATTCCCAGCGTGATGCAGGACTCGAACGTGCAGCCAGGGGGCGCTGTTGTCTGTTGTTCCTACTCAGTGTAATGTAGCAGTTTAATAACGCGGAAAGAATGAATGTGGTTCAGCGGACATTGTGTGACTGCAATCATTGAGTATGTTAAGTATGGCTTTTGCAATTAAATTCAAGTCTCTTTCATTGAGCCTGCTATGAAAATGCATTCACAGCTTCCGTCGGTAGGTGGCGCTACTTACACAGAGAATGGAACACATGCTGCCTTCATGTACTGTCGTAAATATTTGTACTGAAATGACCCTATACAGTATGACTAGCAGTGGTGGTCGAAGGGTCCTTTACTCAGATACAAAAGTCATGAATTAAAAATGTTACTTTAGCAAAAGTATAAAACTATTATCAGCTAAATGTACTCAAAGTATTAAAAGTAAAAGTATTCCATAAAGTACTGGGATTTTATTCTGTTTTTATCACTAACAAATACATTTAAGAGCATTTTAATGTTGTAGTTCTGCAATGTGAAACCAATTTTAGATACTTTGTATACTAAGTAGGTTAGTAGTATCATAACAAAAACTTGTCTAACCAGGGATCTTATATACACTGAATCTGTCCGCACTTTATTTTAATATGACAATTCCTACATGTCCTGTCAAATAATTAAATGAAATAGAATAAATATAAGCGTATCATGTGTTTGTATTTTTAATGCAAATTATCTAGTAACTATAAGTTATTAAAAAGTACAACTTTAAAAGCAAAATCCCTGCATTCAAAAGGTTTACTTAGATAACAGAATAAGTACCCACTATGCAGGAAAGATAGGTCAAAGTTATATTATACTTATTATTACTGATTCATCAACATGTAAGCAGAATTTTTATATCGTAGCTGCCATAGTGGAACTGATTGGGGCTATTTTATATGCGTTTGGGTGGTTTAATTTATTGTATAACAATGTACTACATTTTATATGGCCATTCTAGTTTTTTATAATATAAAGTAAATAAAGGCCTATAGTATACATTTTAAAATGTAGTGTAGTCAAAGTATAATGTATTAGAAAATCAAAAAACTCGAGTCAAGTACCAGTACCTAAGACTTGTACTTATAGTACTTGTAGAGTAATATATTTTGATAATTTCCATTGTAATGTGCTCGGTCTTTTTATACTTGATTGTTGTTTTGCCACCAGACATTTTTTTATTGTGTTGGTTTTTTTTTTCTGATGAGTGTTACATTTTCCGAGGCAGCTCATGAACGCAGCATCAGTATCCTCTATAACTGCGACTCCACAGAGCTTAGCAACAGACTGTTGCTTTTTCGGCTAATTTTTTTAAATAAATTTAAGGGTAATACTTGACATTATTAATGTAGTTTGACTACATTACTAACTTACTTAAACTATCAGCAGAGGGAAGTGACATGTCAACGGCTAATTAAACTTAATGCTGGAGAACCGGACTCGGCTATAACGGTGAAGGAGACAGAGTGAAGGAGACAGAGTGAACAGCGACAGCCAGCTGAAGTTTATTACTGTTTCCTCGATAACAAAGGGGGACGCTTTTCTTCTTCTTTTTAGTGCTATTATTCGACGCCATCGTGCGGGTTATAGGCCTCGAAAAGATTTGCAATGCAAGATGTATTCGTCCACGGTGTTTGCATTGTAAAAGGTAAGTTTAGGCACAGTTGAAGTTAGCCAGAACCAGTAGCGAAGCTAAGCTAACGTGTGCTAGTTAGCATTAGCTATTTGTTGCTTGGATGCTAACTCACCCGATTCAATAGCAACGTTAGACCTGGCTCTGGCTATTTGCTGGAATGACCACAGTGTCCCTGCTTACTGTTAAATACACGCCCATGTTGTTTTAGTGGTCACAACGAGCTCTGAGTAACTTCAATTTGAATGGAAGTTTAAGAGAAATGAAATGCATAGCGTTAGGTTATGTTGGTGTTGGGTGACAGATGTCACGGTATGTGACACAATATCTACTAATCATGTATGTTGCTATTGACGCACATAACTTAGATGAACTTTCTAACTTTGTTTTACTGATGCACGTTACCCACACAACGTTACATAAAGGTGTTTTTTTGTAACACTTTCCTTCCAATACTTCTCTTGTGTCTCTCGATCAGGACATGGAGCACAGAAGAGGTCCGTCTGAGTAACAGGGATTGACTTATAAATATACATTCAGGACCTTCGCTTCATCAAACCTCCGCCACTAGATTTGATCTACTAAATGTAAAAGGATCGTTTGCTTCAAGCTACCATGGACATCTATCCCCGGCCAAGCGGTGAAATCCAGAGGAGGAACCCTCAGCATGACTTTGAGCTCATCCAGAGGGTGGGAAGTGGCACATATGGAGACGTGTACAAGGTATAGTGAAGTTATACACATATGGAGACGTGTACAAGGTATAGTGAAGTTACTGGTTCCCACAGCCTGTCATTAGTGCTGCACATATCTGGGTTTACCATCATCACATGACTTATTAATTCTAGTAGAGCCAGAGCGTTGTTTGTTTTGTGAGTCGCTTAAACATGTGGCCAACACATTTGGCAGTAGCTGTTGAATGAGGGCCAAGTTCGGCATCCCTTCCTATAGTCTTCTTCTGCTACTAAAATAAAAAACACTTTATTGGCAGGAATAACTGATAACAATACTGTTGTGTGAAACAATCTACATTATGTATTCATTGTGAGATGTAAGACAATGATTGGTTGATTAATCAGCTAGTAGATCAAAAAAGAATTCATCTGAAAAAAAGACCCATTTGCTGGTTCCTGCATCTCAAATGTGAGGATTTGCTTCATTTTTCTGGTCGTGTATAGATTAATTATCTGAGAGTTTTGGACTGTTGGTTGTTCAAAACAAGCAATTTGAAGATGTCACTATGAGAAGCTATGATGAGCATTTTTCTCTATTTCTTTCCACATTTCACAGACTAAACTATTAGTAAATTGATCAAGGATAAAGTCTGCAGATAAATCGGTAATATAAATGATAGTTGCAGCCCTAGTATTGTTTTCCTGGTTGTGCAAGTTAACTGAAACTATTTTCTGAACCCGTTTGACTGACTGAGTGAGATGAATAGGGTAAGCTTGTACCTGCTTGTCTAATTTATCCACATCACTTTTTCTTTTTATGATGGAGCCCATGTTACCCTTCCCTAGTCCAAAGCAGCAGTACTATTTCCTCAAAATGGATACTATCAGTTATAGATTTACTTTTATTAAACTTAGTTAATCTGTAGATGTGCTGTCAGCTACAACATCAATGTGATGTTTATGTTACTAGAGAGGAAAAACCATTCATGTACTGTATTTGCTGCCTTTAGAAGCTTTACTGCTTTCACCAAATGATTTAATGCGTATGAAACTGGGTAAGAGTGCAATCTTTGTACACATTATCAATCATTCATGAGTCAAACAAACAGAGTCACTGCACTGCTAGAAAAGGGATTTAAGTTTTGAAGGAAGGACACAAAGAAAATTCATATCACCAGATTATTAGAAGAGTTTTACTGCATAGAATCCAAAGAAAATATTTCTTTATGGTTATTAGTATATAGCGGATGCAGTTTTGGAACATTGCTGTAGGAATGATTATGCATTCTTAATTGGCGTGTATTGGAGAACTAGATCGCACCGTGCTCCTGCAATGAACCAAAGAAATGCGATGTGAGAAAATTAACTAAGTCGATGCAGGAAATGTCCTGCTAAGCAAGATGATTTATCCACATTTTCCCTCTCTGTTGGCTGTGGCCAAGTGTGTTTTTCTGGAGATGTTCTTGTTTATCAGCCGCAGATAAACAGACGACCCATCTGATCCAGAGTGTGATAGTTCAGGCCGCCTGTCGTCCACACACAGCCTCTCTGGCCAGCCAGCCTGCCCCCCCACCCCCAGACGGGCCACCGGTGGAATGCTGCGCCTGGTATTCTCCCGCAGCTCTTAGGCTGAGCACTGCAGCGCGCTGAAATATGATCGGGCCCCTGTCTAAACACGCGTTCTGCTGGGTGTGTTCTGGGCGGCACTGACGGCAGAAACACCTCAAATTGTGAAAAGGCCTCCGTCGGCTCGCTGTGCTCGGTTGACTTTCAATGCACACAGAAATCCTTGCCTTGGATTAGTTATTACATATCGCTCTCTTTGTTATTGCTGGTGATAATGATTCACTTATCTTCATTCTAATGTCATACACTTAGCTCTCAGTGTAGTTTGTTGTTATAATAGCCCTTTTAAATGCCCACATTTTGTCTAGAATCAGTACTTCTTAAAGGTTTACTCAACATTATGTTTCAAAATCTTACTGTACTATTTGTACAAGGAAAGAAATGTACGAATGTTTTGTTTTTTGAGTTGATGAAAGCTAGTAACAGTATCTACAAAAAGGCCAATGATGTAGGTCAGTGCATTGATACTGTCTCTCTGTCAGTGTGTCGTGTCAGGGTTTGATGAATCCTGCACACTGCCGGTTGCTTATACTCATAAACAATGTGTGGGTTAAGAGATGTTATCCTACGCCTTCAGTCAGTCGGCCTTTAGTGTGTGCAAGAATAACTTGAAGTTGTTGGATGTCAGGAACTATTTTCATGTTTTTATTTTTTAGTCGCTCTCACTACAGAAAGCTGAACCTGAGCTCTGTGTAGACATCAGGCACACCTGGCCAGTCCCTGGACACGGGGGTTGGTCTTGTTTCTTTAGAGGGCTGTTACACGCTAGACTGCTTCTTCCTCCAGTCAAAGGTTATTTAAGGATGTTAAAGCTTGTGTTGTCTGCTGCTGCTTCACATATTCAAACGGTCGGTGCCCAACTTCCCCTTTCTGGGTTTAGTTCTCAGGTTTAGCTTCTTCTTGAAATGTGAAGATATACACACACACACACACACACACACACACACAGGTTGTTAACAAGAATTGGGTCATTGCTTAAACAGGCTTTAAAGCAGCAGAGCCCCATGTGGAAAAACAAGTTTTTGTGGAATAGTTTTTGGTTATTTGTTGGTGTGTGTAATGCTCTTGCGGTATCAACAGCAGAAGAAGTATAGTAGATTAGTGTGTGTGTGTGTGTGTGTGCGTGTGCGTGCGTGCGTGCGTGCGTGCGTGCGAATCAGCAGCACATTCCCTGTGCTGAGAGGTGGCCATGCTGGAGGGTTTCATGGTTTACGGGTGATTTAGCTGCTCGTCCCGTCACTTGCACTCCCACGGATTAGGGAGCAACCCGTCTTGACCTGGATTTTGAAGTCCATGCAACCTACTTTAAGATTTTTTTTTTTTTTTTTTACAAATGGATGGATGTGTTTTTAAATCTAATGCCATTGCGATGTAGCTGTGGGTAAAATACACTATTAAACTGTGAAGATGGTACTGCACAAACGTGTAGAAAAAAAGGTGACACTGTCCAGCATGAGCTCTGGGGATGATGCGTGTTGAAGTAGACTGTAGGTCTGATTGTACTCCAGTGTGTTATGATGCTGACTTTGACTGATGGAGGTGGGGGTTGTGCACAGTTTAACGTTTCCACTTCTCTCAGCGCAGAGAGGATCATACAAATGTTATTTATTGGTTTGATGCTTATGTGGGCCAAACCTGTGACTGATTTCCCAACAGAATACAGTCCCATGTTATGTAATATTCAAGGTTGCAGCTGACTTATTTTTATTTTTGACTAAGCTATTGTTATTTTCCCCCCAATCACATGTACTGTATAGCTTAGAAATAGTAGTGAGAAACACAAAACGGTCTCAAGTTCTAAGAGCTCATCAGCAAATTGCTTGTTTTGTCCAAACGGTCTCAGCTGATTATTTTCCTCAATCAATCGACTCATCATTTTGACTATAAAGTGTCAGAAAATGGACGGTCCAAAAACTAAATATATTCAATTTACTATCAAAGAAGACAAACAAAAAGTGACAAAAGTAAGTAGTTAAGTAGTTGGAACTAGGGAATGTTCAGCATTCTTGATGGAAAGTTTTTTTTTTTTTTAATATATATTGACGAATCAAACCTCTAGTTTAGTCCTAAACTGTTGTAACGCGAGTTGTGATTAAAGCAGTAATATTAACTGCATTGAGATATTTATAGCCTTGCTGACCGTTGTGCTTTTGTGTCTTTCAGGCTCGAAACATACAAACTGGGGAGCTCGCTGCTGTGAAGATCATAAAGTTGGAACCAGGTAAGAGTGATGTTAAAAAAAATAAAAATACAAAAAGTCTGGAAAATAAGTCCGGTATTTTCCAAGGTTTTGAATGGAATGTACAAAAAGTATTAAAATGACCACAAATCAAAATATTGTAGTACACTGCCAATACTCATGATCCATGATGTTTTCCATATTTTAATGTAAATCATGATCATTGGTCAATATCCAAAATAACGTTATAGAGTGCAGAACCACAAACCAACTTCTGGCTTAAGGGTGGGACAGTATAGCATATTTTATTTATGCAGGAGGGCATATGATTTATGAATGCAATATTCATTATTATTATGGGTTTCTTATTATTATCATTATATTCATTATATATTCTTGCAACTAAAATATTTTATTTCTTAACAAAATGTAAGGTAAAGTGATTCCAGTAGGTTTTAGTGCCATTTTAATTGTTTTTGGCATTTTTGATAATTATCGGGATAATATCTAGAATCACAATTATCGTGGCTTGGATAATTTTGACATGAACTGTTGATATCGTCCCATGCCTCATCTGGTGTGCAGCATTCGTCAAATGAAAAAAATGTTGAAACGATATGAAGAGTGACGTGATGCGAGATGTTTGGGGTGAAGCAGAGGAGGCCGGTTCTGTTCCCAGCTCTGGTGTCTGCGCTGCTGCTGACCTAGTGACAGAGTCAGTGCGATCCAGATTAGTGGGATTATAATGAGGGCTTTGTACCACCAGCAACCAGACTGAGCTCAGATGATTACCAGTCAGTGGAGGAGGACATTCACTCCTGTTTGTTTTCTCTTTCATTCATCATGTCTCTGTTTGAGTTAGTCTTTGAGTGAGAGGGTGAGGGGATGTCTTTATCTCAAGTTTACACGCGTCATTTTCTTCAGGTGTCATATTGTCTGACACTTCATTTCAAAATGATCGCTCTGAAATCATTTCTAAGAACCTGATAAGCTCTTTTTTATTAAGGCATAAATATCTTCTGCTGGAAGATGGGAGGAGGGGTGTGTGTGTGTGTGTGTGTGTGTGTGTGTGTGTGTGTGTGTGTGTGTGTGTCAGAAGATCAGAGGGCTTAGCTGTAACTTGAGAAAAAAAAGAGTCAGAAGAGGGAAAGGGGAGCATTCTTTATTGCCGCCATGACTTTTGACTTATAAGAATACAAATAAATCTTTTATTCTTAATAGAAATACATTTGAAGTAAATCTGTACACTGCAAATTACCATCATTTTCATTCTCGATGAATCTGCCCATTATTTTCTTGAGTAATAGATGAACTATTTTGTCTTTAAAATTTCCAAAAATAAGAAAAATGCCCTTCATAATTCCCCCAAAACTCAAATACATTAAATGTAGAGTGATTGGGGGGGGGGGGTAAGGCACAAGCATTGCTGGTTGAAAAGTGACCCAAACAAGTAATTCTAAAGCACTCACTGATCTGCATTCTTAGTTAATATCATTTAGATGAATAGTACAGAGATAAAGAGTGAAAACAGGCCTTGCGTACCGCTACAGTAAGTCATGTTAAAATGCTTAAGAGCAGTGTTGCAGCTTAACGCAGAGTATTTTCTAGGTTACAATTCATACTTGCTTTTATTTATTTTTTAGATGAAACCAGGATTAACCCAGCTCAGGTCGTCCTGTTTAAGCAGGACTCTCTTTTCTTTGCTCCCCTCCTTTTTGCTCGAGTCGCTCCTTTCTGTGCTTCAGGTAAACAGCTTTGGGAGGAGCGCAGAATCAAACAGGTTTGACCAGAAGGAGTGACGCTGCTATTAAGTAAGGGACCGGGAGAGAGAGAGAGATGGGAGTGGTGAAGCCCTCTGGCTGTGGGGGCTGTTGGCCACAGAGCAGGTTAATCTGATTAGTTACGTGGTAAACAACTATTTAAAACCAAATGACTTTGGGCCAACACGGAGTAAGGAGAGATTTCTTCTTTTTTTCAATTTCCCCTCCTGTGTACAAACAGTTACTCGTCAGTTATTTTTTTTAACGCCACCACTACATCCCTCACTGTTCCTCTTTCCCTCTTATGACACTTCATTTTGACGTTTTTTGTTGTTAATTGTCCCTGAGAAGTTAACAGCAGCCTCCTGGTAGTTTCCATTAGAAATCCAGCTGTGGTGGTATTTCATTTAAAGATAAACTTCTTTTCTTCAAACATGTCGTCTTATGGTTAACAGAACATCCATCAAAGGATATTGGTGTGAAATTGGGCAGGACTTGACGTTGAATAACTCCAACAGGCTGAATAGAAACTTGAAGCATTAACCAAGGATGTGTATATTCAGAGGGAAGCGCTCGCTCTGAGAGGAAGTGGCTACACTCTTACGCCTCAACTCACCAAGAAGAGGAGATTGTCGTGTGAAGTTTGTTTTGTTTGACGGAGCTCAGTCCTGTCACTGACATGACCCTTGATCACATTTCTGTGGCTCCTTGAACCAGTTTCTCTGTCGACAAATGTTGAAGATTATTGTGATTTAACACCAGTTGTTGCTGTGAAATAACACTGGATTGAAGAACACACTTACAAATGCAGTTATGTCATTGTAACCTAATTGAGTTCCCAAAAGGTTGACGTTTCTCTAGCATTATGTGGCAAACGATGAAGAATGTGGGAAATGATTTTCATGTTCGTCATCATTGAAGCTGAGACATTCTTTACTGTATGTTCTTATGATGCTACAGAAAGGCAATACACAAAGAGGAGGAAACAACTTTAATTTTTACAGATAGAAGGAAAGAGTTCAGTTTGTAGGATTGACCCTTTAACCTGGCCTCTGTTGACATTCCTGTGCAGACGTTATTCTTGGCAAGCAGGAATAATAAATCCTGTTTTAAAAAGTTTTCTCCCCACTGCAATAAGAACTCAAAGACACACGGGTGACTTTCCCTTCCCTTCACACAATCAACATCTCAGCTGTGCAAAAATGTGGGACATGTCTCCTTCCCTTGATTTAAGGATAAGGTTATTGACATTCTTTTTTATTTTTTGTTGTTGTCAACAAATCTCGCAAAAAGACCAAAATCCTCCATCAGTAACTCTCTCTGAAGAATTTCCTACTCGACCTTAAGCCCATTGGTTCATACTTGAGACTTATATCTTTCAAAGTAACAGGATATAGTTACGTTAAGAAGAGGCTCTGTGCTTTTCTTAAAACAGCTCAACACAATTACTTGTAAACGTTACTCAGACGGTAGTAAGTGGTGCATTTGTTACATAAACAACATATCCAACAATGGACCACGATGAACGGAGAAATGGAAAAAATCAATCAGGTTTTGTTTGGTTAAAAGGAAAATACTTGGTCGGAACAATTTCATTATCAATGTTGGTCTTTGCACATGATTTGTTTTCTTTGTTAGAGTGTAAGGAGATTAATCTGATGAAGCCTGTTTCATGTGATGTTTGTAATGCACTCTTCAGTCACAAGGGATGCAGTCACATACCGCTACTTGTTCTTTTGTGTAGTTTAGACAGCTAATAGTTACATTACCTTCTGATATAACCAAATTAGTAGCCGTGGGTAAGTTCAAAGATGATGAAGCTTCACCGGTTTGTTGTTTATCAGCTGGATGGTTATGCACGTGTTGGCATTCCAGCCTCTTTAATTCAGACACTCCCCTGAGAGGGCCTGACCTCTCCCAGACAGACAGAAAACAAGACTGCTCTTTACTCTGGGTTAAGAACGTTGTTTGTGTGCCCATGGAATGCCTCAGTGGTCCAGGATGCGTCTCCAGAGATGTTTTCCTCCAGAGTTCAAATGCCCCAGTATCATTCTAAGTAGGCAGCGAGACCACGAGCCACCCGGTACGGTGTCTGGAGCGATGTGTTGTAGTACGGTGCAGGTCAACAACTTCTCTTTGTCTTCAGGGATGTACAGTAGTGGTACTCGCCAAAGCTTAGACGCAATGTTTGAGACCGCTGATTTTTACAACCAAATTTAGACATCAAAACACCTTTTTGTTGAGTTTAAACACTTGACCATATGCAGAAAACAAATGGTTTGTTGACAGTAATTTCCACTACAAGTAATGTGCGTTTTTATTTTTTTGTATCCATTAAATGAGTTAATCTGGACTGATGCCTTTGATGACAGTTTGTTGATGGAGCGCTGGAGCTGGCAAAGT
The DNA here is from genome assembly GCF_023349555.1 of Cebidichthys violaceus. NCBI lineage: Eukaryota > Metazoa > Chordata > Actinopteri > Perciformes > Stichaeidae > Cebidichthys > Cebidichthys violaceus. The sequence goes on from NW_027176461.1 coordinate 1,756,908, forward strand.
CTGGCAGAGCTTAACCTCCTGTTAATGTATTCCAGGACCATGTCTCTGCACAATTGGGAGCAGCTGGGCTTACATATTTTATTCTTCTTACTTCCTACTAGTCGGATGCATTAGAGTGCTTTTGCTGAACTGGAAAGCAGCCTGGATATCAGCTCATACTCCAAAAACTTTAAAAGTACAAGGTGTTCCTTCTGTTGGTATTGGCTGTTTAAATACAGAGATAAATGATTGATTTAATATAGTCAGAAGGAAATATGGGAAGATTTTGTTCTGTGGTTTTTGAGTTTGGCAAACGGGTGTGGAAAGTGTTTTCTGACACATAATGTTTATGGTGTGCACAACCTTTTGTATCATCTGAAAAATGTCTTTTCTCGTGTAAGAAACATGACTTTAATTCTGTAGATGATTCATAAAGCAAACATTTTAAATTTCATGTCCACAACCATTAAAATGTAACGGTTCTCTGAGCAGAAAACGAAAAAAACAAACTTTTTGTCCATGTGTGATTTCTCCCTCTGTTTCCAGGGGACGACTTTTCCATCATCCAGCAGGAAATCTTCATGGTGAAGGAATGCATGCACCACAATATTGTGGCCTACTTTGGGAGCTACCTCTGGTAAGAGCAGTTTAAAATACTCCTACTTTGTCATTTTATACTCGGTATTTTCTCCTCTCTCGCAGCCAGTCCGAGGTAGAACGTTTGTGAAATTCATAACTGTCAAAAGGATTTAACGAGCCGCTGCCTGAAAGTCACCTGATGTATTTAAAGACTTAGTCTCACACACACACACACACACACACACACACACACACACACACACACACACACCTGTGTGTGTGAAAGTGTGACTCAAACCTTTCGACTGGTGCTGACTCGGTCCTTCAGTGCCAGGGAGCTTCTGTTCTAACGGAGCCTGTGTTTTGTGGCTGTTTTTCTGAGAGGAAGTGGGGCTGGTCCGCCCGCCGCTGCCTCCGACTTCCAGCAGGTTTAACTGGAATATGAGCCTCTGATCTGTTTTATGTGGCTGTTAGTGCAGAGAGATGGACGTCTCATCGCAGCAGGCACGTCTTGTACAGTCTCGCCACATAGAGCACAAATGGTTGCTGGAAAATGTTAACGAGCAACCCACCATGCGTTGATTATTATGGAACTAGATTAATTGTATTAGAAGAACCACATTTTTAAGTTTCCGCTCAGACCGGTTTCCTGGCCTAAAATCATTTCCATGTCCAGCTAAAATGTAGAGTGTCCTCGTCTCCTGTGGCCAAGTTTGATCACACTGGTGGTATTTTTAGCTTCTTATCAAAGGCTTGACATCATTTTTCTACTCACTCCTCTCTTAGATCTCCAGTTCAGCAACAGAAGCACTAATCGGTGTTTATTTCTTCACCTTTCTGCATAAAGTTTATTAACATGTTGGTTCAGTTGTTTCAGGAAGGTTTGCTTATGTGTTCAGCTTAACGTGTTCAACAAGACACCTTTGCTGCTTAATTATGTTTAACCACTTGTCAAAATATGTGGATACATATTATATAACTAACTAGCAAAGCAACAGTTCCTAAATTCATATTTTCTTCTGATTTCATCAGTCGAGAGAAACTTTGGATATGTATGGAATACTGTGGTGGAGGATCTCTGCAGGACATTTATCATGGTGAGCTTTTGTCTTATTCATAACAAGTGAGATGAACTCATAAAATGGTTTTAAATACTGTACGCACATTGTAAAATCCTTAACCTGCAAAAATGGAATGAATTTGTGTTGTAATAGTGACTGGACCTCTCTCGGAGCTTCAGATAGCGTACGTCTGCAGAGAGACTATACAGGTAATTGTACTTTTACGGGGTTTTTTTAAAAAAAAAAGGAAATGTACATGTTTTAATTTTTAGTTGATCTCGTTACTGAATACATTCCTTCCCTTCACAGGGTTTGGGATATCTGCACACCAAGGGCAAGATGCACCGTGACATTAAGGTATCGTATCTTTTCTGCTTTGTTCTGTTCTCTTTTAGTCGTAGAATTATCCGGGTCAGGCCCATTGTTCTGTGTTACATACAGACATTTTACCTCATGCCAACGCAGACAGAACAAACAAAACGTCGAGCAACAAATCTCAAAACACGAGAGAACAGGAGGAAAAGAAAGAAAAAGAGAGCTGTGAGATTGACAAAAAGAAGTTGCGCAGCCTGAAAACACGTCGCTGTATATGCATCTGTTGGCCCTCGAGCAGCCCAAAGGTCTGACTGCTCTCCGATGCTGCAGCGCTGCAGAGGTGTGAACTGAAGCCACAGGAAAAGTGTAGCCGGGGATGTGCTCACTCGAAAGCATATGACCGATGGTGTTACTTTTGAGGTTGAGCCTCAGTTGATCACGCACACAGACTGCAGCATCAGTTTCATGTGTTCTCACAGAAGGTCAGGGTTGGACCTATTATTATTTTTGCTCTGCTCTACGCAGCGAGCACTTCCTGTTTCCTCTCCTCTCACCCCAGGATGCCACCAGAGAGACTGTCAGTCACGGCCAACAGAAACACCGTCAGTGGGACTGTCAGAAAGCGGTGATACTGGTGCACCTTTACTGGCAGCCTGATCAGTAACAGACCAGCAGTTGATGTTTCAACTCGACCAGATGTTTCTGACATTGTGTAACACATGATTGGCACTTTTATTATGAACCAGTTTGGCAACACAGCAGCTCAGTATTTTCAGCCTCAGTCTCATGATGCTAAAATATTATTATGATCTCTTGAATGTATTTTCTTTAAAGTAAAATAAATGTTTATGGGATCTCTTTTTAAACAGGGTGCCAACATACTTCTTACAGACAACGGAGATGTGAAGTTAGGTAAGTCGCTCTTTAGCGTCTTAATTCTCAAGGACTTAAACGCCTCTGTAGCTTTCAGTCGTATGTGGATTACATAATCCGAAAAAAACCTGTCAATCCTTGTTACAGCTGACTTTGGAGTTGCAGCCAAAATAACAGCCACCATTGCCAAAAGGAAGTCCTTCATTGGAACACCTTATTGGTGAGTGTCATCATTAAATGAGCCAGTGGGCCTTTGCCGTAGCTGAATAGTTTGAAGAACTACGGGGGAAGTTTTTGCCTTATTTTTATTTATATTCAGAGAAGCATTTTAATCAGATACTAGAACTGTCTGTGTCATAGTTTATCTAACAGAATCTAGTTTGTGGTGACATGTACAAGTGCTTAGATAGATGCTTCCCCGAAAAGATACTAGTACAAGTTCTCACGGCAGCTGAAGTGTTTTTGAGTAAGACAATGAATCCTCACCACTGACCCTGACCTCTGAACACACTGTCAAAGGGGGGGGGGGGGGTAAACCGAGTTTTCCTACACAGATCACCAGTATCTCATTATCAGCACCAGTGTTGTTTTTCACTTCAAAGAGGCCTCCCAACCCAACCGTTCATCCTTCTTTTTGGAGAGTCATCACTGAATTCTTGTCCTGAATCTGTGTAGGATGGCTCCAGAAGTAGCAGCAGTGGAGAAGAACGGCGGCTACAACCAGCTGTGTGATATCTGGGCCGTTGGCATCACGTCCATAGAGCTGGCCGAGCTGCAGCCTCCAATGTTTGACCTGCACCCGATGAGGCATGTCTTACAGTTCCTCAAAGAATGATCAGTCAGAGCTTCCTCTGACGACTCTAAAGCTGCTTTTCTCCTTTTGTGTTGCAGTCATGTTTCATCACCTTTTTTTCATTACTTAAATGGTCATACTGTTTAATTCAAAATACATTAAGGCTGTTATTAAAATAGGATGCAGGCTTACTAAGTATGTTGCCCTCTTTAAGTCTGTCAAAACCACTCTTAATTCAAGTCTTTCGTTCATTCTTAGGGCCTTGTTTTTGATGTCGAAGAACAGCTTCCAGCCTCCGAAGCTAAAAGACAAAAACAAATGGTGATTTCCCCATAATGTTCAGTGTGCTTTATGAAACCTTACACTTTGATCTTAGAAGGATAATAGTGACGAGCATTGCATTAAAACAAAATCATCTTGTTCCCCAGGTCCACCGCCTTCCATAACTTTGTCAAAGTCTCTCTGACAAAGAACCCAAGGAAGAGGCCCACTGCAGAAAAACTTCTATCGGTAATGTTTCCTATTGGGCGCGTCGGCATACTGTGTGGTAGACAGTAGACAGTAGGACATTGAAATGTTTGCAACAAAGAATGTATTGCAGTATTTTTAGCCTGAACCTATTCACAATGGAAATTTTGCATGTTAGCCAAAAGGATCTCAGTTGTCCCAATGCGCTTGGGTTTGGCAGAATTTCATAGCTTTGTGGGTCAGAGTCTGATCGTGGCCCGTAGGGCTTAAGTTATTAGCAATTACATTCTTAAATAACGTCAAGAAAGCCTCAGTCCAGAGGAAGAAGGCTGGTGCTCCGGCCTGTATGCATATTCCAAGACAAACTATCTTTCGAGAAGCAGCAGAACTATAAGCTTCTCATCATTAGCTCAGTGCACGTCTCTGAGGAAAGGTGTCCAGGAATCTGATTAATGCAGGTGGTTTAATTCCTTTATTACAGTGAAACTTGGACTTTAATATCCTTTTCTGCAGGGACTCTGGTGTCCCTGTTAGCATGGACCTTGTGTGTGAGATTAAGGATGTCTGACCACAAGTATTTGAACTATTATTCTCAAATGATGCACCGGTTCATAATAACTTGCAATCTTGTCCTTTTTTCCCTGCAGCACGTGTATGTAGCCCAGACGGGTTTGACGAGGAGGCTCGCTGTTGATCTCCTCGATAAGATGAACAACCCAGACAACCACCAGCATTACAGTGAGGTGGACGATGATGACCTGGAGGTAATATCTGATTCCGTCACATCTAAAAAATAAGTGATTTAAAGATATAGACGCATTGACGGTAAATACTCTGAAATATGAAGGAAAGAAATGTGCCCTAGTTGTTTTTGACCAGAATTTCACCAGACCTTGTTGTAAAGCAGACTTTCATGCAAACACTGTAAGAGTCTCTATCAGCGGAAAATGTAAATATTAGCACACCGTGTTTTTTCAGCAACTTAGTAAAAAAGGTGATCTTGGCTGAAGTCTGTTTTCATGTTCCTCTAAAGTGCCCTTCCCCCTCTTCTTGATTCTCTCCACCGACATTATTATTCCAACTGGAATCAACATCACATCGACGTGGCAGCCAAAGAGGTGGTACGAGTGCCTTTTTAAAGGACCATTGTGCTGTTCTCCCCCTGACAGCAGTAGCACTGTCTTGGCCACCATGAATGAAAAAAAAACCCCTGAAGGCTATTGACTGCAAGCAATGGAGCTTGTTGCAAACAAACCAGTCTCTGGGATGCATAATAATGTGACGATGCATAGACACAGCACAAAAAGTAGCTCTCAGTTCTCCTTAAGCTTCACATGCAAGTTTCAGGTTTTGTTTCTGCAGAATCTTTAAAAAGATAAACTGTTATAATTGTTCTAAATGACTCCAGGCTATGCAGCGTTGGTGTTATATAATTTGACAGCACTTTACCCTACTTTCTGCACTTGTCTTGTCAAGTGCAGCTCCCACTGTCAGACTGTATTTTCTTATCTTTAAATCTCTGCCTCTCTGCCTCAGCCCCTCTCTGCAGTCAGACACACCATCCGCTCCACCAACAAACAAGCCAGAGCTGAGAGGACGCGCTCAGAGATAGACTGTAAGTAAACAAAAAGCCCAAACCTAGCACCAAGATAAAAGCCAACCCCCTGCTGTGCATCTGTCCTGTCATTGGTCAGCATGGCAGTCGGCCCAGCTGTTTAGGTTGATGGAGGTCCGTCAGCTCGTCGGAGGGTCATCCCACTAATCCTGCAGAACTGACTGGCCCTTTTCCAGACCACAGCATGTGGTAGTGTGTATAAAAATAGCCTGGGGATTCACGGCAGAGAGAGTGGATGTAGTACAGTCCATCAAGTTAACTGTCCCTCATCTTTATTCCAATGAATAATGTCAAATGGCTTGTCTGAAGGGGGTCACAAAGGTTTCTCAGTCAACATGTGTTTATACTGGATTCAGCAGAGGATCCAGCTCAATGTATTCTGTAAATGTATTTTGCAACCCTTCAGGGAAGTTGTTGTGTGTCTGTGTTGTCGTCTGTAGTTGTAGATAAAGTTGAACGCTGTGTTGTGCCCGTCATGTCGGAAGTGTGACTGTTTCTCATTTCGTCATTTGGGGTTGATGTCGTAACCGTCCTGTGGTGAGATATGTGTTGTTGTTGGTTGCTTGTCTTATTTCTGTAGAGATACGTGTTGTGCTTCATTGTGTTTTGTGTACCAGATGCACTTCCTGTTTAGTTGTATCTATATTTCTCACAATTACATCTGACTTTCCCTCCTACATGAAGCGAACAATGGGAAAGACCAACGAGGGCCATACGCAAGTCCTAGCTTCACTGAGGGCCACAGGGGGGATGCAGGTCAGTGACAGTGTAGTGAGATGGTGTGTGTTTGCTCACTCCCAAGACCTCCTGAGAATTAGGCTAATGTAGCACACAACAGAACATTGTGTTTGAGATTTACAGTTGTGGTCAAAAGTTTACATACACTTGTAAAGAACATAATGTCATGGCTCTCTTGAGTTTCCAGTTATTTCTACAACTCTGATTTTTCTCTGATAGAGTGATTGGAACAGATACTTCTTTGTCACAAAAAACATTCATGAAGTTTGGTTCTTTCATGACTTTATTATGGGTTAACAGAAAAAGTGACAAAATCTGCTGGGTCAAAAATATACATACAGCAACATGAATTAGCAATTTTGGTGACTTAGAAAGTTGTGTCAATGAAATGAGCTTCATAGCATGGCCTCTTAACTTCTTGTGAGTGATTATGAGTGACTACAGCTGGTGACTTCTCTGAGGCCATTTAAATAGGGCTCATTGGATACAAACGCCCACAAACGCTACAATGGGAAAGTCAAAGGAGCTCAGCATGGATCTGAAAAAGCAAATCATTGACTTGAACAAGTCAGGAAAGTCACTTGGAGCCATTTCAAAGCAGCTGCAGGTCCCAAGAGCAACAGTGCAAACAATTGTTTGTAAGTATAAAGTGCATGGCACTGTTTTGTCACTGCCACAATCAGGAAGAAAACGCAAGCTATCACCTGCTGCTGAGAGAAAATTGGTCAGGAGGGTGAAGAGTCAACCGAGAACCACCAAAAAGCAGATCTGCCAAGAATTAGAAGCTGCTGGAACACAGGTGTCAGTGTCCACAGTCAAGCGTGTTTTGCATCTCCATGGACTGAGAGGCTGCCGTGCAAGAAGGAAGCCCTTGCTCCAAAAGCGGCACCTTAAGGCTCGACTGAAGTTTGCTGCTGATCACATGGACAAAGATAAGACCTTCTGGAGGAAAGTTCTGTGGTCAGACGAAACAAAAATCAAGCTGTTTGGCCACAATGCCCAGCAATATGTTTGGAGGAGAAAAGGTGAGGCCTTTAACCCCAAGAACACCATGCCTACCGTCAAGCACGGTGGTGGTAGTATTATGCTGTGGGGCTGTTTTGCTGCCAATGGAACTGGTGCTTTACAGAGAGTAAACGGGATAATGAAGAAGGAGGATTACCTTCAAATTCTTCAAGATAACCTAAAATCATCAGCCCGAAGGTTGGGTCTTAGGCGCAGTTGGGTGTTCCAACAGGACAATGACCCCAAACGCACATCAAAAGTGGTAGTGGAATGGCTAAATCAGGCTAGAATTAGGGTTTTAGAATGGCCTTCCCATTGTCCTGACTTAAATCCCATTGAGAACATGTGGACAATGCTGAAGGAACAAGTCCATGTCAGAAAGCCATCAAATTTAACTGAACTGCACCAATTCTGTCAAGAGGAGTGGTCAAAGATTCAACGAGAAGCTTGCCAGAAGCTTGTGGATGGCTACCAAAAGCGCCTAATTGAAGTGAAAATGGCCAAGGGACATGTAACCAAATATTAGCACTGCTGTATGTATATTTTTGACCAAGCAGATTTGATCACTTTTTCTGTTAACCCATAATAAAGTCATGAAAGAACCAAACTTCATGAATGTTTTTTGTGACAAAGAAGTATCTGTTCCAATCACTCTATCAGAGAAAAATCAGAGTTGTAGAAATAACTGGAAACTCAAGAGAGCCATGACATTATGTTCTTTACAAGTGTATGTAAACTTTTGACCACAACTGTAAGTGGCACTAATGAGGTGAGTTGATCTGCATGTGGTGGCTACTTACAGTTTCTTTAGTTTCAATAAAGTTTGGACGTTGTGATGTCTTGGTTCCTGTCCAATAAAATTACGTTAGATGACTAATCCGATCCTAACAAGAAAGTTAAGTTTGACTCATACGTCTCGCCTGATTCCTCAACTTCACTCTCAACTGTTAGTGACTCACCTCCGCATTGTTATCTGTGTTTTTAAATGCTGCAGCACCTCCACATTATCAGCATACCTCAAGCAGAAAAACACATTAGGAAAGAAATCTCTGTGGTCTGAATTCTTGAATACAAAGTTTCTTTGTTAATGAGAAGCCGATTATGTGGGAGTATTTATTGGCAGGTTAGGTTGAGTCCTTTGCCTTCATACCTACAGCAGGATCACTCCTGTTTATACTGGACACACAACCAGTCTCCTCCATGGGATCGACTGTTTGACAGAATGTGAGCTTGAACCTAAACTAAGAGGAATCTGTTCCATGACTTATTTGTATTTCGTGCTCTCTCACCAGTTTGTCCCCAAAGTCAACAGATCTGGTCAAGTGTAATGTGTGTTTGTCTCTGGTGACCGACGGGTCTTCAGGCTCCAGACCAAATATTCACATAGTATCATAATAAATCAGAGAAGGAGCTCTGTGGTGTTTTGTCCGGTACGTTGTAACGGAAGCAGTTGATCTGCTGTTGGTTTGTTCTTTCTTACACGTGTTTTCTAAGGCTCCTGCTACTAATGCACACGAGTACTACTCCCAAGGAGTTTTGTGTCTTGAAGTGTTGGGCACTGATGCCCTCTAGTGCCAAAGGGTGTGTGTGTGTGTGTGTGTGTGTGTGTGTGTGTGTGTGTGTGTGTGTGTGTGTGTGTGTGTGTGTGTGTGTGTGTGTGTGTGTGTGTGTGTGTGTGGGTGGGTGTGTGAGTGTGTGTGGGGGGGTGGGTGGGAGTGTGTGTGGGGGGGTGGGTGGGAGTGAGTGAGTGGGTGGGTGGGTGGGTGGGTGGGTGGGTGAGTGAGTGAGTGAGAAAACAACACAAAACTGAACACATTTTTCTGTCATTTACAGTTGACAAGCTCCAGTTTGAACCACCTCTCCGGAAGGAAACTGAGGCTCATTCTGAAATGGTGATAATCATATTCAGTTTAGTCAATCAGTATTCAAGTGCTACTTTCTGTTGTTTTTTTTAAGTGCATGTAGAAAAACAATATCTACAAATGAAAAAAATGCAGTTTTTAGATATTCTATTTGTGTGCATATGCGTCTTTCCACAGGATGTGAGTAAAGATAATGACTTCCCTTCCCCCTGGAGTCCCTTTGCAGAGGGAGGAATAACAACCAGGTAATCCATGGAAACTGTTGTCACAGGAACTGCTCCTGTTTACCCCTCCTCTCCCTTGACCTGACTTAATTATTGGATGGATCCATTCCTAGATTCATTCAGAGAAAGGAAACTAATGCATTGTTGAAATTGAAAACAAAATGCAGGGATGCACAATATTAGTGGCAGTGTTGAGTTACCACGTATAGTTCAGTTCTGATGAAAAGACTGACTAAAGCCTGTAAGTTATGCTCTGTAACCTCTTCTGGATGCTTCTCACTGCCTCTCACGTTGACCTGCTTATTCACCAGAGCTAACCTGTGTCTGTGCATGAACTCACTCTCCCCGTCTGCACTTTGAAATGTTGCTTTGGCCTCTTAAGCGCCTTCTCACTTGTTCAATGTGCTTTGACTGTTTTTCTCCTTCCACTTCTCTCTGTCCTCTCTTGGCTGTCGGGCTCTCTCTCTCTCGTCTTGTCCCGCGAAGGAGCCTTCTCAAAAGCGTTGAGGACGAATTGTTCCAACGGTAACACTAACACTGTGTGTGCTGTCGTACCCTAAACCACGTCATCCACTCCACCCCCCGCTTGGTCCCGATCCTTTCTGCAGTGACACCCCTCCATTCACCATCCGTGGTGTGATAATAGCTGTAGATCCAAACTGTGCATACGTTAATCTGAGACAACCAGGCAGGTAGAACAGTGTGATGTACAAAGAGACCGTCAAATACTGCAGCATTCAAATAGAAATAATTGTTTGCTCAGACTTAACCCAGCATGGACAGGGATGTAGAAGTCCATTGCTGTTTTAACACCTTTACTTCAGCTATCCAAAGAACTTTGTTAAAGGTGCGTCACTTGATTTTGTCTCTAGTTTTATGGTTAAAAAAAGAGACTGCATCAAAAAATTCTTGATTTTTCAAATTTACGCCACAGTAAACGTATTAAGTGAGAGATTTTTGTTGGGATTGAAGCTCTCTAGGGTTAGAACGAATACACCCCACTTCATTTCCTCAGAGTTCTACTCTCTATATCTCTGAGGAGGGATTTTACGTAAACATTTGCACCACTGACGCCTCTCCTGAGCTCCTGAGGCTTATTTTCCACACTGATCGCGGTTTGTTTCCTGCAGGGGACACATCGCCCTTCTCCAAGACGCCTTTGAAGAAGTGGAGCTGTGAGTGATTTACACAAAAACTATATTGACACTTTCTGTGACGCACATGTCTATGATGCATTATAAACATCGGTGTCATAGAAAGTCCGAACCCAAACATTCATTGCTGTAATTTACATCGTGAATATACCTCCATTTCAGGTCAACTCTCAAGCCCGGCATTCCTCCTCCTCTGCCTCCGAAGGTGAGCCCCAAAATTATATGTGACGTTGTACTGTATGGATTTATTTTTTTTTGCCATTAGAATCATAAGTAGTGCTTTGCATTCACATCAAACTGTTTTCACTCTTTTTTTTACCCGTCAGCCACGATTAAACAGCTCGTCGGAGGAGCTCGGCCTTAACGGTGAGCGGTCCGTGACGGTCCGGAGGTTCCCCAACTCTGAGAACGGACCGAGCCAGGTGGTTCGCATCCAGAGCACACCTGAGCACCTGGGCAACAAGGTGGAGCATTCGCCTCCGGATTTCCTCTCTGTCAGCGTCAGCAGCCCCGGCCTTTTGTCCCACACCTCTGATCCTGGTGAGTCTTAGAGTCTGAATCTACACCTATTTATGTGCAATAACCTGCTCATGTGTCTTAAATCAAGCGGGTGTCTAAATGAGAACTTATTTTATTTTTACAAGCTATCAGTAAATCTGAATTTAAAGGTAAGGGAGCCTGATGTGAGTGCGTCTTATCGTTGGATTTAGACTCTGGGTGTTTGCCAGTATGATTAATAACTATATAACAAATGTCATTTTCGTCTGCTTGCCCTCTCATGACAGACAATGATTCGGATGACAGCGTGAATGGAGGCAGTCCCAAGATGCCACCCAACCGACAGCACCGGAAGGAGAAGAAGGATTTCCCTGTGAGTCTGGAGATACTGAACAACATATTACGTTGCTCCATGTATTCCAGTCATGATCAGCCACACTCCTCATCGTTGGTTTCATGGGGTTTTAGGAGTAAAATGTCATCTGTGGTTTTAGAGCCTATATTTTATCTGTGGAGTGTCTCCAACTAGCTGGCTGGCCTCACACTAAAACCTCAAATATGTTTTTCCCTTCGTCAGATCCAAACACTAACCGTTAAAGAGGGAATTTTGGCATCCACTTATGTCGAACATTAATTCACTTTGACAGAAGACGCACAAAAGAAAACACTCCGTGTTGTTGTTTGTTCGGCTCATTGTTGAGGCTGAAGCTAAATTTAGCCGCTAAATTGAAAGTAATTGTTGCCGTGTTGTCAGTATATTATTTAGTTTTTTATTTTGTTTCCTCTGCTCCTCGTTAGAAACCAGCCATCAACGGTCTTCCTCCCACTCCTAAAGTACTGGTGAGTGAATCTTCTGCATTGTCTCTCGCAGCCTTCACTTCTCCCTGCTGGCCTGCTTTCATGGGCATTGTCATTAAACTCTTGTCTGAGCTGCTGCTGTACATTCTGTAGATATTTTGTGTCCACAGAGCGTTCTGCTTTGTGGTTGCTTCAGCTCAGCTTCAGCTCATTAAACCCTGGCTGACATTTCAGCGCTTCACTGAGCCAGCGGCTGCCTGTTCTGAGCCATGTTGCTTTTTTTTTTTTCATTTCAGATGGGAGCCTGTTTCTCTAAAGTGTTTGATGGCTGTCCACTGAATATCAACTGTGCCACATCATGGATTCATCCAGACACCAAAGGTACCGCTCCCTTTAACAAGCGTGTCACACAAACATCTCTTATTTAGGCCAAAGCTTAATTAAAAATGTTTTTTTCTTCTTCTAGATCAGTACCTAATCTTTGGAACGGTGGATGGCATCTATACGCTGAACCTTAATGAGCTGCATGAAGCCACAATGGAGCAGGTAACAGGAGCTGAAAACAATGATTATAACCCGGATTAGTTAAATTAATTACTTACTTTGTATGGGAGGTTTATATCGTTTGCTAAGTAAATGTACTATTCGTTGATGGGGCTTTTTTAAACGTATGTAACCCCACAAAATCATGTAGTTAATAAATGATGCATTCCTTGGCCTTTTTTAAGAACTTGTTACTAGTAGTAAACCAGATAGCCGGACATAATGACGGCTTATGTTAGAACAGATAACCTCACTGTTCTATCCATTCTTTACACTTCTAAGCTTATGCTTTTCGTTTTTAAAGTGCTCGATAACTCCGCCCTTAACTACACGCGGTTCAGAGGAGGGCAGCGAGCAGTCAATTGATTTTCTTTCTCCCCTTCTCGCTCCCCTCGTTGAGAACTAATGTCCAACTATTTGGTGATTGTACCACTTTTGTTCAATTCCTTCTTTAGCTGTTCCCGAGGAAATGCACATGGCTGTACGTTATCAACAACATCCTGATGTCTTTATCTGGTAGGTGATGGACTTCTCAAAACCTCCTGCTTCACTGACCGCTGTCATAACCTGCTGCCTCTTTGTCCTGTGGTACCTAGCTGCCTCCATATCTGCAGCCCTAAAATAACTTTCTTATGTTCGTCATCAGAGCCTCTATGAACTTTGTCTCTGGAGGTTACAATGTATAATAGCTGCACTAGCAAGTAGAGTTTGTTTCATATTTTTAAACGGATGTCCTAGTCACTGTTGTTTTTTCAGCGTAACAGTTGAGGATGGGATTAGAAAGTTTGGGTTTTACCTTCAGCTGTTTGCTTCTTGGTATACCTGACGTCTGTTCTCTTCTCCTCTTCCCTTGGACACTGTCCATTCTCCTCCTCTTCCTCCTCTCGCCTGGCTTGATTTGATATTCTACTAACTGGCTTCATCAGAAGGTAATCATGCTTCACATCATCATCACACTTTTGTTGTTACCCCTGTTCACATCTAACCTTTCTACATGTGAAAGCTGCTTTATGCATCCAGAATGTGTAAACGAAAATCAGAAAGTGTGTTTAAAATGACGCGTAGAAACGTTTACCCTGTCGCGTCATAACATATGACACATAATATTCTGCTGCAGGGAAATCCTTCCAGCTGTACTCTCACAATCTCATCGGGCTGTTTGAGCAGCTGAAGAAGCCCGGCCTGGCTGCTCAGTTCCAGACTCATCGCTTCCCAGACAAAATCTTACCCAGGTGAGAACATGTCAGGGTTTTTGGTCTCATATATAACATTCGCTGTCGCTTTTGGGATTAGGTCACAAGTCAGCTTTTTTTTTTCTTTCTTTTTTTTTTTTTAACTTTAAACATGTTGCCCAGCATGAGTGTGGCAGTCTTTTTGTTCCTTACCGCCTTCCATCATGAAGAACTACTGCAGTGCACTGACGTCATCGGCTCTTTTAAGTCACAACAACGTGACTGTTTTTCTCTCCTCAGGAGGTTCGCCCTGACAACTAAGATCCCCGACACAAAGGGCTGTCACAAGTGCTGCATTGGTGAGTGGCTTTTGCCTCCCAACCCCTCTGTTTTATTTACTCACCCTTCCATCATATTATACTGTGTCAATACATGATTAACATCTCCGTTCTGGGCATGTCTCCCTTAGCTTTGTTGCAATGTTTGTGTTCTCTAAGCCCTCGTGACTTTTCACATTGTGCACTAATTGGAGTGTGGTTTGAATAAATTGACGTTTTCATTATTATGAGTTTTCCTAGACCATTTTTTTTTTTTAAAACCACATGCTCTGATGTAAATTGTGCAACGTAGGTTTATAACAATCAAGCTACACTTTGTGACAGTCTTCTCTATTTCACAGTGAGAAATCCATATACAGGCCACAAGTACTTGTGTGGAGCGCTGCAGTCTGGGATTGTCTTGTTGCAGTGGTATGAGCCCATGCAGAGGTTCATGCTTATCAAGGTAAATTGACTATTTTCTTCAATCTATCTATCTCTTATCCATTTCATCTTTATCTTATCTAATTTATCAATCTAATTTATCAAATTTTTTTTTTCCCAATTTATCAAATTTATTTAATTTTTTTTTCTAATTTATCAATTTAATTTAATTTAATTTATCTATCTCACATCTGTAGTTAGATTTTAAAATCTAGCTAGAAATGTCCATTGATCCTGTGCTCTGAAACTCAAATTATTCATGTTCCTAGGGATTTTTCTAATGGGCAACAACACTAAAGCAACAACGCTAGCTTTACTCTCCAGAATAAAGCATCGTTACACATCAGAATGCCATTGACACAAACCCCCTGTGTTGGTGCTCTCTTTCTGCTGCAGCACTTTGACTTCCCTCTTCCCAGCCCACTGAAAGTGTTTGAGATGCTGGTGGTCCCGGAGCAGGAGTACCCTCTGGTGTGTGTGGCCATCAGCCAGGGCAAGGAGCTGGACCAGGTGGTCTGCTTTGAGACCATCGACCTAAACTCCTGCTCCTCCTGGTTCACAGATATTGGAACAAGTAGGTCAAGCATGTACTCTGTTGTTGAGACAAACACCATGAAAACAATAGAAAGACGAGCTGTCTATTGGCCGTAACCTCCCCAGAATGCAATGCAGCCTCACGTCTTTGTGGATTTATTTTTAGGGAAGGCCTTTTGTGCAGTTTGAACAAGCAGGCACATAACATATGATGACATGGCTTTTTGTTAACTTTCTAAAGCATGCTTCTTCCGCTCATAAATAAGCAAAGAACCCCTGAGAGTAAAAAGTAGTTGTACTAAACTGCATTTTTTTAAATTAGAAAACAACTAATACAGTAATGAAGAGGAAGTATCCAAGAACTAATTTTATATCAAACAAATCTATATATTTTTAATTACTTGTATTAAATGCATTGATTATGGTATGGGGATGATTGATAATGTTGTACCTTTCCTTCCACAGCTCATCAGCAGGTGGATGCAATCCATGTCACCCAGCTGGAGAGAGACACCGTGTTGGTGTGTTTAGACAGTAAGTACAATCTCTTTTCATCAGCGTGGACCAGAATGTGAACAAGCAGCCTATGTACGGTGTGGATGTAAGTATCTGTGTTCTGCCACATCATTTTTACAGCCCTTTTCATTGTTTCACTCCACAGAAAATCTGAAGATTGTTAATCTCCAGGGCAAACTGAAGTCCAACAAGAAGCTGGCATCTGAGCTCAGCTTTGATTTCTGTATCGAAACTGTTGGTAAGCTTTTAGACAGAAGGTCTTGGATGTTACGCTCTGTGTAAAGAAGTAGAGCTACAAATGTTTCAGAGTATTACCTGACAACAAAACGTCGTTACCTTAAAGGGAGTTATACAAAACACTCCCAGCATGACAGGCTGGGAGGTACAGAAAAAGCTGGTTTTATATCCAGCAAAGTTGCATGTTACATTTACAATAGAGCGTTTTGTAAACTCAAAATGAATTTCATTGTTCCTCTTAATGAAGCTGGCAGTGTTTCAGTGACACATGGCCTCTTTCCTTTTTGTTTTGTGACAGTGTGCCTTCAGGACAGCGTCCTGGCCTTCTGGAAACATGGCATGCAAGGAAAGAACTTCAAGTCTAATGAGGTAAAAAAAAAAAAAAAATCTGACTGTATTTTGGATGTTTTCTTTCCACTGGTCTGAAAGAAGACGTGTTATGGAAGCAAAATAGCGCAAGATTTCAAAATTGGCCAGTGGCCAGACATTTTTTACTGAAATTTCAGATTCCATTTTCATGGGTTGCCAGTGACTAAAGAGGATAAACTGTTGTCACGTCCCTGAATACGAGCCCGTTTGTTCTCCACATGAGAACACCTCTGGCTCTTGTCGAGAAAGACCCCGACTGCCGGCCGTTTATACGGGTGGCGACGCGCTGCAAATGATCCCGGGAGATTAGACCTCAGGTGAAGCCAGACAAAGTGTCTTTGTGTCGGGCCGAGGTAATGAATTTGTCCTCCTTTCACGGAGGGATTCCATGTTCACCCGATCGCGAGTGGCGCTCGGCAGCAGAGTAAAAGTTCAAGAGATCACAGGGAGGTGAAGCATTCTGTTTTTATGAAAAGTGATACTGGGAGAGGGGCCAGCCTTTAGAAAGCTCGCCGTGTCAGACGTGGTCCTGTGACACTCGGATGAAACAGAAGGTCTGCTTGCCGAGTCCAGCTTCACGGTTCTGCCACAGCAAGGATTTTTTTTTTTTAAATGTCAGCTGCCATGCAAAATTCATGCTCAATCATAAACGAAACCCGCAGCACGACGGGGAGCAGCACTAAATAATTCAGCCTGTGTCTCGTTTATGATTCCTCTCAAGAGCGAAGGCATTCAAGGGGGCCTGTTGATCCGCTCCGGTGGGTGCTTCTCTGAACACCCGAGACCTTGTTCTCGTTTAGACCTCAACGGATCAGATCTCTCCCGAGGCCAAGGACTTACACCTAGCAGGTGTCACACGCCGACTATCTCGCATCTGTCGACAACTTTTCGTGACATGTCAACACGTGAGCGTGTGTTTTTGAAGGGGACGCTTGTTCTTTGCGCTGCACAGTGTCGGGCTACACCTTGTGACTCAGACAAGTGAGCTCCAGCATTGTACACAGTAACAGAGAGTCCCTGGAGACGGCACTCAGTTACCTGCAGTCTGTTCAAAAACATACAGACGTTTAGTACCTGAAGACGCAATAAGTGATCCCAATGTAAAACGGTCACCGTACCACCGACACTCAAAACACAGGAAGGGAACTCTACCGCTCTGACATTGGTTGACAGGTCTTTCAACATACAGACTGACACTAAACTAGATGATAGTAATGTTTTGTGATGCTGCTAAAGGTTCATATCAGTAATGTTGACACAGAAAACCAGATGTCAGTTGTTTTTTTCCTTCCCCAGGTGACCCAGGAGATCTGTGATCGAAGCAGAGTCTTCCGCCTCCTCGGATCTGACAGGTTGGTACAGAGATCTTTCCCTCTTGAGCTACATCAGTGCAGACGAGTGATCAAAACGAGTCTCAAAGGACTTCTACGACACGTCACCTTATAAGCAAACCGCATTACAGACGGTGTCTCACTCTACCTCCTCACTTACCCTATTTATCTGTCTTTTCATCAATACCCCTGTTGGTATAGTTTATCAGCCCCATGAGCTGCGTAATATCAGGCACTCGTGTTGTGGCTGTCCTCCCTCAGGTCTGATTACCTGGAAACCACCAAACAACCCGCTCACCTGCTGCTTTGTGAGCCCACAGCGATCATTGCTGCTGCTCTCTACCTGTCTCTCCTCGCTCTGTTTATTCTCTTCAAGTCTTTTCATCTGTTGTTCTTAGATTTTACTTTCAGGCAAATCTAAACCCAACTGTTCCTGAATGCACCATGACATCATCATCCTTGAATGCCCTCTAGCTCTCTGTCTGTCTGTGTCAGTGTCTGTCTTTCTCTCTCTGTCTGTGTCTGTCTTTCTCTCTGTGTCTGTCTTTCTCTCTGTCTGTGTCTGTCTGTCTTTCTCTCTCTGTCTGTGTCTGTCTGTCTTTCTCTCTGTGTCTCTCTTTCTCTCTCTGTCTCTTTCACTCTGTCTGTCTGTCTTTCTCTCTCTTTCTCTGTCTGTCTTTCTCTCTCTTTCTCTGTCTATCTTTCTCTATCAGTCTGTCTTTATCTGTCTCTCTCTCTTTCTGTCTCTCTCTCTGTCTTTATCTGTGTCTGTCTTTCTCTCTGTGTCTGTCTGTCTTTCTCTCTCCGTCTGTCTGTCTTTATCTGTCTCTCTCTCTCTTTCTGTCTCTCTCTCTGTCTTTATCTGTGTCTGTCTTTCTGTCTCTCTCTCTCTGTCTTTATCTGTCTCTTTCTGTTTTTTGAAAGAAAACCAGCAATCGTTTTACATTTTAGAAGCTGGAACCAGACGGTGTTTGTCATTTCTGCTTGTTAAATTACTTGAGTAGTTATCAACAATTATTTTAATTAGTGATAAATCCATTCATGGATTAATCCAATAATTTTTTTAACTTTTTTCTATGGTTAGAAGATAGTGAAAAATGATCGTTTCCTAAAGTCCAAATAGATGTCATCAAATTAGTTTCATCTGACCAATAGTCCAAAACCCAAAGTTAATCAGTTAACCGTCACGTGAGATGAAGCAAACCGGCAAATCTTCAGCTCACAGAAGCTGGAACTTTACTGCTGCACAGACAACAGGGCTGCAACTAACGAGTACTTTATCGATTAATCAGATTCTTATTCTCTTAATTAATACATTCATGGTATAAAACAGACAAAGGCCGTAAATCCTCACGTTTGAGAAAACGGGACCAACTGTTTGCTTACAAAATGGCTTAAGTTATTTAACTACTATCAAAATAGTTGCAGATCAATTTTCTGTTAATTGACTCATCGGTCGAGCTCTCGACTGATGTCATGATTGTTGGTTTGAGCTGCAGACACAGTAGGATGTGATTTAGCTCTTGCACAAACACACAGAGCGTGCTCAGTGAGGCTCAGTCAGTGATGACTCCTGATGAAGCCGTCCTGCCTCTGGCACCGGAGCAAGGCCCCCCCCCCCCCCCCCCCAATGTTTTATTCACCGCTGCCCAGGCACTGCCAGCCTGGTTTGAGTGTCTCTCCATGCCTCTGTAATTTCATCTGATGGAACGGACAGTATGGACTGTAGCTTCCCTGCTCGGCTGTCACGACCACATGGCGTCTGAAGATGCAGCCGCTGACGTCCTGATCTGACCGTTAGATCAGGACGGTTTACCGTGAACCGTCAGTACTCTGTCCTCTGAATAGATCGATACCATTAACATGACTCTGAGTTATGCCATTGGTTGTTATTGCAGGTAAATTAGCAGCATTTCTCCCTCTATTTACTAAAAGTAAGCTTTACATTTCATGGACAAAAGTCAGCTTCCTAACCTCGTAGTATTCCCCCAACATCCGTCATTCCTGGAGAGACGTTTATTGTTTTATTTGGCAATTGGTCAAATCTTAAAAGAATAAAACTCCTCATGTATGGCAGGTAGTTTTAAAAACCATTATACTATCTAAAAAGCTGTGGTACGGTATGAAAGTGGTCAGTGGTAAAGGAAGAGTTTGTCTTGCGGATTGTAAGATGACATGATTGATACCAAATGATAGAATGTTATATATCATATTTCTAACACCAAAGTGTAAAAAGTTGTGGTTTTAAATTGCTGGTAGAACAATGCTAGCTGTTTCCACCTGTTTCCAGTCTTTATGCTAAGCTAACTTTATAGTAAATGATAAAACCCTTCAGCTAAGCCACAGCTTTGGTTTTACGCTCCACCAGGTACCACAACCGCCATCGTTTAGTATTTCTGTGACGCTCTAACCGTGGTGTCTGTGTTTTCTTTTTTTCTAGGGTGGTGGTTTTGCAGAGCCGGCCCACAGTCAACCCCACGGCCCACAGCAACCTCTACATTTTAGCAGGTCATGAGAACAGTTACTGAGCCTCCCCCAGAGGAAAGTGGATGAGATGCCTTCACTTCAGGTTCTGTGTCGAGGGAAACGTCTGGTTTAAAACAGTTATTGGGAGCTTTTGTTACTGATCACGGGATCGACAGGTCAGGGGGGGAAGAGAGAGAGAGAGAGAGAGAGAGAGAGAGAGAGAGAGAGAGAGAGAGAGAGAGAGAGAGAGAGAGAGAGAGAGAGAGAGAGAGAGAGAGAGAGAGAGAGAGAGAGAGAGAGAGAGAGAGAGAGAGAGAGAGAGAGAGAGAGAGAGAGAGAGAGAGAGACCTCTTCAGTCTGGATTCATGAGTAGCCTTACATCAGCAACACGCTCATCACAAGCGACAAGGAAACCATTACGAGCAAAAAGCGGAGAGCCGATAAAAGCTGCAATGGACATTGTGGACCGAGTTACAAACGAGTTATCTAGAGGTGTTATTGACAAAAGTGCCATTAAGATTCACAAGAATTTGTGATTGTATTAGCAGAAACAGTGGGAGATTTATTGTGTTATTGTCTGTAACATGTCACTCATAATCACGTTCGTAGGCTTGAGAGGAGATTTCACAAGCTCTGTAGTCAAACTAATAGCTCCGTTTAAACAGAAACCCCCGAGCATTGTGGGTTATTTAAGCAATATTTATTAACCTCATGCTAAGTGATAGGGTATGTTTGATTTCCAGGCCGTATTAACAGTGGCAGTGCAGTCCTGCTGTGTGAGGATTAACTACCTAGTGAACAGCAGCTTTGGGTTATTTTCTACTGCTATGTAATATAGTCGCATCTCTCCTGCTCTGCTGCGTTTTTAGAAGTTGGATATAATGTACATTTTTTTTTTTCTTTACCTTCCTCTTTTATAGACCTTTTACTTCTCATTATTTGCACCATGTAAGCACTTTTGTACATTTTTTTTTAATTTAAAATTAAAATGACAAAATGAGGGACAATGCTAGGTTTTGCTAACATCTTTGCATTCCCTTCGCAAAATGTTTAATGTATGCTGTTTTTTTGTAATAAAAAAAGCTGTTAACAAGATAACGTGAGTGGACTCCGGTTTATTTTTTTTGTGCTTTGTGAGATTGGAATAATGCAACAGAGCAGATGACGAGGGTCTGAAGGGAGGAACACAGCTGAGTATTAGTTTACATCATTTCACCGTTTAGTCTGCCAGTCCTCTGACTTCACCAACCTGCACTAATTAGTCTCAGTGCGACAGAACAACAGGCTAAGTTTACATTTTACTCATATGAGGTTTGTCTTGATCATCACCAAAAACATAAAGATGGACTCAAAAGTGTAAGAAAAGACATCCTAGAATGATAAAACTGCAGCACAAAGTCATCTACTACCAGCTATAAGTGATGTCAGATTCAGGGTCTGTAAGGACCGGAGCATCAGGGAGTTCCACCTCTTGGGAGTAGACGGTTGTTTACCTGTGTGGGTGTTTTCCCTGATTTTCTCTGAAAATCTATTAAACAACAACAATAAGCTTTTCCCATTTTGTTAATGGAGGTGGATTCAGGCAGCTGTTCCTATGGGAACTGAGGTGGAAAAGATAAAAATGCGTCAAGTTTGAGTCAGTGGATAGTACCGGATGTCAGGTGATTTCACCTTCAAAATAAAATTGAGAAACAAAACTCATATTTGCTCTAGTGGAGCTGATTCACAAAAACGGTATCAAATACTTTCACTATTTATACTAAGTTTTATTTATTTATTTATTTTTTGGCTATGTTACTTTGTTTTAGTCTCCAATCTGTATTCGGTGTTTTATTGTGTACTTTTACATTTAATTTTAAATTATAACCTGCTTTAACAAGCAGTTGCCTAATTCAGGGATTTTAAAGCTTCGGAACTTCACTTGTGCTAAATTACATACTCTATTTAAAATAATGTATCAACAGTGGTGGAAAATAAAATACATTTACTCAAGTAATGTTTGTAAATACAATTTTGAGGTTCTTGTACTTTACTTGTATATTTTCTGCTACTTTATTCTGTTCTCATACTCAACTCTATTTCAGATGCAAGTATTTCACTTTTCACCCTAAAACAAATATTTGATAACTGGTTACTTGAGATTAATTATATGAGATGTATTCATATACATAAGGTAATATATAATACAACTGTATTGATCCCTGAGGGCTTACTTACTAACAAGTTACCCAGTAAAATTAATTTAAAATAATTATTTAAACTAGTAAAGGATTTGCTCATTTCGCGTTTTATTTTGAAAGGCCGGATGTCCTGGTTTATTCTGTTTGCCTTGACTCTTTTAAAACCTGACGCTTCTCGTGTCTGCAGGGACAGTCGAGCTGTGATCGTCCACCTCGTCGTGTTTGAAAGAAGCAGCAGCTCCTCTCCGACTCTGAGCTTCTGACTGACGAACATCCGCGAACATTTCCACTCAAAGTAAGTTTTTACATTTACATTTTAGGACGAACAGGAAGTGATTCTGCTGAAATATGTCTCATATAAATAATGAAATGTGACCACTTTTATGATCAGCTTGTTTCATGGG
The DNA here is from genome assembly GCF_023349555.1 of Cebidichthys violaceus. NCBI lineage: Eukaryota > Metazoa > Chordata > Actinopteri > Perciformes > Stichaeidae > Cebidichthys > Cebidichthys violaceus. Next base: position 1,779,383 of record NW_027176461.1, read on the forward strand.
GAGACTTTGCTGATGCTACAAGATGATTGTAACTATTTTTTCATCACAAACAAACTTCCAGTGTCGGTTACAAACATGCAGCCTGATGCTTTTTAAAACAAATATTATTTATTGTGCAAATAAGTGCAGCACTTTGATTTAATTTCCCTGGCTGTTCACTTTCTCTGTGTTATTTGTTTTCGCTCCATGTCCCCCTTTAGGGAAATGACCTAATATACTTTGCATTGTAAATGTTTTCGTTACGCAGTCTAGCTGTTGTGAGACAGGTGTAGTGTTGCCTCTAAGCACTCAAATCTATCTGTTGCAGCAGTTTCAGAGATTAATCTTAACATTTTTGGATTCCCATTTCTTAATCACTGAATTTATTTAATAGTTTTGATTAAATAAAGGTTTTTGAGCTTTTCAGTATATTCAGATAATTATGCATGGCATGTTTCTGTGCCATCAGCTCTGTTTTTCATTATAATGATGCAGAGGTAAATACAAATGTCTGATATTATGACATGAAAAGCCACAAAAATAGACCAAAATCTACTTTATGTTTAAGAAAAGCATTACTGTATCTTTTCCAGAATACACCCATCCCTCATTGGATGCTTATTATGCATTTATTCCAGCTTTAATTGAGGGAACTAGACATAAAAGCACCAGGTGGTCACTCTTCTTCTCTGCATCCCCACTGAGGAACCTTCCTGTGTCTCTTTAAAGGCTGCAGAGACCGCTGCCCTTGCCTCCTTGGACCCTCCTTGGACCCTCCTGGAAAAGTGTCTTCACCTTCGGATGTCTGCCAGTCCAGGCTGAGGATGGAGAAGTACGAGAAGATTGGAAAGATCGGAGAGGGCTCCTACGGCGTCGTCTTCAAGTGCAGAAACAAAGACACGGGGCAGATCGTCGCCATTAAGAAGTTTGTGGAGTCAGAGGATGATCCGATTATCAAGAAGATTGCACTGAGGGAGATCAGGATGCTCAAGGTGACAGCACATTAATATCCACAACATCCTCTTGGTCTTCTCACAAAAACCTTCACTGACATTAAACGGATGAAGCAGAAATCCAGATTTACAGGTCAATGGAAGCGCATTTCTGCCAGGAAAGGTTTAATCAAGATAAAATGTTCAATGTATGTTACAATTATGACATAAAAGAAGTCAAAGATTTTGTCATATTTTTAGATGAATTGTGAGATAAACTAAAAATATTGACATACTAAGCAAAACATAACGAAATGGTGAGGAAAAAATGTTGGTTTATAAAGTTAAAACTATGATATAATAATTCTGAATTATGAGATTAAAAGTAAAAGTGCTGAATTATAAATAGTAGTAGTCTAATGAAAAAGTTGCGACTAGCTTTTCCTTAATTCTTTTTCCTTTTTCTTGCTTCCATACCAGTTTCTTATCATACTTTAGACTAATGCAAACTAGTCCAATATAAACTGTAACGCAAATATTGTATGACACTAAGTCACATCATGTCTGTATTTATTAAGGAAGCTGACCTTTAACCTTTCAAGCTTTTATTCTTTGTTGTTGTACTTCATTCTATTATCATTTTTATTCCCTACTACGATATATTCTACTCTGGAAATTCAATATAATGATGCACAGCCAAACAAAAACCTGCAATACTTTATTTTGACATTTTATATATTTGACCTTTTTAAAGATGCAAATCCTGTTTTTAGTGTCTTCCCTCTCTGCCAGCAGCCAGCAGGAGGGACGGCACGCAGTTCATTCTGCAGACAGAGGGGAAGCATTTTTGTAGCTGCTGCACAGAGAAAAGAGCAGCGCTCAAAAGAAGTTTAGAGGGCTGTAATCAAATGAAGCAAAAGCCCTGCAGGGTCCGGACCGGCTGAAGTACCTAAATTAGGATGTGAAATGTCTGTAAAATTTAACAGGAAATGAGGAAAAAGACTTAAGCACCAGGTTAATTGTTCGGGTTTGTCAGAGTGTGTTTTTAGCTGTTTGGCTATAAAATGCTGGTTTAGACTTAATAAATATTTATATCAATGAATTCATCTTAAATCATGAGGTGAGTAGAGACTAAATCAACTTGGAAATAAACAGAAACATCAGTGACAGTCAGTTCTTAGACTCTTTTTTTATTTTTTTGCCAAGTTTTGAATAAACCAAAGGCTAAAACCTGTTTGTTTTATGTTGCCTAATGATTATCAAAGATGCACTTGTACAATTGTTGGTGGTTTAATTAGTCATGCACTGGGTGGGAGTGTTAGTGGCCCGCTGGACACCAGGAGCTCATAAATAGGACAGGATGGGGACAGGTTGTCAGGGGCAGCAGCATGTTTATTACCATCTGTTAAGAGTTTAGTGTGTTTGATAAGAGCAAACCACAGATGGGGCAGCTCTCTAACCAGCGGGCTTCACTGCTTTAATAGCTTTACTGAACTGTATTTGTGTGGATGTTACTGTAATTCTCTGAAATGCTGAGACGTCTTCTTCTATGTTTTTGTTTCTCTGCAGCAACTGAAACACGCCAACCTGGTGAACCTGATCGAGGTGTTCCGGCGTAAACGCAAGCTTCACCTCGTGTTCGAGTACTGCGACCACACGGTGCTCAACGAGCTGGACCGACATCCCCGAGGGTGGGTGTGGCTTCTTTTACTAGTACCACGTTGTAGAAATACTTTGTTACAAGTAAACATCATGCATTCAAAAGTTGGCCCATTTCAGAATCTAACAAGCTGGAACTATGAAATGTTTTTGCATGAAAAATGACTTAACTGATCAAAATAGTTTTTTTTCCTCAAGTCGATTGATCAATTAATCATTGTAGCTGTATTTGTTTTGTGTACAAAAATCTTAATTTGTAAAGTAATTAATGCTGTGAAATAAATATATTGAAGTAAAAAGTAGACTATAAAGAAGAACATGCATGAGAAGACAATAAATATACTTAGTTACATTCCACTTCAGAAATAACTTAATATTGATATTTGAGAAAAAGAAATTCAGTAACACTTTTGATGACTCCCATGTCTATAATGCCTTATAAACACATCATCTTCTCATAAATATTAATAAGGCTTTATAACAATAATCATAATTCATTTTAAAGCATTTTATAATGACTTATAAGGTAAATAATAAAGTATCATAATACTTAATTATTGCTGGTCACTCACAGATCATAGTGTATTATAATCATCATAGTTGTAGCACAATTAATGCACAATTTAAAATGCATTACAATCACTGTCTAATGCATTATAATGTGATTATTCTAGGTGGTCATTGGGTGCACAAGTGAAGTAATGAAATTTCTGAGGTACAGACATATTTAATACGTTACAAGCTGGTTATAAGTCTCTATAAGTGGTCATTATTTGCTTTAAGTAAAGTGAAAGAACATTATTAAATCACCACACAAAACAATGTAAAAGTGATTGACCAGCAATTATGATACTTCACCTTATATGATATGATATATATATATATTATAAGTGTTTATAATGCATCATAGACACAGACGTCATAGAAGTGTTAACAAATATTCGTACTAATATAGAATTAATGATTTCAGCCGCTCAGCACCATCTGTAAAGCAGTAGAAGCTTTAGAAACGTGTATTAGTAATGCAATAAAAACAACGTATTTTGCTATTTAAGGACTTTTTCTTCTGTGACGTGAGCACATAGCTCCGTTTACTGTACAGACATAAACGCTGAGATCATGAGAGCATAAATCTGAGTAAGGTGGCTTTTGATTAAACAAAGCGCTGTGTACTTTCTATTATCTCTACATTACGTCTATACCACACCGTACACTGTGCTTTGTCCGGCTCTGACGGGCACAACGCTCGTCTCTCGGGAAGCTGACCTGCTCGCTGTGGAATGTTTACAGTGATGCTCTCCCAGAATGCATTGCCGGCTGGACTCTTTAGGCTCGGCCACATTTTATACGGAGTGTTTTCGCTGTCTGGTTTCCCCCTTCTGGTCCTGGCCTGTAGCCTCCTGGACACAGAGGGTTCAAAAGAAGAGACAACAAAGTGGGGAGAAGGGGCGGAGATTGTCATTAATTGCCCGTCACAAGGCTCGATTTAGCCATTTCCCCGGCAACACGGATGGATGACGGTCCCTGAACCAACAAAGCCTCAGTGTTGAACAGTGGAAACAGGACCGCTCACTGTCCTCCACAGAGCCGTCTGAGGGAGAACAGATGTCTGAATAGCTAGACATGACAGCAAAAGTCGACTGAAAAAGTGATCTTTTCATCCATCTTTCTGTTATTAGATTCATCTTTTCAGATAGATTCATTTGTCAAGGTTCCTCGAAACCCAAACAAACATCATTTGTAGATCTAAGGACAGCAACGTTGTTCTGTTTGTCTGTTCAGACTGAAATATCTCGACAAATATTGGATGTATTGCCATGAGATAATTTTGTGCACACATTCATGTCCCCCAGATGATAAATCTGTTTTTTCCACCATGATGTTGACATGTGTGCCTCTTTAGTGAAATGTCTCAACAACTATTAGACGGATTGCCTTGAAATTTTACAGACATTCATGTTCTCCTCAGGATGAACTGTTATAACTTCGGTGATCCTCTGACTTTTTTTTTCTTCTGCACCATCATGAGGTCAAAATGACATTATTATTATTGTCCAATAGTTTGATTTAGATGATCCCACCATCCTCAGCTGTAGGCCAATTTGTCTTTAATGCTAATTAGCAAATGTAAGCATACTGACATGCTAAACTGAGATGGACATGCTCAGCATTACCTGCTAAACATCAGCATGTTAGCAAGAAAAACATAAGCAATCAAATAATACGACTAAATAAAATCACGAAAGAGTGGGATTGGTCTGCCGCGGTTCGTAATCACATTTATCAACACCAGGGAGCACACGCCCCCTGACCGCGCTGGACGTCCCAAACACCGCAGAATACTGTCAGAGGGTGTGGTCTCTGCAGATACACACACACACACACACACACACACACACACACACACACACTGCAATACATAAAGTGATGATTGAGAGATTATTTTGGTCTATACATTTTTAGGAAAATCCTACTCATTCTGCCTTTTTAAATCTTAGTTTGATAAAAACTAAAATCTTAGCACAATATTCTCTAACTGGACATTTTCTGGAGCTTTCAGCCGCCTTTCATGGCCTTCATCAATAGAGAGCGTCTGCTCAGTTGTCAGTTGAGGAGAATAATCAGTTGTTGCTTTGTTGGAAAGGTTCCAGTCGGTGGATCTTTTTGTCAAGCTACTATTTCCAAAGTCAATACTGAATTTGAAACATGTATTTTCTATTGATCAGTTAAGTGATTAATTAAATGTTGACTTCCTTCTCATCTTCCAGAGTCCCAGAGCACCTTGTAAAAAGTATAACCTGGCAGACACTTCAAGCTGTCAACTTCTGTCACAAACAAAACGTAAGTAGCTTGACTCGTTCCTGTCTAGTTCTACTCGTACCTGTCTCTTCATGTAGCTTAGAGTGTGTGTTTCAGTTGTCAAAGCTTCCCTTCAGCTTGTTTTTGTAATTCCTCCGGTGTCCTCCCACCAGGCCCTCTGCTTTATGGCTCTTTTTATCACGAGAATTCCTTCCCCTTGGCTGAGCAGCAGTTAATGTATCACCTAGACACAACAAATGCTACAAGGGCCCCTATTTAACAGCACTGTCCCTCTCTCCTTTTACTGTTCCTCACACGGTCCCCTTTTATTCTCCGCATCTCACCACCACAAGTATCTGAGCTCTGTTTATTTAATTTGACCATTTCTGTTCCTGCAGTGCATTCACAGAGACGTCAAGCCGGAAAATATTCTCATCACCAAACACCAAGTCATCAAACTCTGCGACTTTGGGTTTGCAAGGATTCTCAGTAAGTTTCCAGACTCACTAAGCTTATGCAAACAGCGCCACCTGGTGGACACTTACGTGTCTCATTCAGCGGCGCTAGCTGTGTTGTATTTAAAGCCTCAATCATTAAACGCTGTGTGTTTCAGGTGCAAATGTTTTACTCTACTAGAGCAGCACTTAATAAGAAACAGTTTCATGTTTGGTTAGAAATGCCTCAGTCTGGACCACACATGTTCACTGTATGCAGATGGAGTCTCAGAGTGATATATTGGTTTGTTAAATACATTTTCTAATAGAAAAAAGTTAACAGATTAATATTTGTGTATCATGACGAGCTTCATGCTTCAAAAGAGAATAGAAACTCCCTATAAAAATATAGATATATTATATTCTGGAGTGAGAGGATAAATCTCCCCAAGATAAATATGGGGTCACAAGATGATTCAAAACATAGAAAAGTAAGAAAACAATATATTTAAACAAAAGTACTTTTAAATTGTTTTACTGTCCTTTCTTTTTCTAAGAATTATGTATAGTTTAACCTCTCCAAGCCAGAGAAAAATATTCAAACGTAACAATGTGCAAAGGTAAAATCGCTCTTGGGTTTAACTGCTTAGTCGTTTGTACCCTGATACAAGGAGTCCTGAGTACATGATGGTTTTCCTTTAAGCCGAAGAGTTTGGGAGCCATTTATTTAGAACACCATGGACACTTAAAGTGCAAGTAAAGTATATTACTGAACAAATACTAACCCGTATATTAGACTAATCTTTGTATCTTCAACACAAAAGTAAACAGAGTACTTAAGTCAAAGATAAATAGTTGGTCAGGACATTACACATCTCACTCTACACACACACACACACACACACACACACACCTAATGTCATATCTGTGTTTCCTGCTTCCAGCCGGTCCATGTGACTACTACACGGACTACGTGGCGACTCGTTGGTACCGGGCTCCTGAGCTGCTGGTGGGAGACACTCAGTACGGCCCTCCGGTGGACGTCTGGGCGATCGGTTGTGTGTTCGCTGAGCTGCTGTCGGGGATGCCACTGTGGCCCGGGAAGTCTGACATGGATCAGCTGTACCTGATCAGAAAGAGTCTCGGTAAACCAATCAGTCCGCTGCTGTTCTGGAACCCCCGAGAGTACAAACTGTACAGTGAGAAATATTTCAGGATAAAAACAATAATACCTTCATCAAAGGGATGTTTAATGACAACATTGTCGTTTATTGTCTTTTATAAGAACTTAAGTGTGATTATATGACACATCACAATTAACATAAAATATTAAACATAAAAAGTGAATTCAAATCTTTAGGTTTTATAATGATAGATCTTTACAATGATTTACTGTATATACACAATGCTCTTTTATGTAATCACAAAACATAATGTTAACAGATACATTAGATATGTCAATTTTAAAGTAATTAAAACAGATAATTGGGATATAAATTGTAACGTGTGAGAATAAAACATGATAAAGATAGAAAAACATCTTTCCACTGTTATGAAATTCTTGTGAAGTTTAGAATGGAAGTTGGAAATGTTTCCCAGGACAGGATGAAATTGTAAAATATCTACAAACTCTTTGTCAAATGATAATACCGAGCTTGAATACATCCACAGGAGTAATTTGAGACACAGTATGTTCATCTTTCTCGTCCTCTGCAGGAGATCTGACCCCTCGACACCAGCAGGTCTTCAGCAACAACCAGTTCTTCTGTGGAGTTTCCATCCCAGAGCCACAAGAGAAGGTGAGACACACAGATGTGCTCCATCTGCCGACATACATTGATCTATTAGCTGTATTCTGATGGTTCTTTGTGTAAATTATTTTTTAGGGCGTTTTTGCCAACGTTAACTCAGTACACAAAGGTTAAATAATAATGAAGTCAGTTGAGGGATTACAAGAAAGGTAAACATATTCAAAGCAGCAAAATCACAAAAAATACTGTATCTTTGTCTTTTTTTTATTTCTGTAGGAACCTTTGGAGCAGAAATATCCAAATCTTTCATATCAAGCTCTGAGCCTCATGAAGGTAATGATGTCACGACTGCAGTATAATAATCTTATTCATGTTTTTGCAACAATTTCACAAGATACAAGCTTTGTACATTAAAGTTTGGATTTTAATCCACTGAAATTCTTTAAATGTTTTCAGAAATGCACGTCAGGAAACGTATGACTTACATTACATTTGGGAACAACAAATCAGAAAGTACTGTATGTGCAAAATGCTCTGTGTTCCCAAATAACCAGAGTAAATACTCCATTATGCTTAGTTATTTGCATATTTCTAGCCTTAAACCAGACTTTTATTTCCCAAAACCTTCATGACAGCCGCTGGTCATTGAGAAAACGAGATCTCACGTCATCCACTGTCTCCTGTTGATGGTTTTGATGGTTTAGGGCTGTCTGAGGATGGACCCGTCCGAGCGGCTGACCTGTGAGCAGCTCCTCCAGCAGCCGTACTTCGACAGCCTGCGAGAGAAGAGCTCCAGCACCTCTCGAGAGCAAGACCGCTCCAGCAACAGGAGGACACGTTTACCTCGAAAACACCTTCCTCCCGGGGTCAGTGGCCCTTCGGTACCGACAGTAATGATTGGACTTAAAACACAGATGAGCTGCCGTTTTCAGGGCTGATGTCAGTGTTTTTAAAATACTGCAGTCTACTGTAAAAATCTCCAAGCAACATATTGTTTTCTCTGAAAGAAAATTCTGGGATAAGCAATGGATGTATGTGTACATTTTGCAAGTAAAAAAAGGAAAGAAAAAGTTACATATCAGGTATCGGAAGCGTCAATATATTGACCCACAATTCTCAAAAATGTAAATTATGGAATTTACTTAATTGGCAGATTATCTTGAAACCTTGTAATAATAGTCATAAAATTAGGATCATATGAATTATAAAACATTTAAGAGTCTCTAAGAACATTGGTGAGAAATCAAAACAAAATCTTATAGAAAAGGACGGAGGCAGGTGATGCTTTATAATTGATTGTGTGTTTTGAAATGCGTGCAGTCCGTAACCGATGGACGAGAACTTAACATTTTGCCAACCTTTAAGCTGAGTCATTATAGAATACACTAAATGAATGAAACTACTTCTGGGGCTGCATTCTCCGAATAAGTATCTTCATTTTTAAATAATCTTTAAAAACATGTTTCAATTAAGTTACATTTTACAACCAGAAGGAACCCTATATAATCACTAGAGCTCAAATAATTGTCCATGTAAATGCTCTGAAAATCACTGAAACTCTATTTATTTTCCCTCCATGCAGTATTTGCCACAGCTGACCAGCAGCAGCATCTTCCCAGTTTTGGACAATAAGAAGTACTACAACAACCTGCGCAAATTCAACTATCATCTACCCAACATCTAAACTGGGACTGGATTAAAGGAACCCTCCCAACACCGTCAACAAGCAGCGTTTCCTGACAACTGTACATTCTGGTAGCACCTTGGTTTTTTTTTCAGGAGAGGATTCAACCACTTTTTAAAAAGTGTGTTTGTCCCGTGGGTTGTGTCGGGTGTCTCTTGATACTGATGTCAGTCTATGCACTATTTCCCACCACGTGGACTCCACACCTGTTGGTTTATGTATGTTGCCTGCGTTTCAAGCTGATTTTTATAAAGACAAGGAGCGATGCTCTGCCCGTAGTCGCTGAGTAGACTGAAGGTAAAACTACGACGTACTGCCTTGCCAAATGTATTTTTTATAGAACGATGGACTATTTAAAAAGAGTGACATGTTTTTGGTAGTGAGTTTTATGTCTCGAGTAAGTTACAATGTAGGACACGAACTTTTGACTCGTGAGCATTTCTGAAACTATTTATTGACGTCAGGAGTGAATATTCCTTTAACCCACATTTATAGCATAACGCAGTAACAATACACACATTGTACTCATTATCTCTGGAACTTTGGTGCTAAGGGTGTTCACAGCCATCTGTCTGTCCTCAGATATTGTACAAATGCCAAATTAATCTAAAGAGAAATGTTTTAAAAGACTCAAAGTCCTTCACATTTTCACAAATTGTTTTTCTCTTTGTACCCACATACGAAGTAACTTTATTACCTTGAATGTTGAAAATATAATAAACTAAAGAATAGTTCAATTTATTAAGAAAAACTGCTGTCAACAATATAAAGTGCTTTAACTTTCCTCTTTGCTGGACTGTTTCTTCATTAAAACTCGATTATATCAAGCTGAACGACTTAATGATTGATGAAATAAACACATGCTGGACAATACGAGCTCTTCAGACCCTCGGCCCTTTGAAAAAGGCGTCCATATTTTACGATTATGACTAACGGGGAGTTGTTTCTCAATCAGTCCAGGTCAAGTGATACGTCCAGACGTGGGAGTGCAGTCTGTAGTCTGTCAACTGTCGTCTGTCTGTCTTTGATCCCCGGAAGATCGCTGAGAAACAGATACTCCAGATTCCTGTGTGGAATTAAAGCATTCATTACTAAACCAACTAAATAGATTCCATTTCAACAAATTTTGCTCCAGAGAAACAGAACATGTTTAGTTAACCTCTTTTTAGATGATAAAGACTCACCGGAGCTTGTGCAGGGCGACGAGGCCCTTGTCAGTCACATTTCCACAGGACACCACCTCCATCCTTTGCAAACTCTCCTGCAGATTCTCTACCGAGCTCAGCCTCTCCAGGCAGGCGTCCTCGATGGAGATGCACTTGTTGAACTTGATTTCCTCCACGTGTTTCAAACCATCTAGGAAAACAAACGCAAGATCAACACACTCTTTACTGATTACATGAACAGAGGCAGAGAGAGAAGAGACTTCACTAAAATAACTCTGCATGGACTCTGGCACAAAAGTGAGTGTCGTCAGGGACGGTGTAAAACAATCTCTTGCATCACTTTTGGATAATCAGTCTGGGAGAGACTTTCCTTTCTTGTTAACAAAGAGGGGAATCACTTTCAGGTCAAGCTCATGTTAACGTACTTAATGCAAAATTTACACTTTCTGAGCCTAGCTTTAATCTTTGATTCGTGCAGGCTCTTCAGTCTGGTAATCCAACACTGATCGGCCGGGTATCGAAAGTTAATGTTTTGGTTCTGACCAAAATATTTACACAAAAAATCGAAAGCTGGCCTCAAATGTTTGGCCGGATGGTTGTTTGCTTATTCTTTGATCAAATAGTTCAAGATTCAAATCATGATTTAGCAAATGTTTAAGGCTGTTATTGTACAGCTGCTTTTATTTAAACATTGAGAAGTTTAAAGGAAAAATGGATTTTGTAGATACATATTGTGATACTATATCTTAAAATAAGGTATCAGAAAACACAGTATGTTGTGTCATATCGAAACTCAGGTAAAGCTCTCAGTTTGGCACTCGTATAAAAAAAGACAAATTATTCTTCATTTTAAACAATAAAAAATAATTAATCTGACAGCCAGCTCTATTTGTAAAGAGTAACAGAGTGTTGGCATGTTATACTGACATGCTAACGTTAGCATGTTATACTGACATGGTAAATGTAAACAAGCAACCTGCCTCCATGCTAGCTGTTGGTATGTTAACTTGCTAACGATAGCATGCTAATTCACAAAATATTACATGCTAAGTCAGTCTCCTCAAATCTCTTACGTACTGTATATTTAGTCAAACAGGCTCTTAAATACTTATTAGGTTAGCTGTAAAATGTTTGTTTGTTAATGGTATCATGTTAAGATGCTGATTAGGCTAAATGCACAGACACGCTGGGTAAAGTATCTGAATAAGGAAGTGGATCTGAAGCCAACAAAATAAAGCCAAACTGCTTAAAGTCGATCTAAATCTGACAATGTAACTTTAAGATGAGATTGATAAGTTAAAACTGAAATGTAAACAACAGTACAGATGATAAAACCTTCGTATTTAGTTAAGAATACGGCCCTTTTTTGTCCTTAGTGGTGAGGATCTAAGAATAAAGTTTTCTCTTTTTCAGCTTTCCATTCATTCATTTCTCTTGTTAAATCTATGACTATGTGGAGGGAAATTCACAAGGACACTGTAACACCTGGTGTAACACTGACCCAGGTGGTCAAACCCTCTGTACATGATGCAGGATTCAGTGGCGTCTATCGCCTGGATCTTGTATCTGCCCAGAGGCCCAGTTGGCAGTCCGTTGTAGTCGTGTTGCCAGCGATCGAAACCTTGAAACCTCACTTTGGCGCCACATCTCAGCAGCCACTCTGCTGCGGCTCGGTCCGGACCAACAGCTTTGATCCTTTCGTAGTCCACCCTGAACGTGAAGAACGTCACTAACACTCAAAGTACGGAAGAAGTTCATGACATGTAAAGTGATGGGTCACACAAGAGGTGACAAGAGGGTTGCACTGTTAAAAAAATAAGCCCACAATTTGTTTATTTATCAAGTAGAATAATATCATGGCTGGTTGTAACTTCATGAATGTGAGGATTTGCTTGTTTTTCGACCAGAATACTTTGGACTACTAGTGGACACTTTATGGACTAAAGTATAACAAATTTTAAATATAGAAATGACATTATAGAAATAATTGTAAGTTTCAACCCTACATTTTTCATATCTTAGGTCACAAAAACAGAAATTCTCTGACAATAAAACATTTACAAAAATATATAAAAAAAAACTTTTTCATGTTATTATGGGGTATTGTATGTAGAATTTTGAGGGAAAAAATAAATTTAATCCATTTTGGAATAAGGCTGTAAGGTAATGTGGAAAAAGTGAAGCGCTGTGAATACTTTCCAGATGCACTGTATATAATAAAGTATATACACTGCATATAATAAAGTATATAGTGTATATATTATTATTATCTTTCTATCTATTATATAAAATATGCAACTGAATGCAATAAAGCGTATATTACATTTCAACATACTTATAACATATGTGTAGGAGCTATTTATTTGATGTTAGTATTTTTGTTATTTAATTCATAAATAGTATTGTTTAATTATTCTAGATGTTTGCTTATTTAAGTTAGATTGTTTGTTTGATATATTAAGACTGCTTTTTTCTCTTTAATAGTCATTTGTTTAGTTGAATTATTTTTTGGTGTTGTTTAAGTATACTTAGTTTTGGGTTAGTTCGTTTGTTCATGCTTTGGGTAACACTGCAGGCACCTGTGGTTATATATAGGAGTAGGTAGGTTTAGGACCAGCATGCACCAGGGTTTGTTTGTTTGCTTGCTTGTTTTTGTTTGGTTTGCAGAATAAATACGAAAATTCGGAATCCTGTATGGACATTCAACTCTTTTCTGCCTGCGTAAACCACGGTGCATCAGTAGCCCTTGGATTAATGTTTGTTTTATTTTGATTTATTGGACAAATGGCCACTACAATATGCATTAAAAAAATGTGACCCGGTTTATACAGTATATGTGTGTTTATGTTAGATGAGGTGTGTTGAGTGCTTTGTCAATGTATAGACTGTTATTAACATGTCTGTCCATGCATTGCTGTGCAGCCATTAGCAGCACACGTAGCTAACTTATATAATTACTGCATTAACAATGTTGTCTCACTTGTTGAAGACCGCATTGAGCCAGCCCCAGAAGTGTCTGCGGCTCCACTCCCTCTGACCCACAGCAGACTGCACTGCCCTCGATAGAAGCCTCATATCTGAAAAATAAATGAAACCATCATACTACTATTATATTACTTTAAACTACTGTTTGAGTCGTTTAATCAAACAACTGAAAAAACTGTGACGCAGCGGAATCAGATAAAATAATCTCACCTGCCCTCCAACGAACTGGTCTGTTTACATGTGAGACGCGTCCATCGCTGTAGCCTTTAACCTGGTGATGTAAGGGGAAACGCGCCCTCTCATTGGCTGGACCGGAGCCTCACAGGGGGGCGCGGTCACGTCTCGACATTTTTTTATTTTTTTACGATGGAGCAGCAGCCAGGATGGGAGGTTAGCAGCAGCTATAGGGAGGAGGAAGCACGCGAAACAAAACTCAAGGAAGTCTTTCTGACATTTGCACGATGAAGCAGCGTGTGAGCGGTTTCTTTTAAACGCGGCGACAATGATCCGGACACTCAGCGGGGCGACTTTGAAGGCTGCTGCTGCTGGAGCACAGCCGATAAAGGACGTTATTACCACGAGACGGCTGCACAGGTAAGACTCACGTTACAGAGACAAGAAAGCATGCTACTGCTCACACTGTGTGTGGTGTTTCAGACACACGAGAGGAGTTAAAGTGAATAGACCCACATGTTAACTGGGGTTAATTTCACTCACTAACCGGCCGAGAAGTTAAGAAAAAGGACAAGCCGCTACCTGCTTGGGTAACTCACTTTGAGTTGATCTCAGTCATTGCCAAGGACGTTCTGCACGGAGAACCAGATTACATAACGTTCTCTGCAGAACCTCTGACCTGCACACCGCCCGCCACCACATTGTTTATGCACACATAACATGTTTTGTCTGCACTGTACCTCCCCCAACCATTGCAGCTCCGTCCACATTTGCATGCCTTTTAAGCACCTGTAGTCTGACCTTTATCTCCAGAATTCCAGCTGTCAGTCACTAGTTTTGTGTGAGCAGTTCCTTTAGACAGGCATGCCTGAAAGCATGTGTTTCCTGTTAGACACTGACTCTACTACAGGCTACTCTGGAGGAGTCGCCCCCATCTTATGTAACCCCTCTCCACTGTGCTTCAAGTAAACTGTGAATTATAGATGTTTCATAACAATTGGCTGACTTGTCCTCGAGGTTAAATGAGACCAGCAAGATATCACAACCCAGTTTCATCACAGATTACATTCACAGACACAGATAAGATGCTTCCAAATATAATTTTTATTGGTTCCTTGCTCTTGTGAAGCGGTAAAACATTTTGCCTGGCTCCAGTTTACAGAAATGAAAACAAGATGTTTCCTTCTCCCAGTGTGGCCATTTACAGTGTTCTCCCAGTTTTGAACATTGTGTTCTTCCAACTCTTTTTTTTGCAAATGCTTCCTTATGTGATATCTTGTGGTGAATTGTGCACATGTTTGATATCCACGAACTGCTGATTACACTCTAAACTCAGCCACGAGACAGACTTTGGGTTTGTGAAGAGATTAACTTGATGTGACAGAGGTGGATATTGACTTTGTAGATCTAAATAATCTGTTAACTGCAACACTTTGGTGATCAGTCTCAAAGGTCCATCGGCTCCTAATGCAGTCGTGCACACTTGGACGTTGAACCAGTGACCCACATATTCTGTTGTGGTTTCTACATTTTGCAACCTCTAAAGCTGGCTTCTTTATCAGTGACCATTTGACATCGGAACTGTTGGTGACCTCCGCTGCCGTCTGTATTTCAGCACCTATGATGTGGCCGTGGTGGGGGCCGGCATCGTCGGCCTCGCAACAGTCCGAGAGCTGATTCTGCGACACCCGTCCCTCAGCTTCGTCCTGCTGGAGAAAGAAAAGGAGCTCGGTGGGTGGAGAGTCTTGAAAGTTGTTGTTGTTGTGAAGGAAGACATCAATTTTGTAAAGAACAAAATGTTTTGCAGTGATTTAACCCAGTTTACAGTGAAGTCAGTGAGTATTTGGAAAGTGACAGTTTGTGTTGCATTGATCTGAAACCGAACAATGACTGTGAGAAAAATGTGAGTTGTAAACTGAGAACTTTTAGTCCAAAATAATGTTAGTTTCTCTTGATTTTTGCACCAATATGAAACAGGAACAAAGCACACGTCTACGCTAAGCTTCCCATAAATATATTGAATATTCAATGTTTTTGAAACACAGTGGGAAAGCCTGATGACATTTCTGCCTTTCTTCTTCTTCTTCTTCTTCTTCTTCCTTTATTTTTTTCGGTCACTTTTTGTCTCACCAGCTGTGCACCAGAGTGGGCACAACAGTGGAGTCATTCACAGCGGGATCTACTACACGCCGGGGTCGCTGAAGGCCCGTCTGTGTGTGCGAGGAGCCACTTTAGCCTACGAGTACTGCGACAAGAAAGGACTCCCTTACAAGAAATGTGGAAAAGTCCGTCTTAGCATTTTAACCAGATGAAATACCAACCACATTACATTACACATGTAATACAAACCCTGTTGGTAGGAGCTGCTGTTTGTTGTGTTTATCTCGGTATTGATCTGTGTGTTTCTGCAGCTTATCGTAGCTTTGGAGCAGGAGGAGATACCAAGACTGCAAGCTCTATATGAGCGCGGCATGAAGAACAACGTGCGTGACCTCAGCATTGTCGACGCCAAGGGAATCCGAGAGCGGGAGCCGTTCTGCAGGGTAAGAGTTTCAGAGACGCTGTCGTTGCTCCTACAAAATAAAAGATGGCTGCGGCGGTCTATAGTCTACCTATACGTCGTCCTTGCAGGGCATAATGGCCTTGGACTCGCCCTACACCGGCATCGTGGACTGGAGGATGGTGGCTCTCCGGTACGGGCAGGACTTTCAGGAGGCAGGCGGCACGGTGGTTACTGAATCTGAGGTCAATGACTTTTCCATGGTCACGGAGAGCCCAGCTGGGAGTACTGAGGGTAATAAATGTGAAAACACAGTCATGAATAAACAAGAGCTGGAGAGTTATTTAAAGTTCAACTCAATATGTATCTCTTTTTTTTTTTTGTTTATTTGCAGGAATGAAATATCCAATTGCAATCCGAGACAAAAAGGTAAGACACAAGAGAGAGAAGCGTCACAACATTTTAGATTGTGTTCTGTTGATTCCATCGTTTGCATGGTTTTGTTTCTGCAGGGTAACGAGGTGCGGTGCCGTTACGTCCTGACCTGTGGCGGCCTGTACTCTGACCGTCTGTCACAGATATCAGGATGCAGTCAGGAGCCTCGGATCGTCCCCTTCAGAGGAGATTATTTGGTGTTGAAGCCAGAGAAACACTATCTGGTCAAAGGGAATATCTATCCTGTAAGTCTGCTGAATAACCACATGCCCAGCTCTTTAAGTTATGTAATCCTCAGGAGTCATGTGATCTGCAGATGTTTCTCAACACATTCCAGTACTGTGTAAAATCTCTGCTCCCTCACAGCTGTGCTATGTGACTAACTGTAGCAGCCCCAAGTGTCAGAAAGAAATAATTATTTGAGTTATTCTTGAGAAGTTTGGAGGAATTCACAACTGAGGAATTATGTAACTTGAGATCCAAAAGCAGCAGCCTTTACATTCTTTCTTTTTTTTTTGTCATTATTGGTACGTTGAGTCCCGCTTTGTCTGGAACTAGCATCCATTCTCTGCCAGTTATATCAAGTTTGGATTCCCCTTAATGTGTGTTAAAGATTTGTATGGTCATCCCATACCTGCCTGCTGGAGGAAGCGGTGTCTCTAACATTTTCAGCTCCCCTTAATCATTGAGGCTAAAATCCCTTCAAGATTCAAGAACTCAACAAATCCAGACCTCAGACCTCGCAGCAGGCTTCAGCAAAGAGAACTTCACCTACAGAGATTTATAAAATATTAGATAATACTGCTCTTATAAGAGTAGAGTTACTCCAAAAAAAAAAGAAAAAACATTCAAGCTTTTACTTTAAAATCCTCGTCAGAAGCAGGTAGAGGTAACTAAGAACTGAAGTTGTTTACATGTCGTTGAGAGCGATGCGTGTTTAGGTGTCCATGTGAAATTTGACAGACAGACTAATTGAAGCAACTGAGCAATCAGCTGGCACATCTGCTGTTTGTTAGATGTTAGTTTCCTATCACCTCGATCTGCTCCTGATGAGGGTTTTAATGTAGAATAATCAGACCTCTGTCTTTTTTTTTTTTTTGGAGTCAGTGGATCTCCCACTACTGTCATGAGACTGATTTAAAATAATGCGTACATGCTTAATTTTGCTTCTGTAATTTATTTCCGTTAAGGTCCCCGACCCTCGTTTCCCCTTCCTTGGAGTTCACTTCACCCCGAGGATGGATGGAAGTGTTTGGCTCGGCCCCAACGCAGTCCTCGCCTTCAAAAGAGAGGGTTACAAAGTGTACGACTTCAATGTTCGAGACTTTGCAGATGCACTCTCATTCAGGTACCACAGAGAACTTTATCTGATCGTATTTAAGTCTTTGTGTTGTGTCCTGGAACTATATTTTGAAATCATCTAATTAAAGTGCTGCATAGTAGGTGATAACTGAGTGTTTAATCTTAGTTTTTTTTAATCCTGCAGGGGCCTTCAGAGGCTGGTAATGAAGAACATAAGCTACGGGATTGGAGAAATGTATAGAGGGATTTTCATTGGTGCGCAAGTTAAAATCCTGCAGAAGTACATCCCTGAACTCTCGCTGAGCGACGTGCTCAGGTAGATCAATAACGCAAGACCTAAAAAAAATGCATGAACACCACACTATATGTATCAAGTGTTTGTTATCAGGTGTACGTAATGTAAAATTAGTCTGTGATGGTTTACCAGCACAAGTAAGAGGATGAATGATATGATTTCAATGCTGTTTTGCTGTACCCCTGGTTGTTTCCTCTGCAGGGGTCCTGCAGGAGTTCGAGCTCAGGCTCTCGACCGAGACGGAAACCTTGTGGACGACTTTGTGTTTGACGGCGGCGTCGGGGACGTGGGCAGCCGGGTGCTCCATGTGCGTAACGCTCCCTCGCCAGCGGCCACCTCCTCCCTCGCCATCGCTGAAATGGTTGCAGACGAGGTGGAGAGTCGCTTCGCGCTGTAGAGCAACACAACGATCGTGGAAAGAAAAAGGAGAAACTGTCCTGCATCAAGTTGCCACTACCTCAGCTTCACTGTCATCATGGAGACATTTTATTTCAGGTCAAGCCTTAAAAAGTAAAACATCTTTGGCTTGATTACATTTTTAAGTTTTATTTTACTGAGTTCTGTTTTTAAGTTGCATCTTATTTTCATGCAACCACATTTCAAGTAATATAGTCATTTTTTTCTGCACTACGTTACTGTTTCAAAAAGTGCATCATAAAATACTTTTAATTAAAATGTTATGCAAGAAAGGATCAGCTACAATTATATTTTCAACATACTGTCTGTAATGTGAACATAACCCTTTTTACAGATTGACCATTTTAAATAAGAGATTTTTAAGTATATATCTCGTATGGAAGTTTTCCCTTTACTTTTGGAAGCCATGTGTGGGGTTTTTCTGTGTTTTTCGACTATATGAGAGCAATTTGTAACTGTCCTTTTGAATATTGTAAAGCCTTCTGGTTTCAATCCAAAAAGCTACTTAACGACGGTTTTTGGAGAAATAAATCCCCAAATATGTAATTGACAAAAAAAAAAAAGGATTGTGTTGTCAAAAATAGAATATTTTATCATTAACTGTAAAAAGATGATGATCTTTGATAGTTCAGTCGGAGAAAGTTGAATCTCAGAGCACATAGTCTATGTAGAAATCGGTTATTTTTTTGGACTTCGGATAGTTTTGTCTGCCAAAGAATTTTAACATTAAAAAAATATTTGAAATCAAATCAACAGCAAATACTTCAGTCTTGTGTCACATTTACATTGATGTAAACTAAGAGCACTTAGATGTTTTATAAGTTTGTTGTTCATGTGGGTGCTGATTTCATTTAATTCTGCTGCTCTTTATTTTATTGCTTCGGAGGCTTCACATATTGCTCAAATGTGTCCAGATAATGAGCCTATACAATTACTGTTATTGCAAGTCAGTTATTAACAAATGAATGGTAAAAGTATTTTTGTTTATCATGAATACATATTTTTGAATAGCAAACGTACCAATGTGTGTGCCTTGTACCATTTAACTTTCAAATATTGCCAAAGAGGGGATTGTGAGCACAGTTTCTTATTCCAATCTAAAAGGTGAATTAGTGAATAGAAAACTTTGAGATTTGTGTACCTTTTTGGTACTGTTTGATTAAAGAAGTGCCGTTAATTCCTGATAGAAGCACCTTTTCAGTTTGTCCACAAGGAGGCAGAATCACAGCAACAAACATACTGTATGAGCCACAATGTAAGCTCAAAACATGTATTAATTTCATAGTATTGCTAAAGCTAATTGTTTTTTACTGAAATTATAGTGAAATGATGGAAATAAAGGATATGTTTTGCATCTAAATTAATTTGTTTGAACTGTGTTTTTTGTAAACTGTGACACCAGGAAAGCCTTGGTTGATTATATGATCTATCTTTATTCTTAACACTATTAATCTTCTGTCTACACTGTGGGACTCACAATATGTAATGAGACACAAGTCCGGCCTTGATTTTTTTCTCCTGTCCAATAAAATGTGAAATTACGCAGCGTGCGTGCGTGCATGACAGCGGACGCGCGGCGCAGAGAGCAGCAGACAGACAGACAGACAGGCAGGCAGGCAGCGGAGTTGGTACGAACATCTTCGACTTCTCAAAACCAAAAACACCTCGACTGCTGTTCAGCTGCGCTGCTCCACAAGAAATGCCTCGGACTCATCGCTGTTTTTTGGGAGGGATTCACGTTGGATTTAGCGTCTAAATCACTCCGGACAAAGATGCCTAAACGTGAAGTAAACAGCGTAGGAGAAAGTGTGCCTTGTTTGGAGCCGAACGGGTCGTGGTGCCACAACATAAAACTCGGAGCGCATCAAGGCCAGTAGCAGCCTGTAGCACTAGTTAGCTCGTCGGCTAACGCTAGCCTGCTAACGTTACAGGTGTTTAGGCAGCAAATAACCAAACGTTAACTTGTAGCTGTAGTTAGCTGGCAACAAGTTGAGCTCACGTGTCGTGACTCAACACTGAACTCAATGTGCATATTAAAGGCTTTTTAGCAAACGCCGAGTAGCAAGTATGACACTTGGCGACATTGTTGTTAGCCGTTAGCTTCTTAGTTAGCCGCTGTCCCGTGTTTACAGCCGCAGCAGGACTAGCCTCACTAGCTCACCGAGCTAGCGAGTTAACTTTACAGCTACATGTGCTTATTTTACGTTGTAGCTAACTAGTTTAACCCGACTCGACTCCGGACTTGCAGTGTGGTTTAGTGACACACTTCATATTTGCAAAGCGAGACAGTTTCGACTTTGTTTTCTCCGCCGTGCCTTGCCTTGGACTGACCCACCCACAAGGACTCTCTCTCCGGGGCCGATGCTGACAGCTCAGTCCGGAGCACGGCAACGCCAGGAGCCGCTACAGCGATGCAGCCCCAGCAGATATACGACTTTTCAAGTGACGA
This sequence comes from Cebidichthys violaceus, assembly GCF_023349555.1. NCBI lineage: Eukaryota > Metazoa > Chordata > Actinopteri > Perciformes > Stichaeidae > Cebidichthys > Cebidichthys violaceus. The sequence continues at coordinate 1,800,344 of NW_027176461.1, forward strand.
GAACAGTCACAAATGGAGAGGCCTCTTCGTGCAAGCTTTGCGGAAGGTAACCGATATGATTACTACACTTACTGCTCCTCACAGAGTCACGAAAACTGCCTTTCAAAATACGTATCCTCCATACATTCACTTGTGTGGGACATGGAGGCAACGTTGCTGTTACTGGTTTCCTTACTAACACAAACTTTTGTCACAAGTTGCCAACTTGGTGTTATCAACAGCCAATTCCACAGCCCAGAAAAAGTATTCATTTTCATATTATTAGTATTATGATGAGTAATTCTACCCAATATCCATGTAACCAGCAGACAATGTCCCTGTTAAATGGTTTTAATGGAGACTATTTCATGTTTTGTTGATCACAAATCATCACAGCAGTCATTTGTAAATCTGGAAACTGCTGTTGACGTGTCTACAGTATGTTCATTTAATAATTCTCTCACCCAAGTTCCCCAAATTGACTATAAGCCACAGTGTTTTTGAAAAGAAGTTGTTCAATTTTGACCCGTTTGTACTGTGTCTTGATCTGTTCATAGTGTTCCATAGTTGTGAGGGTAAACAGCCTTCACTAATAACTTGCAGGAGGCTGATGTTACCTCTAAGTTAAATACAGCTGAAGCTGCCCTCAAACTGCTGCCTTGTAACTGGAAGTCTCTTTTTATTTGTTCCTCATTTCTTCTAACAGCAACGATGTCTCATCCTCGCAGAGTAGAGACCTCCGGCAGCTTTTTTTTAAATGCTGCTTACATGTCAAATTACCCTCCCTTTTCCGAAGAAATGTGACTTAATTCTCATAAACCTAATTGAAACTTTCAGCACAGGAAACATTTTAATTTTAATGTCCTTGGTCAGCAGGACTAAGTCGTATCAGTTCCTTTTTGGCTGTCCCTCTCTTTCTCTTTTCTTGCATCATCTTGGCTTCTCCCTGTCATGACCAGGTTTATTTTCTGTATTCTAGCCCCCGCGCCCCAAGACTGTTTTCTGCAAACTCATGAAAGTGAAAACACAAAGTTATCACAGCTTTTTGTTTCATTGTCAACTTATTATGGCTTGCTGTTCTATATGTTACATATAGAGAGCCACACTGTTTAGATACTGGAAGACGCTAAAAGCTCTGCTTTCACTGTGTGTGTGTGTGTGTGTGTGTGTGTGTGTGTGTGTGTGTGTGTGTGTGTGTGTGTGTGTGTGTGTGTGTGTGTGTGTGTGTGTGTGTGTGTGTGTGTGTGTGCGCGCGCGCATGCGCATACCCACAAGGTCCTGTCAAGATTCCTTCATATGTTTACGTTTCCTGATGTGTTTGGAGCCCAAAAGAGCCACTGATGGGTTAAAAGAGGGGCATGGACTGTTGTGGAAAGTAGAGACGGGACATCTTTTGCTCAGTTTCCATACTATAATGGAATGGTACATTAGGATGGCACAGTAAAAAGTGCTGCTTTGTGACCCGACGGAGGTTTGTTCAGCCAAACAGCAGCAGTCACTTAAGACCCGCACCTCGTAATCCAACCAGTTCACTGTTCATGTTTCTCCATTTCTGACACATCCCTTCATGCCCAAAGCCTACCCTCTGACACATAAAAAACACTAGAAAATGCACATTTATCACTGTTGATCAATATTTCATTAACACGGTTTTACCTGTCAGTTGTTGAACTTGAGACAAGACTACATGTGGTAGGCTTTTATAATACAGTACTATTAGTAGGAACTTCTCAGCATGTTGACTTATTTGGAAAGCAGTTGAATATGCTGCAATATTTGAGTTCTCTGACATAGATGTAGAAGTACTGCGAACCATGTTTATTTTCAAAGCATGAAAGATGTCTGTACTCCAACATAGATTTCTCAGTGTCTCTAACTTCTTGAACTGTGCTTTGATGAAGTTGTTTAACTGCCCTCTTTGTTTTAAGTGCAGCTAATCAAGCGCCCACTTTAGACTTCTGCTCTGAGATCAGTTATGGGCACAAGCGATCTGCTCTTCCTTCCCCCTTTTTGTAGCCAATTATGACATAGAATTCATTCATTTTAGAAACACAAAGTGTCTACAGAGACCTGTCATGGCTTTAGCCGTGTAGCAACAGCGTGTTTTATAAATAACACAACCCCTTTCTTTCTCTCAGTTATCCATTACACGGTAGATACGGGCCGATGAATCGGGTGAAACTGAGCGAGCAGGTGGTGGGCCGCGGTTTCATTGTCTCAACTTGTTACACAACTGCCGGAGGGAAAGCCTGTCAGAGATTGACGCAAGAGAGGTTTGTTATGGTTTTGACGGACTGTGACTCGCTGTTTTTCACAGCTGTCCGGTGGGTGGGTGGGTGGGGGGGGGTTCCTTGTCAGAAGGAGCCGTGGTGGATGACTCCATCCCTGAGAATGATCTGGATTATTGTTAAGAGGAAAGATTAAAGAGAACCTGTTGATAGGTAGACTCTCCTCAGAGGAGGGAAGTAACTTTGTGATCAACCAGGGAGGTAGTTTCACAGGTGGTCACTTGATGAATTGCGTCATAAATGACAATTACTCGGCCACAGTCTATATACTGATATTTTACAGATTGCTGTGAAATCAGACAGATGATTGTAGGAATAAAACAATTACTCAATTGGCAGAAAATTAATCGCCAACTGTATCAATGATCAATTGGTCGTGTGTTTGTAGACCCGCCATGCTGACTGGCCGTTTATCTCGTAGGTAAGACAGAGTCTGACTTGGCCTTCATAGACATCGATTCACTTCTACACTCTTTACTGAACACTGACATGTTTTGTGTTTATAACAACTAACAAAAATCTGCATTTTCTTTTGTACTCGTCAAATGACCGCAGCGTATTCTATTTTTATGGATGTGAAGTACCTGAGACTTGAAGTCGTAGTCGGCTAATACATCGACCGTTAACCACAACGTCCCAGTTTGGCTGTGAACCTCTCTCTCACTTGTTTCCTGTCATCTCTCTGTCAAATGTAGATACTGCAAAGATAAGTTTGAATGACCACATGGAGCAGAATAAGGCTTTTATAATATCAACATGACATTTCAACGTCGGTCCCTGCTATTCTTGATCACTGCGGCTCGTGCCCGATGATATGCAAGAGCGTCATCCAGCCCCCCCGACATGCCGGTGTTGATAATAGCTGAGCATTCCCCAGCTCTGCTGTTTCACTGGCATCGGGAGGAAGGCCAGAGCATTGCTGGCTACGGTTTCATTCCATCGCCGTGTTGAGTTAGCGCAGCACTGCAGAGTTCACAGGGCTTCACGGGCCAACATTTAAAGCTGAGATTGGTCGGGTTACAAGCATACTTTGTTGTTGTTCTCTGTGTGTGTGTGTGTGTGTGTGTGTGTGTGTGTGTGTGTGTGTGTGTGTGTGTGTGTGTGTGTGTGTGTGTGTGTGTTGCCTCTTTAATCTTCTTAGCCTGAGTAGTTGCTTACAATTCTGACTGGGTGACTTCACAACAGGCCCAAACTTACAGCTGAGGTCTTTTTTTATTTTAGTCAGTGGGTCTTGCCTCCACTTTCATCCAGGCTACACTGAGCTGTTGTCACTTCAGAATTAGACAGGTTGAGTCAAGAAAGTATTTGACATTTTATAAAGTGCCTGGTATCAGAAACTGGTCTTGTCATATGTCAGAAACCGTTTTTGTTTATTTTTATTGCCTCATATCCATCTTATCTTTGATCTGTCGTCAAGCTGGATAAAGAAACTTTCACTTAAAGGAGTGACTGACCCGGTGACCTAAAGCGACTGCTGTATTTCACACAAAATTAGATTACATTTTACAGCAGTATTGTCTCTGTACTCCATATATTCATTAAGTTGGATCATTGTAAGATAAAAGATAAAGTCCACTTTAGCTTGCAAAGTACAGAAAGTAAATACATAGTTATTCTAACTGATGTGACTTTATACATGCTCTCTGCAACTATTAGGTCACTTTTTCTCAATGTATTTTTTGAGCAGATTTGTATTTAATGATTTATTTTTTATTTGTATTCTATTCAAATGCATTTATGACAAAGTTGAGAGGTGAAATGAGAGGATGAAGAGATCAGGTCTGATATAATGCAACAAAGGTCACTCGGGTGGACTCGAACCAGAGATGTTGCCTTTCATGGTCTGCGCCTTAAGTAGCAGGGAATGTATATATAATATATTTTAATTTGATCCTGGTCATATGTCATGTATTGTGATCTGCAGGGACAAGGGTGGAGAATACACAAGGTGTCGTGCAGCACGTTGTCACGTCTTTCAGACGAGCTTTGTGTGTTGACTGGACGCTCCTGGTAACGGGTTGCACGTCCTGTGCACCGCGCCGTCGACAAGAGCCGGGCCGGTTAATACGCGCGTTCTCCACCCATCCTAGAATATTGAATCAAGTCTGCGAACGTCAGTCCGTCCTCAGGCGGGGGTTCAGACGGAGGATGGGTGGATGAAGGCAGGCAGGGGTCACTGGGTCGGGTCAGTCCTGGGTCATGGCTGTCGACGGCACGTCCACCATCCATTGTCTTCATGGTGTGAGTGTGAAGAGGGCTGCTGAAATGTTGTGGGTGTGGGTGTGGGTGTGGGTGTGGGTGGGTGGGTGGGTGGGTGGGTGTGTGTGTGTGTGTGTGTGTGTGTTCTGAATTTGCATTTCCTTGTGTTCATGTATGTTTGTTTGTCATCCACCTTATGTCTTGCGCCGTGTGTTTGTTTCTGTTTCTGTGTGTCCAAAGATTAGCTGTGTTTGTCTCTGTGTGTGTGTGTGTGTGTGTGTGTGTGTGTGTGTGTGTGTGTGTGTGTGTGTGTGTGTGTGTGTGTGTGTGTGTGTGTGTGTGTGTGTGCGCGTGCGTGTGCGCACGCGCCTGTTGTCTCAGAGTTGATCTCTGGCTGGCCTATGGTTCCCCAGACAGTCTGGTTGTAATGGCAGATGATGTCATGGCATGAATCACAAACAGTGACACATGCTCGGGTATAATAACAAGCCCCACCCCCACCTTGCCACCACGCGCACAGACACACAGGCAAGAAAGCCACATTACCTGCAACCTGAGCCTGATGCAGCCCCTTATACACAGCCAGGAGAATAATCAATTGAATTAGAAATGTTAACCCTGTATTAACACTGTCCGGCCTCTATTATTACCTCCAACTTTTCTGTGTGTGTGTGTGTGTGTGTGTGTGTGTGTGTGTGTGTGTGTGTGTGTGTGTGTGTGTGTGTGTGTGTGTGTGTGTGTGTGTGTGTGTGTGTGTGTCAGCTGAAACGTGCAGGATTTTAGTTTTACTACAGTGCAAGCTGAGTAAAAAGGTGACCTGTACCTCTTCATTACACATAATACAATGAGTAACTACACAGTTTCTGAAATATCTTTTCATATATGCATCAGCTCCTTGCTACAGTTTCCATGACTGGCCAAACTCTTTTGATGATGTTGCACTTTTTGGGTAATAACATCTTCTTTTTGAGGTAAAATGTCCACGGTTCGGAGATTTGGAGAAATGCTGTGTGTGCTTTTCCATTTGAACGATTAGATTTTCCCCCTTAACTTTCACTTGTGAGCTACACAGTCTGCTCTATTGTTTTCTGTCAGAGCTCATTATTTCAGCGCGTTGCGGCTGAGCATGTTCTACAATGTTATGTTTAAGATACTGTGCTAATGTACAGTAACTAATACAATCGTATTCTTGAAATATTTGTTAATGCATGACCCAGATCAGGTTAAACACTTAAAATATAAAGGCTAAAATGTGCATGATAATATGTATTTAATACTCTTTAAGCAAAGTCTTGTTTTATCCTTCTGACAGTTTAGTAAGTTCTTTGATCAGTTTTAGAAAATTACATTTAACCCCTTCTGCTCTGTGTGTGCTCTGCTTTGCTTCAAATGGAGACACTTGTATACGACGGCAATTAAACCGTTATCATCCATAAACCTGTTGATCGATTTCTTCCTCTTATTCTTTTTATTGTTTCGTACATGTCCAAAAATATATAAATAAATAAACAAAAACCTAATTTTATTTAATTCACAACAATATAAAACTGAAAAAAGCCTCAAATTGAAGCTACAACAATTTGTTGATTATTCAATTAGTCAACTATTGTGATAAACATTAACTGTTGCTAATTTGCATTCCAGGCTTTTAAAGCATAAAACACTCTAATGCATGCATAGAGACAAACAAATCTGCAGATTATTGATAGTTAAGATAATCAAAATCACAGCCCTATATTGAATTATCATGTTTCAGAAGCTATATGTAAGCGCGACTTTAACAAGTAAATAACATCAAAGTTGTTCTCAGCAGATCAATTAATCAGCTATTTGTTTCATCACTTGTTTAACTGTTGACAGTTTTTGGTCCATTTTTTTAAGGAAAGCCCTTCTCTGTGATTTTTATTGACAATGGCAGTTGGTTCATTCATGGATCAGTTTCTGCTCAGTAGGTGGTCTTCTTGCTAGACATGGATACACAAATGTTTCTATAAGAATCTGAGGTTAAACATCAGCCAGGTGGTTTTTTTTTTTCTTTGGTAGTTTTTGTCAGTAAGTGGATCCTGGCTTTGCCTCCTCTGACTTTGGCTCCGCTCCAGTCGGTTTGTAGTACGCGTACTGCTGCTGCTGCCTCCTCGTACAAGTACATCAATACCTCTGTCTGCTTCTATGATCTGCTCTCCCCCGGGGGCTTTGCTCTGTGTGGGTAGAGAGCAAGGCATTGGGGGGTGGAGGGGGTTGGAGGGAGGGAGGGATGGACGGACGGACGGGTGAGGGGGGGTGAGCAATGGGACTTCCTGTACACTTTCTCTGCCTTTCTCTTCTTAATGGAACTGACCCATGAAACTGAACACCTTAACATGGCACAGAAGGATGTGCATGAAAGCTCACATATGATCAAGAGACTGCTCGTTTTAAAGTCTTTGCATACATGCAGTGGTAGAGTGGGAAATATTATTTATTTATTTATTTATATATATATATATATATATATATATATAGTTTTTGTTTTAATTGACCAATTGTTTCATCTATAGAATGTCATAATAGCCCAAGGGGATGTCTTTAAATTGATTGTATTGTCTGATAAATAGCCAAAAAAACTAAAGATAAATTTACAATCAGGCGGCCCGTGACAATTTATACCATGAGACAATTTTACATATATACAAAAATAAATGTCTACTCCAGCAAATAACAAATATTTTCATTATTGATTAGTTTGCCCATTATTTTCTGGATTTAATAGGTTCATCTTTTTAGTAAAATGTCAGAAAAGGGTGAAATATGCTGTATTCACTTCACCATTATATGTAAAATAGGAAAAGAAGTAAATCCTCTTAATTTAGAAGCTAGAACCAGCAAATATTTGGCATTTTTGCTGGAAAATTGACAAAAACAATGATTCAATGATCAATATAGTTGCTGATTATTTATCAACAAACACAGTAATTGACATTTGGTTCCAGGTAATTATCCCTTTAACATGTATGATTTCCATCAATGTGCTGAAGTGCTCTGATGTGTCAGGTATTTAATATGCTGGATTAGCCAAAAATATACATTTCATATAGTTAAGTATTTATTAAAAACTTCTCAATTGATTTTCCTTATAATGTTGCAATGTGAAAATATACTGTATATTTTATTTTGATTTGAAATGACCTCTTATTGTAATCACAACTGAAACAAGTTGTTTATTATTCGGTTACTTGATTTGAATCATTTTGATAAGCAAACATTATGCCTGTATTCTTAGTCTTCTGTGATTGCAAACTTTAAATTATTTATTACTACATTTTATGATGCACTAAACAATGAATTGAGAAAATAATCAACTGATAAATCGATACTGAAAATAATTGGTGCACATTCACAGTAATGAGGGAAGATGTTTGGAATTCACCTGCTGTCGTGCTTCTGCAGCAGAAAAGCAGTTTCTCTGGTGTCTCTTGTTGTCTCTGATGTTTTGAGTGCTTTCCAAATTCAGGAGTTCCCCTGCTGTTTTTCCACTCGGTTGCTTTCACTTTGCTTGCGCTTACTTCAATGTCCGCCGCCAACTATATTAGAGCATGCTGCCTCCATCACCCATTAGGATCACGTTTCAGTGGTACTGTAAATACTCTGAGCAGCAGTCATACCTGCACATGGCCCCGCTCTGCATTCACTCCTCAATTTAGACGTCGTCATCAAGCAGAGCTGACAGCTTCACCGAGAGCAGCTCATAGTGTCATTTCAAACTGTCAGTCAGGAACATTGATTCTTAAATGCTTTCTATAGAAGTGTAATTAATGAATTAGCCATGCAGGCAAGGCTGCAACTAATGATTATTTTATTATCCATTAGTCTGACAATTATTTGATTTGTTTGGTTGAGAAAAAGTTACAATTTCCAGTCCAAAGTGACACGTTTAAATGTCTTATTGTTCAACCAACAATCCAAAACACAAAGATATACAGTTTAATATTGTATAAGGCTTAGACAGCTATAACTTATTTATATTTTAGGAACTGGTACTACTCAATTGTTGTCACACTCCCCCCCCCCCCCGCCATAAAAGACTTAAATGATTACATGAATGTCAATTTTATTATCGATTTAATCCAAATCCCAAAGATATTCAGCTCATTAATATAAAAAACCCCTAAGAAATACAGAAAATATTGGCATGTTAGAAGCTGGAACCAGTGAATTTTGGGGGATTTTTGCTTGAAAATTTGACTTCAGACAATCTAAAATGATCACATTTATTGCAGATTATTTTTCTATTAATTTACTAATTGTTTGAGCTCTACAAGCAGGAACAAAGTCTGTACCGACTTGTGTCAGCAGCTCATTTGGTACCCTTACAACAGTTGCATGTATTGTATTTGAATTCACTTTCAGTCAAGTTAGGTTGAGATTAGTGTACTTTTGTCGCCCCGTGTCTCATCCTGACATTGTTGCAGATAGACGACACTTGTTGGACGTGGGCCTCTCGCAAACGGGCCAACTATTCTGTGAATGGAGTCGAGGGAAACCCCCGTACTTTCAGTGCCGTGACTCACCGCTCCTGGTGTCCTGTGGAATTTGGTCAAGTGCCTATTTGCGGTCGAGAGAATATATCTCACAACCTACTTCTGCTTTGAAGTCTAATTTTTTCCGCGTAGAGTTTATACTTGTGGCTTATTTATAACTGTTAAGTCTTGTGAGTGTGCATCAAAACAGAAATGACGTAAACGAGACTTCACATTTTCCATCTCTTAAATTAAGAAGCATCTGAATGTAGTTAATGAATCATAATTTGAATCCAAAACAGATCTTGAGGAGCTAGGGGGTCTTTTATAAAGCCCTAAGTGAGAATTTCACCTTTAAATTCACCCGATGGCCTTAGACTTGAGACCGAGGGGACATCCTGCCCGTCACTGCGTCTCTGTGATGTCAGAGCACAAGAATGCATAAAGCTTGGCCTGCGTTGACCTTTTAACTCTCCTCTCACATTCCTAAATCCGGGGGCAACGTTTTGTCATCATAATGCCCCACTTTACTATATGCCAGGGTAATTCCATCACTAGCATGTGAACAGGCCTGGCTTCAGTGAGTGCATAGTAAATGTTAGTCTGTCTGTGTATCCACCGCTCTCCTCTCGTTCTCTCTCAGCCCTTTTTTTTTCTTCTCCTCTCCCCCTCTAAGTCTGCTTTGGGTGCTATAATAGTATCTCAACTGACAGCATTCCTGCGAGAGGGCACGGCCCGAATGACGACAACTTTTGGGAGGTGGGAGGGTGGGAAGGGGGGGGGGGGGGGGTGTTCATGTCTTCCACTTGTAGACCTGGTGAAGCCACACCTTCTCTGCTGTTTGCACCTAAAACCACACCTTCTGTTTGGCTGGTTCCACCCTCAGGAGTCCCACAACGAGACCTTTTTAAACGCATATCTCATTCCGTTTATATGGAGATAATATTTGTTGACAGATTTATTGTTTTAGAAGTGTCTTTCAGCCTAATTTGAGGCTGAATATTTGCCTTGAGTAGATTTATCGGTGGTGTGCAGCCAGATTTCACACACAGTTGCTGGTGGATTTGTGGGCTTTGGCCCAAAAGTGACAAATCTTGTATACTTTATATTACAGCAGAGCAAACTTCACGTGTTTCATATGTTTTCTATTAGTTTCCTGCCTTCCAGGCAGCCGCTTTTACTCACTTTACTTAGTACGATAAGAAAATTACCAGCTATAATGAAAATGAAAATGATGTATGATTTGTAGTTATTGGCTGAAACATGGGAAAACCACCAATATATCCAAGATATGGTGTTTGGGTTCTCTTAGTCGCTGCCTGTACTTGCTGCTTTGACGCCATTGAATGTGACCTGAGCCTAATTTAGGTGCATCATACCAGGTGTTGTAATCAGTTTCACATATTACACAGTTTCAGTCGAGATCATGTGAGCGGTGCAGAAGAAAGACGTTTTTATTCTCTTAGTGAAGGCGATGAAAACCAATAACTCCAGTTTTGGAGTTACAGGATGCTTTTGCCTCATTCTCGCTGCCTCTCATCTCTTCTCATACGTTTGTGTCTTCGCATTCAGGTTCAGAAGCAGGTCCACCCGAACCTCATGGCGAAGGAGGACGCCCTGCAGCACATCGAGGAGCTGATCCTGCAGCTGCTCAGCATGCTGTGTGTGGCCCAGCCTCGCTCCGTGCAGGACGTAGAGGTAAGCCTCTGACTATTCATGATGAGTTGGAAATTGACAAAATGCAATTTAGGAAGCACGTGCTACCACAGCAGCATTCCACGTAACTAATTGAATACTTGCAGCTTTCAATCACCTTAATGCTTCCAAATTGATCATGTGTTAAGAGAGTAATTTTCCTTTTTTCCAGGAACGTGTCCAGAAAACTTTCCCCCACCCGATAGATAAGTGGGCGATTGCCGACGCCCAGTCGGCTATTGAGAAACGCAAGAGGAGAAACCCTTTACTTCTCCCTGTGGACAAGATACACCCACTGCTGAAGGTAAAGACTCCTGAAGACCACAACAGTTTCTCTAACAGTCACATAAAGATAAACACTCCCAAAATCCTGCATTTTTACAGCCACATTATTTAGGTTGAAAGGCGTGTTTCGGTTCACAGAATCTAGACGGTAGCCGGGTTCACGATCTCATTAGATGTCGTTAACTCTGACGCAAGTGCCAGAAAGTTACGGCAGTCGCTGGGAAATATTTGTAATCCAATTTATTTTGCTGTTTTGACAGCTTGGTTCAGACCAGACTCCTGACCCGTCTCCTGCCTCAGCACCGCGACATGCAATACCTCAGCCACCCACACATTTTACCAATTAGTTCTGCAACCCAACACAAGATCCACGGCCCGACACTAAAAATCCTATAATAACCATTCCCTGTTCAAATGATTTGGTCAGGCGGCACGTTTGAAGTGATCTTTTTGGCCGTCATACATTCAAAACAAAGATAATATTTTAAAAAACAAAGATAATTCAGGAAATACTTTTAACGTGCTTGTTGATTGAATCGGCTCTCATATTCCAGATGGTGCAGAATGGAGAGCTGACACACAAGCAATCCAAGTATTAAAACATTAAATTATTTTAATTTTAATTTTATCTTAATAGCCTTTTTGCCTATTCATTATTTTAATCTGTTTATTTTCATTCGACCAGCATGTTCTTTGTTTTACCCAGAACTAAACCTGGAAATATAATTAAGACAGAATACCACCTGTGAATCACCTTTATTTTTACGGGTCACTCTGCAGGTACCTGACCCGATGCAGGACTCTGGTTCAGGTCTGGTCTGGTCCTTCATGCAGGCTCAGACAGATACTAGGAATCATTTTGAACTGCTGTTTAACCCATGTTGAATACTTACTACGTTGTTTTTCTATTTTTTCCCCCCCAACAGGAGGTTTTGGGCTATAAAGTGGACTACCATGTTTCCCTGTACATCGTGGCTGTGCTTGAATACATATCAGCAGACATACTGAAACTGGCGGGCAACTACGTCGGCAACATTCGTCACTATGAAATCAGCCAGCAGGACATCAAGGTGTCCATGTGTGCAGACAAGGTGAGAATACGTGAGGGAAAGAAAAGCTGACACCCAGTTTGATGGATGCAGGTTTTGGGCGTGTGTGAAACGTCATACAGGACAATGGCTTTGACCCTTGATTCATCGTTTCCCGTTATTTGTTTCCAGGTGTTGATGGACATGTTTGACCAGGAGGAGGACATCGGCTTGATGTCTCAGTGCACAGAGGAGCCATCGTCCTCCGGGGAGCTCACGTATGACGACCTGGTGAGGCTTGAAATCGCAGAGGAGCGGCAATACCTGCGAGAGCTCGACCTCATCATCAAAGTGTTCCGCCAGCACTTCCTGTCCAACCCGAAAATCTTCACGCCTCAGGTGAGGAAGACCTGCACAGTGAATTCAAAAGATGTCAAAATTGCGATATGTCTTATAATACCTGGAATACAGACTAAAATTGAATCATCACCATCCTATTTTCACACATTGTTTTCCCATTTGCTGACAAGGAGTTTCATCAGCTACTAAAACCACTAGTTAGCACAGTGGACAGTAGTAATCGACTGTATATTTAGTTTTTATTAGAATCATTCGTTATTCATGATGTGGTGCCACCATGCATCATTTTGCCTTTTTAGTTGTCACAGTAGGAGCCCACATACTCCACTATTCTATTGCTGCAATACGTTTAGGTTAACTTGTGACGCTACTGTTGATAATCACATAGAACTTTCTGTATATATATATATTTAATAATGAATGTGTTTTTTCTGTGAAGGCAGACGTAGGTTACTGTGAAACAACCACAGGAAATGCCGACAAGATAAGATATTCCTTTATTAGTCCTGCAGCGGGGAAATTACGCGAGCACAGTCAGCTAATAAAAGCTTGACTTGTCACTCTGTAAAGTTTATCTTGAAAAATATATATATTTAAAATATATATTTTTCAGGTAATATCGTTTGAAACATAAAAATGAATTATCACCTCTTTGAAAGCTTGATAAAGGAGAGCAGATCAGAAAATAATGATGAACTTTTTACTTTTTACAACAGCTCAACGCTGTTTATAGGATTGGTAATATACTACACCAGTAACTCTAGATGTTTCTTATTAAACAAGTGTAAAATAATGGCTGATCCACAATGTTAGTATTGGATTACAAATGGATTCAGCACAGCTGTTGTGCTGAATACAGTAGCTGCTGCCAGCTCACTCTGAAGCCAGCTTTTTAACAACAAGTTAAGTTCACTAACTGTGAACCTAATTACAAAGCAATTTCAGCCAAATCCAGCGTAAGAACATTTAAAGATTACAACTGAAACTCTAATCGGCTAACTGGTAATCAGCATCAGGAAGCACTTTGAAATACCCAAACAGATTTTACAGTTATGTTATTAAACCTGGAGAAGAGACAGCCTGACTTTATTTTTCCACTTTCCCTTTAAATGTTGCTTTGATTTGTTCTGTCTGCACACTGCAGACAGAACAAATACCAAATTACTCTCTAATCTTTTATCTGAGATAACAGACGTTTGTCTTTTCTGATCGACGACCAGCCAGAGAAATCATCCTGCATGCAGAACGTTGGAACGGACAATGTGTCCGTGTCTGCTTTGTACCATCTCCTGAGACACCGCCCATGCTCTCTGACCCCTCCAGTAAATACACATTGGTATCTGTCACAGAAGGTTAACCAAAGAAACAAATTACCAATTACATGTTGTCTAATATGGCAATTAAGTGCACCGAGTTCTCCGGAACAGAAAGGAAAACGTATGAGTAAGGAGTTGAACAGCGGGTCTATGGGTTGAGAGGAAGTGAATGGAAATTTGAGTGTAATGGGTTGCTGTGGCTTTGCATATTTTGGGTTGGGTAATTTGCGGTATGATTTGGGTGAGGAGGATAAACCTTTGTGAGGCCCAGTGGAATGCAGAACATGTAATTATGCTGAGACAGGAACAACATCTGCAGCCCTCGCCAAAATAACCTCAATTATGTCTGTTGAAACGCAGCGTAATCTGAAATTACTCGGGAGATGTCAAGAAAGTGTTACGGTCAAATAATGACAGGACCGAACTTCTATTCAGACTTTAGCAGTCGATAATCACTCGCTGCTATTTTAGGGCTCTCGTCTGCTTGAATAATGATTCCCTTAAAGCATGTTGTTGTTTAGTGCTCACTCCCAACACTATTTTTTTTTTTAAGGCCATGTTTATCTAAGAGAGGGAGGCCGGGAATGGGAGCTCTTTCAGCAACACCTTGCGACACGCTCCTCTGGTTAAACACCTTCAGTGTGTTTACATGCGCTTCACTTCCCTCGTTATTGTCAGCTTCCCGTGGTAAGAGGATTTCTGAAGTGTAAAGGAAAATAGTCGCACACCTGTGGCCGCGATGCAAAACATATTCAATAATTTACCAAAGTTTCGACATGGCCTTAAACATTAATGGTGGCGCTAGTAATTTTTACCTCTTTATTATCAAACTATTACCCCACTATTACCATGTTATTACCGAGCTGTAATGTGAAGTGTTTATCATGTCTGTGTTTTTAAATTTGATTGAGTAATGACTCTGAGAAGGAGAACGAATTTTGATTGAAATTGTTGAAATAGGGCACTAAAGGTTTTCGAACAACTTCTTTATCATGTATATGATCATGACCGTGAAGCAGGTTAATACAGCAGATAAGAGATGTAGTCTTTTTCTTTATCATGGCTCCTACATTACCCACAATGCAACTCAAATCAGCCTGTAAACAGTCTCAGTGGAGTTCCCCCTTTTTTAAGAGTAGAAAGAGGTAAGTAGGGTAATTAATCCCTCTCCCTGCAGCAGACTCTCCGGGTTGGTTTACGGATTCAGTCCTACCTCTCCAACCTTTTCATTAACTTCCCTGATGTTGTGCAGGATGTGGAGGTGATCTTCAGTAACATCCTGGACATCCACGAGCTGACGGTGAAGCTGCTCGGACTGATCGAGGATGCCGTGGAGATGACGGCTGATGGTAGCCCTCATCCGCTGGTGGGCAGCTGCTTTGAAGATCTAGCAGAGGTACGAATCCCACCGACCTGAAAAACCTTCAAACTCATTAGTTCCAGATGTGTGTTGCCAAACGTTTTAACCCAATTTGAATTGTGACGTGTATACAAATGGATGAAAATCACGCTGGTTTCCACAGGTTGAGATTTTATTTGTGATAGTAAAAAATGACACCAAAGTCTGTTTACGTTCCATTAAAAGCAAAATGTTCACTGCCGTAAACTAGCAGCTCATTAACTAATACTCTTTAAATACGGGCAGCTAATGTTGAACATGGGATATTAGCTTGTATCTGACGTACCGCTTGCAGCCGAGCATCCTTATCGCAGTGTGAGAACACGGTCAGGTGGTACGTCGTAGACGTTAACTGTTGAGTTATTCTGTCCTCGTCTGTAGGAGCAGGCGTTCGACCCCTACGAGACCCTGTCTCAGGATATCCTCAGTAAGGATTTCCACGAGCACTTCAACAACCTGATGGCGCGGTCAACCGCCGGCCTCTACTTCCAGGTAAGATGTTCAGTCATCTGGGCTCGTTTAGGAAATACAATACAGAAAAGTCGATAGTTTGTTATTATTAGTATTAGTAGTAAGTATTCAAATCATGATCCACATTTGGGGGACATGTCATGAGTAATCTTCAAGAATAAGGTGTGTGTGTGTGTGTGTGTGTGTGTGTGTGTGTGTGTGTGTGTGTGTGTGTGTGTGTGTGTGTGTGTGTGTGTGTGTGTGTGTGTGTGTGTGTGTGTGTGTGTGTGTGTGTGTGTGTGTATATATCCTGATTTAGTCATTTTGTCCATTGCACTTATAGTTCTATTGTCGTTAATGAGAAGTTATGTTGGCTAATGTACACTGAATATTTCAGTTATTCAAATTCAATAAAACTAAATAACGGTGTACACTGTAGTCTAGCTGGTCGATTTCCTTTTAGAGGTATTAAAAAGGTCAATCAATAATATGTAATATAAAATATTTAAAAGAAAATGTTTAGAAACTCTCCATTTCTTATGTGTGCTTGGAAGTAATTAACACTTTAATGGTTGATATTAACTTCAATTATTTTTTGTCTTGGTATAATTTTTTAACATTTAATTACCATGACTTTAAATTCACAGCCATTAAAGCCGTTATGTGTCCCGTCCATTCCTGTCATTCGCAAATGTAAACTTTCTTATAAAGGAAAAAAAGCCATGAACCTGAAAAGGTTTGTTTTTAAATATGAAGCCATAAGTGGGTCATTTATGTGTTTCCACCAAGCAAACAGTACTTGAATATTTGTTCCTGTTTTGCTTTGAAGTGAACCTGGTGGAATTCCTCCCGATATCGTTTGAGGGCATGTCATGACATATCCAGCGTCCTGTGTACAGTTTATTCACTGCTGCCGCATTGTTTTATTTGGACATTCTTCACAAGAATAGCATTGAATTATGCTCAATGGGGTGCAGCTCGGCAGCCTTTGAAGATGAAATATTTTGCTGGTGTTTTCTCAGGCCAAAGACCAGCGAGTCTGACCGTTCACATGAAGCAGTGTTTTGGACGGTATTTACTGTATGAGGTGGTTTTCTGCTGCTCCTCTCGAGGTTCTTCACGCCAACCTGTCATTTTGAATGGATATGAAGATATTTTGTTAATAGACGTACCGTACATCTTCCTGCTCCGTTGTAGTAACGCCACAAACACTGCTGCTGACCGACCGTCCTGCAGCGCTACTCTACCTCAGGTTGAGGCCTCGCTGTGTTTACCCTCAAACCACCATTCTAACCCCAGTTAGATCAACACTGATGGCACTGTCCTCTGATTGCCCACACCCACTGTTTATTTTCATGTACTCATTGTAAGAGAGTGGGGGAAAGGGCACAGGAGTTAAAAATACAGCTTTGTTTCTGCACTGTATAGCACCGCTGTATTCGTTTAGAAACACCTTGTATTGTTTCGCTTGCTATTTTTCTTGAAGGCCACAACGGTGTATAACCTGAGGTAGACATGTTGTCTTAGTTGACTCATTAGAACTGTCTTGACGTACCAATATTTATTTATTTATTTATGTATTCTAGATACAGCTGATGAATTGATTAGTTGATTAATTCATTGTTTTGTCTGACCAATCGTCCAAACCCTAAAGACGAAGAAAATGGTGAAAAATGCCATCACATTTCCCGACTGATTGTTTTTCTTCGTCTTCGAAAAGTTTCTTTTGTTCACTCGCATTATGTCATTATGAGGGAAATCTATTTCAGAGGACTGACCAAATAAATATATTTTGTAAGAAGAGACAAAGGTTGTCAAAGGACAATCATACAAACCAGAGAAAACCATCAAGTAGTCACATTTAAGAAGCTGGAGCCACTGATTGCCTCCCCCCCGCATTACTTAAAAGATTAATTGAAATTTAAAACAAAAAATAGCAGAATAAACTTGGTTAACTTATCAGCTTTACAATCCACAGATTTTGATTTGTCCTGGTCAAAAGAAGATATCTATTGTGGTGCTTTATAAATCAATTTTGCTAGGCTTGTGTGTGTGTGTGTGTGTGTGTGTGTGTGTGTGTGTGTGTGTGTGTGTGTGTGTGTGTGTGTGTGTGTGTGTGTGTGTGTGTGTGTGTGTGTGTGTGTGTGTGTGTGTGTGTGTGTGTGTGTTCCAGTGGCAGATGGTGTAATGGTGTCTCTCCACCAGCCTCCCCTCTAACCCCACACACACCTTCCACCCTCTTCATCAAGCTGACCGTGTTTCTGCACCGTTGGCTCATCTTATTTAAGCTTCTCTCACTTTGTGTTTCATCTCCGACCCGATGGCTGTTTGTCTCCTCGTCTCCTCTCTTTATTTTTATTTTTTTTTAACAACATGACCCGTCACATGCACGCTGTCCTCCACAGCACCTGGTCTGAATGCATCCATATTACCAGGTTTGCTGTAGTGCAGATTGAACCCCTGGTAGTATCATTCTCAGCTCTTCTGCTCTGCCTCTTCAGCTTTTGTCTCTTTGCACGTACCTCATCTTCCTCACTCCATCCTTCTTGACTTCCTCCCTCCCCTCCCCGTTCTCTGTCAGATGGATGTGTCTGTCGAGCACTCAGCCCCTGCAGTCTGCAGCGTCTGGTATTGTGGGTAAATTACATCGCCTTTTAAAAATAGAACAGGCAGCCACACTGCGGGCCATTTTTCTCCTGGGGAGGAGGAAGAAGAGGAAGAAGAAGAGGAGGTGGTGGAGGAGGTGGGGGGGCTGGTGGCCCAAGGCGCTTTTCATGTTGAAAATAAGCTGTGAATTAAGACGGCAAAAGACCCACGACTTGGGTTCAAGCAGCCCTGTGCCTCTGTAAAACGGGAACATGTTGTTCTCATAGTTGTTCTGTACCGTATTCTTACTGCACCGTGTGTTTATATTTAGGCTGCCGTCACAAGGATGCGTGCTCCTGTAGAGACTTGTTTTAACACGTCATCCAACTCCATATCAACTTTATTTCTTCTTTACCTGCTCGGATCAGGTGGCCTTCACATTAAGCTGAGATCTCTTTGAAATTTCCGTGTAGTTCTGGATCTAAACACAGATTGTTGTTGTGTAAAAGAAGCTACATTGGCTCATAATGCAGTTTGTACATAAACACTATTTTTGGCAAGAATAACTCAAATTTAGCTGTTAAAACCTTCAGAACGAAACTCAACACAAAGCAGCTTAGATTAAGCTAACAAAGTGACTTGCATGTCATTAGCATCACATCTAGATTTCACTATATTCTCCCATCTTGAGGAACAAAATTGTTTTGATTATTTCAAATTGAAAGTTCACCACCTTTACTTTAACTTTATACTTTCTCAGTGTACTCTTTCATTCAGTATTCAATTAATCCTAACTATAGTTGGACATTTTTGGAGATATCCTGATTCTTGAGAGTTTAGATCAGAAGATTAATACCATCCTCAAATATTGAGCTTGAGCTAGTGGCCATTTAGCTTAGCATAAACACTTGAAGCAAATTTGAGTGACATGGCTTTGTTGATTTCCTGTGTAGTTTTTAAAAACAGCTACATTTTCGGTTCATCGCAGCCTGTTTGAAACAAATGCTTACTTTACTTTTTGCCAAAAGCACACACTTTAAAATGCATCGCACCAGTATTGCGACCCAATCAAGCTAAAAAGATTCTGCTGCTGATTATGACGCATCTAAATGTGTCGTTCTAATGCTCGCAGGCGATTTGTAAAGCTGCAGGATGCTGACGTATCAATAACATGATCTAAACTTAGGTCATTGTTCCCCCGGCTGTCCATCAGCGTGCGTCAGGCAGCTGATGTCTTTTTCTTTTCCGTGCACACAGAGCCTCTTCATCTCCTCCCCACGCAGACAGCGTGGCCGCTGCTGTGGAGTCTGAGTAGTAGCGTATTGATTGTGCGTCGTCTATCAGGGGAACGGGAGGTTTAAATGGATGCTGTGACGGCCTCCTCTCCGGTTACCCTGAAGCCTTTACTCGGTCAGCCGCTGCTCCCTCCATCACTCGTCAGCCTGCAGCCTCTTCAGCCTCATTTATGTTCTGAAACGTACGCTTTTTAGTTTAGCTCGTCTTCACAGTCCTCTTTTTGTCATGTGCAGTATTTTGTATGCATCATGGTGGACGATGTGAACATGTGAATAAAACCAGAAACACCTTTACAACGGCTTCTTCAGGGGCCACAATACACACGCGTCAGACAGGTTCAACACACATAAATTTAACATTAAAAGTTTCATATGAATTTGTATTTTTTTTATGTTTGTATCTTGGATGAGAAAAGACATTTGTTTTAAGCTTCTGAGAGAGAATCCATGATTTTGGACTTGGGGGTGTTGCGCTAAATGGTATTGACAATAACCAAAGTAACCAAAATATTGATATCATGTTAATAATAATGAAGCGCCTCTTTAATTATCTTTTTTATATACACAGTTTTGTTTACATTCTCTCCCTCTACTGCCCTACATTGATATTTTGAGTGTAATTAATTTTCCAAAAAAGAGATAAAAACGCACAATAAATATTATTTATATATATGTGTGTGTGTGCGTGTGCGTGCGTGCGTGTGTATATATATATATAATGTATGTGTATATATATATAATGTGTATGTGTGTGTATATATATATATATATATATATAATGTATGTGTATATATATAATGTGTATGTGTGTGTGTGTGTGTATATATATATATATATATATATATATATATGTGTGTGTGTATATATATATATATATATATATATATATATATATATATATATATATACATATATATATATATATATATACATATATATATATATATATATATATATATATATATACATATATATATATGTATATATGTATATATATATGTGTATATGTATATATGTATATGTATATATATATATGTATATATATATATGTATATGTATATATATATATGTGTATGTATATATGTATGTGTATATATATGTGTATATATATGTGTATATATATGTTACTGTGAATTCTTTTGGCCACAATTATTGTGACCGACCTATTTTCAACATGTTTTTTTTTTATAAATCACAATTCAATTTGTAAATAGGAACATTAGTTAATTTAAAAGTGCAGACCTCGCCATGGCTGTTTAATAAGTGAAACATAATGTGTGTATCCGCTCCATGATTCGGATCCACTCCAAAATTGAGTGTTTTTTTTCCTCGGCCCATTCTACACCCGTCCACCAGGTTTCATTCAAATCCGGCCAAAAGTTTTTCTGCAATCCCGCTGACAAACTAACCAACTAACCAAACCGGAAACATGAGCGGACTGAGTCTCTCTGTCACTTGCTGGTTGGGTTCAAATCTGTCAATAATGTCCGTCACTAACCGTTGGTCTGTGTCTCTGTGTCTCCAGTCAGTTGCAGAGGGCTTCAAAGAAGCAGTCCAGTATGTCCTCCCACAGCTGATGATGGTCCCAGTATACCACTGTATGCACTACTTTGAGCTGCTGCAGGTAGGCTCTAATGAGAGATGAGGTTGTTGTTCACTGTGGCTTCAGTTTTTCTAGAGTAATTGTTCAATTTTAGATATTTTTAGATATCTTAAGTCGGTTAGTCATTTTTTTTTAATGCTTTTTTGTGTTAACTTATTCTACATCTCAAATCTGACTAAAAGTTGACTAAGAATTTAAGTTCAGTTTAGGTTAAATTCCTTTTTAAAAGCAAAGTTTACACTTTTTACTTGCATTTCAACATGATGTTGATATTTGATTCTGTATCTGCTGAATGTAATGTATGTTATTGTATAAATGTTTTTCACAGCATGTTTTTGCTGTTTTTGACTTGTTACTGCAAGATAAGCACAGGTGTGAATGATGACATTAAAGAAGGCTCTATTTATTGTCACAGAGACATTTTGTAAACCACAACTCTGAAGTTGACTCAGCTAAATACGATGCCGTCATTGATGATGATATTAGTAACACCTGTGCAGTCCCTGCTATAACACATCTATAGAGTCTGCATTATGAAATACTGCAACATATCTGATGTCTGTGCTTTCTGGCGTTTTTTTGCAGCAACTTCAGGAGCGCAGTCAAGACCAAGATGACAGAGAGTGTCTGAAACAGGCGATCACTGCGCTGCTTAATCTCCAGTGTAGCGTGGAGCGCATCTATGCCAAGCACCAGCCTCGCCGTAAACCTGGGTACGCCACCTCTACTAACGTTTATAATGATTCATATTCATTCCGTCATTCTGTCTACATGTTGTTGACCAAATGGCAGAAAGTAGTTCTCAGTTAAACAGTTGTATCACAAACCTGCTTCCAGCAGCTGCAGGGGCTCAGACCCACTGTTAGAGGTGATATTTCAGTGGTTTCATGTTTGATGTTAGGCATTGATCTCTTTGGTTTTCGCTCCTCCCTCACAGTGAGCCCATGTACCGCCTGTACAGCAGGCAGGTTCGTAGCAAACAACTAGCCATCAAACGCATGAACGAGATTCAGAAGAGCATCGACGGCTGGGAGGGAAAAGACATCGGTCAGTGCTGCAGCGAGTTCATCCTGGAGGGGCCGCTTCTACGAGTCGGCGCCAAGCACGAGAGACACAACTTCCTGTTTGACGGCCTGATGATAAGTTGCAAGGCCAATCAGAGCTCACGGCTCCCGGGTTCGGGCAGCGGGGCGGAATACCGTCTGAAGGAGAAGTTTGTGCTGAGGAAGATCCGCATCGTGGATCGCGAGGACTCGGTGGACCTGCGGCACGCCTTTGAACTGATAGGAAAGGATGAAAACTGTGCCGTTTTCTGGGCACGGACAGAAGAGGAGAAGGCGGCGTGGATGGCGGGGCTGGTGACTCTGCAGTACCGCTCCACTTTGGATCGCATGTTGGACACGGTGCTGCAGCACGATGAGCAGGCGCATCCTCTAAGACTGCCCTCACCGGAGGTTTACCGCTTTGCCGTGCAGGACTCTGAAGAGAATATTGTGTTTGAGGACAAAGTGCAGAGCAAAACGGGCATCCCCATCATTAAGGCCGGCACAGTGGTCAAGCTTATAGAGAGGCTCACCTACCATATGTATGCTGGTAAGCTGCTGCAATAGATCCTCTAGTCAAGAGACATTTTAGATATTTCTCTTTAATTTTGCAAACTCTATTTATTTATTTATTTATTTTTGCAAAGATACATTGTGATGTGTATTGTCTGTTATCTAATCTGTTTCATCTGTTTGTAGATCCTAACTTTGTGCGCACGTTTCTTACAACATACCGATCATTCTGCAAACCACAAGAGCTCCTCGCCCTGCTGATAGACAGGTACGATTTAACCACAACGCTATTTTCATTGCTGTGGCTGATGGATATATTCCTATCTGAGCCGTAAGAACGATCTGTCTTCTTTTGGAGAATATATCACTCAGCGATGTGGTGTTGTGGGGTGCCCTGACATATTGGAATATCATATGTCTGATTGTTATTTTCCTCAGGATTGAGATCCCCGAGCCAGAACCGACTGAGGAGGACCGACAGGCTCTCTGGAACGGCGACCAGCCAATGGCGGCCGAGCTCCAGAGATTCCGGAAGGAATACGTGCAGCCGGTCCAACTCAGGTACGACAGTCTGAACGAAATTCAGACCGCGGCTGACCTTACTGCGGTTTTGCACTTGCACTAACATTATTGCAGTTTCACAAGTGTGTTGGAGAACTACAGTGGCCTTTAGGTAACATAAAAACGCAGAAGACGCTCACTTGAGCCAGTGTTTGGTTTGTCCGTTCTGGGCTACTGTACAAACATGGCGGTGGAAGTCGGCTGACTCTGTGAAAAGGACCGGCTCCTTATTTAGACATAAATGTCTTATTCTAAGCAAAGAAAACACAACGATTCTTAGTTTCAGGTGATCATGCACTAATGAAAACTAATGCACTTTATAACAAAATAAGAGCATGATGTAGGCGGGTTTATTGTTTGGCTCATCTTAAATCTGCGGTGGTCAACTTGTCAAATGATCAATGAAGGTTTAAAAAGTTTTTTTTACAGGTGGAATTATACAATTGGTTGCATAATAATGTTTTTGCTTTTAAAACTATTCCCTTGAGTCTCTAAACTTGTAGATGAAATGTAAAAAGTTGGTCTTCCATCTTTAGCTGCTTTCTTTTTATTTCCCAGCAAGGCCTTTCAAAAATGCCACAAAAGATTTCGTGAGTCTTTGTCTCCTGTTGTTGTTTGGCTCTTTCACATTCTCCTGTTAAGGCCTGAACGTTCTCAGCGAGCCACAGAATTACTTTAGCATTAGACTCTGTGTCCTTATAAGGAGTAAGAGAGTCAGGAATAGTCCCGTAAGTACCATTTTAAAAACTCCGAGCTTCTCGGTATCAGACTGCACCGCTGCTGCAGTTAAGAGCAGCTGTAATAAAATCCTTTAAACTTTAGTCATAGAAACAGTTAAAACACAAAGTGGGCAGTTGCACATTGTGATGTACAAGTGTTCTGGTCACGCATACGACATGTACTCTGTATCAACAGATAGTTATGAGGTGTCTGCGTTAGGGAACAGACATACATTATGAACAC
The DNA here is from genome assembly GCF_023349555.1 of Cebidichthys violaceus. Taxonomy (NCBI): domain Eukaryota; kingdom Metazoa; phylum Chordata; class Actinopteri; order Perciformes; family Stichaeidae; genus Cebidichthys; species Cebidichthys violaceus. Next base: position 1,824,403 of record NW_027176461.1, read on the forward strand.
TGATGATAATAATCCTTCAGTTTTTGAGCATGGATCGGGACAAAAATGAAAGGAAGTCTCCTTGAAGTTTGGGTGGTCTATTGTTATAAACATTACATTGTGATCCAGCAGTGTACTCAAAGTACATGAAAATACCTCTTCAGGCACAGCTTTTGAACTTTAAATCACACAAAAAATGTCCTGCTGTTTCTATTTTTAAATACTCTTTAAAAAAAGTGAACTGACAGGCTGAAGAATAAACACTGGCCAGCAGCCAGAAACAGTTCAATGAAGGAGTTTGTTTGCTAAATGTCTCTGTCGGTTAATCTACTATTTGGATTTCTTGGTTAATCTAAAATAAAAATAGAGAAGTAGTAAAGCTCCTTGGCAGTTTAATGGTTGCACGCCACTCAATTTTGGGGTGGCTGTGGCAGTTTGATCCCTGGCTCCTAATGTCCGAATGTATATATTTGACATTTATTATGAAGTTAATGTTTTTTACTTTAGTTTGTTTTTAACGACCGTAACATTTATGGTGCACATTCCAGCCGAGGACATGTTGGATGTACTTTTTTTTTCTCTGCCCTCTTTCCTGTCTGTCTTTTCTCCACCAAATGTCCACCAAAAAGCATAAAAAAAAGACTTGTAAAAATGTTGGGGGTGAACATGTTTCTTTCCTTTTTTTATTGTCAGTTTTACATAAATAGAAAAATATTTCAGTGTGCACACTTGTCCTTAAGTTCCCTACGAACACTTGCAATTGAAAGTGTGTGACATTCGTGTGCAGGACGATACATATAATTAATTAATACTGCCAACGTGTTTTTGTCTCTCAGGGTTCTCAACGTTTTCCGTCAGTGGGTCGAACATCATTTCTACGACTTTGAGAACGATCCAGAGCTGAGGAGTCGATTAGAGGAATACATCTCCAGCAAGATCCAGCTGAGAGGTCAGAACTACATACATGTTCAGACATTAACACCATTCAAGTATCTTTGCTAAAGCATTGTGAACATACAACATGCGTTTTATACATTGGGTTTTCTTTTTAGGCAAGTCGATGAGAAAGTGGGTTGAGTCGATCAATAAGATCATCAGGAGGAAGCTGCAGACGCAGTCAAACGGTGTTAGCCACAACATCACCTTCGAGAGCCCGCCTCCTCCCATCGAGTGGCACATCTGCAGAGCGGGCCAAGTGGACTCCTTTGACCTCATGACCCTTCATCCCATAGAGATCGCCCGGCAGCTGACTCTGCTCGAGTCAGAGCTGTACAGGTGACGGAGCCGTGGATGGAGAATGAATGAGTTTGTTTACACTCAAAGAAAACCGTACAAACGTATTCGGGTTAAATTGTTGTTTCCTTGTCTGTCTAAAAATACAAACTGTCTTCCTCAACAGAGCTGTCCGGCCGTCCGAGCTGGTCGGCAGCGTCTGGACCAAAGAGGACAAAGAGAAGAACTCGCCGAACTTGCTCCGCATGATCCGCCACACCACCAACCTCACACTGTGGTTCGAGAAGTGAGTCTTAAGGATTCAAATGTTTTATTCACGATAAAATGCAGAAAAGTCTTTGAAAGACAAAAAAACGATATATATGTAACTCTGTGTGTTTGTGTGTGTCGTTCCCAGGTGCATTGTAGAGACGTTGAACCTGGAGGAGAGGGCGGCGGTGTTATCGCGGGTCATTGAGATTCTGCAGGTTTTCCAGGAGCTCAACAACTTCAACGGCGTGCTGGAGGTGGTCAGTGCCATCAACTCTGTCCCAGTCTACAGGCTGGACCACACCTTCGAGGTGAGTGAACCTATTAAAGCAATCAGAAGAAACACTATCTTCATCAGAAAAGAATATTTCCCGATGTATTTTCACTTGCATTCTTTTTAATTTAAAGCATGCAGACTGTTGTTGTCGTTTGGCTTTATTCAGCCTTATTTAATTAGCTATTGAGAAATATCTGATCTTTATTGTTTTGACATGCATTTTAACCCAATACTGAGCTCAGAACATCATTAATGGGACTGTTCCTCCCTCCTGCTCCACAGGCAATACCAGAGAGGAAAAAGAAAATCCTGGAAGAGGCTGTGGAACTGAGCCAGGACCACTTTAAGAAGTACTTGGCTAAACTCAAGTCAATAAACCCACCCTGTGTGCCTTTTTTTGGTAAGTCTGTTATGGTGTTTTTTTATGTATTAAATGACCTGAGGGCCATTATTTATATTAAACCCAGTAGGAGTTTCAAGTTTCTTTATTCCTATATTGTTCTGCTGAACACCATCAAACTCATCTTCATCCTCAGGTATTTATTTAACCAACATCCTGAAGACGGAGGAAGGCAACCCAGACTTCCTCAAACGCCACGGCAAGGAGCTGATCAACTTCAGCAAGAGGAGGAAAGTAGCTGAAATCACAGGAGAGATCCAGCAGTATCAGAACCAGCCCTACTGTCTGAAGGTGGAGCACGAGATCAGGGTGAGTGCTCACTCTGATCATTTTCTCTTTCAACGTGTTTCGCAGAGCCTGAACTCAAAACGTCTCTTTTTGTTGTTGTTGTTGTTGTTGTTGTTGTTGTTGTGGTTGTGGTTGTGGCACAGAGGTTCTTCGAGAACCTGAACCCGATGGGCAACAGGAGCGAGAAGGAGTTTTACGACTACCTGTTCAAAATGTCTCTGGATATTGAGCCACGGAACTGCAGGCAGGCTACTCGATTCGTAAGTGACAACATATTAGTCTCTGTATTAAATAATGCTATTTGATAGCAATATATTTCTGATATTGTTAACCTTTTATCTAAAGCAGCTGAAATGAGTAACGGACCTGAAAGCTGTACTCTCCAGCTTTACTTGGTGACCGCTGCAAAAGGCTGACTTAATACTTTCGGTTAAACTGTGATATCAGTAGTATCAAGTCATGTTTTTATCGTTTAAAGAGTCAGTTAACCCCCCCCCCCCCCCCCCCCCCCCCCAAGAAAAAAACAAACATATTTTCTCACTTACTTTCAGGAATCTGCATGAAGGTGTCATTTTGTTTTCAGGTGCTCAAAACATCGAAAACATGAGCTTAAAGAATTCAACGGCAACTTCTCTTTCGGGAGACAATGTCCCATTGCTCTAAATACTCCACAGATCTCACACTTAAGGATTGTTTCTTTAGTTTTTCTAGGTGACAATTTAAGAAACTGGTGATATTTTAAACAAGTTTCAATCAGTTTCTTGTGGACAGAGATGTGGATAAACCCAAAAGTAGGCATGAACGGTGACGACAGGATACTCCTCTGTAATATAACCGGGCATACCAAAGTAGATGGGACAACTTTTTTCTCAAATCTTCACCGCTGCAGTGTTAACAAGACATTTGAAGACATTTTCAAGAAGCACTAGCTTCTGTCTTTTAGAGAAAGAGTTTGTTGTGTTGCTGATGAAGTTCTAACCGTTGAATGTTCTGTTTCTCGTCCTGCAGCCCAGGAAGACCATGTACACTCTGAAATCCCCTGGGATCCGGCCCGTGCGAACGTCTACCTCTGGCACCCCGAAGGGCCACCCCGTCCCCCTGGAGAGGGAGCCCCCGCATAAGATCACCTTCCGGAGTATCGCCGAGACCGAGCCGGAGACGTCGGCCTCGGTGCCCACCTCCCCGAACACGCCGACCCCTCCACAGTCGGCCTCCTCCGATCTCAGCTCCGTCTTCATGGATCACGACTTCAACAGCTCGTATGGCGGTGAGTTCAGCAGACGTCTTTTGTTCCCCTTCTTGAAAATCAGGAAGTGGTTTTTTTTTGCGCTTGGTCATGAGAGGGAAAGTTTCTCAACATGTCTATAAAAGTCAGTAAATATCTAAATTAGTTTCATGTTTACAGTGTTTTACAGATTGATCGCATTACATGACTTTCATGCACGTTAGTGAAGTAGTTTGTCCCACTGATTTTTATTATTGCAAAGAATAAACTTTAACTGTGGCTAAGTGGACTGTCCTTTTTCTGAGTAAGAGCTTGCACCTTTCAAATCAATCATCTTCTCCGTCTTTAAATTTTACAGGTAGCAACTCCATATTTGCAACTGTTCTTCTGCCGCCTTCAAGTGAGTGTGTGCTTTTCTGTTGTCAATGAAGTCGTTTTCTTCCTGATTGCTTTCTGCCTGACTGTCCCACGAATCATTCTTACACTCACTTTGTGATCAGTGTGCTGTGACTGTGAGCAGGGCCTGTTCTTGATCTCTTTATCCATACTGTATACGAGTGTCTCTTTCTTTTTCTCAGAGTTCCAGTCCGTGTCTTGCGGCAGCCTCCACCAGCTCGGGGAGGAGCTGCTGAAGCCTCCTCCTCTGCCGCCACGAAGGAAAGACGCAATGTCCGAAGCCAAAGTAAGAGCGGAGCGTCATTTCCCACCAATTATTCCCGTAATGACGACACCTTAAAGCTGGAGTGCGACACTTTTACATATAAATGAACGTCCGTTACATTCAGGCCCTTGCCAAATGAGTTTGCTGATTGAGCCTGGAGACTAAAGTTCCGTGCTCCAGTTTTAACTCGGTCTGATAGGGTTGAACATATTTGTGGTAAGTGCAAATAACAATAGAATTCCTTGAGGTGACAACTTGGAGTAAAGATTTATTTTAGGGTGTGTTTTGGCATTTGAAATGTATCACTAACTGTCCCAAAGGGGACACAATGATTCAAATGTATATCAGTTAAAGGGCTTGCACGCTGTCAAAAAAACTCAGTCGTAATGAATCCTGTTAATGAAAACCACCTGTACTCACAAATTACGCAATTAGATTACCATAAAGGACTACAGTTTTAGCTCATGGGGGTCACAACCCCAGGATGGGAACCACTACCCTACACGATATTCTAACCTTGTGTTTAGTAATGTTTAATAGTTCTTCATAATATAATCGTCTTTTGACACCATTCTGATCTGCGTGTCTCTCTGTCTCAGTTGAGCTCCAGGTCCGACAGCCCCCCAGCCATCCCTCCCCGGCTGCCCCCTCCTCTGCCCCGGATCCAACCTCGACCGCTGGTGTACAACGGCCCCCCCATGGACGGCCCCCTGCCCAGCCCTCCTCCTCCGCCACCCCGCGACCCTCAGCCCGACACGCCTCCCCCGGTGCCCCAGCGGCCCCCGGAGATCTTCATCAACTACCCCCTCAACATGCAGCCTTCCCCCGTGGGCCGATACCACTGGGACTTCAGCAGCTCCCCCAGCTCCCCCAACACCCCGCCCAGCACGCCGTCGCCCCGCATCCCCAGGCGCAGCTGCCCGCTCAGCGCCAGCCAGAACAGCCTCTACCCTCTTCCTGTTCCCATCACCGCTCCACCTGTCCCCCCACGCCACAACTCCAGCCCACAACTCCCCAAACTCCCACCAAAGACATACAAAAGGGAGCTGCTGCTGCAGCCGCCGCTACAAGGCCTCTCATTGGTGGAGAACACCGACAGCAGCCAGTGAGTCTGCATTGTTTTTTTTGTTTGTTTTTTAAAAACACCAAGAGGTTATCTTGAAATGCAAACTTCAAACTGTCTCCTGCAAACTAAGACACAGTGGACTCAAAGCTACTGATCAGAAAGAATAACACTGCTCCACACACTCTTAACTCCACCCCCCCCGTCCTCCGCATCGACCAATCACACCCCCGCTGTGCCTCTCAGGGGATCAGTAGCTCCGCCTTCATCATAAACCCTCTGTGCCAATGAGAAACCCTCACCGGTGTGCCAGCTAATAAACAACAAGGAGTTGAGTGTTTGTGTCTTTTTGTTCTACATGGAGCGGGACTGTTGCTCCTGATGAAAGTTCTCACCCCTCACACTCTTAACACTTGCCCCACGTCCCACTCCTCTGTCAGGGTGGGGTGACTGTGGGGGGCCTTGGACTTTGTAGCGTCTAATGTCGTGCTTTGTTTCTTTGGGCATTGACATGATCTGGAGTCGTGCTGCAGCTCACAGATCTTTAAGACCTCTCTCCTCCTCAATGATCCACTCAGACGTAGCTCTTTCACAGTGGCTGTGAGCAGCAAACATTTCCATTGACATGTTTTTCCTACGAACTGATAAACAAACAGTTGCCAAAGTCTTATTTTATGCAGGGGGAAAAGGGATTTTCTTTTTTTTTTTTTTTTAAACAAATGTGACATTAAAAGAAACTCATAGCGGAGGCGACACTGAATCCCCCACCTTGTATCTCAACTGTACACTGTGACTGTATAGACGTGAGTCAAACTGTCTTGACTGTTTTTTTTATCTGAAGACAGGCCTCTCCGCAGCCACAAAATTGTTGCCTTTTAAAAATCCAACAGCGGTGACCTCTGACTCCAGGCTCCAGTCCTCTCGGCCCGGATGGGACAGCGAGAGAGCCGAGAAACACTCCATTTGCACATCGAGCTTTGGGCCAAGTCAGCAGGTTTCGATCAGACTATTGACAATATCCCTGAGCGGTGTGCGACAGCGGGAGGTCTGCCACGATATCAAAGCGGCACCGATCCAGGACGAAGACGGGGAGAGCTGTACGTGGTTCTCTCTCCAACTCTTCCACAGCTGATGTCTTAACCGATCCCCTTACAGACGTGCGCTGCTGTCTTGACACTGTGCTCTTCTCCAAAAGCCCCCCCACCCCCACATGACCAACTCTTCTTCATTGGTATTAAAACTCAGCACTGGAAGCACGCAACCTCCTACCAGAGCTGGGTCAGCGCCCCCCAGTGGCTGCTCGAAATGCCTAAAAACCATGAAAAAGAGGAACTTTTCAAACCCAACTTCTTCTTTCTGTCTCTTTCTTTTTTTTTCCTGCTTGAAAACATTTTTGTTTCACTTTTGAAAGACTGAAATAATCCATGCATCATGCTCAGATGTGCCTTTTTATTTTATTTTCTACTTTACAGAAATAAGCAAATGGTGTCTAAAATGCTAAAAAATAAAGTTGCCTATGTAATGTTTAGAACAAAGCTATACACTATGAAATTGTACATGTTTGTGGATACTGTGTATATATAACATGTATACACTAACTAAATAATTTGTATAAAGTGGCAAGTTTTTTTTTTTCCCCGTTGTATTGTACCCTCATCCGCATCTGTTCAGTCGAATATTGCCTAATAATCCAATGCTGCTACAGTCGGATAAAAAAAACTAAAAAAACAAAAACAAAACAAGAAAAAAACAGGTCACTGTCACTAACTTACTTACAGACAATCTCCAGTTGAGACACTGGGAGTATTAACTGAGGAAAGCCATTGTTTCTTCCCTGCCCCTTAGCTGTTTGAAAGCAATGAAAGAAATATACAGTTCAGTATGCCAAGCACTTACTTAGAAGTAATTGCCTTTTTCTCCTTTTCAAAGATTTTTTTTAATGCTAACATTCATTAAACAGGTTGGGATTGTATTAAAGTTGCAGTTGAATATACAAAGACCTATATTTAGTTGCAAGTATTTGAGCAGAGTAAAGAATTGGGACTTTTTTTTTTTTTTTCAGAGAAACACACTTTGTGCACTTTAGGCCGTACTGTTGAAGAGCCACAGTTGTTAATAGGTCATGTTTGTAAATGCAATGGTCCTATGCAACTGTTCAAACTCCCTTTCTAAGGATAGAAACACACAAGTCTACCACCTCTCTTTCATCCACATGATGTCTATAGAAGACGCAAACGCCTGAGGATGTCTGACAACCACGAGCAGGGTTTCAGTGAAATTAAAAAAAACAAAGCAGTCTCTCGTGCTCTTTTTCCTCTCGGTCTTGCTGTGTTTTGTGCACGATGGTGGACGATTAAACTTCCGATCAAACTAGAGATAAAAGCGGAGTGTTGGAGGATGAAGTCAAATCACTTCAGTCTTCACTCATGTTCTGTCCATTTTCCAAGTTTCCCGAACCAGTATTGGTGGGGTTAATTTTGCCAAATTTGTCTTTTCTGTTTTCTATGTTTGTTTGTTTAGTTGTTTTTTTTTTGTTTAACCCCAGCCCTGACCGAATAACAGGTTTTCCTCCAGTGGCGCTGTAACCGCTTGATCCAGCAGTCGGTTTATTTGATGGTATGTGGCCTTTTAACTGCTTTGTATTAATGGTCTTCATGAGATTAATAAATCACCCAGTCTTATTTTGTACTGAACTACTCATTTCTCTCCTCGTTTTTTTTTTTCTTCTACAGAAGATTCAGCTTTTTGCACAAACTTCTGTTAAGTTGAAAAGATTGAGACTTTGGGGAAATAAAGTATTTGCTTTCTGATGGAGAGTTACATCTTCAAAATAATTCAATACCACTTTCATGTGTGTCTGTTGGACTAGACTAGCGTCTGCTTAGCTTAGCATAATGTTAGCCTGGCTCGGTCCAAAGGTGACAAAACCATTTACCTGAAAAAAATGTTACACATCCTTTTTTATTTTTGAGAAAATACAAAGTGTAAATAACAACTCGCCATTTTACACTACGGTATTAGTGGAGCATTTCTTGGTTCTGAGTTAATAGCCTGTATTTATACAACGAATTTCCCTTTTTACATCTGTTTTTGGACACATTACATGAACTACATAAAACATGTTAATAAGTGGGGTTTAGAAGTGCTGGAAGGTTGATTGTGTTGCTATTTAATAGAGCACTGGTGTTACTACACAATCAAGAGTGATGGTAACTCCACCAGAAAGTGAAAGAAGCATATTTTCCAAAATGTCACTTGACTGCTTTCATTGGATGTTAAAGTATACTAAAATGATGGAATATTGTATTGGTAACATTAGCTTTCTTAAGCTAACGTTAGACATTGTGTCATCATATATCAGTTTAAAAAAAACAAACAATATGGTTTTGGAATATTTAATTTTTCGAATGTAAATCTGCGAGGAAGTTCTTCAGTCAAATCTTTGTGTCAAAAGTGACATCATTTTTCTCAGATGTTGCTCTTTGATCTCTCTTATCCCACATATCAAAATGTAGCTAATCCACAAGAACCAAACAGCCAAATAAAGCTGTCTGCAGTATTCTTAACCGGTAAACAAAGACATACTTCAGAGTCTCATTGTCGTCATTCATGCAGAAAATGTCTCCATCAAAGAAATCTCACGTTTGTAACCTCAACGTTTAGTGTTTTAACCGTTTTAGTTGAGAGTCCTCTTGTCTCTGCGGAGGTTAAACGGTGCTGCAGGGACCCTCGCTGTCCTCACTGTCGTCCCACAATCCTCCACCGCTCAGGCCTGCTGCAGGGTTGCCTCTCTGCTGAGACAGGCCTGGTCTGAAGAGATGAGAAGTAACAGGTAAAAGTATATTGATCTCATTAACCCAGTTTGTTTCATCTTTATGTTGTATCTGCATTGATAGGATAGTACGAGCGGCTTGTACATCTCTGTCACATGATGAAGGCTCTTACCTCAGGTTTTCTCTACTCGGGTTGAAACTCAGAAAGCTTTGCCTCGCTGGGGCTTGAATCGGTATGAAGCCTTGTCTGTTGTCTTTCTCTGGAGCCGCATCCGCCTGGTACATGGAGTGATGTGGATAAATACAGAGAGCAGGTTAGAGTGAGTTTCATTAAACAGCATTGCGAGGAGTTGTCAGGAAAATATGGGATCCATTGATTGAAGGAATGCTCATGAAGACCATTTCACTTGTCATTGGTGGTACTACTTAGTATGTAGAAACAGTTGTCCTTTGTCAAGACTCTGACAATAACCCTGGTGTTTTCATTTGCATAACAAACTGGAGATGTCTAGTTTGAATTCATTTTTTATTAATTTTATTAGAGCCACGATATGCAGATTTTTATTAATGCACGTATGCATGGCATATGTTTAGTGTGTGTGAGACGCTCCCAGTGAAAATTGCAGTCTGTGTTGCTGTGCAAATCTACTTCGAGGAGGTGCCAAAGTTACATTTTCAAATTGTATTCATAGAGGTTTTAATATTAGAAATTCAGAAGGTCTGTGTAGCTTGAGTAATGTTCACATTGTACTGCACCACACTGGCACAAAGGATGCTGTTACTGTAATATACCAACAGCAGGCCCATGGACGGAGCTTGGTGCTTGTGAAACAAAAAACTAAATACCTGCTTGGATGGATCATCCCAGATGGGCCTGAAGGCACTTTTTGGATGTAAAGGAGGAGACCACTTCCTGACGTTGACCAGCCTCTTCCCGTAGGAGCTGACGAGGCACGGCGTCGGCCCGTCCACACACGGCCCTGCAGCGTGGCGCAGAGGAGGGTGAGGGGTCAATCTGGGAATCTGCCACCTCAGACACACGGTCCTCTCTCTGGGCGCCTCCCTTGACTGCTGCTGGCTGCAGGAGGGCTTCAACAGCACCGGCACCTGGCTGTCCTCCTCTTCATCCTCATCGCTGTTGCTGCCCGTCGTCTCCCTGCGCAGGGTGGCGTCAGGGCTGCAGGAGGTGACGGAGGAGTAGTCGAAGGCTGAGGTGTCGTCCTGGTCCGTCTCGCAGTCCTCGAGGCTGTGGTGGGCGTGAGGGGCCTCCAGCCCATTGGTGCCTTGCCCGGTGAGCTGGCTGTAGGTGCCCTGGCCCGAGTCGCTGTTCTCACCCCACGCCGCGGCGTCGGGGGTGAGGAGGGAGCAGCAGGCGTGTCCACAGTCTCGGGCCGGCTGGTTCAGGAGGGTCAGGTCTCCTCCACAGCCCTTCCTCCTCACCGGGCTGCAGGACAAGCACTCCAGACGCATCGAGTGACACCCGTCCACTCCATTACTGACAGGCTGCTGGTTGTCTCTGTGGGAAGGAGAGTGGAGGTTATTGTACCAGGACGCCCACATGAACTGTGACAGTGAGGGTCAGTGGCGTGAAGGATGTGGAAATCTGTACATTTACTTGTTTTCATTATTATCTAACCTCCTCTTACTCTTTCCATCCTTTTCCTCATTGCTTTCCCTTTTCCTGTCATTCCTCCTGTCTTCCTTCTGTCATTATTTCTTTCATACTTGTTTTCTTTACTTTCTTCTTTTAATGACCCGAAAACGGCCATGTTCTTTGATATACATAGGGATTCTTGAATTCCTTTTCCTGACAACTCTTTTGTACTTTTTCTTCAAGGATTGAAGTGCTGCTTCCACATCTTTACACTGCAGGTGCTCCCTTGCTTTGCTGTACTGACTGGAGCCAGCAGAGGGCGACACTCACCTCTGCGCTGCGGTGTTGGAGTGACGCTGAGACTCTCTGGTCTGCTGGCTCCTGGTGCAGCACTTTGCAGAGGATCCACCAGCCACTGCATCAGAGCAGCTGCTGTCATGCAAAGAATGAATGTGAATTTCTGAATTTGTTAATGAGCCAAAGACAAAAACGCGCAGGCAATACAAATCTACATCAATATTTAACCTGATATAAATGGCATCAATCTGAGTTTTAATTATTATAGATCATCTGTGAATCTGCTAATCCTTCTCTTGATGCCCTGACCTTTGTCCACCTTCTTCTCCTTCCTCCCACCGGACGTCTTCCTCCAGGATCATATGACAACGGGACAAGATGCTCCTCAGGGCTCGCTCAATTCCCAGCAGGAGGCTGCAGTCAGGATGCTCCTTACTGGTCCACTGCAGCAAGTTCTAGAGAAGGAAAATGGAGAAATATTAAACAACGAAGTAAGGTGTAGGGTCAGTTTAGCATAACCTGTAACTATATGTATTTTGACCTGTAGTGCTTCTAAAATTGGTTCTAAATTGACATATGCTTTCATAAGGCCTTTAATATTTGCGTATTTGTCATATATTAATCTCTGGCCTTCTACTATCCCTCAAGAAACATCGTCATTGGTTTTATTTCCTGCTCTGAATCATTGTTTTTGTGTTTTTCAGATGTTCTTATTTTAGACCTCCTCAGCATTATAGGTTCAGTGTTGACCTGCAGTGTCACATCTTGTGTCGCTGTGGACTCCCTGTGGCTGCTGACTCACCTGAATGTGGCTCAGGTAGCCGTGGATGCGACCGACAGGTGCCAACAGCAGGTAGAGCAGCTTCATCTCCTCTTTCTCCATCTGGCCGCTCTTTTAAACGCAGACAGGAAATATCCATCAGCATGTCTGGCTTCCCAGGTACTTTGTGAATGAATAATATTGACTCTTATCAATTAAAATACCTGCATTTTCTCAGAATGATTTAGTCTGTTGAACTCCAGCGAGAGGAATGATGCCAGGGTAGTTGTGTATCCAAGGTACATATCCGAAAAGGCTGTCTGGACGACCCAAGTCAAAGCAGTCGTGAGCACCTTCAGTGTTCAGTGTAATGGACTGACATCATTTTTAAAAAAAGAGCATCAACTTACATCGTTTTGTCCGATGAGCTGCACCAGGATGTCTCCAACCAGAGATTTCCAGTGTTCAGCAGTTAATCGCTCCTGCAGGGTGTTTCTGAAGAGCAGGTGTCGCTGTAAGAGCTGCTCCACAGACTTCAGATACGTCTGACTGGATCACGACACAAAAAAAACAAGGATTTTAATTACAAATGGAAGTTTAACGCAAAGCCAAGTTTGCATCAGTGTTAAAGAATTTATGTAAGCAACCATTAATGATCTGTGCAGTTCAACTGTGTTAAGACGTTACAAGAAGGAAGAATTGGTTGCTAGTTTTTTTAGACAGGACAGACCTGCGCTGCTGTTTAGTCAACATGTAGCACTTACTACGGCTCCACAGTCATCTGGTGAGCTGGCGGTGTCTTGTATTTATCATACAGCTGGTTTAAGGTTGACACGTACTCCCACTCAGAATGTAGAAGTTGCATCGCCACCTGATGTCGTGCATCTGGACAAAAAAAGATCACTCATAATGTTCATACTTCAGACACTTTCTGAATGGGCATCAAGTTTAATCCCCAATCTGATAATCTAAATATAGCTAACAGAAATAAGGTGCTTTTCATTTATATATATAATCTGTTTACTATCTTTGGCCAAAGGAGGTAACACAAGTATTGCAATATAAATATATTTGCAGCATCACGATCTATGCACACAATTCTGATAACCTGATTCAACAAAAACACTCCAGTCTGCTGAACTCTGAGCACAATTTAAATAGAAGTTCTACATCGACCAGGACTGACATCTTAGGCATTGCCACTCTAACGTCCAGTGGCTTCAGTAACTACAAAGAAACTCACTCAAGTTGTTAAGTTTTAAAACATTTTTTCCGTTTTAAAAAGCCAAGTGATGAAAATTTTAACAAGTTGAAAACATCTTGTAACATTTTTTTCCTTTGCACATTGTTGCTCACCTGTGCCTTCGCTCAGTCCGGCTTTGAGGCCCTGCAGGAAACAGTGGAGGAGCAGTTTCCCTCTGGACAGAGCGGCCGGTGGAGCAGACGAACAGTCACACGGCCTCCGCTCACAGGCCGGTTCTGCTGGATCGCTGCTGCACGACAGTGGACAGATGGCAAAATGTCTCTCTGCAGGTTTCACATGTCTGTTATTAAAAACGTCATATCGCCTGATGACTGGGCGTAAACAGCTCTTTTATGAGTAATTGTTTGCCGTGTGCCACTGAAGATGGTGACAACATTAATATGAACGCATATACGTTCATTCCCTGGAAACAAACAAACATAGTGAAGAAGACTTTCATGTTTGTTTCTGCATTTTACACTTTGATTTGACTGAAATTTACAGCACAAACCAGAAAAGAATTATCCTGTTATATATATAACAGTATAAATATGTCTGATTTGTTTAGATATTCCATATACTTTATTTGTTTTTCACCTCTCTCTGTGTTTGGATGTGGAGCTCTTTCCATCCTGCTGAGGTCTCTGTCTGTTGCTGTACAGCTGCAAGATCTGACACCCCATCACTCCAAGCTCTTCCTGCAGGATGACAAGACGCCGGGTAAAGCTGAGGACGTGTCATTTCACTGTAACCAAACTTTCCACACGAGATATTTCTCAATAGTTGAACTAATCTGAGTTCTCACCCTCAGAGACTCGACCAGCGCCTCCAGGCGGAGAGCTTTCTTCTGGCAGCTCCTCCTGTTCTCCTCCAGCTCCTCCCGCAGGTACGTGTCTCCATGTTGGATCTGACTGAGCTCCAGCAGAGCGCTGGTGAACCCCGTCTTCAGCTCCGACACCATGCATTGCAACTGAGGGGACAGCAGGTGTCATATATTATTCAAACATACAATTAGATTCATTAACAAGACAACAACAGCATTGACATTTACACTTCTGGAGTTGTGGTCATTGTAAGCTGACATAGATCATATTAAAGTCTAGACTATTTGGATCCTGGATTCCACTCTTGGACATCAGAGGTGGTTTACTTACTTATACTATCTGCTGCTAATTCTTTTTAATAATTTGAGCTTTAAATATGAAGTGAACTGTCTCTTTAACAAAGCCAGGCTGGCTGATGAGGGAAGGTGCAGAATACCTTGGAGATTTCAGTGACAAGCTCTGCCTCTTGAGGCTTCATGACCTGTACACAGAGAGAGACACAAACAAGGCTGTTTGCAAACACCCAGTTAATAATGTGCACAGACCATCACAGACTGTTTCATATTTCTAGCTGATAAACTGTAGAGAGAACAGTTGAGTTTGGTATTTACACCATGCAGAGAAAACCATGTTCTTCCGTATAATTATCTTCAAACAAAGATCAGCATTCACACAATGGGGACAAAGCAGGAAAGTGAACCTGTTTTTGTTCTGAAAAGTTAACCTAAAAGTTAACCTCTTCCTGACCAAATACACATAATGTATTCCTCCTACCTATATATTAAAGCCTATACATTCACTAAAAGAGTTTGAATAACATTCTTAAGCCGATTTAAGGACTTTCGTGTCCATATTCTTGTTTGTTTGTGGTACCTCCTCAGATGTTGCTCCTGCCAGCAGCCCCTCTGCTAAGGAAGTGGCAAGCCAGCCAAAGAGCTCAGCCCTGCAGGGGAAATGGCTGCAGGAGCCAAGATCCCTCCTTATAAGTCTGCTGACAGAAGGGCAGGCACGGATCAGCGGAAAAAAAAATGGAATATGTGACAGCCTCATGTTTTAAACTAGAAATACATCATATAAAATGACAGATCTCCATAGGTCATTTTATAACACTTTTAAAATATGCAGAAATAAAAATGTAATTGTAGGTTGCAAGACTGTGACGATCATAGCTACTTGTAAGCCTGTTATAATATTTCTTAAACAAAATCATAATATCAGTGATTTCCAAATCACAATATTCAACATAAAACATGAGAAAAGCACTGACTGCTGAAGCAAAAGGTATAAAAAGAAAGCCAAAGGACACCCACCTCAGTTACAGCTCTCTAATATTGCGTCTCCGGACATCTGAAAAGATGCAGTGACTCCAAAAAGACTTAAAATGTCCAGTGTTTGCTTTTCTGTGGAGGATCTTGGTTTCAGTCATTTGCAGTGCCTGAAGGCGGGTGTCTGGTGCTGAGCTGCGCACTGCTCTGTGCCGACAGCAGATGTCCCGCATGACGCTCAGAGCAGCTCTGTGGTTAACTGAGGAAGTCAGGTTCAGTGTGAACCATGTAAATGCCCCAATGGAAGTATTGCTTCATGATAGTTATCATATGTAAATATTTTATTTTTATATTATAACTATTATTCTACTCTACTGTTCTTTTTATATTTAATTATTTCACATAACGCTTGAAATGATGCTGAGAAAGTAGTTTTTGAAAGCTTTTCAAAATGGAAACGTGTCTTTTTATGTGCAATTTCCTACAAAACATTACTGTAATTTCTTATGGAGTGAAATATTAATAAGATTAAAGAAAAAACAAACAATAGATAAGAGATGGCATTATACACAATGCAATGCCTTTGATTATGTGAATGATGAGGGATCATTTTGGAAAATAAATACAGAAATCAAGTAATGCAACTCCGGCAGCCATGATGTGTATCATATAGCCTACATAGTGCAAATATAGGTATAGGTATGAATAACACATACATTATACATTCACATATATTTAAAATTTAAATGTATAGAAACATGTATGTGCAGTATCATTTACACACACACACATTTTTATACTTAACACTGCATTTTATTTATATATTTGATTTTAAATTTACAACAGGCTTCGGCTAATACATGTACGATTAAAAAAATTAAAACACCTTATATATCAAACAGATTCCAAAATAAAAAACATTTTTAGAAAATCAATGGATTTTGTCGCCGATCATTTTCTTCACTCCGCCCGCGTGCCTCAGTCCGTCGAATAAATCGAACGCACACGTGCCTGATTTGTTTTGCAGAGGGGCGTGGTTAAGGGACGGTACTTGAATCTGATTGGCTGCTGGGCCTCAATGAGTTTTCAAAATCGAAGCAGCAGCTGACGGAGCTGTCAAAACAGCCGACAAGAGGAGAACGTGACTGGTGAGAAAAGAGACAAAGACGTACCGTAAATGAAGCCAAATATAGGTATATAAATATGTTATGCTACAACGTTACATCTTTTTATCTCTTTTCTTTTTCAAATAATGGTTACAAAAACATTTTAGGTAATTGTTTGCCGTTTTGCGAGACAGATCGTTAGCTAGCTAGCTAGCTAGCTAGCTATCAGCAACACATCTCTCTCCAAGCAACATTCAAATGAATGTATTATTCTGAATAGTATGTTTCCTTCATCTGAATCTTAATACCTTGAGTAGTGCATAAAAAGCTAACTCCTAGCACGACTATAGCATGTTTAATTCATAGTGTAACGTTACAGGTTGGTATGTAGCATAGCTAGTTGCTGACATAGTCGCTTATTTAAAGGAGCATACTCATCATGGTTTTAGCACGTTTTAGGTATTTATTGGTGAGCTATAGCTTTGTGATATAATGTACACATTTTGTATTTTGTTTTGACATCATGCACTTTACATCACTGCCCTTAATTCCCAAATGATGCCATTCAGTAGTTTGGGTTGCCTTCCATTGTGTTCCACCTAAAATCAGTTTGCAGAGACTTAATCTTCCATCACAGCAAACGTGTTATACCTTCCTACTGTCTCAACAGTCTGCTGGGCTGGAGCCATGAGGACGAGTGAGTTTGACTCTTCATCTGATGAGGAGGATGTTGGAGAGCAGCAGCTGACGCCCTTCCACATCTCCTGGTACGTTTTTAGCAGTTTTCCCTTTGTCTTGGGCCGCCAAAAGGATTGTGCATCAGTGAAAGTCAGTTTGCTTGTATGTGGTGACATGTAAACGTGTACATATGCTTGGCTTTAAGGTTACCTCTGTCCATAGTGGAGTGCTCGCAGTTTCTTGGGATATGCGCACTACCAGGTAAGGTCCTAGTTTATCATATTTTTGTGTCTCTGCATGTTGGCGTTTTTACTTTATTGTAAGATTTTTGTGCAACTGAAAATAAAACATTTTCTTCATTTGATTTCAGGTTGCAAATACAAAGACATCCGCAGGAGTCTGGAAAGAGATGTCGGTAAGACGACCTTGTGCTTGAATAAAATATGAAATAATGAAATACTGTATTAACATTCACATGTAGATCTTTAATTTGGTCTTTCTTTTGAAATACCGCATTCCAGTGGATTTGGGAAATGTAGTGTGTGAGCATGATTTTATAGAATCACATACTGTGACTGCAGGCTGCAACTAATAACTGTTTTCATTGTCAATTCATTTGATTATTTTTATTTTAGTTATTAAATCATTTGGTCAATAAAAAAAGTACAATTTGTCACAATTTCCTAAAGGGTTAAATGCTCTCTCAGATTTCATTAGTGATAACTGGTAACATATTCCCCTAAAAGCATCTTGTTATAAAGAAGCCTCGTCAGAGAAAACCCTGTTTTACATCTTTGCTTCCTTCGTGTTAACAGAAGAGCTCCAGAGCCAGGGGGTGCAGGAAGTGTTTGTTTTCTGCACCAGAGGAGAGCTGAACAAGTACCGGGTTCCCTCCCTGCTGGAGGTCTACCGGCAGCGAGGCTTCACAGTTCACCACACGCCCTTCCCAGACGGAGACGCTCCCGAGCTGGAACAGTGCTGCCAGATCCTCGAGGAGCTGCAGGTCAGCCTCGAGAACAACAGGAGGACTGTGATCCAGTAAGTGAATTAAAAGAATCATCAGTGTTAAACTAAACGTACACAAAAAGAAACACATTTCCCAGTTTATCTTCCTCTTTCTTCTGGAGGACAGGAAATGGCTTCTAACATAAGTACTCAAAGTGTTACATTTATTTAAACTGGCGGTCTCAAGTTGCTGTCAGAAGAAGTCTTACTGGTTGGTGTGTTGCGGCGAGTAAAGCAGTATGATGCAGACTTTTGTTTTCCTGCCAGTCGGCTTAATGTTTCCCAGAAACAATACATGTTAATACTTCTAAAATCAGTTGGCTGATTTTTTTTTTATTTATTGCAATTTTAGAGCACCTTCATACTTACAATGTATAGATGAAACACCCTTCGTTCAAAAGATGGGTTTTTGAGGGCGAGAGGGGGAGGGAGACAGGAAAACAAGAAATGTTTCTCAAGTAGATTTTGTGATATGACAACATAAAATATTTTAACAAGAAAGGTTTTGTGTAAAAATGTAATCATTTCTCTAAAAGTGATGCAAAAATATGTCGTTTTATATAAAAGATATCTTGTTAAAATTAGAAAAGGTTTGTGTTTTAACCAGATCTTTTCACAGATTTAATGAGAAAATGTACAAATATTTTTAGTGTCATGGTGGCAGCAACACTCTCAGCAGCCTCAACAGACCAGAGCAGGAAGAAGAAGGTTTTGTCACAAGGCCCCTGAGAGGCTCCTGTATGCAACTGGTTGCACTGGACTCTCCTAATGTGTGAGAGAATTCAACTATGTAAATGCGAAGCACGATGTTTTCTACCCAAACGTAGAAACCGTGTCAGCGAAGGTTAAAGATCGACATCGATACAAACAGTTCTACACTTTTGTGTTTTTATAATATTTGAAGTATTTTTAAACGTTTTGAAGTGCCAAACAGCCCTGGAGAAACAGAGCACATGTCACCACAAAGACATCCATCTTCTGTAACACCCTCGGGACACCTCTCATTACACAACTGAGCCATTTGCTTCCAGCTTTCAGCATTTGATGGGATTTTGCGCCTTTCTTTCTTTCCCCCTTCAGCTGTTACGGAGGCCTGGGACGCTCCGGATTAAGTACGAATATTTTACTTCTCCTTTTACTGTGAAAGTTGTTCTTTGTGTCATCCATCATGTGTTTGTTTGTTTCTTTATATGTCAGTTTATGTTGAAAAGTTTGACCTTTTTTCCAATCCCTTTCTTTCATTGCTCTGATCTCGTGGATGTCTCATGTTTTCAGTCGCCGCCTGTCTGCTGCTTCAGCTCTCTCTGACGATGACGGCGAACAAAGCCATCGGAATCCTCCGGGAGCACCGAGGAGGAGGAGCCATACAAACCGTGAAGGTGAGACTCTGCTGCGGCTTCTGCACGTTTGCCTCATTACACATGTAGATATTTAGCATCCATGCCGACCATTTTCTACGGCATATCATAAGTGTTGATGTTGATTTCCTTTTTCGGCTGCCATTTATACTTATCACTTACTCAAAACGTGCTCAAGATATCTTTTTAACAATTATTGTGGAGTAATAATTAAGTTGTAAACTGGGACTATTTTTGAATGTTACTCCCTAAACTGTTCCATTTTATTTAGTTCCTCGTCAGTATATTCTTATTCATAATAATAATAAATATGGTCCCCCATCAAAATGAAGACTCAGTGCTACTACTTCAAATTGTTATATTTATGAAAATGTGTTGCATGTTTTTGGAAGTTTACAGTAAGCATGACCCAAAGTCACAATGTCCACAATTATGAAAATGAGACCTAGTTTGATAAATACCGTAGTATTTATAATACAGTGCTCTGACATTAGAGATTTGAAAGCTACTTACAAGTATTGCATTCAAATACTATGTTGTGAGAAAATGATTGTCAATATTATTGGCTGTTATTTAAAGTTGTCCTGGTTAAAATGTTACTTTGTTTGTTACAAAACACATTGGGCAACATATTTTAGAGGTCTTTAAAAATCTCAAACATTGTAGTTTGTATACAAAGTGAGTATTGGTTAGACTGAAGTGAATGTAGGAGCTTCTTCCATTAAAAAGGGCCCTTACCAGTAAATATGAGTGACAATATTACACCCAATGATGTCAAGTAACTGTCAACTGTTTAGAAGTGCTGTACTTGTGCCAAACAAACATGTCAACTAACACCGTAATCTAACTTTTCCGCAGCAATACAACTTCCTCCATGAGTTTCGGGAAAAGTACGCCGCCTATCAGGAGAGCAGAAAGGTTTCCACAGAGCGCTCGGTGTCACGGTGATCTCTCCTCTTCATCTCATTAGTCAACGATTCTCTCCTGATGGTGTGTGATTTCTAATTCTATTCTCTGATTGCACTTTAACAGAATACTCTAATATATTGCTTTTCTCCTCATGATAATCAAATCAAAGACTTGAGGATATCCTGGTGGGGTGTTTATTAGCAAGTTTACAACATGTTTGCATTGATATTACATTTAAAAATGGAGGTTTTTGTCTTGAGGATGTGAACTGAGAAAAGGTCTCTTGCTGTATCTATTTTTATGTCCAATGAGCTGCATTTTCTGAAATACCATCTTTTCTCTTAATCTGTACGAGTGCAAATCAGTACTTCCCTGTTCCACATTAGTTCTCATAGAATGTGTTTTTGCCACTCATGTCCTTTTTGAAGGTTTTGAGTTAAAACATTCCAGTCCATTAAAACAAGAGTTGGATAGTTTTATTTAGATTCAAATGAACTCAAGTTGTGACATGATGGGATCTAATACATAAAAATGTTATCCGTGACAAATGACCATAGCCTTCCCTGATAAATGTACACATTTGAAAATGGCAATAAATACTCTTAGTATTTATGAAAATGTTTGTCTAATGGCCTTTTGATTCTACTGAGAAAACAAAAACAATCACTTTCCAGATTTGTTGACTGGAAATGACCCGACGCGGAGTGCTTGATATCTTGGAAATATAAAAAGTAAAATTGAAAAACATTGAATAAATAAACACTGGAGTTCCTAATGCTGTGGAATATTTGGTGGCGAGGTGAACAAAATGCACAAATGACAGTGTTAAGAGATTTCAAAAAGGTACATTCAACAGTATGGCATACTCGCAGTGTCCCAAAGTTTAAAAGCACGGAGAATAAGTACGGTTGCTTCCTAACGCTCCGATATATTATTGTACTGTTGAGTCTACCTTCTAGTTTATTGATCGCTGCGAGGGCGGTTCTACAGAAACACGGGTCACACGTTGCTGGCTACGCTGGATTCACACTTAAATATTGCCATTGATTTCAACAGGGATTACATCATGTAAATGCTGTGATGGATAAGTCTGAAGTATGGAAGGAATACATCAGATGGTTCTAAAACTGATGTGACAACCAGGTTGTGATTGTCCCTGTGCAACACGCTCCGTAAATGATAACAACCCATGCACTCCAGCCGTACTGTACAAAACAGTACTTTCAAGTCCCCCAAAAAAACGTCCATTGTAAAAGATCGTATGTATCCGTGAGCAATAACAGAAGTGAAGTTTGCATTTAACTATTTTTTTTCAGTGATGATAATGAATCACGCTGCAGGTAATACATGAGCTGTTAAAGCCTAGAATCTAATTCACAGGAAAAGCTAATGAAGTTCAGCAACACAGCTCAGATTCTCACAGGTAACTCACACCTGAAAATGTCTACCGAAATTTGTAAACACTCAAAAGTTGGGAGCCAAGATGAGCTATTTAAATCCCAAACATCAGAATCACACCATTGGAAATAACAAAGGGAAAGAAAAAAAACATGTCCATTCAGGTTTGTCTTCATTTTCTATAAAAAATTTAAACTATAGTGCTGTGAGAGGAACGCTGCGACCGAGATATTCTCTTAAAACAGGCTAAATGTTTCCAAAATGACACGTGTGTGTGTGTGTGTGTGTGTGTGTGTGGGAGGGGGGGTCGAGAGTTTGTCCGCTTGAAATGGCGTCTTTTGTTGTTGGTGGTGGTCTCCAGCAGGTCCAGTGCTCCAGCACTAAGATCATAGTGTCTGGTCGTCTACTGTACATGCAGGTCCTTTTCCTTCATCGTCCCGTTTAAGAGCTCACCAGAACATAAATCATCCTGTTTACAAAGAGACGACAAAGTGGGACGAGTCAAACACTTACAATGTTATGTGCCGTAACATCACGCGTCGCCATGTTGGGTTTTACGTCTGTATCTGAAACACTTATTTACTTTCTTGCTAATATTGCGAATGCCACACGTGTAAATATGAAGTTACAGCCAAGGGACGGTTAGCTTAGCATAGTTTAGCTTAAAGACTGAAACGTTTCTTTTACTTTTTTTATGTACAACAAAACAGAGCAGAAATAATAATGCGTACCCATAGAGATAGTAGAAGAACGACAGGAGGTAGAAAGCCAGTTTGCACCAGCCTTCTTTTTGACAGAACGCCAGGATGTCAGCGTTCATGATGGTTGTCGGGTCGTAGAGTCCTGGACAGCTCATCACAGGTCTGCTCATATACCTGCATCACAGGAACAAAGCGGTGCGTTAAATCTAATTACTTTGTACGCTACAGATTGTATTGATCGACTAAAGCACTGAAACGTGTCCTTACCTCCAGACATGATAGGCCAGCAGCGGCAAGTTGAGACAGAGGGTGAGCCACTCGGCCGCACAGAAGAACATCACACAGAAGAAGAAATGGATGAGATATTCTGGGAGAACCAGCTGGAAAGAACAAAATGTAATGAAAATTGTCAGAGTTCAAACCCAGTGATCAGTCACTCCAACTAATGTTCTTGTGAGCCCATTTACTGTCAGTGAGATACAGACTAATTCTTAAACTGTCCACACAGAATACTTAATTGTTACCCAGTAAGGAGCCACATGGAATACATGTAGAAGTTAAAGCCAGAACAGTATGAAGTTACAGAGCCTGAAGGCAATGATTAGGCCTTTTTCTTTTTACAAAGAGAAAGCTGAGCTATTTAAAGAGACACGTCTAAAAATTGCCATCAGCTCCACAGAGAGTCAGAGACAGGAGTGAAATACTAATTAGCTACAGTGAGATGCTTATTTAAACAATGCATTTACTAAATATACAAAACGTTAAGCCTATTGTGTCACAGTTTAATGTCCAATCTCGACACATTACTACATGTGCAGAGAAATGTCACATAGAAGCCGTCGTGCTGTTGGCACTACATGAACTGTGCTTCATCATGCACTGATCCCACACAACGTGGATAACCATAAGCAGGGTGAAAAATTCAGCAGAATTGCCGTGATTTGAACACTTAACATGTCAGCCCAAACTGAGGAAAGAAAGACCCCACAGTGAGGCTTACGCTATACCTTCAGATGTCCTCTGTCTAATGTGGCAAAACAATGTGCGACATGCGTCACATTTAGCCTTCACCACTGACTTATCATTGCTGTAAATTAATGAGAGTTGAAATTTAGAAATCTACTAGACTGTGTCAAGTGGATAGATAAGGTTAATTTCCCACCCTGGTTATTGTGTCATGCATCATCAACAACTTGCTTCTGGAGAATATTTGGGTGTCTCAACATCTTTGAGGGACAAACCTACAGATCATACCACGTCCTGACAAACGGAGACACACTGGAGCAGGACCATGCTGTGAGCACTAGCAGTGTTGATGCAGCAGCCTGCCTCAGGTTGACAGAGTTCAATGTGGGGGGGGGGCAGATGGAGGCACCACATGGAAGCCATGCATTCAAAAAGAGCAGAGGGCGGAAGGGTGGGGGGGCAACCAACAGCCCACAGATGGAAAGGTGAGGGGCGTGTAGGAGGAGGAAGGTGTGAGGAGGAGGAGGGGCTATAATGTGTTGAAATCCTGCACTGTGCTGCCAAATACAAAAAAACAACTGATCACAGCACAAAACGTGCCGACTGAGCTGACAATCCACACGCAAAAAGACTTGTCCATGGTCAGAACTGCAGATAGTACTGTGGAGTGCATCGGGAGGAATCCCTCTTTTAAAATCGCAAACATAACTCCTCCTACTACTGAAATCACAAACCAATCAGTGGGCCCCAAATATTGCTGAGCTGGACTGTGTTGGGATTCTGCAGCCATCTGGTCTAAACCACAGGTGATGTTGGTTCAGAGCCAACACTGAGCTCATGTATACGCTAGCTCAGTCCTGATAACTGAATCTGAAACGGCGTAATAATAAAATGTAACTTAAAGTCTTGAACATTAAATCCATTTTCCTCCAACACCAATCAAGCCTCACCCTATACCATGATCAACAGCTCAAAGTACCCACTGCTACAGAATCCAGTTAGCTGATCGGACTTCACATGATTACCATGCATACTGTTGCGTAGAAGCGTTCAGGACCGTGTATGTGCCTGGTGTCATGTCACTGTTGTGTAAAACTCAAGACAAGTTTAACTGGGAATTTACTGCACCAGTAACTTTGACACTATTTGCAAAACAAAGGGTAGGTTGTAATAAAGATCATGCATGTTTTGAGCATTTGCAAGTCTTTTCAGTTAACAACTACACTTAATCAATAATCAGTAACTAAGTATCCAATCCCAGCTAATGTTGTCCATGGCTCCTACACCTAGATGAGCAGCTTAACGCAGTCAATTTAATTGGTTAGATGAGTTCTAAAAAGAACAATAAAAGGCAAAACTAATATTCCAGTTGACGCTCTGCACTCTAATCCACAACAGTCAAAAAAATGCTCACAAAAGTATACAAAAAAAAGATATTTTCAAAACAATATGCTCCATGAGAGTAGAAACCCTGAGGCACAGGTGGCATGTGGTCTAATCCCAGGCTAAACTCTGGCTTCAACTCTTGAGATTAGTTAACTGAAAAGACATTTGCAAACACTTCTCCGTGCAAAATGACAAGACTGCAGACTGAGTTGGACTGAGCGGGCATTTTAAAGATTGGTACAAACCTTTATTGCAATTTTGACTCTTTTAATCTTTTTGACCTTTTCAACTGTCTTTTTGCCGTTAACAAAGTGTAAAAAAACAAAAAAGCAGATTAGGAAAAAACAAAACAACAAAAGGCGTTAGAGTTTGACAGCTGACAAGATCTCTGAATTCATAACAGGCAGGTTATTTAGCATAACAGTGCAGAGAAATGATTGAAAAAGACAGATAGGCGGACAAAGTTATCCTAAAAACAAATGAAAGACCTTTCGACAGAGCATTTTTGCATGCAGTCAAAGAGGCAAGGAGGGCGTGTCAGGATCGGTGGTGTCACTTACCGGATTTAAAGTGTTACACTGATCTATAGGATTCTTGTAATCAGTCTTCAGCTCATCAAATGCTATTATCTGAGGGAACAAGATGACCATAATGTAACAACGTACACAGAGCAGCTTAATGTTAATGTACATTTTAAGAACATGCAAGAAATGCATCAACTGACCCCCCCATTGTAATTTATTCAACAGTATATGACGAGAAATGTTCAATATAAGTTACCGCATCCATCAGGGCCTTCAAAATGTATGTTTTGTTTGACCAACAGTCCAAAACCCAGCTATTTGCAAAATGACACAAACCAGCAAATCCTGATATTTCAAAGAATGCTTGGAAAAGATCATCAAAATAATAACTTTTCAATTAATCAAGTTAGTGTTAAAGCCTCACTGTCAAAGCAATGCCCCATTTGCAGTCCTGTTGTTTACCCATCAATTGTTTTCTGTTACACCAAGGTAGTGTTTAAAATGTATGGTCAGTTTTATTCCATTGTAATATTCTGAATGAGACAATAGTACATCATTCTCGTAACTATACTTATGGGGTAAACATGAGCAACGTTAACGGTTTAACTCTTTGAGATCATGGCTACGTTACCTAAAAGTCTAACGTTACATTCTGCACTTATAATGTTGACATTTTGACAATAACACCGACGGTATTAACTATGTTGCATGTCGGGAAATATGGGGAAGCCCAGGGAAACAGGTGACGGGTTGTCGTTCCGGGATTGAACGTTAATGTTAGCTAAACCTGCTAACAACTTGTCAGCTAATAGCTGGACTCTGATCATTTGACAAGCCTGATAGATGATTTGACTTTTAACTATAATCAGACTACGATCAATAAAAGGTTAACAATTGAGGAGCATTGCGATAATATGACAAAATAGTGTTTGTTTTAGTGATTGTGATGCTATCGTTAGCTAACTTTAGCTCCTAGCTAACGGTTGGGTGTGAACCATTCATTCTAGTACGGATGCGTTTGCACGTTACGTATGCTGAGCACTCAGCGCGCAGCCCGTTTCTATGGAGTTGGCATGGATACGTTCTGTCCAGCCGTTAAAAACGACTATGTAGCCACAAAGCTGGCCTAGCTTTAAGCCCGAGTCTTTGCCCAGCCTCCATTGCTCTTTTGCCTGATTTGTATCAGCCCCGTTGGAGTGGCAGGCCCACAGTCTTATATATAGTTGTCCATAAATGTGTACTTACATGCCAGATAGCGAAGAAGATAAGCGCCGCCGTGAGCAGCAGAGCGAGCATGTAACAAAAGGCCGCGAATGTGAACGCCATTTTTTTCTCGGGTTCTGCTCGTCGGTTCCTGGCTCGGTTGGCAGATGATGCAGGCAGCTTCGCAACCGATTTGAGATTTGTCAGCTCGTCTTCTTCTTCAGTCAGTGCTTAGCTAGCTGGTGTCCCTTTTGTCTCATTACTGCCATCTTCTGGAGTAATGTAGTTATGTCTTTCAGTTCTGTTTTACCAATTCTAATTGACCTAAAATGTCCTTATAGATGGTTTCAATAATATGTTTCTGCTTATTTCTTTGGATTATGTTTCACGTTGACGCTTTGTTTTGAAAATGCTTTTAATTAACTTAAAGGCTTTAACATTTTTTGATCTAATTAGCTAGTTTATCTGGAAACTGCTCAAATAATCAGAATAGCATTTATTTGTCAAGTTGGAGAGCATACAGTATAACGAATTTTACTAATTTATTATTCATATCTTTTGATGTGCTTGTACAGAAAAATAAATAACAGCTAGTAACATTGATAAAAAAAAAGCTGGACAAATAAGGTAAAGAATAGACAGGACTGTCATGTACACAAGTATTACAAAATAAGTGTTTTAACGTTACATAAATATGATTAAAAGGCACCACTGGCCAACAATAAAATAAGAAATCAAACATCTCGATACAAGTTATATTATATATATATATATATATATATATATATATATATATATATATATATCTGGAAATACATGGACTGGATGATTATTTACTGTATGTAGGCTTCGTGTGAAGATACTGTATAAACAACATTTATATTGACAGTGACAGATGATATGTAGCCTACATGTTAGAAAATGTGTGCACTTAAGAATATTATAGTTTAATAATAATATATTTCCACATCTTTTTATGTATTTATATGTTCTTTCATTTAGTCCTCTTTATATTTACACATTTATTTTCTTATTCTTTTACAGATTAATTATGGCACTCCTATGACTCCATAAAGTACTACAAAAAATGCTAACAGCATATTGGAATTAGTTC
This sequence comes from Cebidichthys violaceus, assembly GCF_023349555.1. NCBI lineage: Eukaryota > Metazoa > Chordata > Actinopteri > Perciformes > Stichaeidae > Cebidichthys > Cebidichthys violaceus. The sequence continues at coordinate 1,851,882 of NW_027176461.1, forward strand.
CTCTTATCCCAAAATATCTGCTGTACAAATTAAGGTTTAATATAATAACTAAAAGCAGCTGTATGTATTGTACATTGATGTGCATGCATTAGCTGTAAAATGGTTGCTTTTGGCACATTTTGTCAATTTAAACAGACACGTCATACATATCAGTTTGAAAACAGCAGTCTCCTGAAACCAGAGGGGTAAACATCACTGTCATTTTATTTGAACAATAGGACAATAGACACCTTATAAAGTACGGGAAAATACAAATATCTCAAGTTTCACTGATGCCATGAGGCAGCTGGTAATGATACATGTCTCAGGTGTGTTTTCATTAAAAAGGAAAGAAAATAGAATATTATGCATTTGATTAGAGGAGAGAGAGCCCAACAACACATTTGCAAGTTTAAAGTAAAAGACTCAAAAAAGCCCAATAATGCAACATGTTCACCACGTAGGAGGGAAAGCTGGGCTCCACATAACCAGATACATGGCTCAGAAGGGAACACTTAGTTCACTCGACCATATGAGGGGATTGATTTAGATTGATACATGATCAATGGACAGTCCATTACAACCCATTTCTATGAAAAATAGAAGAAAAAAAAGAAAGTATGGTCAGTAATATTTCAGATAAAGAGCACAGCTGAGACCAGATGTTTGTGTGCAAATAAATTCTGTCTAATCAAATGAACCAATTTATAAAAAGTACATGCAACAGAGCAGCAGATTCTAGGAAAACGGTTCAGACAGACATTAAAGCGATGCAAGTCTTTTACAGTAGCTCTCCACATTAGAGGTTTTAAAAATGTAGTTTCCGATATCAGTTCATTGCATGTTTTAAAAATAAATATAGACAGACATCCTTGATTTCAGACTGACTGCAGATTTTTGAGAATTTGACCGTCAAGCTGACAGTGTAAATCTTAGCTTTGATGGTATCAATGATTACAATTACACCTCACTGCACCTGTGGGATTAAACCCGGCCCTGACATGTAAATCAGTAATGCTAAAATATTTATATGAAATGGTGTGATTCTGTATACATATCTTTAAGTCAAATCTCTGATTTTACACATAAAGTTAGAAAAAAATAATTATAATCCCCCAACAAAGCTTCTCGAATCACCCATTTCCCCCCAAAAACATATTTGTGTCATGTTTACATTTTGGCCTTATCATTTTTATTTTTTAAAGAGACGTTTATATGAGAAAATAAAAAGTTAAGACACGGCATTGGTATGGTAGACTTAGCAGTATGACATCATACATTACTGCAGGTAACAACACTCCCTCATCTGTTTTACAAAGGAGTTTCTCAATGAGAGCTGACACTGATGGGCGAACATGTGGATATCATTTGTGCCTATTATTCTTTATTACGGCCAGACCAATATACAGAGCTGATATTAAGCTTTTATTAAGGATCAGAACCAGAAAATGGAAGCTTCTCTCTCACCGCTCACACAAAACCAGCCTGTAGCACCAGCAATACAATTATTTCTTTACAGATTTTAAGTGCATTTTTTTGTAGCGTTAACTATCTGAGGCTGGTCGCGCTGCTGTTAAGAGCCACTAATCCTTAAAGAACTGGCAACTGGTTTGATGTTTTAGTGTGTTGGATTGGTTCAAATGCTGTTTTAAAAGGTTCATCAGCAGGAAACATGGAAGAGCTGTTACTTTAGGGCATGAAAAATATCCAAATACATAGAAATAGACACCACAAGTGTTTGGAAAGTGACAAAATGTATGTTTTAACTCTGTACTCCAACACATAGGATTAAAAATTGTGATAAGCTAAAATGTGACATGTTAACCTCCGTTTGTGTTTCATTTCAAACAAAAAAATGTAATTGTATAAATAGACATTAGATATGAGCTGCTGGCACATTCAATACGCAAATATCAATATCAGCCTTCAAAAAGCTATACCTGTTCTGTCGGGAAGATGTTAATGACCTGCCAAGTCTAAATGTTAAGCACAACTGGCATTTGGAGAAGTCACAGCCATCATTGTCAAGCTGCGACCACTAATAAGCAATCGGAATGAAGCACAACATCCATAAAACACCAATAACAGCAATAGCTACGATGAACAGTCTCCCTAAAGACACAGTGACCCAGAAACAAAGTAGCCCAGTGGATTGTGCAGTGTTTTCAAGACTGTTGTGGTTTGTTGTCAGTAATAAATTGTTCAGTCTGGAATGTTTCAGTGGAAATATTGACAGGATTGTGATGTCGTTTTAACAAATATGCAGGTCAAAGGCAGAATACAGCTTCACCCGAGAGTCACACCGTTTTCTCTCGACACAGATGAAAAGGTGTGATCTGAGGATAGACTAACGGGCAAATGTGCAGCGCGATGAGCACCGCTCCAGAACTTCTGCCAGCTGGTTCTTGGGCACAGGAGAAGGTACAACACATCACATACAAGTCTTAGGATTGGTCTTAGTGTTATTGTCATTTATAGACTGGAGTGATTACAGTTTTTTTTATACCTAAATTAGAATCTAATAAATTAATACTGAAGGAAAGACTGACTATAGCTGAACTCTATTTTGTTCTCTGAATTGTAACTATGGTTGTTCAGATGTACTGGCAGGAAGTTTGTTTTTCACAACAAAAGGAAATCACTGCTATAAAGTATATGCTCACATTACCCGACATACAAAAAAAACTCCCTTAAATTATGAAAATATTCTTAAAACATAAAAAAGGTGAAACTAAAGAGGTTCAGAGTTGCTGAGTGTAAACTACTGAAGGTAGCAGAAACTACTGATACAATGCCTTTAAATTCTCCTGGATGAACATGCTTAGTGGGCGAGGATGAGTACTATCAATCCTCTCCAAGAGCTACGGGAGTGTTAATTCAATACAGACACATAACTGGCACATCGATTGATTTCATGGGAGGCTAAAGCAGACCCGCATCAAATAGTGTTGTCAGTTTTAGGTTGCCAGATGGGTGAGGTTTAGTTAGTGAATTGTAATATGCCATAAACTCTACCAAAGAGGCCTAAAACTGAGTACAGAAGGTATTTTCAAACACTATTTCAATCAGGTCTGCTACAGGGAGGAGGGAAACATTAACTGTGGTGTGTTCTCCCATAGAGACTGTGCAATCTGGATCCTCCTCACATCCCAGACCACCGGATGAGATTACTTTAGCCAAAGATCACGAGTTTCTCCTTCAGCCATTCCTCCGTTAGGTCCTCTGTGTTTCTTATCTCAAACACCTGAAAAACATACAAAAGGAGCAAAGATGTAGCGTTTTCTTTTTATACAAAAAGGGAAAAGTCTTCGGAGGCAGTTTAGTGGAAAGCTACCAACTGATAATGCAATAGATGTTCAATGATATAGTAAAAAAAAAACAAAAAAAAAAAAACAGCTAACAGTCTACAGTCATGCTAGCAGCTCTGTGAGGCACAAGATAATTACACTAACAAAAGAAAATCTATCAAAATCTAATCTAAATAAGCAAACATCTGGAATAATTAAACAATACAACCTATGAATGAAATCAACTCAATACTAACAGTCAGCATGCTGACCTGCTCACAACGACGATGCTAATGCTGATGTTTAGCAGGTCCAAAGTTTCCCCGTGTTCTGCATGTTAGTTTAGCGTTTTAGCACGCTAATATTTGAGCACCTATCTGTCAGACTTTACAAGCCTGGATTACAGAGTTGCATTAATGACACGTCAGCACTGCTTAACGATGACGTAGCATCAACGCTAGCACTAACCTTGGACATCTCGACAGTTTGCACCAGTTTGGTTTTGCTTCCCGCGTACATCATCTGCTGCTCTGGTTTGCAACCTGCCGAACACATACGCCAACATTTACCACAACACGTCTGTGACGATGGAACAGTGCAGTGGCCAACGTGTGCCGTTCATCGAGCAGCAACTCTGGAGGAGTTCTTACCCACTGGACTGGAGAAGATGAAGCACAGAGGGTAGGAAACGCGTCCATCATCATGGTGGTATTTGTAACTGAAGACGATAAATGTTCCTGGTGCTAAGGACAGTCAACATATTTCACCGGTCAAGTCAGAAGGAATGCAAAACAATGATTAAAGATATTTTAAATCAAATGGTCTACTTCAAGTAGAAATCCAGCTTAACACACAGGCCGTGACGCAGGAAGAATATATTAGCAGTTCATCGTAAACTTCGAAACATCACAGACTCGTGACATTCAACAGAAAAAGGCCAAGAAGCGATGAAAAAACCATTTAAATACTGTTCAAATAAGACACTTATTCAAAGGATATCTCGGCTGTCTCTCAGGCAGTATGTCCCTCAGATCATCAATAGAAATGTCCTGAAAAAAAAAAAAAAAGACACATTTGCAATGAGCAATTTCTTAAATTACACTAATGTGTAAAAAAATCATTTTACACATCATCACAGAATTCTGTTTGGTACATGAACATTTTTAAAGTGAAAGTCGAACATTAACTTCAGACACAAGATTAAAGTAGAAGACATTATAATGACAGGTTTAATAACTATTTTTACCACGTGTTCCTCTTCAAGAATAACCAGCTGCTTGTCTTTATCGATCTTCACTGAGGGGTAAAAAAAAAGAAGAAAGAAAACATTAAACAATCACATGAGTTTAGCCGTAATGATTACGTTCAAAAGTAACACGTTTACACATATTACAACAAACAAGTTCTATGATATTTCAGCTCTTATTTCCAACCACAAATGTACTTGTAATGTAAAAGGTGTGTATGTCTTAGAGTCAGTCCATGGCATGCAAACACACTCTTAATCCAATTTAACAGCGATGACATTTTGATCCACAGATAGTGGAGGATAAAGCTTAAGCTTAGTTTGATACTCACTACACTCTCTCACCACCTGCTGCATTGAGACGCAACTCTTCCCTCTGTGCGCCTCATAAATACTGTAACTGCTTCCTCTAATATCTAGTTACTTTTACTGTAACTCTGCATCCCGCCCAGCGTGGATACAAAGAGTCCCAAAAATGAAGACGAACAACAATGTCAATAATGCTGATATTGATATTTCCTCAATATTCCACTTGAACCTGCAGAGATGATGTATTTTTCAAGTTAGCATCGCAATGGTTCCCTCGACAAATGGCCTGTTGGGAATTTTCCATTGGATTTCTTGCAGAAAATAAGCTCTGTGGCAAACGTTTATGATACTCAGCAAGACAACCTTCACAAATAAACACCACTGATATGATTTTTGCAGCCTGAAAAAGCCAACACGAGGCTGTAAATTTACAGAAGGAGGCTGTAAAGACGGCGTGATGATGTTTTGTCGTCTCATTTAGCCACTTATTAACCACTGCCTTTAAGACACATAAAAGCTTCAGAGAATGAACTGACGTATTCCAGGTGGTAGAACAAAATGTCTTAAGCTCGTGTTAACCACAGACCTTATTTCAGGCATTCAACCAGAAACACATTGAAAAATAAACATCGACTTTGAGATGAGGGAACTGGAAGAGTGAACATAAGAGGACAAATCTAAATACTCACTAACGATGGCCGCATTATGAGTGTCCTTCTGCAAACGGAACTTCTTCACCTTTTTAACCAGCTCTTCGTCCACATCACACACCACTAGTGATACGCTCTGGTAAAGAAAAAAACAATAGAAACATCCACTTTATATTTCAAATTCATGAACAAAAACCAGTGGCACAGCACACAGATTAAGCTCCTCTGTATTTAATGTGTTCTGTCTTTGTGTTTTTGAACATATAGCAAACAAACCAAAGCCTACATGTTTGTATTTAAAGATTACTTAATTCATTAAGTAATCTTTGTCCTCATCATCACCCATTAAAATGTATTCATCGCTACATAGAGTGTATGTTCACATTCCCTCTCATCCATCCACATGTTTACTCAAAAAAAAAGAAACGTGAGAATGGAAAGCAATACATCTGCATTTCTGCCAATATCTTAATAAACTGGAAAACATAGAAAAATACCTGTTACAGTATGGACAACTGGCTTAAAGAATATATGGAGCAAGCAGTTTATGCCCTCCGACAAACTTAATTGTATGTACAAATAAAGACATTTATAACAATAAAGTTCTGCAGTGATGGATATATAGACTACTACAACTGTCATCTTTTATTGCTTATAATCAGAAACATATAAATAAACATTTAGGCATCTTCAACAATAAGTTGGCCTTATGTTTTTGAGGATATTTGCAGAGGGTTTACATGTACGGCAGACAGCTGCAGAGTCACAGACTGTAGCTTCAAGTGATTTTCATGTATTTACCTGACCCGCAGACTCAAACCAGTGTGAACAGGACTGTATTGGTCTGAACCTCTGGCGTTACATAACTCCAGCACAAAGACATAAACTCCTTAAGAGTCTCTGAATTCTATAATTACACCTTCCTTAGCAGATGGCTGGTGGGAGTCCGGATTTCACTGAGCTCAGAGAGAGAGCTCTTTGCAGATTAAGAGCAGACTGGAGTGTCTGTGGTTTGGGACTGAGAGAGAGTTGGAAAAACAGGATGCAAAGGAAGATAATGCGGAAGAGGCACGACAATAAAAAGCTGTGGGAGGCCACAGGTTGACTTGTGGCTTAAATTCCTCCAGTCACTGACAGCTAGCTCGCTGGGTTTTACTGATAGTGAAATAAGACTCAGCTAACTTTAACTATACAGTAATTTAAAGCATGTTATGTGTAAAAAAAATAGACAAATGTTGTTCGACAGTGAAGACAGTTCAGCTGTCAAAACCCCCAGGAGGTAATCATTGTTCATCACGATAAGCGAGCGGGCGAGCGAGCCAGACGTGTAGAAACACATCACTGCTGCGACGAGAAGCTAACCACACTTACCTATACTGTTACAGAAAGTCCGCAAGCTTGGGCTTCATAATAAATGACTATGGCGCACTCTTGATGAGATTTACTTTCCAATTAACAGCATTATTTGATTTTAATTTTGTCTGTAAAAGATGGACATGTAAGCTGCAACGATCTAATAACTTATGAGTGAGACATTACCTGAAGATGCTTTAATTTAATCAGATGTTGTGTCCAATATAATTATAAAAAAACATAATATAATTTAACTGTAACTCATGATTCACAGCAAATCAACACAAAAATGTCAATTGTATGTGAATTTCACGTCAATGTTCTTTCGCCCAAAGTCATTTTATTGTGAAATCCATAACCGGATAAAAAAACGTTCTATTGTGGCTAGCTTGACGTTAACACAATGGACAGAGGGTGGAACTCATGCTAGGCTAGCAGGCTAACGCTGCCAGTGTATCTGCGGTCTCACTTTTCCTCAGTAGTGTCCGGAACTTCACATTCATTAGGAGCACACAAATTACAGAGCAGAAGGGTGAATGAGGAGAGCTCTGTCGCACCAACAATCGATAACTTACCATTGTCGTAGAGTTAATAAAGATCCCTGAAGCTGCAGCTGCTGCTCTGAATGGTAGAGACGCCAACAATGTTTTTTTTTTTTTTCCTTACTTCACATCATCTTGTGACTGGTTGGACCAATCAAACAAGCGCCTCCCTCATCCAAAAGTTGGTCATAAATCTCTCCTCAGTATTGTCCTACAGCCTCAGTACTATATTAAAACTAATGTAGCCTTATTAAACTATTATTACTAAAACTATTTTAAAAAATGTGTTTATCATGCCAATGTTGTCCAGGAAAAATACCCCTCTAATAGTCGAGTTACTCATAAGTTGCTGGTTACTTAACTATTTATTAAAAATGTATTTCATATTTATTTAAATATGTATTTTAATAAACGCTCATTTAATAACATACAATACAATCTGTTGTTCAGATGAAACTACTCAACAAAATCAGGTCTGAAATTAGCTACTTAAACATTTATGCTTCTACATTCAAAGTACTGGCAGGGCTGGGTGTCATTTTCTGACTTTATTACTATTTTTGTCACAGATTCTACTAAAGAATTTCAAAAACTTCTTCGACCACTGAATATTAACGCCTCTAAAATAGGTGAGTTAAGACTACAAAACAATACCAAACACAACTTCAAGAAGAAAACAGCTTAGATTTGACAGTTGTCCATATTTTATTTTAATCTTACCAGCATAACCAAATATTGGGCAAAACATCCTTAATTTCCATCTCCTTTTTAGAATCAAGGCTGAATAACCCTCCCCCAAAAAAGTTAATCAGTTAGCAATGTTGTTTAATGTCAAATTAACAAATTATGAATTCAAGAGCGTTCAATAGTGATATGTACACATTGTACTACATGTATTGTAGAGGGGCAAAGAGTGGCAAATCAGGTTTTATTTAGATTTTATTACATCAGTTGATAATATGCCTACATGGTGCTGGTGCATGTTCCTCATTTATGTTTAATCACATTACCACAGACCATAGATGTTGCACAGAGAGTAGAGTGAGGTGGCCCTAAAATAAACAGAGATGTCACCTTATAGAATAAAAGGCTGATTTTAGGTCTAATCCATAAAAATAACAATAATCGTCTATTTATCAATTTAGCTGGGTGTAAAGGGGATTTTACTTTTTTTCCCCCAAATGTATTACTTTCATAACATTTTTGTGACAGGTCATAATCAGAATCAGAATCAGCTTTATTGGCCATGTATGTGTACGCATACAAGGAATTTGACTCCAGTTTACACATTGCTCTCAAGTACATACATAGAAATAAACAAGAAAAATATGAAAACAAGTACATTAAAGACAACAAAGTAGAACAGAGAAACTAAGCATACACATTTAACATTTAACTACTATGTACAATAAATATAAATATAAATAAATATAATATCACGCTCTTATTTTCTTATACTTTTATATAACTTGTTTTTAGGGTGTGTGTGTGTGTGTGTGTGTGTGTGTGTGTGTGTGTGTGTGTGTGTGTGTACATGTTTGTGCGCGTGTGCTCCGGAACGTGCCCACCCTTCAGAATACGTCATCATTAATGCGCGTGTGCGCTCTCTCTCTTCCTTGCCTCAGAGTTGTAGTTGAGAGAGGAGCAGACCCAACGTTAGCTTGTAGTTTTATGCCTCGGTAGAGGCTAAATTAGCTGGCTAACTAGGCTCCAACTGCTGGATAAATTATCTCTGTAACCCACATATCGTTTGAGAGGAGTTCATCTTCCGGTAAGGTAGCGTGACATATCAAGTTTTTACTACTTATTCTAAAATAATAGGAGCTAAAATAAACAAACGAGCTAAGTTTACCCACCTGAACGTCAACTCACAGCTAGCTGCTGTTAGCTAGGTCGGTAGCCAACTGTGTAACATCAGTTAACTAGATATTGTGAGGACTATATCGCTGTAAATAGTACAGCTAAAAGCAGCGTAGCATTTGTACAGCTTCTCGTAACGATGTTTAAGTTTGATGAAGATATTTCGAGTCTGCCCGAATGGATTTAGTTGGTCACCAGTCCGAGGATGGAAACATTTACTGTGCTATTACTCAGATCCTCTGTGTGACGAGCCCTGTGTGTGACAGCTTGCAATGATCGGTTGTTACAACTTCCTCATAACATTAATGGAAGTTTTCTTATTTTTTCTTTTTTTAGATCATGGCAGATTTCTCGGTGAGTTGAAAGGATCGCAGCATTTTAGTGGTTAAACAGAAGCTTCAGTTGTGTTCAGAGAGTCACTTTCCCCTTCTCTTCTAGCTGTCAGATGCCTTAGGAGACGACTCTCCAAGCAAGGCAAAGAATATTGGAAACACTAACCCGACCGCTCCTGCCGGTAACCCTCAGCCTCCTGCAAATCCAGGCTGGCCCGGTGCAGCCCCAGGAGCTCCCACCCAGCCCTCCGCTCCGGGTGACTTTGCTGGTGGTTCATCTGGCCCAGGGGCGCCGGGGCAGTTCCCGTATCCCTCTGGTCATGGGGCACCAGGGCAATACCCAGGACCTCCTTCAGCACCTGGTGGATTCTCCCCTGGTCCTGGGATACCTGGACAATACCCATCTGCACAATACCCCCCTGCACCAGGAGCTCCGGGGCAGTTTCCCTCCAGTCCTGGAGCCCCTGGGCAGTTCCCTGGGCAGCACCCTGGGCAGCACCCAGGGCAGTACCCAGGGCAGTTTCCTGGGCAGCACCCTGGGCAGTTTCCTGGCCAGTACCCACCTGAAGGAGCTCCAGGACAGCTACCTGGAGGCCCTGTTTCTTACCCAACTGGACCATTTCCGTCTGGCCCCGGAGCTCCTCCTGGGCCTTATCCAAATGTGCCTTACCCAGGAAGTCAGCCAGGAGGAGGCAATGGGATGTACGGACCTGGTGGTCCAGGTGCATTCCCCCCTACAGCTGGCCCTGGTGCTTTCCCTGCATACCCCGCTGGAGGCTTTCCCCCAATGCCCACTGGGTCATGGGGACCCCCTGCAGGTGGAGGCTTCCCTCCTGCCCCTGGCCCCTTTGGTCCTGGGCCTGGGCCTATGGGTCCGTACGGTGGGCCTGCCGCTCCAGGAGGCATGCTGGTGAGTACTAAACCTGTTTACAAATAACATTGCGTTGCTTGCTTTCTGCCTTTCTTTGCTGATGTGTTTTTGCTCTGGTGCGCAGCGTCTCTCTTGGGGTGGCAGTTTTAGGGATTTAGGTGGGGACTTACTACTAGCTACAATGCCGTCCTCTCTAGCAGGTCTCCGGCTAACCTCACATGTATATTCAGTTCTACTGTAGCACAGGGTTTCTTCTAGATTATTGACCGGTGTGGTGTCTTCCTATTACTGCTGACGGTGGGAAAGACAGCTAGTTTCCTGCCTTGTTGGGATTTACTGCATGATGGTACATTTTCAGTGAGGGCCGCATTTGGATTATGTCTGTATCTTGGGCTCTGCTGGGGTGCAAAGCACAACATGAAGCCAAATCGAGAAATATTCAGAAGTAGTTATCAAAAATGTATTCTTGTCTTTCAGCCCAGATATAATCCACCATATAATTGAAAGCAATGAGCTCAACTTTTCAGTCGGACAAGGACGTCACTTCCAGAATCAACATATGGTTTGATTAGGCAACATGAACATGTGGAAAGAATTATATACTGTGTATATATATATATACACAGTATAAAGTTAGGATATATGTTCTATCTGCCTGGGCAATGTATTAAGTTAATTAAGTGCAATATGATTTAAAATGACATATTTACACAGAACTCATGTTTAATGTATCAAGCCACATTTATATTCATCTTGTTTGGTTACTTTTGTACATGTTTATGACTCTTTTTTTGGTCTTCTGTCATTTTGCTCAGAAGTCAGTTTGTACTGTTGATGCCTTGCTGTCTTAAAACTTATTTTTTGACTTTTCTGTTCTTGTCTAGTCATTGTGAATGACATAAGAGTGTTAAACTAAATATAGGGGATGACTCATTGGAGTGTTTTCATTAGGAATGTGGGCAGGGTCAAAGTTTTGAATAATGTTTAACTAACAATCCTCTCGCTAGTTTGTGATATTTAGTACTTTGCTGTACATCACCAAGTTCATAGTATTATAGATCAAATGTGTCTGCTTCTGTTCCTGGGGATATTATAAACATGATTAACGGTGTTTCTGTTTGTGTATCTGCCGAATAAACACAGTAAATCATAATTTCTCATTATGCATTTTTTTTTAAACTTCATTTTTAAACAGAGCATGTTTAAATGTATTGTCACAATTTAAAAAAAAAAAAAATGACTTTCTCACAGATGGTGCCATATGATCTCCCACTTCATGCTGGAATTATGCCCCGACTTGTAATCACGATAGAGGCGGAGCCTGTTCCTGGAGCAGACAGGTACAGTCATCCTCTAGTGATGCTGCCATAACATAACCGGATGCCTTGTGATGATGCTGCATCCATCCTAATCCTCCAGATCATGTTTGCAAAATCCTTAATTATCAATACTATTACTTTTGTTCAAGCCACATATATCTTGTATTAATTGGACAGTGGATAAAATGATCAGTAGCTCTCAGTCCTGATCTTTTTCTTGCAGATTCCAAGTTGACTTCTTCAAAGGCCCAGAGGTCGTCTTTCACTTAAATCCTCGATTTCACGAGCAAACAGTTGTCAGAAACTCCAACCTAGGTGGCTGCTGGGGGCCGGAGGAGCGGGATGCACATTTCCCATTTGTTCCCGGACGCCGATTTGAGGTAAAGTGTTTCAGTGGCGGAACTGTAGCTACGACAAAAACAATCATTTGTTTTACCTGATGCCGTACGCCTGTCGGGTTGACTGGTTATCGAGCTGATATTGTTCAGTCTGGAGTCAACACTTTGCATGTTGTGCATAAACTTTCTATCCCCCCCCTCTGCAGCTGAAGATCCTTGTGGAGGAGGACTCGTTTAAAGTGGCGGTGGACGGGAACCACCTGCTGGAGTACGAGCACAGAGTGGGCGGGCTGGAGGAAGTGAACCTGCTGCGAGTGACTGGAGACATCGTCCTCTACAGCGTAGCGCCGAACATGATCTGAACCTCAGCTAGCAGACAGGAGACCTGGCGTCACACTTTACCACCGTATCTGAAATCCTTTCAAATACCTTGATGGAGTTTTTGAGGCACAATAGTCAGTCAAATGCAATCTTTGCCCACCTGGCACTTTGTCATTTATTACAGAACAAATGGCAGATTAACTCAGCACGTTATAATCCTTTTCTCTTTTTTTGCTGGATGGTAACTCTTCTTTTTCTTTGCCACTCACAATCCAATATATTTAACGACATAACAGTATCGAAGTAGTGAATGAGATAAAGTGCATCTAAAAACAGGCGTTTTAAGGAAATACTAATTTAAAGCTAATGAGGAGATTGTAGGCCAGGTGGAACATATTTTCCACTAGTATGCTGTATTTTGTTGACAGTACATGTATGTTTATTATCATGTCCTTCATATCAACACCTTGTAATGCATGAGAGTGTGATGCTGAAAATCAACTTGGTCTCCTTTTCCCCTTCTTATTTCAGCGCTGGCCGATCCCCCAAGTTTCTTAAAAAGTATTTATATACAGACTTTGAGCTCCTCCTCTCTTCAGTATGAATCCTCCTGAGCTCTTAGACTGGAGGGTGGTGTTTTACAAATTATGATTTCATGTTGAAGTCAAATGGAATGGTAAATAATGAGGCTCAATTTAAAGTAAATCATCGGAGAGGAGAGGGATGGGGTCTCTGATTTGTTGCCAAAGATAACAGTGGTACAATATTTTAAGATTATATGCTTATAAATAAAAAGGGCGACAAACAAATAATGACTGATAATGCTGTTTGATTCAGAATATTGTACACTTTTCTGCCTGTGCACATAATAAATACTAGTTTCCCTGTTCCCATTCTTTGTTTTACCCCAAAGTGGAGACATTTAATCCTCTTTTACAGGATGTACTTCTGTTTTAATACAAGGAATTTGTTTTGGTGATTGACGCCTGACAATAAACATAGTGAACATGTATCACAGTGGTAGAAATTATATCATTTTATTTATATAATTTTATTATATACCATGACTATAGCTCAAAATGCTTTAAACTAAAAGCACGACTAAGATGACACAAAAAGTAAGAACATAGATAACGTAGATTTATGTAAGAAAATTCATTCTTTGACCATAGCACAAATTGCTTGGAACAAAAATAAGAATTTGAAATGCATGAAAAAGCTTGGTAAAAAATCATTTGAGAGATAAAGAGCGAAGCCTTTAGAAGAAGACACTGTTGTAGCAGACCTTAGTTCACAATGACTGAAGGTGCAATAACTAATCCAGTGTGCAATCTAGAAACCTGTACAACATATAGAGCTGAGGATTCAACATTAAAAGGCCTTTATGATTCCATTTGTAGATCTACAAATGGAATCATAAAGGCCTTAACTGAGCCCATTGTGTGTTGTGCTGTGTTGAGGAATTGTATCTATACAATTCCTCAACACAGCATAGAAGGTGGGAACATTACGAGTCACAACAAATATTACTAGCACTTGTCCATCTTGGAAGCTTGAGCAAAGATTCTAAAAGCATCATTAAATGCCACCTGAATCTTCTGAATTTCTATTTATCCTTTTGCGTTTCTGATTCGCCTCCTTGCCTTGTGAGCCAAAGGTCGACCCTGCAGTTCCGCCTCAGGCCTCCAGGGGGCAGCACGACCACAGACCAGCGACACCGCACCAGAGGAAGCAAATCGAAAGTCCTCAATGAGTTCAACCTTCAGATAAATAGTTTGTCCGTTCTTCCCCGAAGACCTATTTTATAATCATCGTGACAACATGAATGGTTTGCTGCACTCCTCGCCCGACGTGGTGGACATCAAACTGAAGCGAGGCTCTTCAGGTGAGAGGAGGACTGCTTGACTTGACGCATAGTTAGCACGTAGCGGTATAACGATGCTAAGCTAGGTTAGCTACGTCAAGCTAGTGTGTATCCTGAAGCTAACGGCTAATTAACGGCTAACGTTACTCCTCGGCCTGTCAGATTCTAACAGACAGTCTCCACTGAAGCCAAACGGAGCTGGACAGTGTTAGGAAAAGTTTATTTCGCTTATTGTGAGAGAGTAATGTGTACTTTACACTTGTTATGTAACATTGTGTGAACTTTATAATCACCCGTACAGTGTTGGGATGATTCACTGTGTACTTTGCTCCATTGAGATAAATGTTGTGATTGAATCAGCAACTTCTGTCCAGGTGTTGTTATTGGTTTATCTGATAAGGGACAGTACACATTAATACAAACATTAGCCAAGAGCTTATTTTTCATCTGTAGTCCCAAGAGGCAGATGTTACAAAGTAAACCTAAAGACACAATATAAGATTACATTTTCAATGTTATACAATATCGACCCTTTACAATGTGTGCACAAGCAATGCAAGAAGTGAGAATATTAATATAAGTAGTATCATCATTCAGGAGACTCTTATACTACATTGTCAAGTACTAAGACATGCAATACAGAGGCTCTCACATTCAACACACTCAAAGCAAATCAAATTAGGGATAATAAACATAGCACAAAAAGTAATGAAGTTTTTGTTTGGTAGATTATTTCTTTGTTGTAACAATGCTTCTTGGCAATAAATCGTATACCGTTGGAAAGCCTGTTTATTTCCCTTTTTAAATGGTGCCACATTTGTAAGGAACATACATTTGTGGGATGAGCAGCAGAGCTGAGTATGTGGGTTGTGCCTATAAAAAATATGCCAAATCTTCTCTGCCAATGCCAAACAGCTTATTTTAACATTGACTCTTGTTTGGTGGATTGGATGATTGAAGTCTGAAGAAACAAGACATATTGGCAATTTAACAATTTATTCATTTAACAAACAGGAGCCTCAGTTACGTGTGGAAGAACCATACACTGCCACAACAGCCTGGCACCTCCTCCTCATGCTGGTTACACACTTATTGTGGGATGGCATCCCATTCTTCAAAAAGCATTTGTCGAAAGTCAGCCAACGGGGTTGTGTTGGTCACTCTGGCATGAACAGCACGCCCAAGCTGATCCCACCAGTGTTCAATGGGGTTGAGGTCAGGACTGCTGGCTGGCCATTCCATCCTCTCCATTCCCAACTTCTGGAGGTAGTCTCTGATAAACCCCGCTCTGTGGGGGCGAGCGTTGTCATCTTGGAGGATGGAGTTCGGTCCCAGACTGTGGAGATATGGGATTGCCACTGTTTGCAGAATCTCATCTTGATATCTCTCTGCATTGAGATTGTGCCCAATGATGACATGGGGTACCAGAAGCTCAAAACAAGAGTCAATAGCAACAGCAGAATAAGCTGTTTGGCATTGGCAGAGAAGATTTGGCAAATTTTTCATGGGTGCAACCCACATACTCAGCTCTGCTGCTCATCCCACAAATGCATATTCCTTACACATGTGGCACCATTTAAAAGGGAAATAAGTAGGCTTTCCAACGGTATAAGATTTATTGCCAAGAAGCATTGTTACATCAAAGAAATAATCCACCAAACACAAATATCCTTACTTTTTGTGCTATGTTTATGTTGAATAGAAACATGGACTAAAGACAATAACATGCTCCATTGTTAGACACTAAAAAACATCCATGTCAGCGGCACGAATCATAAAAGCATGCAGAGTATGTGAAATATATAAATCAGTCAGACACAGCTAAACAACAATAAAAGACATGCAGGTAGACGAGGGTCGACCGGCAATTTCAAGACAGACAGACAGACAGACAGACAGACAGACAGACAGAGGGATGTTCAACATGGACAGAGTGAGGACAGTACGGTGCAGTTACATTCTAGTGTTCACAGAGCTGGATACTAACTAACCATTTCTTTAATAATTGGATTTGTATCTATTGGATATTACTCAAATACATCTGTCTCATACTACACTGTTGTTGTTTTTTTTAGGTTTGGGGTTTAATATAGTTGGGGGCGTGGACCAGCAGTATGTGGTGAACGACAACGGCATATACGTGAGCAAAATTAAAGAAGATGGAGCTGCAGCATTGGACGGAAGACTCCAAGAGGGGGACAAGATCCTGGCGGTAATAAATGTTGACTTCTTATCCAGAGTGAAGGATGTAGAGGAGGGTATCTGTTATAATAATACTTATAATAATACATATTTATTTAATAGCACCTTACATACGGGGGTGTAGTAACTTTAGAGGCAGCAAGGTAAGGTGAGAACAGGATCTGTGAAAGATGTGAATAAAACATTTAAAAGATAACAATAAAACAAAGCATGAGTGACAATTAGTGAAAGGCAATGCTGAGTGCATACATTTTATATTACCACTTAAAAATGCTGATATTTGTGTGATAGTTTATAGTTTTCAAAACCATGAGCAGAGGATCAAAGAGGCTGTGAAGGATTACAAAATGACAAAGAATTCGTACTGCAGACTGGTTCCAGACCATAAAGAGCCTTTAGACACTGGTGTGTCGTCTCTGTAGCCTCTGGTGAGGTTATTGTGCAGGATTTGATTTACAAAGGTGTGAAAACTTTAATGTTGCAGCTAGTAAGGGTGGGGCTAAGTTTAATGTCTTTTTATACCGCTGGGTAGCTTAATCTATGTATAGTAATACATTAACTATTAGTGCACTTTATTTTGTATTAATAATCAAAATATGCAAAGTAACTAAAGCTAAGCGAGCTAGTATCTAAAGTAAAAATAGAAGTATAAAATAAATAGAAATACCTCAGGAAAGTACAAGTACCTCAACATTGTACTTTTGTACTTGAGTAAATGTACTGACACCAGCAACTATTTTGAGTTCTCGTCGGACAAAACAAACACTTAGATGTCATGACTTCAGACATTTTGCCTATTGTCTGACATTTTCTATATAGAAAGTCAAAGTCATTTGATTTAGAGTGAAAGTGAATGGAAAAGCACATCAACAATGTTATTATTTTTCTGTGTAGATCAACGGCGTGAAGCTTGAGGATCTGATGCACCGAGCTACAGTGGATCTGTTCAGGACAGCGGGGGAGGACGTGGAGCTCCGTGTTCAGAAGAAGGTGAAGCGTTAAAATGACCTCCTCCTTGTTTTCAAATGTTTGAGTGGTTGATTTTTTTTTTTTGTGCTTTTGTATTTATTTTATAAGCAGTTGGAGATTTTTTTTTAGTTTGTTGCCTTATTGTCCACCACAATGGAAAATTGTGTTTAGCTCACCAAAACATAAAAGCAGCGCAAGAACATGCAAGATGTCTTATCTAGCTTTATCTCTCGCCCTGACGTACACAAGTCCCAACGAGTAAAGCTGAGGATAAATTCAGCATAAAAGCATTAATAACCAAATGTTTTCTTCAATTCTCAGAAACAGTGGCCTAAACAATGGCTGCACTTAATAACGGGTCTTTTGTGGACTCAAATAGTGCTTCTGTTCTTTTTCCCTGAGTGTTAAAAACATGTTTTAATGACTTCAGTGGAGATGGTGCGATCCACAAGGAGAAGCCTTGAGATGAATGATGTAATGTCAGTGAGCCATGTCCTGCTAAGGATTGGAGGTCCACTGTAGTTCCTCCTCTACGTCCTACGTAGCTTCTCCACTGAATAAATCCACTTCACACCTGATATTTGTTTACAGCTGCCACACCCTGAAAGCAAATATGTATTCTACCATGTAGACTATAGTATCACTAAGACTGAGAAAGAACAAGTGATGTAGTTGATGGGCTGTTGTTCCTTGGGAGACTTGTATTTGACTCCTAAAGCCTTACCAGCAGTTTTAGCCATTAAAAGTCGTATTCTTTCATTCTAGCTGTCCGTTTTCTAAAGCACGGCATTTGTTTTTACAGTAGATGGATTTGTCATGACAGTGGTTCAGTTTTCTCAGGAGAGAGTTGGTAAATCGTCCCGTTCTCAGTGGCAGAAGTGAGGCTGCAGCCAACAGCTTATTCCAAAAACCATCTCTCTCATGCTCTCGTTTTCACTCTTTACACATTTACTTCTGTGACTCTTTGCGTGTACAACCATGTACAACCATGTACAACCATGTACAACCATGTACAATCATGTACAATCATGTACAATCATGTACAACCAGGTACAACACTATGTAGAACTTTGAGGAAAGTCTTTCCAAAAGTATGGAAAACAAGTTGAGTAATTATTGTCTCACCTCTCTGTATGAATGAAGAAGGGGTCGGATGATACTTCATACTTCAGCCTTTACACTATGCTAATAAATAGTGACCATGTTATTGCAACAAGTTATGAAATTTGCTTTTATGCAGTGAACGGTCATTACATCAGCTTTTAATTTGATTCATCACTTCTTAGAAGATTTAGTGAAAGTGAAATGTGTCCAACCCCAGAATGTAATATAAACAGACATTGTGGGTGACGTCCCTCTGTCTGCATTTGTGATGTAAACAGATAACCGGTGTTATTTCTACATAAATATCACCTCCCGTGTAGCTTTAATGTTTATTCTTGTTTTCATATCTGTGTCTTGCAGCCTAATCACGGGAGCGGACCTACAGGCTCACAACCCGAGTCCAAATCTTCGGTGTCTTCTCTGGAAATACTGGTGGCTTTAGCTGGAGTTGCAGCTGTCTGTGCATTTATTTACATGCGGCACATGCGGAAGCACTTTTAACGAAGCCAACGTCTGTTTTAAGATCAAAAACTTTGCTAAAGGCCAAAGAAAAGAAAAGGGGGATGAAACTCTAAACAGTAGTGCTATTATTATTATTTTTGTATTACTAGGTGTAGGTGTCACTGATGAGTTTCTCCATGTTCATGTGTATAATGTGGTTAATGGTAGCTTCTTGACACCCTTCCTATGCAAAAGGATGCTCTCTTACCACAGAGGTTACCTTTAATGGATACCTTTGTGGGCGTCGAGTGGAGCAGAAAGTTGTATATTCCTGCTGCCGGGCTGAGCCCGGGCAGAAACTAACGGCGCAGAATACTATTAAGTCCTCGGGTCCAGTCAGACTGGCTCAAGCTTCAGGGTCCATTAGCAAACTGAAAGACAGTGTTGTGTTCAGTCACTCGCAGGCCTCTGTAGATCTGTCTGAGGAACCCACTGTACTTTCAGTTTGCTCGTGTTTTTAAAAATGAATGCGTCCGGGTTTGATTTTTATTTTGCGCCCCGTTGCACAGAATCATGGGAGGAGTGGCAAAGTTGCTTGTAGTTAACGTGATAAATTGTCTTGAACTTGACTTTCGGAGTGCCTTTTTTCACCGTCGTTCCAAGTAACAGCGGTGCTTGGTTCTTGTTGCTCTTTATGATGATCAAAATTAAAATCAACCCAATACATTAATACATTAAATTAAAGGATGTTGCTGGCAATAATCTGTATTCTCTTATTGTCAACAAATGTCATTTATAAAGCCCCAAACCAACAGTGAGTTACTCCGTTTCTCAATACTTTACGACTTCCTCTGCCTGTTTGTTGCCACAAACCCATTAGTTCATCACATGAACTTTAAAAAACACATCACAGATATGTAGTTTAATTTTGAAAAATGGCTCTGTGGGCTCCTAAAACACCTGGGCACTGTAGTTTTTCGCATGCGTTACTCAAACAGAAGGAAATAGTGCATTTGTTGGGGACTATTTACAGCTGTGGATTAATGCATGTCTGGTGCTTTAGTGCGTATTTGTGAGTCAAAATAAACTTCAGTGTTAGTTGTAATGAAGAAACATGTCACCCAGTGCAACAGTGTGGCTCAGTGATGTGTTTTTAATATATCGTACGATACTTGTGACTTTGTTGGTTTGGGTCTTTTTAAATGGGATTCGCTGACGGCAAGAAAAACATCCGATTTATCCGTTAAAGCAAAATACGCTTGTTTAAAGTATCACCAAGTCGTTTCACTTTGAAGGGTTTATTGTTAAGAGTCACACGGTCACTCAGGGTGAACCATTAAATCTATATCTTAAAAACAAATCATTCCTGAGATAAATGTCGTGTGGTGAGCAGCTATTTTTCTTAACACTCGGTCACCGCTGAAGAAGTTTTTGTTGTGTGTCACAGTCATTTTAGACGTTCTTTGTAATTTTGCATTGAGGTCAGTGCCAATAGTCACATCACACCTTCTGCTAAAGGATTGATGAGAATTGGAGTATGTCATAATTTAGTTAATTTGTGTGAAGGATCAACAGCTTTATACTGAAAATCCATTTCAGCCAGTTCAATGTAAAGGAAAGTTTTCTTTAAAGAAATGAGTTGCTGTCAACAATGTTTTTTTTTGCACTAGCCACAATCATCGAACTCCTAACTTCCGTAGAACCGATGAATAAGTGAATTGTGTGTGCCGGGTGTATTTGTCCACATTGGTCAGTCTGTCTATCACGTGATCCTCTCTGACTATGTGGCTCTTGTTGTCTGTAAATACATTTCGTGTCACTCTGCTGAATGGGATTGTGAATATGTGCAGGACGCCAGACAACGCAGATCAGAGGCCCTAATAAATTATGTAAAATATTGTGTGTTTTACATCCAAGAACCTACTGTATTAAAACTAATTTCAATTAACCTGCTTTAGGCTTTTTATTTCTATTTAGTTGGAGGGAATGCGGAATATTTCATATGAATCTGTAAATACCACTCCATGGTCAAATAGATGACAATTTAGGAAATGTTAAAAATACAAATACTCAGAGATATGAAGTCAAGAGATTATTAAAAGGTAAAAATAATGAGAATTAATTGAAATTATGAAATAGCCCAAATTATAAGTCAGATTTTACAATTTGTATGATTGATTTTTATGTCAAAATGAGATGTACTAGAGAAAGTGTAGATTATAAACTATTAAATCAAAAATACAAAGTCAAATTTTAGATTTACTACTTAAAAATATGAGGTTTTAATTATGAAAATAGTCAAAATCTTGAAGTATATGTCAACATGAGATAAAAGTATATCTTATATTTTTGACAATAATTACAAATATTCTCTTGACATGACATTCATTTAATAATCTCATAATTTATTTTTACGAAAAAAGAATTTCCACTGATGGGAGATCCGGCTAAAGCTTAATCTGTAAAGCTAGCAAACGATAGCATTAAACCGGATGTTGTCACTTTACCTTCAAAATAAATGTAGACATAATTGCGACAAAAACTCTTTTCCTGTGTACAATATATTTATATATTGTACACATATTACCATATGCATAAATAATACTGCTTATCAGTATCATCATTTCATGGTGGAAAAAAACAAGTAAATTGATGATAAATAACTGAACGACTAAAAATAATTGGTGGTGTAGATTTGTTTATTTTTTTGTTAATTTGACATCACAAAATAAACCTAAAAACCTGTTGTTGCATTAGATATAGGTTTCATATATTTATTTACCTTTTTACTTACCCAATTTGCGTATTAGTCAGTCACAAAAAATACACTTTGACAAACAAAACAAACATATTTGACGCTATAACAGATTTTTTTAAATGACGTCGTTTCATGTGTAGTAGCTTGTCTAACGGTCGGTTTCAGCATGGCCCTGGTTGATAGAAATAGTCCAGTGTCTTTGTAACAATATGTGTTCCTGCACACCCACCAGCAGCAGCTCCGTCTCCCATCAGCCGGTTGGAGGATGTTGCCTCGGAGGCAGATATGATGTAATCTAAAAGCTTCAGTCCCATCAGGAGGGAGAGAGGGAGAGCCAGAGCCGGAGAACAACCGACACGACACGGATGAATATCACACCTCCATCAGAGCTGGTTCTGGTAAACGGTTCCGTGTCGCTAGAGGAGTCATGAAGATGATGTTTGAAGAAGAAGAGGAGGCTGGATGCGGACGGGCAGTAGGAGATGCTGCTGCTGGTGAACTTGACTCCCACTTCCACATCAGCCGTAATTAAACCGCCATGGCTCAGGAGTCCTCTCCCGCAGCTGCTCCGACATCCTCCGGGTAAAAAAAAAAAAATGTGTGTCCGCTCTCCGCCTCCATCGTCGACATCGGTCCGCCCTAGCTGTCGCCTTTTTCGGCCCGTTGATGACAGGAGGGGCGCCTGCTTCAGACTCCAACACTTGTTATAGGCCCCTTTATGTCCGTTGTAGATCATGTTTATCACCTCTAACGCGTTTTTTTAAAGTGACATTTTGAGCTGTTGTGGTTGCTTTTTATATTTCTCAAACAGCATCGATTGCCCCTTTACAACGGGCATTTTTGGGCCGCGTCCACTGCTGCACCTCGCTTTGCCCTGCAGGGATCTGAGTTTCATGCTTTCCCAACCTCACATGCCATAGTGGCTCTGGGACTATAAGCTTCACTTGTCCTGTCTTCTTTCGGGACATTTTCCTGGGCTTTTTCTCGCTTTTTTCCCCAGCCTCCATGCAGTAGTTTCCCCTGAGCAGCTTCCTCCACCACCCCTCCAGCAGACAGACGCCCGTCCGCTGCTGCTGCTGCTGTTGTCCACCGTGTGGCCCTGTGACTTCAGAGGGGTGTGGAGGTCCGGACAACCGTGAAACGTGGAGAGGGTGAGGGACGTTTGCCTTTCCAGCTCAGGTTTAAACCATGGCCAATGAACCTGTCATCCTTAACGTGTATGATATGGTAAGAATCCATCTCAACCACTTTCTTACTTTTTACTCAGTTGTGTGTGTGTGTGTGTGTGTGTGTGTGTGTGTGTGTGTTTGTGTTTGTTGCAGTTTGTAATCTGACACCAGCAGAGGAAGTGGACACACCACTAGAAATAGCAGGCCCACTACACACCTGTTTCACAAGTGCACTTCACAGCTATTTTAATGTTGGAAAGAGTCCAGTTTGACTCAAATATAGGACATGAAAAACAGGTAGTGTTTTGGCTGCAGCATAAGACTGTTTGTGTAAATCCACAGTTGTGCGTGAATTATTTCCCAATGCTAACAAATGCTTCTTTAATTTTACTCCCTGGACGTCTAAAGAGTGTTAAATTAAGAGAATTTTTAATGGACCTTGGTGAGCACAGTCACACCCATCTTCAAAGATTGGAGAAAAGCCTGGGTGGTACGTATAGCTGTCCAGTGTTAATGTTCTTATCTGAGTAAGTAAGAACGTCAAGTGAAACTTAAAACATAAAAACATTAGAAAGTAGAGAAGAAACTTCTGTAATTCCTTTGAAACAAGAGCTTCCCTCAACCCTCTGACCTCTGTCCCTGTGCCCACGGCTCACATGATGCACACTCGTACAAAAACACACATGTGTACACACACTCACATGAACCCACACACACCAGTAAAGGACAAGGGTCTTTATTCAGACATGTGCCTGGTCTTTTCAGTCTGTACTGCTGAACAGCCTCCTGTTTGAATATTATGCAACATGTTGCTGTAAATCCACAGAAATACTCCAGTTACACCAAAACAGTGGTGATATTGTTGAGTGCATCCATACTGGTAACACTTTACTTCAAATCCCCATTTTTAGAATTTTTAATTAAGCAGTACATAGAAATTCAATACATGGACACACTATAATGTAGTTGCAAGCAGATATACAGAAGTGTTTATTAATGTATTACAACTTCTGTCTGTAATATATAATGAATGATATAACATAGCTGTAATCATATTTAATGATATATGATGACACACTACTACTTTAAAATGTGTATTAAGCTGTTATGTACTAATATATGTACTAATCATCTACAAGTGGGTCCAAAACTGTGTACAAAAGACATGCTGAGCTGGTACTTCATGTACAAGAAGTACTTGATGTGTGATTTGAATCGTGTGTGGGCATGGCGGACCCCTCCACTGACAATGAAAACTACTATATAGAGAGGAAACCAATGAGTGTAAATACATTTAAAGGCTTTAGAAAAAAAAATAGAAAGCTGAAGTGAAGTCAGAACTTCTTGGCTCTGTTTTAGAAGTAAGATAACTCATTCAAAATTCCATTTACATTTATAATAACTGTAAATACAGCCCTGGAACAGAGCCTTTCCCAACAATATGCTGTTTGGCTTGTTTCATGTGTTTGGATAAGGATGGTAGTTTTTTGAAAAACCTGTTTAATATAGTTGTTTATTCAGTATTAATGTGTTTAGCAGCCTTTAACAAACCCCATCTCCCCCAGTTTATATGAGCACAACTCTTGTTATATTACCAAACACTTCCTGTCACACACCGGCTACACAGACGCTTCAGGAGAAGAGTTATAGTTGTTGACAAATAAACACTGAAAATGTTCATATAGGTGCTTACAACTACACTATCTATGCTGCTTATACATGCTAAATGGGGATGGGGGTTAAGGTAGTGTTAAAAGAATAATCACCTGAAGTCAAGTGCTCATCTGTTAGCTTCCCAGACGTGAGTCAGCTTGCTCCATATTTTAAGAGATTGTATAAATGCTAAATAACGACATGATATCATGCTGCATACCGCCAAAAGATGTGATTTTTAAGAATACTCACACACATAAATGTTTCATCACGCACTCGGACACAAAGCCAAGGGGCGTTCTTTGGTGTCTTTAAGTGTTCTCACAGATGTGGACCTCAGCGGGGGCCATGAGTGACAGCTGCTCAAACACTTAATTCCAGTGTGGCTTTGCTGTGCCGGGACTTAGCAGGTCATGCAGAGGGTCTGTTGAAGAGGGAGAAAGTGATCGTGAGGCCGGTGCCAGTCAGAGCCAGCCTTAAATACTTTTACCCGAGAATCAAACACGAAGAAGGCGGCAAGTTTCCGCCTGAGAGTGAATCACGCGAGCAGAAGGGACGATGATGAATCGATCGTCTTCAATGTGAAGTCAATGTGACTGATGTAGTGCGTGTAGTGGTGGATGCTGCATGCGCATATAGGCAGGATGTTGTAGGGGGAGACTGCGTGGATCGTTGCAGCAATGTGTTGGCATGCAACAAGAGAGATGAGGCGCATCATCAGAGAAGTGTGATTTGTATCGGCAACGTTTGTGACTGCTCCACTGGTGTTGCCAGGACTCTCTTGTTTATGTACTGAGGCGTCAGTGAAGCCATATCATTTGATAGTCAGCTCGTCACAATCTCGTTTCACTTCTCTGGAAGGATTTGTCCTTGTGCTTTGTTTCCCTCCAGGAAGCTAAGATTAGTTTTCCATGGTGTGAAAAAATAAGCAACCTCTAGAGAGCTAAATCGGGTAGAAGTCACTGAAGGAATAAGACTCCGTTGACACAAAGTAAAGAGGTGGATGTGCTTTTATTGTATCGCTCTGAGCCCGGAAATGTGCTCCATTATTAATATGGGACAGCTGGGGCAGTGTGCAGAGCTCTTAGCGCGTTTCCTCAGGGATGTCTAGTGTCAGTGGGCGTTGGGGGTTTGAAGAGCTGTGGTCCTGCCATAAATAATGTGTCGATTGTGTGCAGTGAAGGGCGACATGGTGGCTCATAGATTACTCATGGGGGAATTTTTCTCCAGCCATCTGCAGGTCGAACAGATCAGAGACGATTGATTGTTTTTCTGCCCGTTCAATGGATCAGTCCTGGGTGTTTCCCTTGTTTTTCTGCCCAGTGCATGCTGGGACGCCACCGCTGTTACAATCCTGAGAAGGAGTAAACTGATAGAGGAAACAAATGATTGAATATTTGCTTGGAAATGCAGGTTATCAAAAGTTTGTATTTATTTGACATTTATTTCAGCAGGAAAGCCTCGTTGTTCTGGTGAAATGAAAAACAATGAGTTCCAAACAACGCATCACAAAGGATTGTTAGATTCATTACATTTATTTGGCATCTTTGTCTGTCATTTGCACATACATAACCAAAATAAGTGTATTTCCCAAAATGTCAAACTATCCCTTTAACCGGAAAGCCAAGTTCTTTAAACTAAATTGGAAAAGTGTGGTTAAATCATTGTAATGCCCCAATTGCACGGCCTAATTTGTATTAAAGTATTAAATTCTGGCCATATGTAACGGGGAACTTCTTTTTCTTCAGAGGCATCTTAAAAGTCACAGTTATCAACATCTTTCCTGTAATATATAATTTAATTAGCAATCAAGTATTTTTTATTGTTTAATTCCTGATACAACACAACTACCTCTTGACATTGACCCTAAATGAAGCCCTCTTCTTAACTCTCTCTTCTTCTCCCTCTCTTTCTCTGCAGTACTGGATAAATGAATACACTTCCAATCTGGGTATTGGAGTCTTCCACTCAGGCATTGAGATATATGGCAGAGGTAAGACCTTTTCTTTTGTTTCCTTTATGTCTGTGAAATCCCATCACAGCTCGTCACAGTGGCACAGCGGGCCGCACTCGGACCTGATTGTGAGGTTTGTACAAGGCGGCCCTCACAGACGCAGATGAAGTCTGGCTTTAAATATGGAATTGTGTTCCTAATAACATTACCTCATTTTTCTGGGTTGAGTCAGCATTGGCTCACTGTGTGTGTGTGTGTGTGTGTGTGTGTGTGTGTGTGTGTGTGTGTGTGTGCGTGCGTGTGTGGTGTGAAAAAAGAGCGTGAAACTAGATCTCTGGGAATTCTATTATGCCCTTGCAACCAGAAATATTGTCTCTGTGAAATATGATGATAGTAAAATACATTCCTTACTAGGTCAGAAATCACTTCTGATTGTGTAATTTTAGCACGTGATTATGTGCTTGCAGCGTATTTTTGGTGACTGCGTGGATTTAATCATATTGACTTTAATATTCGATCACTGTCGGGTAAAAGATGACTCCAGATGTTTTGAGAGCTAAAAGCAACAAGGACAGAGGTGGCACAGGTTTTTTAGTAAGATTTATGTTTTAAATGCGGATTTTATCAAAAGACTTTAGTATCAAGCATATTTGCGTTTCCCCAGGGGAGTTTTGAAGGGATTTATACATGAGTTTGCTGTAACTTCATAACTCATCGACAGTGATGGGATGTAACTAAATACATTTACTCAAGTGCTGTAATTAAAAGTAAAGTGTTTTGCTATTTTATCATTTCACCCGCTACAGTCCAATGGCAAATATTGTACTTTTTTACTCCACAACGTGTTTTTGACAGCTTTATTTACTTGTTAGCTTGCAAATGAACCTCTTACATACAAAACCAGATACGTGTTTTTGAGTAAACATTTCCCTCTAAATTGTAATGGAGAAGACATAAAGTAAATTTACCTCAAGTTTGTACTTAAGGACATTTACTTTCCAACAGTAATATCTTAATACATCTTAGTAGAATATATACTTTAATATATTATTGATAAAATGACTGTGTTTATGTCAGCCTTGTCTATTTGTTGATTTCCCATATGTTTGTTGTCAAAATGTATAATTTCAAATTGAATTCAGTATATACATAGCTAACAATGTGAGGTACTCTATTCAATATGCTGCGGCCACAGAGTGCATCACTGTTTTCTGTTATACTGCTGTAAATACAGAGCAGAGAGGGCTGTAATTGGCCCGGCCTAATGATTTAAACACAGTGTGTCAGTGATTAATTGCTCGTTTCTGTGTAATTACAGTTGTTTGGTGCTTCGGTTTCTAGGAGTTAATTTGTATTTTGCGTCTTTGTCCACACAGAATTTGCATACGGGGGTCATCCGTACCCTTTCAGTGGCATCTTTGAGATCACTCCGGGGAACGCCGCTGAACTGGGAGAGACATTCAAATTCAAGTGAGTAGTGCTTAATTTTAGCATATAGTGCTCTGAGAGGTTGTTAATGTTAATGTGTGCTGATTGGTCTGTTTCTGCTTTCAAACAGGGAGTCCATCGCTTTGGGCACCACCGACTTCACAGAGGAGGACATTGATAAAATCATGGAGGAGCTGGGTAAAGAGTTCAAAGGCAACGCCTACCATCTAATGCACAAAAACTGCAACCACTTCTCCTCCTCGCTATCTGAGGTCAGCCTGATACTGTTTCTCCTGCCATGTGTTTTTTTTTGTTTTGTTCCTACATGTACTTATTGTACAGAAACCATAAGATACAGAACAGTTCGGATATAGCTATACATAAGTTAGACATAGATATGCTATTACATGAAAGGTTGTACATAAACTTAAAGTGGCTTTCCACCAATTTCACGTATGAAGGAGCTTTCTGAAGTATGTAAAAATAACTGTTGATGTCATCAGCGTTATGTCAGCTTAACTCTTTCTCTTGCTCCATAATCAGTTTATTTTCAATTTGTCCAATGCTTTGCTTTACAACTAAATACCTGCAAAACTAGTTACATTCCCATCAGCCTCAGCTGCACTTAAATGTTAGCATTCTAACATCCTAGACTAATTGATGAACATTGTAAACATTTTGCCTGAAACGAAAGAATGGCCCTTCAGAGTTATGGGAAATGTAGGATCAAGAGTTTTAGGGGCTTGACCAACTGTAGAGTCTCAACGTCATTGAAGTGCAATACCAAATTGCAGGAATGGCCCTTTATTATGAAGAAAACAATGTATCCATTCTCTGTACATATAACAGTGTCCATAAAATCATCACATCTTCTGGTTTATTTTGCTGTTTACTTCTAGTCAAATTCTTTTTATTTATTTTTTTATGTCTCGCACTTTTATGGAAATACAACAAAGACAAGATGTTTCACAGCAACGTATTCCGACTTTTTTTCAGTTGCTGTGTGGACGTGAAATCCCTCGCTGGGTCAACAGACTGGCGTACTTCAGTTCCTGCATCCCCTTCCTGCAGAGCTGCCTACCCAAGGAGTGGTTAACGCCGGCCGCCCTGCAGAGCCACATCAGCCTCGGCCTCCACAAAGAGGAGCATAACGAGTCGAGCGACGAGGACCCTTCGTCCCCGTCCGGAGCTGCCGCCACCGGCTCCTCCCGCGGCTGTCGCCACACGAGGGTGTGAACTGCTCGACATACGCTGAGCTCTGGACACCCTCCCCCCCATGTCACCTCTGCTCGTGACCGTGGCATTAGAAGGCTTGAACAACCAGCTGACCTCATACTGTTTGTCCTCTGAGAAAAGAAGAAGTCCCCTCTTTGTGAAAAGAGCTCCTGCCAGAGACATCAGACCTGCAGAGACCCTGTCTGTCCTGCAGACGACAGGATGACAAACTTTGACTTGAGCTCTGAAGCGTGGCTCAGACTCCACCACAACCACTTGTAGATCTGAAGTTTGTAGTACATTATTATTGGTCTTTTCCATGGACTTTTAAACCTTTGTCAGCCTTGTTCCCTGCCTTCAGAGCTGCTTTTGTAGAATAACGATATAGACACCTGAGGCTACTGATAGTGGCATTACCAGAAAACTGCTTATTAGCTCAATTTCAACAAGTTCTTGTTCAATAACCTCTATGTGGCCTTTCATTGTGTGGAACCTAAGTAGTTAACTATGGCCATTTTAGAGGGTTTAAAGAGGATTTGATTGTTCCTCGAGTTCAGTCTGAACTCGTAAAAATGTTGCATGTTGAAAGACTGGGACAAAACGTCCAACTAAACTGAGACGCCACACTTCTGATCATATCATCAAGTATTTCTTCTCCTTTTCCTTTTGTAAAACGAATGGTACAACCTGGGGCTTGTTTGGATCAATAAACCGGCAGTGAGCTGCCAGTGTAACCCATTGATAGACAGTTGTAAACAATCAAGGGCAAATACTGTTCAGTTTAAATAGTTGCTGTTTATACAGCCTCGCTCGGGCATCCCAATCACTATCTGTGAACATCTCAGAGACACAAACACAAAGAAACTCAAGCTGCTACACTGACAATTATTGACTTTGTGATCCAGTACAATTTTTGTCTACGCTTTTATATCCAAATAGTCTTTATATTATAACAGTGCGATACTTCAAGGCAAGGAAATGTATATTTACGCCCAGAGAATGTTCCTCTGTGATACTGGTCTTATCGCCTTTTTCACCATTAAACCAATGAAGATTAAGCAGCCATGGAAAAGAAAAGAAGAAAATCAGTATTCTCCTTTAAGTTACAGAAGTCCTTAAAGAAATATGTTATACATTTCAGGAAATATAGTTATTCGCTTTCTTGCCGAGAGTTAGATGAGAAAATAAATACCATTTTCATGTGTAGATTGTAAAAATGATTTAGCAGCCAGAAGCTGGTTAGCTTAGCTTAGCATAAAGACTTGAAGTAGGGGGAAACAGCGAGCCTGGCATTGTCCAAAGATAGCAAAATCCACCCACCAGCAGACTGAAAGCTCCCCACTGAACACACTATATCTTATTTGTTTACCCCCCCCCCCCCCCAAAAAAAAAAAAAAGTTTAAAAACGACAATTCGACAGATGTACGTTTTGTTTTTTTGCCAGGCTAGCTGTTTCCAGTCTTTATGCTAGGCTAAGCTAACTGAATGCTAGATGAAGCTTCATATTTATCCAACAGGCATTATAATGGTATCAAACTTATTATCTAACACAGCAAGAAAGTAAGTGTATTTCCCAAAATTTCAAACTATGACCACTTTATGTTTGATTTATTTCAACTGTGAACTGAACTATGATGTGTTTACAGATACAATGCTTTTTAATTGTAGTAAACAAACCTTTCAAGAAGTTGCTCATACTTCTGAGGTTTGTTGCAGGGAAAAGAGCAGATACTCATAAAGGGAAAATATGATGTCATGAAGTTATTTGTATTAAGCAAAGCCCCCCCCCCCCCCCCCCCCCCCCCCCCCCCACACACACACACACACACACACACACAAAGACCCCTGATATTGATATTGATGATGACAAATGTCAGCTCCTGGAAGTTCTACTCATTTAAATTCATGTTGCTTGCTTTTTTTGAAATGCAAAAGCTCAGTGAACCAGGCCACATGTGATTTTAGTCTTGTCCCATCCCTCCTGCTGTAGTGTTTTCTTGGACAGCTACCCTTTCTCAGGAAGGAAATCACATGACTCGTAACAGTGGCAGTCATCTCATTCCTGCTGACCTTGTTAAAATGGGATTGGAAGTGCAAATTGGACTTCTTCTTCATGTTCTTAAATAAGCTATATTCCTATTTATTTATTTTTGATGTAGTCTTACTTTTCACCAAACGTATTGTGTTCAGACCTTTTCAGTACATTTTGAGTCGACAGGAGCTGTGCAGGGATCAGTTATCCATGCTCAGAAGTCTTTTTACACTTTCTAAAAAGCAGACCAGACAGGAATGTTTTCCTTATGTATCAACCGTAACCCTGTATTTCCCTTTTCCTAACCCAGGACAATTTCAAGAATGATAATATAGTACTAGAATAAAGAGACAGAATAACAAAGAAATGTTTGGGTTCTTCTGTTGTAGCCTATGTTTGGGCAATTTGAGAATGTAAACTGTGATTATATGATTTCTTTTAAGTTCTTTGATTTACCAGGTATTCAACTTATCTTTCACTTGCTATGCCAAAAGAACAGACATTTTAGTTTGTTGATAAACTATTTCTAGATTCCAGACCTCAAAATAGAACTAGACAAATATATCAACTGGGCCAATATATCAGCAAATATCAGCTAATGACATTGTATATGTACACTATATACATAGTGGCTTTTTTTCGTTTGGTTGTCGTATGAGAGAGGTTATCCTTAGTCCACACTCCAGGTTAGTGGGTGGCGGTAATGCACCCGAAAGCTGTTTGCCAACCGTCATAAAAAGCAAAAGAAGAAGAAGAAGAAGAAGAAGAAGAAGCCGCAGCATTTCCGGTCCGCTGGTCTGGCATTGGACCCACTCGCCATTTTGATTTAGTCAAACAGGGCTGAGACCACACGACACATAGTTGCAGCTTTACCATCGACGTTAACATCGAAACCGGAGACGCGTTGAGTGAGAAAGGTGAGATTGTGATGTACTTGGTGTTAAATAATTGCATTAATTGTAGGGTTGTTTTTTTTTTAAATAGCTAACTGTGGTGTATTTTCTGAACAGCGAATGATGTCTTTGTAGCTATCCTAACGGTAGCTAGCTCGCCTACGCTAACAGTAATCGACCTCGAGGCAGCTAACAACCATTAGCAAGAAGCGACATTATTTTTAAGCCAACTAAAGATAGCCTTTGTCCTATTATTGCACCGCTAAATTATTTTTTGGGCATTTTCACTTCCCACATTTAATTTTTTTCAACGACGCATTGATGTAATTAAAGCATTTAACTGTTAGCTTAGCTACGGTATCACGGTGTGTCCTCGTAGTGAAGGACTAGCACGCTTTAGCTAGGCCCAATTGATTATTTCTACTTAGATGACTAAGCTACTTGGCTAACGTTAGATGTATTTTAAAAACAGCACGTTATAAACTAAGTTAACGTTTTGTAACACATTTCACCTCAAATTACAGGACGTTTTAGTATAAATAACGTTAAATGTGTTGAATTAATGCCTCTCTGACATAGTCTAACTTTAATATTATAACCTTTTGTGTAAGAATAGTTTTTGTTAGCACATAACATAGGCTGGACAATTGATGTTTAAAAGATTTGTACGGTACATTTCGGGTAATTTGATGAAAAACAACCGTGTCTGAAAGTAAATAACTAATTACTGTGAAACTGGTTCGCCCAGAGCTGCCTTATCACGTGTCTTTGATCAAGTGGGCTCAGTTTCACCTGAGTCGTTTCCATTCCAGACCTGGGTTAATGTGACACGACCGTGGTTTATTTCTTTTTTTTTTTTAAAAGGTCTGAGGAACCACAGTTCAGCGAGTGTTGGTGACTATATCCTTCTAGATGCAAAATGTAATGCTCAACTTCAAAAGTCTTGTCTGTATTCTAATCAGTAAATACTGATTAAGCTTGGAACATGTACTGTTAAATGTCTATAATTAACCTTTGGTTAATGAAGTCAACATACCGAGCTGCAAGCATTGTGCAATTTTCCTCTTGTCCTGGTTTAATGATTAACATGTCTTGTGTTTTCCCATCTCAGCAGGATACAATGAGTGGTTGTCGTGTCTTCATCGGCCGCCTGAGCCCACACGCCAGGGAGAGGGACGTGGAGAAGTTTTTCAAGGGATACGGACGGATTCGAGAAATCAACTTGAAGAATGGATTTGGCTTTGTGGTGAGTGACTGACCAGTGACCACAAAATAAGAGTTCCAATCCTGTTTTTTGTGTTTAGAGAATCACTGTTGATTATATCTCTTATCAGGAATTTGATGACCACAGAGATGCAGATGATGCCGTGTACGAGTTGAATGGCAAAGAGTTGTGCAGTGAAAGGTAAAAAGGTTTTTACCAAATACCCTGATGGTGATATTACCACAATATTGTAGGGTTGACTATTGCCGCATTCACCAAATATTTACTCAATGATATTTTTAATTATTAATTCTAAGCCAGCCCACCCACAATTGTAAACACCGTAGCTTCATATCTATCATGGACTTGCTTCATAGACGTATTAGAAACAATTAGTTTGTTATTAATCCAACTGTATTATCCAACAGGGTCACTATTGAGCACGCTCGCTCCAGAAGAGGAAGAGGTGGCGGCCCTGGAGGAATGGGAGGACGTTTCGGTGGCGGAGGTGGCGGCGGTGGTGGCGGAGGCGGCAGCAGCAGTGGCGGCGGTGGCTATCGTCCATCTCGCAGCAGTGGATCCAGGTAACTTCCTGAAACCTTTACTAGTTAGTTAAAGCTTCTACTTAAGTTTTTTCAAACAGGAAAATAGTTTTTGTCCCATTACAGTAAAACTGGTATTACATGTTTCTTATCCCATTGTTGTTCCCTAGTGAATATTTTAGTCTCTAAATATGGTCACATGTACAGTTGAGGAAACTTCCATCCAGCCAAATTTAAGTAGCATGCTTGTATTAGCCAACTAAGTAAACTACAAGTATCAACAATTGGATATCTTAAACGACCATCTTTCCTCACCATATTAAATGAACATCATTCAGTTCTACTTTGTTTCTGAATAGTCCTCATACTTGATTGTAAAGTGAGGGCGTATATCTTCTTTCATTTCATCTGGTTGTGCCAAAGTCAAATAAAGCCTGGTGAAGTGTGATCCAAGTCTTTTGAACAGGTTTAACACAGATCAGGTGTTAAGTGTGAACCTGTTATTTCGCCTCTTAATCAAATTAAAATAGCGACACAGCTCCTTAGACAAAGCGTACATGAAGCAAAACAAGTTTTTCTGTGAGGATATATTGGTCCCCTATCTGAACTGAAAATGTTGTATTAAAGCCTTTTTTTTTGGTTTGCGTTGACTGGACAGGTATGGCCCCCCTGTGCGGACAGATCACAGACTCATTGTGGAGAACCTCTCTTCACGAATCAGCTGGCAGGTAAGCGATAACTAAACTTTCTTATTTATCTTATAATAACGCAAGATAAAAAGAAATGTAGATATCACCTTTATAAGGACATGTTTTTTTTATTGGAGCAGCATTCATTTGATCAGGCCAGGTCAATTTTTCTCTAGTCAGATTACTTTAAAAAAAAAAAACCTCATTAGGTAAACGGCCAATTACAATAGAAAGCCCCCAGTGTTTTAGTTTGTTTGTTTTCCCTCCAAATAAATTTTTTTTTTCTTCAGACAAAGGCACCTAAGTGCTGCTGATACGCATTCTGACCAAAAACATTAAACAGTTTTTTTTAACAGCTGCTCTGATAGGGTTTCCTTTATATCAGAGGTGAATGCACACCCTCCATGGAGGTGTCAGAAGTGTGTAGCGCCCTCTCCTGGTTGTTTTTCTGAATAGTGTCCATTTGGTGCCTCTCCTTACACGCAGTTGCCGCCGGTCTAAAGTCTTGGCTGGGCCCCGTAGCGGGTGAAAGTGGTCTAGCGCAGGATACGGTAGCCTTAGGAGGTCCGTAGCCACAGTCTGGAGGTTCTGTGGGCTGGCACCCCCGACTGCTGTAACCCCCCTCAAATCCACGGTCCCTACACTCTCCCGTTTGGGTCTTTTTCTGTTGCTGATGGAGCTGGGGGCGGTGTTGAATCGGGCGCACACCCCTCCCCCTACTTGCTCTCTGGTGGTTCCTTACTTGTGGAGGCCGGATGCTGGTCAAGGCCGAGGTCGTTTCTCAAGGGCTTAACACTGCATTGGTTCCCATTTGCTATTTGGACAAGTGGCTCTATGATAATATCTTCCTGGGTATGGAGCGGTAAGTAGCATAAAACTCATGTGATTGGGTTTGTTCAGGGTCGGGTGGTAAAGGGGTGTAGAGTTACAGTCTCAAATGGGAAGGAGGCAGTTTTACTATGTAAACACTTAAAGATGAACAAATTACCCAGAGTACAATTATCATCCGACCACCAAGTAATGCACAGGTTCATCTCACATACTCAGACACAAAATCCAGTATTGTATGCAAAAAATGCATCAAGTTTCAAACTTAATACATAAACATCCTAACTGTTGTAACCTGTCAGGTGTTCCACTATGGAGTAGACTTTGTTTGCTGATGTAACTTCATGGAGCCAATTAATGGGGCTTTAAAACAGTTTGAGTAAAGGCAACACTTGTCCACACAAAACACAGTGGCTCTTTTGTTTACATGCCCTCCACTGAAATTTGAGCTTATCACAGTGACAAAAGTCAGCATTAGATAACCCAAGTTTCAGTGTGTGCTGGTTTCTTGCTGCCTGCTCATTTCTCTCCCTCCAGGTCTGAAAAGGCTTTCACCGGCATCTCATGTTTGGTTCTTTGTCACTAATCTGACATTATGCTTTGAAACAGGACCTGAAAGACCTGATGAGAAAAGCAGGTGAAGTTACCTTTGTGGACGCACACAGGCCCAACAAAAATGAAGGGTGAGTTGCTTTTCTATTAAACTTTTTAAATGGTTGTTGTCCTCGGGGTTTGTGCCTAACGATTGTTTCTGTTGTACAGAGTGGTTGAGTTTGCATCCCGCAGTGACCTGAAGAATGCCATCTCCAAGCTCGATGGCTCAGAGCTGAATGGACGCAAGCTTAAGATCTTTGAGGACAGCAGGAGGTGAGTTGGTTTTTCTTGAAGACTCATGTGTGCTACATATTTTTTTTCTTCTTTTTTTTTGCACTCTCGTACCATCGTGTTGAAACCAAAAATTAGTAAGTGAGGCAATTCCTCACGTGTCAACATCTTGATGGGCTGGTACAGGAATAGATCAATATTTTTGGGATTATTTAAAAAAAAAAATCTTTTTCCCAGTTTTTGTTTGCCCTTCATCTTAAATTCTATAATCACTTATTGTGTACTGATTGAATTTCCCACCAGTAATCAAACGCACCAACCAGAACAGTTTGGAACAGTTGTAGAGATCTGTCAATTCCAGACTCCAAACACACATCCACAGGATACATTTTAAAATGACTTCTCTTTTCCAACAGCCACAGCAAAAGCCGCTCCCGCTCCCGCAGCTACTCACGCTCAAAGAGTCGCTCCAGGAGCCGCAACCGCTCCAGGAGCCGCTCCAGGTCTGTGAGTCGCACCCCAGAGAAGAAGACGTCCGGAGGGGGCAGGGCGTCAGGCAGGTCCCCCTCCAGGTCCAAGTCTCGCTCCAAGTCTCGCTCCAAGTCCCGGTCTAAGTCCCGCTCCAGGTCTCGCTCCCCCCGTTCACCGGTTCCTGCTCAGAACAAGCAGTCCCGTTCCCGCTCTCGCTCTCGTTCACGCTCCCGCTCCCGTTCACGCTCCCGCTCCGCCTCTGCAGACAGCAAGCACTGAGGCCGGTGTACCCGTCGGCCGTAAAATAGACTGATAGTTGCTCACCACAGGTCTGTATGGTGGCATGTGATTTATTGTTTCCTTTTAATAACGGGGAGGAAATCTCCATTTACATGGCTTCTTTTGAAATGCTATCTTCAGTCATTGATGTGCCCTCATTGGCTTTGATTTCTTTTCTTTTTTTTTTTAGTTTGGATGAGCTTCCACAGGAAAATATGTTTGTGTTCCTATTACTTCATTTTTTTGCCCCCCTCACAAAATCCCCTTTATATTTTGGTCTGTGACTGTTTGATCAGTGATGATACTGTCCTAGCTGTCTGCCATGTTCTGATTCCATCCGCTCCCCTGTGCTCTGCGGGTCTTCAAAGCAGTTACTGGTTAGGTGGGAATGGTCTTAGTTCCCTAAAGTGTCGATAGGTATGTGTTTTTGTTTGCAACGCTAGCGTCTGGCATTGCCGTGAAACTGTGATTCTGCTTCTGATGATCTACACGTGTTGCATTCACTGCCCTGCTTTGTGAACAGAATAATGGAAGCATCTCAGTTTGTGGTTTATTTCAGCTTTCTTGAGTAATGATGTTGGAATCTGGCGTTAATTTTGTTCAGTTCTGCTGTGTCAGGACCTCGTGTTGTGATTCATCGTCTTTGCTTTTTATTAACTTTAACTGCGGCCTCGGTCTGAACACAGCAGGAAGAAATGTCTCTAACTTTATTAATTTGATACTAATAAAACTCTCACTGCATATTGTCATTTAATTTTTTTAGTAATGTTCGGAAAGAACAGTGGTTTTTTTTTTTTTTTTTTTAATGTTTTGTGAATGTGGTTCGAGTGACTCTCATATTAAAGTCTTTACAGTTCAACCGAATAAAGTTTTCACAAAGTGTTAAATCTGTGAGCCAGTGTTGATTTTTTTTTTTTTTTTTTTTTTTTAGTTATCACAAATGAACACCAAATTTCTGTCAGCCTGCTCAAATAATTCTAATATATCAGTGTAAAAACATGTTGGATATCATAATCTAAGATTATGTTTTACTTGATTTTTCATACTTATTTCATTCCTTTCATAAGTTAAAAATTGTTTATAGAATAATTAATCAATGGATATTGACAAAGAAGTTGATTCCAAAATGATTGAAAGAGCTAATACAAATGAAATGCAGTACACATTTAAACTTCAGTTGGATATATATCAACTTTGCATCAAAACTAAACTAGTGGTTGAATGGAATACAAATGGCAATGCAGGATATAATGCACAGTGAATTAATAGTTCAGTTTAATATTCTGAACTGGTGGATGATTCATAAAATGAAGGTGAGAGCTTGGTGCCGATGTACCTCGTGGAGCACTTTATCATTTTTGGAAACTAATTTTTTAGGAGTTTATTTTTACTTAACTGCACTGTTATGACAAGTACATTGACTCACGTAGTGTTTGTAAATACTTGTCTACTTTATACTTCACTACTTTTATATGACAGCCTTTAATAGATTTTTGCAAACAAAACATACTAAGAGTTTATGAAATATGTTGCTTTGTTATAAATGAAACTTAATGCATACAAGTAGAGCTGAAACAATCAGTCGATTGGACTATATTTTGATCGTGTAAGTCACATTTTCTGCATTAAGTACCTTTTACTTTTAATACTTTTAAGTAGTTTTTCTCGATTGTACTTATACTTTTACTTGAGAGACATTTTCAATGCAGGACTACTACAGGTAGTATACGTAAGAGAGGAGTGGCTATTGGTAAAGCAAGATACTTACAGGCAAGCTATCCATGGATTAATATAACAGTTTATCAGCTCATATTAATCCTTAAAGTGACCAAGTCCATGTCATGCATTGCCTGGAGACCTTGATGGTGAAAGGTTCCTCCTCCCAAAAGCAAGAGTTAAACATGTTGCCAAACACGACAGGTTTAATTATGTGAAATTGTGTTCTTCAGGGCCTCAACTTCAACTACACGGATCACCACACGGTGGCAGTACCTGCATGTCGTCAAACCCCAGAATACAATGCTGTGTGTGCACAATAAATATTTAGTTATCAGTATTCATTATTGTAATAAATATTAATTTAACCATTCATAATTTGAAAAATTGTTGTCTGGTGTGGGAACAGTATAGTATTAAAATGTACACCAAATTGCACAATAAGGAGAGGATTGAACGTGTTTTAAAGCAGCACAGTGACAATTAAATGAGGGTGATTTTGCAGCAGTGCACCTGTGTGTCTGAGTACTGTGCAGTAATACATTTGGGGAATCGATCTGGCGACACAGCTCGTGCCCATGGATCCGCCCAGACCTGCACCCGCTGCACCTGCCAAAGAAATGGGCAAAAATGCAGTTTGGAGAGACCGTCAATGACGTTTTTCCTGGGGGGGAAGTATGAGGGGTGGTTGATGCCCGAGCAAGGGCCAGCTGAAGAAGACTGAGAGCAGTGTCATAGCTAGGACATTAGTGCCGCTTTAAGAAAGAAATCTGCTCAGTTCATTATAATAACAAGAACATCTCTTTATAACGGGATGCTTTTCTGACACATTTGAACTGATTTTTCTACCAAGTTGAATATTTTCATTTTATGCTACTTAACACTCCTACTCCAATACATTTTTGAGGACAATATTGTAGTTTTTAAATCCACTACAGCTAGAGTCAGATTATTAATAACAAATATGATCAATTTATTATTAAGCCACCAGGCAGTAGGCTGCATTGTTTTATTTGTAATTTCTGTGTATGTACATTGAGAGCAATGTCAAATTCCTTGTATGCACCAATAAAGCTGATTCTGATAAAGTATTGCAATGAGCCCCACCTTTACCAGCTGCATATACTATAAAATGGGCCATTCCTGCATAATTTACTTTTGGCTTTTGTATTTTTAGTACATTTCAATGCTTATACATTTGTACTTTTACTTGTAAAGTTCTAAATGCAGGACAGAGTATTTCTACACCGTGGTTTTACTATTTTTGCCTAAGTAAAAGATCTGAATAGGCTACTTCTCCTACCACAGTCTAAAAGTAGCAAGCAAATAGCAGGAGGCTAATACTACTAATAAATCAAAGGGAATTGTAAGGGAATTACATTACTAGTCACATGAAGATTATAAAACCACTGTAAACAAAGCTACTTTAAATTTAACTAAGATTTGTATTTCGTCTATGCTAGCTTGTCCTGCCTCTCCTCCGCCCCTCGCTGTGTGGCACTAATCACCCCTCATACCCCCGGAGCAGCGTGGTTGGCACAACAAGCTCAGCGGTCGGTCCGTTCACTCCTGCGCTGCTCCACTGCAGTTCCTCCGCGGTAGACGAGGACCACACCGACCTGCCCGGCCCAGTAAACAAGGACGGAGAAATGAGCTCGTTCTCCGCCGTTCACATCGCACTAACGTGAGCGTGTCACGGCTCTATTTAACGGACACACACAAACGCGCGCGCACAGAAGACCCCCGCACCGGTCTGCTGTTTACAGCACCCCCCCACCCCCCCACCCCCCAGCTCGGTGTCGGACAGTCCCAGTAGCCGCAGCCGCAGCCCGAACCATGGCGGAGAGAAGTGGCCGGTTGAGTTTCCCCGGGAGCGGAGCTCTCAACAGACCGGTGCCCATGAACCTGTTTGCCACATGGGAGATAGACGGATCCTCCCCGAACTGCATCCCCAGGTAAGGCGGCTTGCACGCGCGGCACCACACGCTGTCCTTTTAAACTTTACAGTGTCTCCAATGCGCCATGCAGGCTGTCATTTATCAGCACGCTCGCGTTACAGCTGCACCAGCAGCTAGCTGTGTGATATCATCGTGCCAAGTGGGTGCCCGTGCAGGGAGGGAGGCCCCTGCAGCGGGATCGTCCAGACATCTGCATTGTTTTCATTTCAATTGAATAGGAATGTGTTTAAAGTGTGTCTGCGGGCGGGCCACCAACACAAACAACTCGCGGACAAATCCTCCAGCAGTGCAGCGTTAAATCACACTATAATGGTGTTTCCTCTGCAGATGTGTGTTTTGCTCTTCATCATCCGCTCAACTGTTCAGATAGATAACCAGCTTTATGCCAGATCATTGTGCCAGCAGGCTGCACCATGGAGACCGTTTGTCTCCTGTGACCCAGAGTCTCAGAGGCCCTGTTGACGCTGCCAAATTCTGAATCTACTGCTGATTTTGTATTATGAGATGTATGTGGTATCATTTTGACAAAAGATCCCAAAACTTTAGGTCCACTTGGTAGCTTTTGAGACTGTGTCACATGGCCTTCCTTCATCAGTGTCATGGAGGTGCATTTGTTAACATGTGAGCTCAGCAGGTGTTGTGATTTACATGATGGGGCTGCAACTAAACTTATTTTATTATCGATTCATCCATACATTTTTAAGTCTTCAAAATACTTGTTTTGTCACAACAACATGCCAACATCTAAAGATATTTATTTATTAAACAGAAAAACAGAGAAAAGCAGCAAATCTTCACATTTGAGAAGCTGAAATATATATATATATATATATATATATATATATATATATATATATATATATATATATATATATATATATATATATATATATAAGCTCCCTTTGCACTTTTCTGAATTGCAACGTTCATATCAAAAGTTGGAATGACCTCAAATGACAAATTATTTCATAAATAAATGTATAATGCATCTTGATTGGTTCACAATATCCTTAATTGACAGG
Organism: Cebidichthys violaceus; assembly: GCF_023349555.1. Lineage (NCBI taxonomy): Eukaryota > Metazoa > Chordata > Actinopteri > Perciformes > Stichaeidae > Cebidichthys > Cebidichthys violaceus. The sequence goes on from NW_027176461.1 coordinate 1,893,505, forward strand.
TAAGAAAACTATAACAAAAATGGCTCCAGCTTGAACTGCCTTCATTACAAGTCTTAAAATGATGAAGGATATCTATGTAATAGAGAAATTGACCATCAATATTTCAGTGCTATTTGATTTAATCATTTGTTTTGCGAAGCTCTATATTCCAGTCTGTTCCAAACACCTCCTTACTTGTCTTTCTTATTTATTTACATAATTTTAGATAATTTTATAGTTTGTGCTCATATATTTGCAAAAGTAGAGTATTGATGGGGAAAGTCTTCTGTGACTAAATTTGTACTTTCAATAGAAAAGACAGGAAACCGTCTGATCTTTGACTCTTCATGGAGAAGTGAAAACATAACTCTGGGTTTGGTATTCATTTTAAAACATTTTGACCTGACATAAAGATCCCACCGTGATCTAAACTTTGCCCATTTAAATGAATTTGTGGTTTGGAGTTTGTGTGCAGACGTTTGCTCTTCTGATTGAAGCTATATATTTCCGGTAGCCTTGCAGCTTCGTGTTATGTTCATATAACTTCTTCTTTAACCAAGACCTCACTGGAAAAAAAGACCAGTTTTATTGGCAGTGTTCCTGGAGATGTGATCAAAGCTTTTTGACATCATGGATATAATTTTATCTTCAGGACAAAGTAAAAGCACATTTTTACTGTGATGCAATGACAGAAATACATTTTATAGAGTTTGTGGTTTAAACTCCATTTGACTAATACCTGCTGTCAGACTTTGGTCAGCAGCTGTCAGCCTGCAGAGAAAGGAGAAAAAATAGCTGTAATTAACATGAGCGTTGGTGGGGGGGGGGGGGGGGGGGGGTATTTATTTATTTTAAAGTGATGACCGTCTCTCCTTAGCCTCTCTCTATCCTCTTAAATTAATACCTCCAGTGGGCATTACATTGCATGGCTTTTAGCTGAAATAAGACTAATTCATTTCCAGAAATAGCATCGCTGTGATGTTATCCAGCAGAGTGGACGAGTGGATGAAAAGGTTCCTGTGACTAAAACGACCCTGCGTGTCTGTCGGCGATACAGGAACAGTGTAGGTTCAGGTTCCACTTTATTTAATGTGTTGGTTTGCTACACAGAGCCACCTCACAGCCAATCCAGATCACTGCAGCTCTCTATTGACCGCCGTCTGTCAGAGTTCAGACAGGAGGAACTCTGCTTGTTAACCAGATGTCAGATCAACCGTCTCATTCAGTGATATCAGCCTCTCAAGGCGGATAAACAAACTGAATGCTGCCAGTCTTCTTTTAAAGGTGCCCGGTGGAGTTTCTGACCTCCAGTAGCGCTACAGAGCACTTTTTACATCAGTGGCTCCTCATTTTCTGCAGAAGAAGACTGCAAGCTATACATGGATGTAAATGACACAGCATTTTTTTTCAATATGCTGTCCAAATGTTGTTTGACGAATCAGAATTCATTTTATTGCCAAGTTTTTACATTCAAGGAGTTTGCTTTGATATTTTGGTGCTCAACAATACATCTAGTAAAAGAAAAGAAAACTGCAAAAGGCAAGAATCACAAATGTGTAATAGAAAAAATTAACATTAATGTACTATATATATATATATATATATATATATATTAAATAAAAAGAGCTGGACAGTGTTTGAACAAAGACGATGGCATGTGCAAAAGTTCACAGTATAAAGTACAAAGATTATGTGCAATATGCAGAGATAATGCAGAAGGGAATGCATTCCACATGTTTGTCAGACCTCAGGGAGTCACACAATGTGTTTTTGTGAGTAACACCGAATGTATTTCTTTGTTTACAGGAATTTCTCCAAAGGGCACCTTATACTATTTTATCAAAACAGAAAGAAAGCTTTGGGGGAGGAGACACATGGGAGAATGTTTTTGCAGATTATGGCAAAACATTAGAAGTTAGTCATGAAAATTGTGCACAATCAGTGTTTTCACACATTTAATTTACTCTAAAATCTGTTCATGATTCACACGGCCCTACAAAGCCAAATGCATACTCATCAAAAGCATGTTGTCAGCAATATACTGATTCTTTAGTTTGTAATGAGATAAAAAAGTGTTTTAAGTAATATGTAATTAAGTCAGAGTACCTCGTGCTATCAGCCACCTTAATAAGTGCTGCGTTGCTGTTTTAAGAATAATTCAAGATTTTTGAAAAGGGTTCGATGAGAAGATTGATGGCACTCTCATAGAAATACTCATACGTGGGTCCTCGTAAAACTGTAAATTGGCATTTTTACACTTTTGCACGAATTGAACAAACAACAAGAACATTTATGATCTTTAGAGGTGATTTACCTTCAGACAGAGCCAGGCTAGCAGTTTCCACCTGCTTACAGTCTTCATGCTAAGCTAAGCTAACCATCTCATGGCTCCAGCCTCATATTTAAGTTGACGGACATGAGAGTGCCATTGATTTTCTCTCTGCGAGAAAGCAAAAAATAAGCTTGTTGTGCGAGTCGTCAGGTCAGGGAGCAGCAGTTTAGTATATGATTAAACAAAAGATGGAAAGGACTGTTTTTAAGGCTGCGTTCAAAGACAAGCAAGAGTCTGATATGATAAGATGTGAAGGTGGAAAGTGTAGTTTTTACTAACGTCCCCATCCTTGTGGTGATCCACGTTTAGACCTAGTTTTGTTGCCAAAATGAGTTTAGATTTAGATGATAAACCTTTTGTGTCTTAATCGCTATCTGCTATTTCTACCTAGCTTGTGAAACATTTAAGCAAACTACTACCGCTACACTGTGTTCCTTATTAGTGTATCCTGTAAGTTCTTCATTCCTCCTTGAATCCCGCTTGCTGTGGCTCGGAGGTCACAGAAGCCGAAGGCTATTAGGCTGGGAGGCTTATAGAAGTGCTGCCTCGGCACTGATCTCACGTTTCCCAGAGTCACTTCAGGACACGTGCCGGTCCACGCTAAGATGCTTAATAATCACCTATCACAGGTAAGGGAGGGGCTTTCATCTCCTATCTTAGAGGGCGGTTGAACCATAATTACCTGGAAATCCAGACGTTGGATTTGGACCTGGCTGCTGAAATGCCAATGTTGTCATGTGCACTTTCTATCAGAGAGTTTATGAGGATGTGGCTGCTTCCCATAATGTGAAGTCAGGATATGAAGTACATGGAGGATACACGGAGGGTTGTCCTTATGAAACTCCTCAGCAGCCGGCCTTAGTGCGTGTCTGACATCCTGAGTGTGAAAGTGAAATATGTGCTCTTATGTTCTGTCACGTCGTCATGAGAGGCATTTGAATGAGCAAGTGCGGCTTTTCATCGCTCAGGGCTCCTGAATGTGTTTCAGTAACTGAATAAGCACACTTATTTCTAAAGGTGGCCGTGTCTTCTAAGAGCCACTTCAGCCCTCTAACCTGCGTTCAAAATCAATCACGCTGGCGATGTGAACACCTAAGCCTTTCTGCTCTCAAGAGAGCCAAGGGCAAGAAGCTGTGTTTCGTCTTGGCATTTTTGAAGTGGGCATCAGTCGCATTTCTGCACATCAGCCCACAGGTGTGAGGCTAAGTGCTGCGAGAGAGACGGGGCCAATCTTCGAGACAGAGGCCGGATTGAACGGGCCCTCGAGTGGCAGCTGGACCCAGTAGGCTGTCATATTTGGGCCTGTTGGAGGCGAGAGTGCTGAGATGTCGCTTTGAGCAGCAGAGAGACACTCGCTCTTTTGTCCCCTGGCTGCCTGGGATGCTCACACTGCGGGAATTTAGAGTAGGATGAATGAGAGAGGCAGTTAAAGCCTCTCATTGTTTTAAGTTCTCCTTGTTGTTCTTGTTGTCCTGCACTCAGTGCCTGTTCTGTAACAATGTTTGGGAGTTTAAGCGAGACTAAGAGCTCTGTGAGGTTGTACTTAGTGTTGCTTTGAGCTAAATGGTCAAAAAGAAGTCTGATTGTATAGAAGTTAATGAGAAAATTATCCTATTTCTCACTTATTTATTCCCTCAGTAAACATTGTGAACATGAATTTATGGTCTCATTTGCTAGTTTCAAGTCTTCTTCAATACAGCTTGATGTTCATTTAGTAAATGTTTGTCCCATTTAGAGTAAGAAGGATGATATAGCAGTGTATGCTTTGAGTTGTGGCTACCTTGTGATTGACAGGTCGCTACCACAGCGTTGTCCGGTCTGAGGATTGTCCATGTTTCCGTTTTGCAACTTTAACCCTTTCACAGTGTTTTCAGTTGGTAGCCTAAAGATTTCTTATTCATTGTTTAGTTGTACTTGGCTCCAGTCACAGTGACTTGTGTTCACTTCAGTCTATGTTTAGTGTGCAAGAGGAGAAGTTAAGGGATCACGAAAGTTATTACAGTTTATCTTGGCGGCAACATGAATGTGTGTAACAAATTTCATGGCAATCCATCTACTACTTGCATGGATGTTTTGGACAACAACCACAAAGGTCCGACTCACGATGTTGCTGGAGGAAATGTCAGGGAATCATCAAAGCACAAAGGATTCACCCTGCGGGGACCATGAATGTTTGTACAAAATGTTGTGCCAATCTTTACAGTAAATGTGAAGCTATTTCACAGGATAAGTGAAAACTCTGAGCTGCTGGAAGAGGCAGAGAGAAGGCCAAGGCATCACCAAGTTGCTAGGATTCATCATCTGTGGACCATGAATCCATTCATAAATGTGCGTAGTAAAGACTTTTTGCCAATCGATCCAGCAGATATTTTACAGAATAATTGAAAATCATTTTCTAATTGAATCTGGCGACCATGAATGTCAGTGAAAAATTTCATGACTTTTTACCAAAAAATGTAAATGTCAACTTCATGGTGGGGCTTTAGGAAAAGTAAGATAATAACCAAAGTCACTAGGATTCCTCCTCTGGGGACAATGAATGTCTGAACAAAATTTCATGTTCAGCTATTTCTATTCAATTTTATTTGTGTTGCCCAATAACAAAGTGGTGGACCACTGCAGCAGTTTCACAAAGTCACACCACTGCTAACGTTCACATTTGTTTTCGTCTTTGTCAAGTGAATCTCCGCTGTGTTCTTTGAATGTTAAGTCACAGGGCCTTATGTAAGATATCCAGATATCCTCCATCTTGCTGATGCAGCGTATCCTGGAGGACAGACGGGGCAGGACGAGAAAGGGCAGTCGCCTCCCCTCTCTCTCTCTCTCACACACATACACACACACACACACACACACACACACACACACACACACACACAAGATGCTTTTTGACTCTGTATGCCGATCAATTTTGCCTCCAGCTGACTTTCCTCATGCCTCGGCGCTCTGTGTCACGCCCGACTGCCTGCTTCTTGTATTCTGCTTTTATTTCCCCATAGACATTATTTGATTTTAAAGAAGCAGCTTTGATAATATCTGTTCAGATCGTGGTTTTAATCCACTGCCTCTCTGCAAAATGAGTTCAGGAATATGAAAAAAGCTGCTGTTTGAGAGTCTATATTATGTTCACAAAAACCTGAAATACTGAACAATCCTAACGGGGATTATTAACGTTGAGTTTAGCCGGTTTACTTGAGCTATGATTTTTGGCTGGAGGCAGTCAATAGTCATGGCCTGCTGCAATCTGACGGATATCATACAGCTGATATAATATACATAAACACATAACCATTACTACAGATTACTGTTAATGGCCACATTTAACCTGGCTGTGGTGTTTTCAGTTGCATATAAGCAGCTACTAAGAAACAGCACAGCAACATAGAAAGAACTAAATCTTCTTTTGGGTGAATAAAGATTGTGAAAATTACAAAAAAATTAAAGCTTGCTTTCATGTTTGCTGCGTTTAATCCCTCTGGGCTCAGGAGCTGAAGCTGTATTACTGTAAAGTATTCTACATGGATCTTCAGCGCTGACGTTTTTATTAGCTCCCCAAATTAAATTCATGCTAATTGGAAAATGGGACATGCACATGTGCCGTTTGAGATATGGAGTCGAGAATTTATTTTTCAACTCGGCAGCACTCTCACTTCTTGGAGGAAAATGTCAGCTCTGATTCAGCAGAGCTAAACCAACCTTGACCAGTTCATGAGTCACTAAGTGTTCAGTCCGGGGGAATAACATCCTCTTTAGTCTGAATAGATGGGTGCCAGAGAGCAGACTAAATGGCATCCAGACACATGATAAGAACAGCTTACTAGTGAGATATCAAACACGGAGGCTTGGTTCATCAGTTTTATTTTCAGGTAAAGATTGTGCCCTACCTGCTCCCCTCCAGCAGACAGACGCAGTTAGTGACCAGCTGGTGAACATAATGAAGCATTTAGCATCTTAAGAGTCAGATATTTTACTCAGGAGTTGGTGGAGACCAAAAGCAGAGAGAGTGAATGTTTGCTAATACTTTCACGTATGAACTGTGATAATATGTCAGTGTTTAGTTTACAGCTTGTTCCGCTGCTCCCTAGTAGTCCAAAAAAATATTGTTTAAAGTAATTTATTGAGCAAAAATGTCAAATATTTTCTGGTTCCAGCTTCTCAAATGTGAATATTTGTAACATTTCTCTGTTTTAAGTTATTGTAATTTGGGTATTTTTGGTCAACAGGCAATTTGAAGATGTCACTCTGTCTTCTAGAAAATTCTAGACACAACTTTGCATTTTTTGCTTTGTTTGTTTTAAAGAGTAAACAATTCATTGATTCATCATAAATTAATGACAGAAATAATTCTTAATTGTGGACCTTAAAACAACATTGGCTTGTTTGATGAAACAATTGTAACTTAAACTTCTCTTACAAGCTTTTTTCCAGAGCTATCAAACACATCTCACTGTCTTCAGCATCTGGGTGGGGATCATGTGTTTTTGTGTATCTGTCTGTCTGTCCATGGCTAACCTCTACTGGACTCATCAGCCTAATATTTTTTGTACATATTAATGACTGCATGCTCAAGGACTTCTCGTGGTATGATGATTCACTAAAGTAAGGCGCGATACGTGATTACTAAATCCCTGATTTTGTTATTGTCGCCGCCATCTTGACTGTAAGGAAGGGGAGGGATTATTGAGGGAGATTCAAATCTTCTCTGTTCGGGTGGGGAGAGCAAGACACAACTGGAGGAGAGCTGCACTCTGGGTGCACCTTTCTAGTTGTTGAACGGGTTTGTTCTGTTTTGTCATGGCTCAAAAGAAGAAAAAAGAGCTTCCATTACTGTTCAAAATTAACTTTAACGTCTTACTTTCGTTCAATTTAAAACAGCTGTACTGCTCATTACTTTCCTCAATAATATAACCGCTGACATAACTGCCAAAAATGAATTTATCATTTATCTGTTAAATAGAATTTAACAGATAATGTCCACCACACTCAAACCCCTCTTTTCTGCTAATAAATAGAGTCCCTTTCTGATGAACGTTGTTGTGTGAAGCTGTGTTTCTGTGATTGTTGGCTGCAGCGGTGACCTTCTTTTCAAATGTAGCTCAAATTATAGAAATGGCTCCGTGATTACACCGGCTTCTTGGGGCTTCTTGCGTTGTTCCAGCGCTGTCGGGGGGGTAATGCAGCTAGATGAGGTTAACGGGCTGAAAAAAAGACAGAGAGAGAGAGAGATTTGTCAAAACTTTGTGCCAGATGCAGATGAGATTATATTTGGAGGCAGTTGAGGTTTAGTGTAGTGAAAAGGAAATGTGACATTTCTAGAGCAGTGTGTGCTGGCTGCCTCCTCCCTCTTTGAATCATCCGTCCCCTGAAATTTTTTTCCAAGATGTCTTTGTAGTCCGCTGACTCACGTAAGGAGAATATCTTATAATAGGTTCTAGAGAACTTTTCCTCTATTCACTTGAAACTCAATTTGTGTTTTTTTTCCATCTTTCAGAGGTGGAAAAAAGTTGAGTAAAGTAACAAGGTACTTTTCCATTTAAACTTCTACTCCTCTACATTTCACAGAGAAATACTGTTCTTTTTACTGCACTTCATTTATCTCACAACTTTTCAGACACAGAAAACCTATAGTGAGTTTATAAAATGTAAATAAAGGCTCGAACTACCAAATATATACCAAGGTATTGTAATTTAAATTAGCTCCACCTCAACCGGCCACAACATTAATAGTACTGTTATAGTGATAATAATCAGCTAATATAGTACATAAAACTAACATTAAAATAAAATGGGATTAGTACTTTAGGTTTTCTTTTTCCTAATACTTTGGTAAAATGTGAATGCAGGACTTTTACTTGTTACTGAGTATCTTTGCAGTGTGATATTGCTACTTTTACTTCAGTAAAAGATCTAAATGCTTATCGAGTGAACGTGCTCTGCTGTCTTTCATTCCATCTTTACTGTCAAAGTTAATAACATGAACTCTTCCTGGATGATTGTCTCTGTCCGAAATTAAATTTTCTTCCTCACTAGCGATGCCACTGCTAAATTATCAGCCTCAAATGAGTCTAGTAATTGTGACATTTACATTTTGCACTCGAGGCATTTGCTCGCCATATTATTCATCGTGACTTAGAGCGCCGGGTTTTTTATTTATTTATCTCCTGACATCTTGATTTGTTCCTTCATTCTCATATTGATTATTCCGCCCCGTGGAAATGTGAATTCCTGCACCGAGTAGAGTAATTGTTGCAGGATGCAGTCATATTGCCACTGTGGTATTGATTTGTGTGTGCAAACATTGACTTCCAGGGAAATCCTTGCAAAACATCAGTCACTGATTTCCACGGCAACAGTGTGTGTCTTGCACTTTGGCAGTGGTAATGTCAAAAAATATCCAGCATATCTCACATTGGTGGTTGATTATTAATGTTGTGCATGGTTTTGCTGGAGTGTGTTATCATAGATTTGATATCTCAGTTATGACTTAATCAGTTTCATAATAATTCATCTGCCTAATGCCTTCCTCGTCACTCTCACTTCATTGTGTGTGATCTCCTGTGAATACTCCTTTTTTATCCTCGTAGTTTTGGTTAATTGCAGGAAGGCCCCGTCGGCTGGAGTCTTGCAGCAGGCAGTGTGAAAAGAGGGACTTTCTGTTTCACTTCTTCCCTTCGCTGAGGCTTAAAGAACCGTTTCTGAATTCAGAGCATGGAGGAGAAATGTAGGTCAGCTTCCTTTTTAGAAATCTTGCGGCCGGGAGGAGAGCTTAGAAGGTTTCACATATTGTAGTAATTAGCAAAGCTGCTGTGCCACGTCTGGCGTCTTGCTCCTGGGTGGCTGAGTCATATGACCTCTTCCGTGTTTCCACCGGACTCCTCCCCGACTATTGGCAGGACAGATGGACACGGAGAAAATCCTGAGGTTGGCATCGGCAGCGAAAACCTTTCATCTCTGCCCCTGGATGTCTGTTGAAATGAGCATTCATTATCGCTGCCATTGAGAAATCAGCACCGCTTTACAAGCCTGTAAACATGACCTCTGTGGCCTCCCAGATGCTGAGCAAGCTGCAGCAACGTGGTCCAGCTAATCTGCTGCAACACAGACGTCGACTAGACATTTTCATAGTGAAAAGTGACTCGTCAAGACAGGCGACAGACCTCACATTCAGTCAAGTGTGGTGTTTTACATCTCCTGTAGTGCGGTCCTCCATCCCGACAGGAGGGATGTTTTGTATCTGATCCGTCTGTAAAATTCAGCTTCACTGTCTCTTTAATCCACATTTGTTTTAGCAGAAAGCAGATATTAATAGCTTCCCTTACAGCTTAGATAATAGACAGGAGAAATGGGTTACCGTGTGATGTGTGACCCTGTGACTCTGTGAAAGAGCTCCAACAGCTGTGGACGATGTTGAAATAGCTTCTTTTTTTTTTTTTTTTAAAGGTTTCTGGAGATTCTGCTATTAAAACTGTAAAGCGTCACAATTTGAACCAAAGTGTTGTGAATCCAAATGGACTACAGATCTCAATGTTATCACAGAAGATCTTTAACAAAAGTCCATGCATATTTTTAAAGCATTTTAGGCGTCTGAAGACGAGAGCTGTAACGAATGTTTTTTTTTCCCATTATTGATTAATTTGCCAACTGTTTTCTAGAATACATCAATTCTTTGGTCTAGCAAATGTCAAAAAATAATGAAAAAGTTTCTCAAAGTCCAATGTCTATGTCTTGTCAGTCCTAAACTATCTAGTCCTAAAATATGACATAAAACAGAAAAGCAGCAAATCTCCATATTTTAGAGGATGAAAACAGCATTTTTTGCTATTTTTGCATGACAAATTACTTTGATTAATAGATTATCAAAATAGTTGCTGATATTTTTCCGTTTATTGACTAATCGATTAGTCTACTAACTTTGCAGCAGTTCTGAATTACGAGCATTTGTCCTTAATTTAGAATCTTGTTTGCTCTGAAAATGAGACTAAACCAGAGTTTTGATTTGTTGGAGCCTAATAAAATATCAAATAGGCCTCCTGATCGTTGTGAAACATTATTTTGGTGTTGTCCACGGGCACTGTTATGTTCGTAGCTTACATGAATTATTGTGGTGTTTTTAGCCGTGCTCTGACGTTGTTGACGTTTACAGAGGGAGATAAAACCGTCCATCACGGACATGGAGCCTGGTGTCCCGGGACCTGGACCTCAACATTAAAAACATTACTGCAGGTCGGAGCGGGAAGGGATATACTCACGAATCCCTGCTGCCTTAAGACATCCAAACGAAGCGTTTCTTTTGCAAAGTCTGCAGGAAAGAATACTACTATCATTATTACTGTGAGTGTAATGTACCGGAGGCCACACTCCCAAATTTCACTCATTCTCACCTGGTCACCCTAGTTGCAGCTCCACTTTAGACATTGAAAGCGTGTTAATACTTTATGGCTCTTCTTAGTGTACTTTGAACTTAAGGCTAACCTACAGAATGTTCTTGTTTTTAAAGGTGTTCAGACATTACAAATTAACATGCAAACATGCGGATATCTGTCAGATTTTCTCGTGTAGAAATCTTCTGTAATAATATGAATGTTTCTTTGCTTGACGCTGCCATCCTTCTTTAAGGAGCTACACATGTTTCAGAGCCACTTTTGAGCCTACAGGTGGTGAGTGGTTGATAGAGTAGTCCTTTTTAAAATGGGCTTTACTGACTTAATCCACTTGAGCCACAAAATTCAGACTCTCATTTAGTTCGTAAAGAGCTTGAACAGACCCTCAGATTAAAACAGTTGTAGGTGGCTGAAATGTGACCCTTTCAGACACTTCAGTCAATAAACACTGTTATAAATGGACAGAGTGCTCTGCGTGTCCATTTCTAGCAGAAACCGAAGCAACGCTACAGAGGGCTCTTTAACCAAAGGACACAGAGAGTCGTGCAGATGTGGTTTCACTGTTGTGACTTCACCATTAATTTGCAGACTGCTCTATAATTACTCAGACAAAAGAGCTACGACGACTTTTTTTTGTTTGTTTTGCAATTATAGTTCCTTTTTAAACAAACTCCCGACTGGCATGAACATCATTATGTAGGAAACTTCAGATCCTGCTGTAATGAGATCTAAAGTGGCCTGATTGAGGAGGTAGATTTAGGGCTGCAACTAATTCTAATTGTTTGGTTCAAAAATGTCAAAAACCAGTGATAAAATGCCAATCACAGCTTCCAGAGCACAACGCGACGTCTTCCAATGTCTTGTTTTGTTTGAACAAAAGTTCAAACTTTAAAGCAATTTAGTTTCCTATGATAAATGGCAAAGTTAAGCAGCAAACCCTGTCTTTTTTTAAATAATTTTTTTCTTGAAATATGACTGAAATGAGTCGTGAATCATTTCAGCTTCAGCTGCATGTAAAGTTCAAAATTTAACCTTTAGAATTTCCTAAAAAGGTTTTATGAATCTTGAAAGAAAGAACCTTATTGACCTTTTCTCACAAAATTAAAAATTACTTTTTTTAAATGAAGTTGATAAAATACAATATTGACTTTATGCCTTTCGGCACCAAGGAAGTGCTCCAATTTGGACACATTTCCACATATTTCTGTCTACTTTTGGTCTGTTTACCGGATTTTTTTTCATAGTCAGGACTGGCCCGCTTAGTTTCAAACTAAGGGTAATCTTATTGCTACAGCATATGATCATATTTTAGACAGTTTCTTAGGTTTGGTGTGGGAGAAGTTGACCGGCCTGCACAGAGCTCTGACCTCTAAAACATGAGATGAGCAGCGAGTCAGGCCTCACTGAGGATTTTGTTGCTGAATGGGAACAAATTCCTGCATCCAGGTTAAAAAGAGGATGCTGTTATACTGAAGCAGCATATAAACGCCACATACTGTTGGCCAAAGTAGTGAAGATACATTCACATCATGCACTTTCTATACTTTTGTCAGACGCACCTGTATGCCTGACTGAACCAGCCGCTATTTCAGGAACAAAATGTTTATCAGTGTGTTTATCTGACGGTTTGAATAATTGTGGTCGAACAAAGTGACCACATGGTGAACGTCTTGCTTCATAATGATTGCAAAGGTCCTGGATATGAACACGGGTCAGCTTTTTTTTTTTTGCCTAGGGTTGGTTAAAGTGGGTGTCGAGCAGCGTGGCTTCATGGGTGGAGCGGCGCGCTGCAGATCGCTGCGTACAAAGCTCTCATTTGTATTCCAGTTTGTGCTGCGGCCCCCCGCGGCTCTCAGAGGGCACGGATCATTTTGAGTTCTTTAGTGCGTAAGACTCTCTGCACACAGAAACATAAAACAACGACTTGGCTCACGGCTGGCTGCTCGATGTGTCTTTGTTCTGCGTCAGCTGGATTAACCGCAGACCTCACTGCCGACTCATAACGCGCACCTTGTCTTTCTTTTATGGCGTTCACCTCTCTTTTTTTCTCTCTGCCAAACACACGTATGTGTAACCACAGACACACACAAGTCTCCCTGGAGATAAATCATTTCGGGATCCATTGTGGTTTTAAACTTTCTAGGTCACTGTTACGCTGAGCTGATGGAGGAAATGTAATTCACGTCTCCCTGTGCTGCATTTTGAATGGCTTGCATTCATACAAGATAAAAGAAGATTTCTTCTTCTTCTGGTTTAGCTCTACGTCGGTGTTTTCTCCCTTCACCTCTCTTCCCCCCTCCGATAGCACGGCCAAGGATATCTGGCACTGGGAAGAAGTGCCGAGTTTTCATTATTAAACTCTCTCTTTGTGGATGGCTCTTCAGCATTCAACAGTAAGTCATTTGTGTGTGCAGAGAACACTTTGCTGTCTTCAGTAGGCTTCGCAAACAGCTCAGCTATGTGTGAAATGAAGGAATGAATGTGGATACAGATAAAAGGCAACAAAACAGGATACAACAAAACCAAGGCTGAAGAGCGACCTTCTGATTTAGCTGTAGACTAAAACACATTTTAGATCATTTTTTCGTTTTTTAGATTGGAACAGAAACAATTCAATCATACTTTTCCGATAAAAAAGAAAAGCACCTGTCTGCACTGTACTGAACCAGAAGGTTTCAAGTTAATTCTCTTTTTTTAATATATTTTTTAAAGTTACAAATGTGCTGTTTTGACGAGCAGACAGAGCCCCTAAAAGCTTTGTAGAGCGACATATTTATAATTTTCCCATCCAAATTTTGATTTCTGTGTCAGATGTTTTAGTCCATGAATTGAGTAATTCCTTGTTATTAAATGGTAAATGGACTTGTACTTGTATAGCGCTTTTCTAGTCTTCCGACCACTTAAAGCTCTTTAACACATGTCATCAATCACCCAATCAATCATACAATGGTGGCAGGGGGCTACCATGCAAGGTGCCACCTGCCCATCAGGACTATCTAACATTCATACCCATTGATACACTGCAGGCAAAGCCCACGGGAGCAATTTTGGAGTTAAGTGTCTTTCCCAAGGACACATCAACATGGACTAGCAGAGCCGGGGATCAACTGCTGATCCTCGGATTGAAGGACGAGCCTGTTCTACCTCTGAGCCGCAGTCACTAGATGAACCAATCACATTATACAGACAGAGGAAGAAGTAGTCATGTAGTCTTGTGATAAAATGTATGTTTTTCTGGAGAATTGATGCACCTGGACCCTGGAAAAATAGAACAAAACCGATGAGTTGCTGGCGTCGTATCGTGTTGACATGCGTTATGGTTGTGCGTTGCTGTGCCCATCAGGAGAGTGTCTGGTATAGAAACGCTGCTTTTCTAGAGAGTCGAAGCACCTTAAAATGACACCACTGTTCAGTCTGTGAATTTTTTATTGTTTTTCTGAGGCTTTTGGGAAACTCATCCTCAAAGCAACAAGCTACTTATCTTTTGCCAACCATAATGAAAATGGTGAATCTCTCCGTGTGGACGAAGGACTCTCTGAGTAGGATTTGTGGTTTTGAGAAATGGTAAACACATTACATCTGGAGAGACTTTATAATGAAGATAGAGGAGATGTGTTCGGTAAGATCTAGGACTTGTGTGTTGTGTAAAACACCAATGTAAAACACCTTTCTGTGTATATTCCTTTTTTTTTTACTTTGCATTTACACTTTTGACTATGGTTATTGTTAATATGATTATGGTTATTGAGGTGCTGTGCCAACCAGGAAGTTAGCATAAACCAAAAGCCAATGGGATTTTTCCATTGGATTTAGTTTTTAGTTTAGTTTTGCAAAAAAATGTCGACTCATTTCCTGGTTTTAGGACTCATTCCTGCAGCACAAAGTACAGGTTGGTGGAATGTCATTAGTTTTGCAGATGTTGGGCATAAACATTTTGGACAAATTAGGTTTGACCCGATGATGATGCACAATGAAAAGTTACCCAACATCATCAGGATTCATCTGTTAAATGTCTCTCCCAAATGTCAAGACAGTCCTTTCAATAGTTGTCAACTTATTTCACTTTGGACCAAAGTGTTTGGCCGACTGTCTACCATCCACAGAGCCAAACAAACAAGTCTAGATGATATATTATGAATCAACAGTGAATATTACAAAGCAGTTGTTTCTCATAATCCATATATTAAATTTAAGATTAAAGCCTTTATTTAAAGCCCACTGAATCCTCCGTCTGCAGAAAGCTGTCGGGTTCATCTGATCAGCTTGAGGAAGTCTCTGCAGGACAAACGTCTGGAAACACAAAGCTGAAGGTCTGTGTTTGCTCAAGTTCACCTTCAATAACTCTTATCTCCCTCCACTGCTTTAGATTTCATTCAGCAGCTCTGGTGTCTGCAGGCAATAAAGCCCATAAACCCCCGCCAGCAGCCTCAACTCCAGTTTACACAGACTGGGAGATAGTGAGGGACACTGGTGTTGGTCTTTGTGTTTTTCACTTCAGAGAAAATACTCAATACTATTGTTTAGATTTACTAATAAACAGTATTTTATTCGCTTTTGCTGGTAGTTAATGTGGGTCTCATATCATGCATGATTCAATCACACTAGGCTGCTATACATATTTTATCTCTCATCTATTTAGTGGCTCATAATGTCTCATTATTTAATGAATAACATAATTTTGTTATTTTAAAGGTACAGAGTGAAGCATTAAAGGGGGATCTATTAGCAGAACTGGAATATAATATTCAGAGCTATATTTTCATGAGTGGATAATCACCTGAAACTAAAACTCTGTGTTTTCATTAGCTTAGAATGAGCCCTTCATATCTACATAGGGAGTCCTCTTCACGCAGTCCACCATGTTGCATCCATAGACTGTATATAAGAAGTGGGCGTAGTCATCGTGATGTCACCCATTGGTTTGTGCACTGCCTTTTTGAAGCCTCGAGTTCGGCAGAAGCCCAGAACGGACAAACCACTGGCTCTAGAGAGAGCCTTTTATGTTTTCTGAAGGCCACCGTAGTTCTAAAATACGCAACAGCTGTAGTTAGGCCAGTGGTTGTGACTCTAGGGATGGCAATACCATCTATGTTGGTCAAGACTGAAATATCGCTTCAATTATTTGATGAATTGGCACAAAATTTGGCTCAGACATTCATAACCCCCAGATGATAAATCCTAATTACTTTTATAATCCTCTGACTTTTCATCCAGTGCCACCATGAGGTTCACATTTTTTGTGTTTTAATGAAATATGTCAACAGTTGTTGGATGGATTACCATAAAGCACACATTGATGTTCTCCTCGGTATGAATTGTTATAACTTTGGTGATCTTCTTCTCGACTAGCAACATCATCAGGTCAAGAAGTTATGTTTTCCATATTTTGGCTTATGACCAAAATAATGACATTCCCATTAGCCTCATCTGTACTTTGTGTATAGTGCTAATTGGCATGTTAACACGTTAACACACTAAACTAAGATGAAAGTGCTCAAAATCAGCATGTTCCTTTCAGTCTTGTTTTCAAGTGAGTCAGAGAAGACATTTTGTCTTCATAGTGAAGTATTTGTTGTCTTCTCATCCAAAAATAATAATGTTATGATCTTCGTCTTCTGTCAGCAGCACTGACCTCTGTGAGTCTTGTCTTTCAGTCTGTATCAGAGGTTGATTAAAGTGAAATTTGGGCTTTTGATCAATCGCTGTCTTTGTCGGTTCTGTCGGACTAAATGCAACATCAGTGAGGCAATCCATTTAGCATCTCTGAATGTGTTTTCTCGATGTGATATTTGAAAACTCTTTGATATGGTTTGGACATCTTGAGTCTCTTTGAAGACAGTGGCTTCTCTCATCATTTGAAAACATTAAGATTAAAGCACCTTTTTTCCCCCCCAACAATGGTGGTTTGTGATATTAAGCCTTGCTATTTTGTATAAATACATGTCTTTTGGAGAACCAAACCTATGTTGGTGGTGATGGTATGTAACAGTTGTGCTAAATATGTTTGGTACCCCAAAAATCACATGGTGTTGAAATGGTCCAGAACCGCCACTGCCCCCCAAAAGTAGCCATTTTAGAAAGACGTTTTGAAAAGAACCCACTCATTTCCTGCTGCTCGATGATAGCTTTTCTTTCTGGGTAACGTGGCAACACAACATATGACACCTCTGTTGTGTACCAGGCTAATCAAGAAGCAACGGCACAGTGAAGCCATAATGTACGAGACAAAAGGACAGACGAGGTGTCTGATGTGAGGGCCGGTCGCGCTTTGTCTTGGAGCGAACACAGACCGAACCCCAGACGCGTCTCCGTGGACTAATGGCTCCCTCTATTAATAAAAGATAAGAAGTCAATTATTGAGCCGTCAAAGTGTCGTTAGGGACGACTCGGGGCCGGGACGGGAGGGCGGAGGGTAGTCGAGGAGGCGTGTGTGTGAGAAATTTCATGGTTGAGTTTCAGTGGAGGAGGGACGGCCTCTATCCTCAGGGTCTATATGTTCCCAGGAGAACGTGACCTCCCCCATCCAATTCACCTTTATTATCTTTATCCCTCAGTCTATAACTCGCCTTGTCACCCTCTCTTCCTCTGTTTTATCGTTTTCTGTCCCTCCTTTTATTTTTTTTATTTTTTTTTCTTATTGCAAAAACACAAAACTGACTGCAAGGTATTTTCTGGCTAAAATGGTCCCTAAATCAACCTGCAAACTCTCCTTTTTCCATGTAAACAATTAGGAGAAACTTTTATGTTTATTTTCCCCCTGGTTAACTTTAGCTGTCATTTAGTTTCTGTCCAATCCACTTTAGGTTTGATTTTTGTCACCTTACTTTAGTTGTTTTCATATCTCCTCTTGCAGTTTCATATTCAGACGCCTTTTGTATTGTACACCCCTGGGGCTTTATCCTTTTGAAGCTTGCACAATTTCTTGTTGTGCTCGTTATTATCCTGCTGAGCAAATTAAAAATTAAAATTCTCTGACTGTCTCATACACAGACAAACACACACACACACACACACACACACACACACACACACACACACACACACACATGCACACAACTCCTGGTTGTTTACACCAAACCAACTTAAATGAATACAATCTTAAAATGCGGCTGATGTTTTCTTCTTCTTCTCCGGTTAATTGTGCATGCACGTCATAAAAATGCCAACTGTCTGACATATTTTTATACATTTTGTATTTTCATTTGCCCTTTTGCTGAGTATGAATTAATACATGCAACTGAATAAACAGATGTTAAATGTTTCTCCTCTATTTTCGCTTTCTACTGCATCTTTCATGTGCGCATATTCATTCACATTGGCTTCCTTTCATGCAGTTTTCCTCCCTTTATGCCAATTAGGCAATACCATAGTAGAATCCCAGCCTACATTTTTTAGCTCTGTGCTCCAAAGATAAAACATTGAAGTATCTTTTTCTGTCTGTATTTCTCTCACCTAACATAGTAATGGCATTCCTGTGTTTGGTACCGTGGAGGGAAAGCCTCCTCCTGTGTTTCCTCCTCACCTCCTCTCATGATAAAAGCCTGTTGTTGTGAATGCAGAGTTAGAGGTGTGAAAAGGAGAAAGCGGAGCTGTATCTATCTCCTGATGCTCCGTTGGCCTTCAGAGCTTAATGATCTACTGACACAGATTCAATGAGCAAATATGAGCGTGATTTATAGGAAGCGAGGGCACCGCTCAGAACGGAGTTTAGACTTTGCCTTCAGTTGTTTATTATTCATAAGCTACAGAGGGAGACAGTTTATGCATGAATGTGTGCGAGTGTGTGAGTAAATGCATGTGTGCTTTTATTTTGGATCACTATAGTGTGGGATTTGCTGTTGCCATGTGATCTCTTATGACCTTCACACCCCTTAAATGTTTTTTTGAGAAGCAGACATTATGAAGATAGAAGGTCAACGTCCTGTCGCAGCAGCAGCCTGTTAAAGGAATGATTCAGCATTTTGTGAAATACTCTTAAATTAGTGACTATTCTCAGGCAAGTTTTGCGGTTAAATAGAGCGTTGTTTTAGTAGGAGAGCCTCACAGTTTGAAAACATTTGGATGAATCGAAACAAGGTAAAACATGTTAATTAGTGAGCTTGAGAGGTTCTGGTAGGATTATGTTGCCTTTGGACAGAGCCATGCTAGCCGTTTCCCCCTGTTTCCAGTCTTTATGCTAAGCTAAGCTAACCAGCTGGGTTGACAGTGGAGTCAATCTTCTCATCTAACTCTCAGCAAGTGTGTGTGTGTGTGTGTGTGTGTGTGTGTGTGTGTGTGTGTGTGTGTGTGTGTGTGTGTGTGTGTGTGTGTGTGTGTGCGCACATGCACTGCACTTCAGTACATATTCATTCACAGACTCCCTCTCAGCTCTTCCTGTCAAAGCCGCCCTCTCTTGACAGGCCTATTTTAGGGCTCTGTGTGTCCTGAGCTTCGAAACAAATACACACACACTCTCACACACACACACACACACACACACACACACACACACACACACACACACACACACACACACACGCACACACCCCTTCCAAGCTCTGCTGTGCCACTTCACTACACCGTCTCCCCATCCAGTCGGTAAATCCCACAGCTGAATATTGCATGAGCAGTTGAGCGCTGGAGAGCCCCCGGCACACATCTGAATAATGGGAAGGAACCACGGCAGACTGATTATTGTGTGTGTGTGTGTGTGTGTGTGTGTGTGTGTGTGTGTGTGTGTGTGTGTGTGTTACAGTTCGACTGCTTGGTCTGCCTACCGCAGCATTGGACCTTTTTCACCTGCTACAACTGCATGTTTTTCTGACACGTTGTTATCAGGGTGTTAGCAGGCCTGTCAGTGAATGAATCCTGCTACCAACACTGCAGTGGATAAGGGTCAACTCCCAACTATATGCTAATGTGCTCATTTTAGACTGACCTGTGCAGCAACCATAAGGCTGCTGCGTCTTACAGGAGAAGTTCAGTCAGACAGAAAAAGCCTCCAAAATGATTAAACAGTTGAGTCAGCAACTCACAACATCTGAACATTATGACCTTCCTGAAGGTTTGATTTATTGCAGGACTCTTATTAATATTAGCAATATAACAAGAATGAAATATTGATAAATCAGGCTGGATCATTATAATTATTGATGAATTAATATGAAGGCGGTACTTGTTGTTGTTGCTGGTCAACGTCGAGCTAATCAGAACTTCATATATTTTTGGTAGTGTAATGTCCAACAATGAGTCATATTTTTTCAACTGATTGTAATTTAGTATGTGAAATCTTAATTTTAAAAGTAGCTATAGCTCTTAGATATATGTAGTGAAGATACAAGTACATTTATCTCTTTGAAATGTAATGAAGTAGAAGTAAATTGAAGTACATCAAAATTGTATTTAAGTACAGTACTTGGTAAATGTAGTTTGGTACTTGTCACTACTGGAGCAACACATGGGATCATCACATGAAACAGAAAATAAAAACGTTTATAATCTATAGTCTCACCTAAACGTTGCTCCTCCTCCGGGTCTTTTTGCTGATGTGGCCTCTGGTCGGGTATTTTAGGTACACATTTGCGCTCTTGAGAAAGTCATCCATGTTTAAAGAAGCAAATCCAAATCTGTCCCAGATTCAGACCAGAGAGCAAAGTACATGTGCAGTTGTAGAAGGAGTCATCGGAGCCTCCTGTGATGTCAGTTTGCTGTGTGATTGTACAGAATGAGCCGTCTCTCTTCAGGGGGGATTCCTCACTCAACCCTGATCCCTTCTGACAGGAGTCATTAGAGTCTCTTATCCCTCCGACTGTAGCTGTCGACCTTAATGTGTGGTAATGATGGACGTCTTGATCTCTCACTGTATAATAAACGAGAGTCTGGTGACACTCTTAAATCACTTTATTGCACTTTATTGCAATTGTCAAGGATGAATAAAGTTACGAGCCAGGAGAGGGTCGTCCTCCGCTTCGATTCTGACATCTCAGATAAACCATCACATTTCCTCTAATTAACATATACAGCTGTCTTTTTTTGTTTATTCTGGGCTGAGTCACTGTCGGGTCATTCTTGAGGAAAGATTGTTGCGTCCAATCAGAGTCACTGTTGGTTCTTCCTTCTGCACCTCTGCTTGAGTGTGTGTGTGTGTGTGTGTGTGTGTGTGTGTGTGTGTGTGGCATTGGTAATAAGTACATTACTCATATAAGCTACTGCACTTACATACATTGTTGAGGTTCTTATACTTGAGTGAAACAATTTCATGCTACTTTATAGTGACCTCGCAAACAGCTGGATTCTCACAAGATCACCCGAGAATTGTTGTTTGTGTCCGAACCACAGACCATTCAGATGGTTCTGTGTAACACACCATCTGGTGCGTTGGCTTAACTTTATACTTCGACCAAAATACCAGATTTTACATTAAAAACAAACACAAGCTTTTAAAAACCAATGCATTTATAAGGTTCAACCAATGGTTCCCAACCTCTTTTGGCTTGTGACCCCGGTTAGTTGTTCATATTTCCACCAAAGAGACATATCCCCTCTAAAGAGGGAAAATCAATATTTGTCAAAAGAAAAATGAATACAAATGTTTGTAGCACAACATTGTTCTTGTTCTTTCCTCTCCCATTAATCATTTCACAACCCCTCACATTTGTCTTGTAGAAAAGAGCGTGACAGCATGAACTAAAATACTTAAATGTTCATAAAGTAGCTCCAGAAGTAAAATGCTGTTTGTACACTGTTGCATCAGTATTAACTAACTACTAATGTAATACATAAAATACCACTCATAGGAGACATTTTACTTCAGAAAAATAACTCTTACCCGTTGATACTTTAACACTACTACAAAGAACTTTCATTTTGAGTTGATTTTGGCGGTCTCTGTGGACAAAAGTGGTAGTGTTGCACCAGAGTCCCTTTAGAAAACCACTCAATTTACTGCAGCAAGATCTGACAGTCCTGGTTCTGGTTCTGGTTCTTCCGTGCCTCACTTCCCTCCAGTGGGCCCAGAAATACGGCCTGGGTCTCCAGCAGCGTGGTGTTGGTGTTGGCTCCCAGAAGAGCTGATAATACCTCTGTACTTATTTTTAGTAGGACAAATATTGGTCCACTATTGGGTGGACAAGTGTTTATTATTTTTAATTGTGTATATTTTATTCTTCTTACTTTTGGCTTTAGTTTTCCTCCTGTCCCTTTCTTCTCTTTTTCTTTACTATACCTTTTATTTATTTTTATAATACACACTAACTTTACCATGCATTTAACACTGGCTTCACAAATACCTGCAATGATTGATTCAATAAGACCAGTAAATTCACCGGAGGCTTTCAGATCTGATGGTTGTTTTGTGCTCTGTTGTCCTTCAACTCCTCAGTATCAAAACCACAAGTGTCTCAACTACAAATCAGAAGAGTAATCCAGAATATAATAAAGTCCATCAACAACAACATTTCCTGCCAGAGTGTTATTCTTGCATTCCTGCTGTGAGTTTGCTTCTCCAGGACGGGCCAGTAATTGGGAGTCGAAGGCTGGCAGATGTCAGCGCTTGAAACCGAAATCCTGACAAAGAATGTCTGGCTGTCAAATCTGTTTTTTGTGCCGTCTAAAATAAATCGTTGCATCGGCCTGTGACTGTGCAAATGCTGCTGTCTTTCTCTTTCTGTGGTCTCACACCCTTTCATTATGTAGCTTTCACTTTCTTCGTCTGACTCAACCTTTCATCGCTTTCTGCTTCGTTTTCCCTCCTTTTCTGTTGTCGCTTTTTGTTTCTTCTCTGGTCTACATATACAATCTCACCCACAAACTTGCAACCTCATGGATGTTAGCTGAGCTTGGGGATGTAGGACCGGTGTTTGGAGGGGTGGGGGGCAGTCTGGGAACTGATCCAGCCCAGGACTCTCCATCCCCAGGCTTCCTGGCATCTCGCCCCGTGCCTCACTCCACCAAGATAATACCAACCCACAGGAGGGAAGAAAAACAAGAAAACAGTGCCCGATCATCACTCTAAGCCTTTTTAAACTTGAATCAATTCATGGCTTTTACAAATTCTGCACTTGGCCTTGTTCTTCTTTTGGGAATACAGAATAATAATTACATTTTAGTGTGCAGATGGGTTCTTTAACCTGAGGGAAAGTAATGCGGCTCACAGTAACAACAACAACAACAACAACAAAGCAAAGATGAAATGTATCTGTTTTTTTCTTCTATTATGCAATTCACAATGCATATTTTATGTGTTTAGATTATATTTACACAGTGAGGTCATTGTGTAGTATCCTATTGTGCTGCCCTTATTAATAGCAGGAATGTCTCACAATACTGAGGTTTGATTTCAGCAGAGGTCACGTTTGAGTCAAGCTGTCATGATCTCAGTGTTGGAGAAGAGCCTGTGAAATGCTAATGATGATACAAATGTATGTTGAGGTCAGTAGGAAAAGTTCTCTTCCAAAATCCGTGTTATCACTGAAGTAAGTTTTTCCCAAGAAAATAATATTTAAACTGAGTTGTGGTTGTCGAATTTGCAATAATCTGTATTTTTTTTAAATCAACAATGGATAAGTATGTGTAACGTGAAAGCTGTTCCTTGTAGAAAATACAGAAATGGACCTAGCAGTGGGCAGGTGGTCGGTGGCAGCGCTGGGTCTAACGGACCCTCCGCCTCCCTCCCTGCCGGTTGGGAGAAGGACAAGCTACCTAGCTAACTAGCCAGCCGGCCATCGCTGGAGTTGCGTTCGCTGTCTTTCCCGGCGTGCTGCGACCACACTTTTCAGTCCTTTCCGCTCTTATTCTATTGCTATGGTGGAGACCAAAACTAGAGCTAAAAGAAATTGCATTTTTGACAAACACAGCTCCAACTGAACAACAATGTTGCTTTGTATCTGCTGGTTGCATAAAAAGGCAACTGTTTGCTAACAAGATCGCCACCCCAACTTAAAAGGTGATACTATGTTAGTGTTGTTTTCAAGGCTTCTGTTATTGCATGTTTAAGAAGGATTTTGAAGTATTTGAGTATTTTTACTTTGCAGTATTGCTATTTTTACGAGAAATTACTCAACCAATGCAGTAAAGTACTGTAGACAAATTTCTTGTACATGCCAAAGCAGTGTCACATCAGTATGCCGTCCATACTAAACTACGGTACAGTATGCTTTTGAGACTCAGAGCTCTTCTCCCTCACCTTTCCCATCTCTCTTCACTCTGAAATGCTCAACAAAGCAGAAATGTCCTGAAAGAAAGAACTCACTCATGCGTCTTGTTTATAACTTCATCCTCTGTCTGCAGCGGCTGAGACGTGCGGTGGAGAAAACGATGACTGTGGTGTTACAGAAGGTGTTGGTATGGCATGTCGGTCATTCCAGCCTGGGTGTGTGTGAAGCGTTTTTAGAGTGGGATGCCACCAGCTCTGACGTTTGAAGGTGTGTGTGTGTGTGTGTGTGTGTGTGTGTGTGTGTGTGTGTGTGTGTGTGTGTGTGTGTGTGTGTGTGTGTGTGTGTGTGTGTGTGTGTGTATAGTGGGGTATTTAAATAGCTGGAATGCAGTATTCCTCTGTAATGTTTGCGTCTCAGGTTTCAGTGTGGGCCTGTCGTGTATGTGTGGGCGCTGCTTCTTCTTCCTCTACCATCTTTGATCTCAAAGCATGCAAAAAGATCTCCTGTCAGTATTTACATGCACACTGTATGTGTACAGCAAACTGTGCGACAGGTGCAAGATGTTTCCTTACCAAAATCTCACTGTTAAGTTTGAAAGGGTGCGAGGAAGAGGCCATGTTGCCTCGCCAGAGAGAGAGACACAGATGTGTGAGCGAACTGCACACCTGGATGGAGAGACGAACACGCAGCAATTACAATCACATCTTAAAAGTTTGGCGGCTCTTACAAAGGCTGTAGAAAGGTTTATGAAGCCTATCATTTGTTTGCAGATGTGAGGGGAATGGAACAGAAAATAATAGAGGATTGATTTTCTGTTTAAAAGTTAATGGCAGTCACGTATATTATATACTGTGTGTGTGTGTGTATGTATGTATGTATGTATATATATATATATATATATATATATATATATATATATATATATATATATATATATATTGTTTGTAGGCATTTAACCTGGAGCAATTTAGTGAGGGTTCACTTTGATTCGAAACATGACAGTTGATGGACATAAAAGCTGCCACATGGATTGAAGCAGTTTTTTACTTTAACAGTAGAGTGATTAAAAGCAAAATGAAGTGCACTAGAGGTTTTAGGTTTTGATTTAGGGTTAGGGTTATAGGTGACAAACTGAAGTAGACTAATTGTTTGGCTTACATTTGATTATTTGTCTTTTGCTCTTTCCTTATTTTTGTTAACCTCAGTTCTGAAATATTTGTTTAAATACCCTAAACTATTTGCAGGAAAGGTGTCTCCACAGAAAGTTTATATGCCAGAGAGAAAGTATAAAGATTATTTTTTTGTTCCCCAAGGCCTCTAAGGGTACCTGTGCCAGTGGCACCTCCCATGTGACATATTTAATTCACTGACAGGTGAAGGATCTGTGGTCTGATGGTGAAGTACTCTGTATTCCTGCAGAGCTGCTCCAAGTTTCCTCTTAGTCTTTCAGAAAATGGCATCTCTTTAAATACACTCAACTTTCTGCAGCTGAGGAGTTGTTTTCGAAGTGTCTCTGAAGGCTTGTTTTCACGTTGTTTCTTAGTGAGTCACAAAGTGAGAGATGGTTTAAATCAGACTGACAGAGAGAGAGAAAGATGGACAGAGACAGAGGGGATGTTGGTTTTCCAGAACCCCCAGAGATGTGAAAATTTAGGTCACTTCAGCTCATCCAACATTAATGCTACTGGGAGAAATATGCACTGGATGAGAGGCGGGTCCAGGCCGGGTCAGGGAGATGATGTTGAATATTAAATATGATTATATTCAGATGTCAGATTAGAGAATGGATAAACACACACAACAGATGTTTCATTTAAACACATATAAACAACAAACGCATCCCAATTTCTCCTAGATATAGAATTGTGTTCAATCACAAGCATGCAAAAACAGATTGTCAAACCCAAACTGAAACAGGAATACATTCATGTAACGTAATCCTCGAAATGCATTAAAAGCATGTTTAACTTGTATACATAGTTAATTTCCAATGATGCCATAACTACGGAAAGTACTCATCATGTCTGGAAACCTCAAACAAAATGCCGATCACCATTTCGAATTAGGAGACATGTTATGCTAATTTCCAGGTTCATACTTGTAATTTGGGTTTCTAGAACATGTTTATGTGCTTTATTGTTCAAAAAACTTTAGTTTTTCTCACACTGTCTAAATATATACCTCTATTCACACATTGTATGAAATGCTCCATATTAGCGGGTTTCAATGGAATTGCGTTGCTAGGCAAAAGCTTGGGTCCATGTTTACTTCCTGTCAGCTGATTTTTGTTTTGTGTATCTTTGTAGTCATTTTGAGTCCCTTCCTGATTGATACATGTCTATTTAAGTGACATTTCACTGTCTGGTTGAGGGGGGCACATGGACCCGTGCCATGTAGGCATCCATAATCCTGTAAATTCATCCATGTTTGTATATCATGATCATGGCTGGACTATCAACCGAGCAAAGCGAGAATCTGCCCAAAAGCCCCAGAACGTCAGGGGATCCTGGATTCAAAGTTTTCAAAATTGTAATACCTTTAATGATTCAGTTATGGTGCATATTCTTAAATACATTTGTCAAATATCAACTAATTATCAAACAAAGTTGACCCTGGTCAGAATACTTCTGTGTTTTATTCTTAATTCATGATCATGGCATTCACAATGTTGGAAAGTCAACATGGAAATTCAGCTAGATAAACCACATGTCACTATGTAGATGAATGTGACATGTTGGGTCGTCAGCGGCCAGAAAAGGATAACAAACATCTACAAAACAAAGTCTACAGTATGACGGGTGATATCACACTGCAGGAACAGGTCAGACTTCAGGGGGTAAAAACAGCAGAGAACCTTTCCTGTCCTGGTTAATAACCACCAACAGAGTCTTCAATGGAAACATTTACAGAAACGTTACAACAGGACTGTTGATATTTGGACAAAGAGTGTCTGGTCTAAGGAATGCACCACCACACCAGTAGATCGTAGTGGTCTGATTGTGGTACAAATAACATGAGATGATGAAAACAGAATTGTACACGTTTTTCTTTTGTTGTACACGGTTACAAATGTGCAGGTCAGAGGGAGCGACGTAATAGTCAGTGAAGTATCCATTTCTGGTCTCCATGCCTCCTCTAGGGCACCGTTTCTGCCATCGTCATACTGAAAGAGTAATCCAAGCAGAGTTCGAGGAACATTGAAGGGAAATGTCATTACTTACATGCCAAACACAGTAGCAGTTTCTTTGAACAACTTTGGGAATGAAGCATCCATCCATCAACCTTGGGCAGTTTTGTTGAGTCACTGTCAGTGTGTGGCATCTGTTATCAGGGCCACAGTCACTCCAATGCTATACTGAACTGGGGTTTCCATATTTTTTCACTGAGCTGTATCATTTTTTTGCAATCGGAGAGCTTTTGGAAGGCTGTCATCTTTTTGTAAACACAGACAGAATAAAATTACAGTTTCCAAATATGTTTATTTCTAAATTACTTTGGAGATTGATGTCAGTTTATGACGACATAAAACGGATAAATATGTTAGTGAAACGCGTTACTCTGTCGAGCTGAGCTCTTGATGCTTCAGCTCTCCTGACTTAGAGTGTTGATGTCAGAGCACGTACATGTCAGAACAGAAGAAGTGCATCAATATGATGCACATCAAGTCCACTCTTAATGCATTCCAGCCTATAAACCGATTCAGCCACGCACACACACACACACACACACACACACACACACACACACACACACTGTCTGACTACGCTCTACTTTATACATAACTGATGGTTAACCTTCATCAGAGAAGGAGAATATAGTATTTCCATGGCAAACCTGGAAATGAATGCAGTGTGTGAGCAGCAAACCAATAGTGGTCAGTTTGGACCCATTCATTTGTTTGCGTCACATTAACAAATCCCAAAGCACCCCAAGCCTTTCCCATCAGTGCTGTGTGTGTGTGTGTGTGTGTGTGTGTGTGTGTGTGTGTGTGTGTGTGTGTGTGTGAGAGAGAGAGAGAGAGAGACTGCTTCATGTGCAGCATCTGTCGATTTACTGCTAGTCTTGTGTTTCAAATATTAGAGGTAATCAGATCCTTCTGCTCTTCTTGGTTTGATCTGGACTCAGCCAGCCTGTGTGGTGTGGTAACGTCAAACTGACCCAAAGGTTGCTGGTGTGAATCCAGGAGAAGATTGAAACGAGAGTAAATGTTTAAAGCCACTGAGCAACAGAAAACAGAAGGTTTTTTTTCTAAAGAAATGGACGTTTTAGGAAATAAAGTTTGATATCAATCTCAGGTCTCTGCATTAAGTATGGAGTTATGAGGCAGTAGCTTAGCTTAGCATAAAGACTAGAAACAAACCTGGCGATCTGTCCAGGGTTAAAAAAAAGAAGAAGCTTAGCAGCACCTTTTAAAGCTCACTCATTAACACATACTTTGACCTTTTAGGGGGAGCTTTCAGTCTAAACTGCATTTTGTGAGCCCCATAGTCTTGGCTGATAGATGAATGGTTTCCTAAATTGACACATGTATTTGTGTGTTTAGCGTCGTAGCATGCTGAAGTTAGCATGGACGAATTGTACCAAATTACACCCAAATCTGACCATTTAACACTGGAAGAAGTCTTTTTTATCTGTGATTGATTGATGATGAAAGTTGATGCATCAATGCGTAAAAACTTACAAACTCCATCAAACTCTGCTGTGGAGCAATTCAGGTGTGGGGATATTTGTCCTGTTTCTTTGGCAGAATCAAACTCACCATTGATCACATAGAAATATAATTATGTTCTGCAGAGGCAAATCCTCCTCTCTGGTTTACAGCTGAAGGTAATCCCAAACATGGATCAAAAGCCATGTCAGTTCACTGTGTGTAATCCAGGATAGAGCAGTGAGTGCTGACATGTGTGGCTTTTTCTCCACAGTCACCAGATCATTGAACATACTGGGGAATAATTGAAAAAGTAAAATGCAAAACATACTGTAATTTCACCAGGTTGCCTTCTTTGAGAGAGAGCTGAAATAATGTGGATTAAGATTTGCCGAAACATAAACAATTGATGCCAGACAGTACAAACTGTGGACATTGAATATAAATTGTGACTCTCAGGAAACACTGACACATTTTACACTCTAATGAACAAGTCCAGATCAGATGTCAGATTCAGGACAGAATAATAACAGTGAAGTTGCAGAAAAAAGGTGGCAACGTATAATAATCTTCTGTGCCAGCTCACCCACTCTGAGGTTTGTGAAAGAAGAGGGAGGGCTGGAGGGTCAGGAGAGTCATGACTGCTCTGAAATGATTTTCATCTTCTGTTGTTGAACATTGCAGTGTAGGCCTGAATCCAATTTCAATTCAGCAGATTCAGAAAATTGGATTTCCTTTCAGAGACGTATCCAATCTCTTAGGATGATATTGAATGCTCTTTTTTTCATCGATAAATTGCAGTTTCTCTATGCATGCACTAAACCAGCATTCCGACTGTCCCTCAATACTACTACAGAGCACTGCAGTTGAGGGATGTGACTTTAATTAACACCTTTGAACTCTGTCCCAGCTTGGCTGTGACATGTAATCAAAATTGAATTATGTCTCATATAATTGCACTGTGTTTATTGTTATGCACCATTCACCGAGCCAAATTCCTTGTATGTATAACGTACATGGCAATAAACAGTTCTGATTCTGATTCTGAATGATCTAGTTTATCGTTTGCTCTGTGGTCTGAGCCTCAAACTCAAACATACAGTATTGCTGCTGTTGGGTAACACTTGTACAGTATCATCACTTCAGAATTTAGAG
Organism: Cebidichthys violaceus; assembly: GCF_023349555.1. Taxonomy (NCBI): domain Eukaryota; kingdom Metazoa; phylum Chordata; class Actinopteri; order Perciformes; family Stichaeidae; genus Cebidichthys; species Cebidichthys violaceus. The sequence continues at coordinate 1,923,133 of NW_027176461.1, forward strand.
GTGCAGACTTATTTTTACTTCTTTAACTTAATATTGACGCTTTTTCAAATCACTTTTTTAGCTCAAAGGTCTTGAACATTTCTCCATCTTAAGGTGGAATACCCATCGTCCATTCGAGTATCAAATGGAAGCCCTACGATTGCTCCTCTCATGACATCTAATACGCTATTAACTCAATTCTTACATCGTGTCCAAGCATCTATTTTAAGGGCCTCTGTGTGTGGGTGAGGCCCGGGGCAGAAGAGCAGGAAGTGGCAGTGTGAAGTATGGAAATCTCATTATGGATGCAGCTTGCTGCTCGGTGCAGCGGGGCTCCCAGTGTTCGGTTGCCGGACTCTCCTATCGACAGAAGGAACAAATCCAGAAGTTGAAACTGAACCTTGGATATTTATGCTATCCGACCTCCACAATGTCGACATCTCTTTTCTCCTCTCTGACCTCACTCTGTTGCAACCTCACGAAAAGCAGTTCTAGATTTGAAAAGATTTTAAATGTTAAATTTGATATTTAAATAATATCAACAATGTTTCACATTTACAGTAGCATTGTCAAGAAATCAATAAATGTTAGCTGTTTGTGTTGATGAAAACAGAATAAAAACTGCTCCCAGAAATAGAAAAGCTTTCTTATACAATTAAGTCCAATAGTTTTAAGATCTTGTCTGTCTTGAGATATACTGTTATTATCTGTGTTCCTCGAGTGTCAGCTTGTCAAGAGACAAACAAATCAATGAGTGGAAATGTTCATGGGTTAGAGTCAGGTGTAGGGTGTCATCTCCTGTAACCCAAGCCTGCACCTCCTCCTCTCTGCTGATCGTGGCTCTTTTTGTTTTTCAGACAGATTTTGACATTTTCTTGTTGCAAATCAAGAGATGAAGATCCAGAGATGAGTCGTCATTTCAAATGGTCAAAGCATATGTTTGCCTTCTAATCCTAACCCTGGTTCAAATCTTTACTCTGGTTGCCTGTTTGTTTTCATTTTGATTTATTCTATTATTATTTAATAAGGCAACAAATTACCTCTCAGAATGCTTTTAGTTCATGAACTTCCTCTGGTTCTTCTCTTTTAGCTGTTCCACAGAGCGGGACAAAAACATTTGGTGACGCTGCTTTTAGACATTATGCTCTAAGCCGTCACCCTTTCAGAGGATCTGAGTGTATCTGAAAATATTAATATTTATAAACAGAAACTAAAAACCCAGCTATTCAGTCTGGCTTTTATGTAGTGTTTTATTATTTGATGTTTTTTATTGTTATTGCTCATTATTAAGTCTGGTTTTATACAGTGTGTTATGTCTTTTTATGCTATGGTTTTAGTATTATTTATTGATATTTTTTGTTCTTATTTTATTTCTCTACAATTATATTTTAGTTATGTTTTGCTGTTTTACCATGATCAATTTATTCTATTTTATTTTTGCTATTTTCTTAACTTTATTTTGTGTGCATTAGTTTCTTTATCTTCTCTCTATTTTCATCTGTTTTTTTATCTTTTCAATCATTTGTAAAGCACATTGAATTGTATTCGATTCATATAATTAGAACTTGATTGAATGATTATTATTGGATGGATTGTCATGATGTTCGGCGCAGACATTCATTTATAATCACTTTGATGGTTCCTTAATATAGCGCCATCATCAATTAAAAATTTCAATTTGTTTAATACTTTTGTTAATGACAAAATAATACTAATGACATCCTCTCATCAGCTTCTGCAGTACTTTGTGTTAAGTGCTAATTTGCATGTCAGCAAAAGTTAGCATGCTAAACAAGGAACATAGTGAGCCTTGTGAATATTAAATAAACATGTTTACGTTGTCATTGTGGGCATGTTTGCATCTTGATTCATATTTGATCAGCAGTTTGATCATGAGCCTCAGGAGCAGTGATTGACAGCTGCTCCTCGGCTCTGATTGGTTGTTTTTCTTTGGATGTGTTGGAATCTTTCAAATGTCATTAGAAGTGCTTAAAGGAGGAGGAGGAACCTGTTCTTTTCACAGATTATCTGTCTCTTGTACTATCGGGATATAGTAACAGTTTTAGCAACTATGACAAAAAGTTGTTTTTTTTACTAAAGTTGGAGATAAGTACAAGGTTTTACCTGTTGTTGTTACATTCCACCACTTAAAGTCGATTTAGTGGCTTTTCTCAAAGCATTTGATTAATGTGGTGGAACCATTAAAACTCAGTGGAGTGGAATAGAAGTAAAAAGATGCACAAAATGATAATCAGTACTTCTAAAGTTAACTATAATGGGACTGGCAGCAGAGGCAATAGTAGTAAAGTAGCAATGACTTCCATTACGTTATGTTTACCTTTCATCCATCTTACCATCTTATGGTTTTCTTTACAATGAACAAGATTGACGATCGGCACAGCAGAACTGACATGCGTATACAATCTCTAAAGTCCCTCTGCTGTGTGTTTGCAGTACGTTGTTGACACGTCTCTGCATCAGTGACACCAAAACAAATTCCTGTTGGTTTGTTATTCTTGGCAGATGAAGTGATTGTGACTATGTTATCGCAGCGCCCTACTGGGCCTGTCCCCCCCCCCCCCCCTTTTTTGCGCCAGAGCATCTGTGCTGAGAGGGCCACTGGATCAGGATTTGACAGGGCCCCGCTACAGGCGGCGGGCCGTGTGTTTCAGCAGACCACAGTCCCTCTGGGGCTGCAGCGAGGGGACAGAACAGGGAACAGGTTGCTTTGCTGCTGCAGGGCCAAAACAGCCGCTGTGTGTTGTATGTGTGTGCGTGAACACACAGACAGAAGCTCAGCGCACGAATTAGCATTGCATTAGCTCGTGTCAGCGAGCGAGTCCTTCTCGACTTCAGCTCAGAGTGTAAAAGGGCAACAGATGTCGAGTGAAACCGCAACACTTGATTGTATTGTTCTGATGTATCGTTCTCTGTGTATCAAAGAAGGAACAGAGAGGAGCTTCACTTACTGCTGATAACTTCTCACTGCTTTTTGCCTCATGAGTGATAGTTATTTGGTGTCACAAAGGCCAAATATAAATGTAACCAAAATCATATTATCATATTAAAGAGCCAGATGTTTTTGAGACACATTCCAGATGTTAAAAAGCTGTAAACCCACTCTTCTCTCTTTGCATTTGTAATGTAATCTTGTCGGTGAAGTGACTCCATTGATGTCAACAGAAGGCGTGATGTACAGTCCTAGTGTGTATACAGAGATGCTCACCAGTCTCTTAAGTTTGTAATGAGCTTTCTATCCTCTGCTGCATGCCATCCGGTCTGCTAAGAACCTGCTGCACAGCTATATTTAAGAGTTTCAAAGCATGCAGGCCACTGTAATATCATCACGCCTTCATCTATTAGCATACAGCATCAGTATTGATTAGTTGTTTGGTATTTGATCCCTTTAAACTATTACAATTCAATATGACAAAACACACATAATGAAAGCTTTCCTTTAAAGTCGATGCATGTATTTTGAATGGTAATGTTGAATATACATGTACAATATAGAAACAGTATTCTGAGAGCAGAACTGAACTACAACTAAAAAAAATATTTTATTTTATATAGGGAAATATTGCTAACAATATTAGGCATGCACTAATAACTGCAAACAATAGTTAGAGTACAACCGTATTGTATAATTACACTGGGTCTCCAGCCAATGCAATTTATTACTAAAATGTAATTAACACATCCCTCCAGTGTAATGGTAATCTAATGAACCTGTAAACTGCCTGTTGACAATGTTAATAATTAACGTTGTCTTTCTCTCGGTTTAACGGTATCCAGCAGACGGTGGCAGCAAGTCACCTGTCAAGTCACCGTGTGTGTGACTCGAGTCCAGGTTGCAGACTCGAGTCCCCATCTCTGGGTTCATTATCATTCCAGCTCAGTGCAACCGTGGAGCGATCTGTCAGAGAGCAGTGCAAACAAAACCGTCCTGACATAACCCATCCATCTGTGTCGTCTGTGTATTTGTGGGAGATGATGGATAGACATTAGTGGGTTTTAGCACAAGTTATTCTTCTGCTAGGGGATTTTCACCATCTGGATTAAAAAATTGACGGCCTCCATTTGCATTTGTTCCGAAAAAATGTGTGTGAAGTGTCTTGAATGACCTCTGTTTATGTGTGATTAAGTGTTTGTATACCTACCAAATGTTTATACTTCAATCTGTCCTTGAAGGCCTTTGTGGTGTTGCACTGATTTGTGGGAAGAAGGGGGGGAAAAAAGGGAGCTTGAGAGAGAAAACTGTCAGATGCAGACCCCACCTGATCCCGCTGTTGAAAAGCAGGTTTCAAACTCTGTCGGACAATCCACAAGTGCTCTGTTTGAAGTGTACTGATGCTTTTAAAATATGGCAAATCCTTTCATAAAGCCTTTTTCAATAGAAGATGTTATGAAACCCTGGAAACCCTCAAAAAAATGTATGAGACAAAACAACATTTGTTGGGAAAATGTTACCGGTGTGTCCATAAAAATCTAAATATATTATATTTTAGGATTTTATGCCACTGACCAAAGTGAAATGGGTCAGCACAGATCCGCTTACAAATTAAGTGGTGTTTTATTAGAAATATCATTTCAGTGCTGTTCCTTTTGGGCAGATGAGTTGCCAGAGCGCACACACAGCACTTGCATGACAAATCCATTGTGGGGGATAAAAATGTGACTTCTTAGCAGAGCAGTCTGTGTGGCAGATATCATTTGGCCGCCTACGCAAACCAACATCCATCCACCTAGCATATCTGAAATAGATGGTGCTGTGGGCTCTGGAACCAATGGGGTAGAATACAAAACGCGAGTAAGAAGAATGCTGCATATTGTCTGTGCCAGAGCAGAAGACAATGCCGGCCTTCATTGGCTTGTGTCCATTGTGCTTGAGATTTCTTGGGCTCGGCTGAAGAAGAGAAAGGTCTTCATTTAGCCTGCTGGGGGGGGGGGGGCCTTCTTCAAACCTGCCATTGTCATCGCTTATTCTCTCTGCGTCCTGATATTTCACTGTCTCTCGAGGCTGATTGATGCAGAGACGTGCAGCGTTATGTCACTCAGCAGCACACTGAAACCCTCTTGACTTGTTAGTGCTGCTGGTTTCTTTTGTTTGGTGACTCACCTATCCGTCTGTGTTTTGCCTCCAGAGGAGTTGAATTACACTCACGGTCAACTCCTCAGTCCGTTCACTAAATGACGGGGGACATTGGTGTATTGATGTGGCCTCGCTCCGCTCAGCGCAGAGAATGTTTCTCTCTCCTCCATCACCCGTAGCAGTTTTGAGCCACAACTCTGTGTGACAAGAAACTTTCGCTGTTGAACGGCATCCAATGCCGTGTAGCTGTGCCCACAGAATCATTTAGGAGTGATGTCATTCCACCATTAAAAAAAGCACAAGCAGAGCTGGATGATGAATGGTTGGAGTGCCTGGGCCTCCAGATTGTGAGCCTCAGCTTCTCCTGAATGTTTCAGTCAAAGGAACCAAAGCTTCAAAAAAGCCTTTCGTCTTTTGAGGAAGTGTCTCAAAAAATCGTGACAAGCTTGTTAAAGCAGCCCCCCCACACACACACACACACCCACACACCACCACCACCACCACCACCATGTTGTGCTAACAATGCACCCCCCCCTCACGGCTGCTACGCCACCATCCTGCTTCAATGTCTCTATTCAGGCCCGTCTGCTGGACCACTCAGACAAAGTGATGGTAACAGATGATTTAGCTCAGCCTGCCGCGACACCCTCAGTTCACATTAAGATAGTCTAACAAGTGCAGGAATTTAGAAATGTTTCTGTTGTCTGTGGCCAATTCTTCCGCCATCGCTCCAGTGACCAGTTTAGTTTTAGTTTTTTTTTAAAGGTGGCCCACTGGCTGTCTCATAACCTAAAGGTCATGGTAAGAGCCATATTAGACTTAATAAGATGTGTTAAGTGTAAAAACAATGTTGAAATGCACAGAATGTTTCTTGTAACTTTGTTTTTGTTGAGTAAACCTTTTTAAATTGAGTTACTGCCTCTGAAGAATCATTTCGCGTTAAGCTTACTGCCAATACACAGAATGTTACAGTAGTGGTAATGTGGATTATCGGACGAAGGAAAATTGCCGCTAATTTAATTAATTAATAATTAAAGTTTAATTATATTATTTTATAGAAATAAAGAACCCAGTTCACTCTGGATTTCTAAAGCTGATACTGATGAATATTGGCGAATATTTGTTATTTAAAGGTACTCTTTGCAGTTTTTTTGCGGGTGACTCATCCAGCATTTGTTGCTATACTTGTATTTTATGCACATATTCATGAGGTATAAAGACTGCAACAACGCACACAGGGCTTAGATGAACGGGTGATCAGTGATCTTTCAACCAGGAGACCGCTGTTTGTTCCCCGCGTGAAACAAGAAGTACATTTAGATTTATTTGACACGTAACTTGCGTACTTCAGTAACGGCACTTCTGTAGTTATTTTAACGCAAACGACGACCTTTTTTGAAACTTTGCTAAGTATTTTTGTTGCCAAAACCTAAATGAAATGTTTCATGTGAAAAGAATGGTTATTTTGAAAAGACCATATGCATGTAAGGAGGGGAAATGGACATGTACTGCTGGATATCATATCATTGAAGAGTAACTTTTTTTAAGTTATAATATAAACCGTTGTAGGAGGATGCGTAAAATTGGGTTTGCAAAAGTTTTTATGAGGAACATAACCTCAAGGACACACAATACATTTTGGAAAGTTAACTTCACAGGGCGGCTTTAAAGGACTGCCTTGCCATTTTGGGAAATACTCTTACTGGTCTCTGCTTTTTATGCCGAGATTTTGATGAAAAGATGGATATCCCGCTCATATTTTTCATATTATATTACAGTCACAGTGAAACATTAGCTCTAATGTCTTAGCCTCCAAATTGTGACGTATTGAGCTGTGTGGGCGCATTGTACAGTTATGAGAGTGATTTAAATCACTGTGTTGTTATATCAGGAGGTGGAGGAGGAGAAACTCAACCACGCTCTTTTAGAAACGTGAACATAGTTTCTCAGACCTCCTGATACGATATCAGTTAGCTAGCGACGACTCACAAGCTAACGATCAAGTGTATTTTTATAAATTGAGTGCAATTCGCTAAAAATGAAATTGTTTTGGAGGGGATATATTTTGTATATAGCAAGAGATAACCACAAAATTAACACAGGGATAAAGGTTTAGAATTACTTGTATTTATAATGATGTTTTTTTTTCCCCACTGTGTCTTTAAGTAAGCTAGAGCCTGGACATGGTTAGGTTAGCTTAGCATAGCGTAGCATACCCTAGCATATAAAGACTGGAGGCTGAGGGAAACACCTCGCCTGGCTCTGTCAAACGGTTAGATAAATCCACCCACTAGTACCTTTTTTAATTTCACCATTGAAATATTTTATGTCTCTCCTATTTCCTTTAATACACAAACATAAATTTAAAGATAACAGGAAGTTTGTTTACGGATTTAACCACTGACATTTTACAGTTAGAAAATGAATGTGTCAGTGCTCTCTGTTGGACAAACTACACTATGTAACATCTGAGTTACCTCAAACATACTTTAGGCATTTCAGTCCTTTCTTTTCTTATGACTTATCAGCCTCCACAGGTATCAATACATCTGTGATAAGCTAATAATATCAGTCGAGCTAATGCATTGGTCGGCTCTGGTAAAACACTGACCTCTGCATAGAAGCGTCAAATTAACACCTGTTGTATTAGTATTATCACACCTGCACATTAAACCTGTTGATTGACTGATGACATGCTGCGTTTGCTTAATTGTGAACTGTTTAATGAATCCACGGTTTGTGCATTTTTAAATCTGCATCTCTCTCTCTCTCACTTCAGGTTGTGCAGTCTGACTCTGAAGAAGCTGGTTGTGATGAGGGAACTTGATAAAGAGCTGATCTCTGTGGTCATCGCGGTTAAAATCCAGGTATGTTGCACACACACACACACACACACACACACACGACAGAACGGGTGTGCACAAACAAACAGCAGTCATAATATGTCCCCCGGTCCTTTAAATCTCAGTCCCCGATGAAAGGACTGAGATGAAAGGGTTATAATGGTTTATATTTTATTGTTGACCATTTTAAATCCATGTTCACTTTTTCTACCTTCAAGGCAAGTTGTAAGACACTTGTTTGAGAGATTTAATCCAGTATACTGAACATCATATGCAGTTATGTCTTTTGTTTAAGATATGTTTTCTTGCAACCACAACAAATAATCAATCCAGTCACTGAAACATATACTGTAAAATAGATTGCTATGTGAATTTGTATATCATCAATGTGAAGCACATGAGATTTACATTAAATGTTCCACATGTTTTAATATGTGTGAGTCCTGTTGAGTTATTTATTCCTTGCGATGTTGAAACACAGCAGCAGAGATGTAGAATACTTCCAGGGGAAGAGCTCCCACTGAATTAAACACCAACCATTTATTTTACAGGGCTCCAAACGGATCTTGAGGTCCCATGAGATAGTGCTGCCACCCAGTGGGTCTGTGGAGACCGATCTGGCTCTCACCTTTTCGCTGCAGGTAAAAAACTAAATCACATATCATCATAGGTTGCTGAAAAAACCCCATTTAGCAATATTTTTTTGTTCTTTATTTGATGTTTTTTTCTCATTCAGGTGAGGTCTTACAGAGTTAAGTATGTGTGGGATGAGCTTTAGTACACCTGTTGCCATGGCAACCGCTGAAACTTACATACTAATTTTTGCTGCAATACTGTCTGTAGAGGCATCTCCTTTTGTTTGTGCACAAAGGACCAAAAGATAAGTTGTAATAATCTATATTTTCTGTTATTGCAAATCCATTAAAAAGATCCAAACCGACAAGGTGCTAGTCACTCTGCTAGTCACTCTGCTAGTCACTCTGCCTCACGACATCCCTCATTCCCACTGAACATGTAAAAACAAGTCGCAAATAAATACTTTTGTTTTTAAAGAAGGAAGTAATTTCCTTGAAATGGCAGAGGACGGCAGTTTTTCTCAATGATCTTCTTCCAGTTCTAACCGTTTTGGTTATTTCATAAGAGAGATTTCTGTGTTTGTGTTTTTGTCTGTGCTCCTCTCACTGGTTTGAAGTGGGTTAGGCTGAATTTAAAAAGGTGTCATTTGCTGGGTCACAGCTGCATTAAAAACAAAAACAGACTTGAAGGGTTGTGTGCTTATGTTGTCACTCAGTCAAATCAAGATAGAAATGAGTAAAACACACCCACTTATTGCTCTTTAGTCATGAATATTTAATGTATTACAGAAATACTTTCATTTAAAACTAAGGTTTCATGGACTTAAAGCAGAAGGAGTAAATTGTGTTTTTTGGGGGGGGGTTTTGGGGACTATTTTCAGCTCTTGATGCTCTGGTTAATATTTACAGCAGCAGTCTGTGTATGTGGGATCAACTCAAAAATATTCTGCAGTTCATCTTAATGAAGGAACATGTAACAGTGTGTGTGTGTATATATATATATATATATATATATATATATATATATAATATGTGTAGATATTTGTAAAATGGGTCAATTAATTGATGGGTTTTGGTCTTTTTATGGGATTTGTTGACAATAACAAAAAAATATCACCAACCTTTAAGCTACCAGTTCAATTCTAGGTCTTCTTTTTTTCTCGTTTCCTCTCCCTCAGTACCCTCACTTCTTAAAACGAGAAGGAAACAAGCTGCAGATCATGCTGCAAAGACGGAAGAGATACAAGAACCGAACTATCTTGGGCTACAAGACTCTGGCAGTGGGATCTATTGATATGGCCGAGGTACAGTTCAACTGCGCTGCAACAAACCTGCATCCATGTTCGTGTTGGCTGATGGCGGGTAATATTGTTTGTATGCTGTGTAGAGGATAACAAGGTCACTTCAGCCACACTTTTCTGTTGAGTGTTGAAGTCTCAGGAGAGGAGGAAGCTCAGAGGTGCATCAGCTCTAACAAGCTGTTAGTGGAAATATAATGAGAAAATGGTGGATGTTGAAGCTGCTGGTTGACATTAGGAGACTTTGTCCTCCTCATCTTCACCGGGGGATTGGCTGTGCCTCGTGTACTTAACACCTGGCTCTCTGAAAAGCTGTCTTAAAAAAGTCCTTTTGCCCTTTAATTAGTCTGGAAAATAATAGCTCTATCTTTCAAAGTCTTCAGATAATTTCTCTCCATCTCAGTACAAACCTGCTTTCTTTTCAAATTCTCCTTAAAGAAGTGAAGAAAACTCCCTTGTTTAGAGAAAAAAAGCCTCCTCTGTTGTCTGCTTGTTCCTTGTGATTTAAGTAACCAAGAATACATGAATAAAAGTCTTCCTTCAGATGAATATCTTAGTTTCAGTGCACATGATGCTCACTCAGGAGTTCGCATATGGCTCACAAAGCTCAGTGGAGCTTATCAAGGTCACATCTCAGCAGCTGAGGTACGAAAAAATAAAACATTTCGGCGCCTGTGAGGAAAAGAAAACACACTCACAGAGCTGAAGCTACTTACCACAAGAAAGAAATGGTTCTCACTTTTTCAACTCAAGGATACAACAAGGCTCTAACACAACATGCCACACAAGATACAGTGTAAACAGCTAAAGGCTGACTTGGTCTCACTGGAGCAGAGAAACTCTTCCAGATTTGAAGCGGTGCTGTCCTGAAATGACTCGGAGTGTAAATTATGTCCAGGATGAATGACGCTCAGTGAACACTGCATATATGCTGTTGGGCAAAAACACTCACCTGCTTTAGTGGAGCCTCGGTTTTTAAACAGAGGAAAAGACGGTGGGTGGTTCAACCGAGCAGCTCCCAGGTGTGAATGTGTAGGTTTGTGTAGATACGGTAAAAGAAGCAGCCTGTAGTCAAGTGAATGTTACTTTTATAGCCTTGTATCACAAATCATAAATTTGCTGCACAGCATACAACATCCTCTGTCCTCAGACCCTCGTTTAAGAGACGTTAAAAACTCCCCCAAAACACCATTTAACAGGGAAAATAAAGAAACCTCAGGAAGAGCAACAGATGAGGGATCCCTCTCCCTGGACAGACAGACATGCAATAAATGTGATGTGGAGAGAAAAAAATAGATAATACAATTAAAGGATAGGCAATCAGGATGACAAAAATATACACAGAATTTAGACCTATATGAAGGAATATTAAGGACAATTTTACAGGATTGTCTACTTAGGAAAATACTGAGAAATTTGATTGTTCAACATTAGTGAAATCAGTTTTACAGTGTTTTTTCTGCCTCAGTAGCTTGAATTACATTTCAAGTTTGTTCCATTTCCAAATTCCTCCGTTAAATAAAAAATTTAACGCACTACCTCTGGGCCTGCAATCCATGATGGTTTACAGAGTTTACTGCAGGAGGAGACCTTTATATTTCTGCATGACATTTATAACATATGGTCCTAAAACATACAACTTCAACAGTGTTAATGTCTCTAAAGGGTGGATATTTCTTGTATTTTGGGATATGAAGAATTAAAACAACTGAGAAGTGAGCTCAGGTCACTGAAGTGAAACATTCCTCCCCCTACATGTCCTCCTCTCTCTCATGTTTCTGCCTCTCCTCTCCTCTCTCTCACCAGGTGATGCAGCACCCGACAGAGGGAGGCCAGGTTCTGCCTCTCTGCAGCAACCAGAAAGACCTGCTGGGGAAGGTGGCCGAGATCTGGATCTTTTCTCTGTCCAGTCAGCCAATAGACCACGAGGAGGCAGCCCTGCAGGGAGGACAGAAGATCAAATGCTCCGGTACACTTTGCCTCTCATTACCCGCGGTGCTCCGAGGTTAACGCGGCAGGAAGCCATCGTAATCACCTAATATGCTCGATGTGCTACGCGGAGCAGGGATCACAGGGTTCAGGCTATTTTTTTCTCTCTCTCTCTAAGCGCGCAGAAAGCGATTTTAAATTCAGGTAGCATACAGTGCACTGTTTGTACGTCATGTTCATTTGGAGCCATGGCTGCGCGTCAAATTTAAAAGGGTCATTGAAATATGTATGAGGCGTCTTCTTCACTCCGGCCTTTAATCTTCCTACTTGTCCTCCGCTTTAGATAACTACTCAGAGGAGGAGTACGAGAGCTTCTCCTCGGAGCAGGAGGCCAGCGACGACGCCGTGCAGGTTCAGGTGAGTCGGCCTCGACATCATTGAGGCAAGCGGACTTTTAAGGGTCGTGATGCAAAGAGAATCGATTAACCTCATCCTGGTCCAGTCAGCTAATAATTGAGCACGTCTGGTCTTGCGCTGCATAATTTGTTTAGTAAAACTTCAAGACAGACAAGTGTAAATAATGCATCATCATCATCATCCTCTCTATCTACTGCTAAAGCTGCGTTCTTCCGCTCTAAAATCCTAACCTCTGCTTCCAATCCTAAAAAACTCTTTGAAACTTTCACTTCACTCCTCCAACCCCCACCCCCTCCTCCTACTTCCTCCCTTCTCCCTGATGGTTTCGCCAACTTCTTTGACAAGAAGGTAAACGATATCAGATCCTCCTTCTCTCAGCCCCTCTCTCCCTGTCCAATCCTGCCCCCACAGCTCTCCCTCCCATCTCCACGCCCCATCTTACCCTTTCTGGCTCCTCTCTCCCCTAACGAGGTCCTCAACCTTGTTACGTCTAACCGCCCCACCACGTGCTCCCTTGACCCGATCCCTTCCCCTCTTCTTCAGTCTATTGCGACTGAACTCCTTCCTTTCCTCACCCACCTCATCAACACATCTCTTGTTTCAGGATGCTTTCCCACGGCCTTCAAGACCGCCAGAGTCACCCCCCTTCTGAAGAAACCATCACTTGACCCCTCTGATGTCAAGAACTTCAGACCGGTTTCTCTTCTACCCTTTCTATCCAAAACACTTGAACGTGCTGTCTTTAACCAACTGTCTTCCTATCTCCACCAAAACAGCCTTTTGGACCCCCACCAGTCCGGGTTCAAAGTGGGTCACTCGACAGAGACGGCCCTCCTTGCGGTGACAGAGTCGCTTCACGCCGTGAGAGCTAACTCTCTCTCCTCTGTCCTGATTCTCCTGGACTTGTCTGCGGCATTTGACACTGTGAACCATCAAATCCTCCTCTCATCCCTCGAGGGGATGGGCGTCTCAGGCTCTGCACTCTCCCTGTTTGCATCCTACCTGACGGGTCGATCCTACCAGGTGACCTGGAGGGGGCCGTGTCGGAACCACGCATGCTGACTACGGGGGTTCCGCAAGGGTCAGTCCTGGGCCCCCTTCTCTTCTCGCTCTACACAACATCTCTGGGTTCTGTTATTCGCTCGCATGACTTCTCCTACCATTGTTATGCCGATGACACCCAGCTGGTCTTGTCATTTCCCCCCGGTGACACCCAAGTGGAGACGCGCATCGCTGCGTGTTTGGCTGACATCTCGAAGTGGATGACGACACACCACCTCAAGCTCAACCTAGACAAAACTGAGCTACTGTTCCTCCCGGGGAAGGGTTGCCCGCACCGGGACCTGTCCATCACCATTGATGATACCGTGGTGACGCCAACTCGGACTGCGAGGAACCTGGGTGTGACCCTGGATGACCAACTGTCATTCTCGGCAAACATTTCATCCGTTACAAGCTCCTGCAGATTCCTGCTCTACAACATCAGGAGGATTCGTCCCTTCCTGACTGACGAGACGGCGCAGGTTCTCATCCAGGCTCTTGTCATCTCCCGCCTGGACTACTGCAACTCTCTACTCGCCGGAGCCCCGGCGTCGGCCATCAGACCTCTGGAGCTTGTCCAGAAAGCTGCAGCTCGCCTGGTGTTCAATCGCCCCAAGTTCTCCCACACAACTTCCTTTCTCCGTTCTCTACACTGGCTACCTATAAGAGCTCGCATCCAGTTCAAGACTCTGGTGCTAGCCTACAGGGCAGTGAAAGGAACAGCTCCTTCCTATCTCCAGGCCATGGTCAAGCCTTACACCCCCGCCCGACCACTTCGCTCTGCTGCCTCGGGGCGATTGGTGGCCCCGTCGCTCAGAGGTCCTGGCGGCCGATCGACCCGGTCACGGCTGTTTTCTGTCCTGGCCCCACAGTGGTGGAATGAACTTCCCACTGACGTCAGGACAGCAGAGTCGCTGCCCATCTTTCGGCGCAGGCTGAAAACCCACCGCTTCAGGAAGTGCTACCCTGAGCCTTCCACTTAGCGCTTATTGTTTTCATACTAGCTTGTTGCACTTATTGTATTCGTACTACTAATAGCACTAACTGTTATTCTTGTTTCTGCACTGTACTTTGGCTCTGAGTTATGCTCTGCTTCATGCTCTTAGATGCTTGTTTGGAAAATGAGATGTACTTATGACTTCTGGTGACTAGTAGTTCTTTTGATTACCAATGTTGAATGCACTTATTGTAAGTCGCTTTGGATAAAAGCGTCTGCTAAATGACTGTAATGTAATGTAATGTAATCATCAGGCTGAATTTGAACTTCATTTGTGTCAGGATCTGGAGGATGACGAATACGATGTGAGAAAGCCAAAGAAGCAGAGGAGGTCGATTGTGAGGACCCCCTCCATCACCAGAGTAAGAGACAAGGCCCAGCTATAAGATAAAGAAACAATACTTGTTGTGTGTTTGGTTTGAGCATTCCTACCTACAGGGAAAACCAAGACAGCGACTGCAGTGAACCCACACAGTGACCTTCAGTTTCATGGTGGTAAAACTGGTGTTTGGCCAATTTCTTGCCCGGGGAAAGTTACTACTTGGCGGCAGAGGTGTGGACTTGAGTCATATGACTTGGACTTAAGTAAAACTCCAGTCACACATTTGATGATTTTAGATTTTACTTGAATCATTGACTTTTGACTTGACAAAATCATTTGATGTTATCTGCATTGACTCATGACTTCACTTGGACTTGAGCCTTTTAAGTTGAAAATACTCGATAGCTTCCCACAATCCCAAGTATGAAATATATAAATGTATATTATAACTCCAATTGAATGCTCTTCTAAAATAAACACCACTTATTTACATTCATTCATTCACAGATGGTCAAGTCATATTGAAACTTTCAAAGAGCTTTAATGCTCCAGTTTAAACATGTTTTTGCTCATGGGTGATGTGGCTTCATAGAGCTCAGTAAACAGGAGAAGGATATGAAAGCCCCAGAAAGCAGATGAGGCATGATGTTGCTTGATTATTGATTTACACAAGCACACGCAGCGAAATCGATACCCAGCCAAAACTGCAAGTGCATCTACTGCCGGTAAAATGACTAGCACGGAGGAGCTCAGCGCCTGTGACTGTTTTTCTGTGAATTGGATTACTGAGAGTGCTGAAGTAAATCATAACTGGTTCACAGACTGACTGGTGGCTGTGTGTTTGCTCTCCTGTGTTTTAGCAGCAGAACTTTAAGCAGCGCGTGGTGGCTCTTCTGAAGCGCTTCAGAGTTTCAGATGAGGTGAGTGTTTCTGTCTCGTGTGGCTTCTACTGTGGAGCTGCTGAGCTACTAAACATGTTAATGCCTGTGCGTGTGTGTGTGTGTGTGTGTGTGTGTGTGTGTGTGTGTGTGTGTGTGTGTGTGTGTGTGTGTGTGTGTGTGTGTGTGTGTGTGTGTGTGTGTGTGTGTGAGAGAAGGTGCTGGACTCGGAGCAGGACCCTGCAGAGCCGCCCCCTGAGGTGGAGGAGGAGGACCTGGACCTGGATAGCGTAGAGTTTGAGAACCCGAGTGACAGCGGCCCGGAGCTGGACGACGACGACAGCGTCCTCAGCACACCAAAACCCAAACTCAAGTGAGTGTTTCTCAGCAGTAATGTTTGTGTTTATGTGTGAAACACTTAAAGTATACAGTGTGGGGCACTGCAGGCCAAATCATTATGATAATTAAGTAAAAATGCTTCACAAAAGGTCTGAATTGTATTGTAACACTGACATTCCTAAAAATAGGACCTTCTATTTACTTTCACCTGTAGTTCCTGCATGAAACTGTTCACAACCAGGTCTGTTGATTATCTTTAGTAACCGGGTCAGGATTTATGGAAAGAGATATTTCTGTTGAGTAACTCAAAATAAAATGTTGCCGCTTTGAGCTCTACGGCCGATATCTCCAACACTCGGCAACTCGCACCGAAACAATCTAATAAAAAGCACCACAGGTAAGAGGTAAAATATGTATTTTTTATTTTTTTGGGTGAGCTGTCCCTTTAAACCCTGCAGCAGGCGGTCACATGTCAGAACCACAGGCTGCTTTCCTTTTAATCTTATGCTTATTAGTGAAACTGTATTCAGCCAATATGTTGCACTAATGTTCTGTGGCAATGACATTTTAATGTCACTGTCTTAAAATGCATTTTCAGGGTTTCCTCTAGGTTTTAATACTTTGCAGGGCAGGAATCTCTCTGAAACAACTTTTAGGTAATGGGGCACTTCATTAAAACATACTTAAACTTAAAAAAGTCCTCCAGCAGTTTAGTTTCCCATTGTAATCTATAAAGTCCCCCGTGTGGGTCAAGCTCTATTATAAGCTGGATCTTTCGCTTTATTCAATTCTTTTGAATTAATCTTTTTTAATTAACCTTCCTGTCTTTCTGCCATAAAAGTTCCTCGAGCGTCGCAGAAGATGTGATGCAACTGCATTGACGTACAATGCAGGATGACAAAAAAAACAAATCAAAGCGTAAAGTCAAAGATTGGTCTTGGTAGAGTTTAGCATGCCGTCATTGACTGTAGATGTTATTTTTTCACCCAGAGGAGACTCCTCATACCAGTCAATAGTCATGTTGACACAAACTGATTAGGTTTCTTTACTTCAGTCCAGATTGTTTCTTGTGTTTCAGGCCATATTTCGAGGGTCTGTCCCTCTCCAGCTCTCAGACGGAGATCGGCAGCATCCACAGCATCCGGAGCCACCGGGAGCCTCCGAGCCCGGTGAGAGCGAAGTCACTGCGACAGCACAGCGATTAACACAACGTTTGAAACAATCCTGAACATGAACATGTAACTTCAGTTCACATGATATCACACTTTGTTTGCCTCCTCTACATTTACTCAAACAAACTGGGTCACTTATACCACAATGAAACATCTGGAGGCCGATCAGTGTAACCACTGAACTGCACCAATAGCCGATGAGCAAACGCACTGGAGCCGAAAGACGTCCATTATCCTGCTTAAGGGCGTTTTTTAGTGCAGAAGGGAAAGTACAGAAGAGAAAAAGTCATATTTTCCCATCATTCCGCAGGTTTAAACCAGTTATAAAGTGAGTTTGTTTATGAAACTGTAGGGCTTCCTGTTGAACCAACAAACCATCACAAGATATCGAATGAAACAATTCTTCATGTGAAATCAAAGTTCCTGGGGCTCCATCCAAACCAGGTAATGTTTATTGTTCTTCTCATCGTCTCATTCCAGATTGACCCGGATAATACCAAGTGTGCTGGGGCCAAGTTTCCAGATGACGGTGTGTCTGATAACGTCTCTTTTGTGAGTATCAACTCTTCAAGCTGCTCAGGAGAGTGCTTTGACTGAATCACATTGCTAGGCAACAGCTTGGTTTTATGTTTACTTCCTGCCAGCTTATGTCATTCTCATACACCGAAACAATGTTTTTTTTGTATTATTATTTGTGTTTATCTGCATTATACAACCTCCTGATATCTTTGTATATTACATTTCTTCAATAATAAAAAAAGAATATATACATATATATATATACAACACACACACACACACACACACACACACACACACACACACACATATATATATATATATATATATATATATATATATATATATATATAAAATGAGTAACAACTAAAATCCTCAGGGACAGTTGACACATTTATTGTGTGAACAAGTGTTTGATTTGAAAAGCATAAAAGCATAAACATGTCTGTCAGCTCTGGAGTCATAAACCCTGCTGCTTGTTTTTCTCTCTCTCTTTGTTTTCTCTCAGGAGCAGCCTGAGGCGGTGACTCCGACCACAGAGCTGGAGATGGACAACATGGACACATTTCTAGAGAGACTGCCACCGAGTGGCAAAATGACCAAGACAGAGTCCCTAATCATTTCATCCAACAGGTAGAAATACATAAACATCAGTAATCCACTCCTTAAATCATTGATTTACATCTGCAGGATGGGTTTTAAAGCTGACAGAAATCTTTACTATGGAAACTCACCGAGAAGAACATGACACTGGGGCCTTTTCAAAGGGAAAATAGGAAATACATGCTTTGAGTCGTTGACCATTACATCACTACCTCTGCTTCTGGCACTCTCTTCATCTGCTGTTTTTTTCCAGGCAGGAACCGAAGTTGGCAGGGAGGCGAGGCAGGAGCACGTCGCTGAAGGAGCGCCAGCCCAGCAGGCCCCAGAACGAGAGGGCCAACAGCCTGGACAACGAGCGGTCTCTGGACACGCGCTGCCACCTACAGGTAGGACGAGAGAGCTGCAGGAGAACCCAAAAGATATTGTTCTTTCAATGGAACATAAAATACCAGTTATTATCACAAGCGTCGCCTCTTTACGCTCCATGATGTCTTATAGATTCATCTTAAAACAACTCAGTCACTTTAAAGTTGTGTTCACTCTTTCTTCTTAATTTCATCAAACCTATTTTATGGTCCCCTAAATTTAAATATATGGGTCCT
Organism: Cebidichthys violaceus; assembly: GCF_023349555.1. Lineage (NCBI taxonomy): Eukaryota > Metazoa > Chordata > Actinopteri > Perciformes > Stichaeidae > Cebidichthys > Cebidichthys violaceus. The sequence continues at coordinate 1,941,739 of NW_027176461.1, forward strand.
CATTTTAAGGTTTCTTATCTTTCCATCCTAGATTCCAAGAAAGACAGTCTATGACCAACTCAACCACATCCTGGTGTCTGATAACCACCTCCCCGACAGCATCATCCTCATCAACACGTCAGACTGGCAGGGCCAGGTTAGAAGCACCTGCACGAAAATGCTTGAAATGGCTGCTTTTGTCTTAACACTTGCTTTTCATAATTTACCAGTCGAGCTGATATAGATAGATATTTTTTTTGTGATCAACAATTTTTATTTTAGCACGGACGAGACACTACAAACAACAAGAGTGCAGCACACGCAGTGTTGAAAACAGGAATTAAAGATTTAAAAACATTGCTGGCATAAGATACAGTACATAAGCAGTAATAAAGGAAAATAGGAGGCAGATATTCCCAAGCAAAATACAAATACCAGTAGACTGGAAAAAAGGGAAAAAAACGAATCCCTCTATAAAATCCAACCCTACATCTGATTCTTCCTCTCCTTCCCGCTCAGTATCTCTCAGATATGCTGCAAAACCACCACCTACCCGTGGTCTGCACCTGCACCACGGCCGACATCCAAGCTGCGTTCAACACTATTGTCTCCCGCATACAGAGATTGTAAGTGAACCTCTCACACGCTGACTTTGTTTGTCTGTCTTTTTCCATCATATATTCGCTTTTTCTCACAAAAGCTGTTGACCAAATGTGGTGTTATTGATTGTGAAACTGTACGGCTTCTGTTTATTTTTTTTCCTAGTTGCAACTGCAACTCCCAGACGCCCATTCCCATAAAGATCGCAGTGGCCGGAGCGCAGCACTACCTCAGTGCTGTTCTGAGGCTTTTTGTGGACCACCTTTCCCATAAGACCCCTGACTGGCTCGGCTACATGAGGTTCCTTATCATCCCTCTTGGTTAGTAGCAGCCTAACCCTAACGCTACGTTTGTTGTTGTTGTTGTTGTTGTTGTTGTTGTAGCATTTAAAGGTGCTACATATGTTCATACATGAGTATATGATTGTCAGATTGAAATTTAGCTAAATTAAAATGCTGTAATTACTGAAAATTGATAAGATAATGGTGGAGACCTGTCTAGTGGTATTAGTGCTTCTCGAAATAATTTAACACTGCATCTGCAACTGTTTGTCTTTGATTGGTTTAGGTGCACATCCAGTCTCCAAATATCTCGGCACAATTGACTATCGATACAACAGTTTGTTCCAAGATGCTGCCTGGAGGGATTTGTTTCACAAGCCAGAAGCTCCGGTTATTGGTGGGCTCTTAACTTACTGACATTTGAATTTGTACAGTTTTTATAAAGTCTTAAAGGAGCAGTGTGTAGGATTTAGTGGCATCTAGCGGTGAGGTTGCAGATTGAAACCACCTGAATACTCCCTCCCTTTCCTACGGTGGCCTTCAGGTAACGTTAAAAAAACAGATGGCAACCAATGTGGAAGAGCCTTAAAATTGCATTCTTTCTATTGGCCATCAGGGGGCAGATTGTATAGAAGTCTATGAGAAAATGACCCAACTTTTCACTTGTTTTATTCCCTCAGTAAACATTGTAAACATGAGTTTAGGATCTCAATTGCTAGTTTCAAGTCTTCTTCAATCCAGCATGATGTTCATTTCGTAAATTATGGAACATTTAGAGTAAAATAGACCATAAAGTAATGTATTCTATAGGGTGGGGCTACCTTGTGATTGACCCCTATACTGTGTCTCTCTTTCACGGCTTCACTCCTCCGCAGTCCCAATATGGCGACGGCCAAAATGCCGAACTAAAGGTTTCAAAAGTATAGTCCGAAGACCAATGGTTGACGTTTCAAAGACTACGTCCTTTTCTTATAAACAGTCTTTGGTAAATGTTGTTGAACGCTCTCTAGAACCAGTGTTTGGTTTGTCCGTTCTGGGCTACTGTAGAAACATGACGGTACAACATGGGGATCTCCGTGAAACGGACCCGCTCCAAATGTTAGTTCTAAACGTCTCATTCCAAGGTAACGAATACACAACAGTGGTTAGTTTCAGGGGATTATACACTACTGAAAACATAGTCATGAATGTTCTATTCAATTTCTGCCAATAAGTCCCCCAAAGTCCTACACATGGTTCCTTTAAGAGAACACATACATTCAAGAAAAGTGGTCAATTTGAAGAATGAATTTGAACATCTTAGTGAATGTTTGTTCATGTTTACAGTCAGCCGTAGAGAATGAATTAATCTCTGCATCCTGTGCAGCCCAGCAGAACCCAGACGTGGTGTCGAGGGTAACTCAGTACATGGTGGGAGCTAACGGAGCTCACCAGCTTCCCATCGCGGAGGCCATGCTCACCTACAAACAGAAGAGGTATGTTTTCATCCCTCATTTAGTAACCTGAGAACATTTCACACTGAGTTGTACAGCAGTGAGACTTTAAAGGGGTTTTTGTAAGCTACACTGAAAAAGCTTGAATTTTGGGGGTTTCGTCTAACAGGAAATGCTTCTAATGCAGAGCTTTCAGCAGTTTTTCAAAAGGGGATTGAGTTGAACTGTTGTGTAAAACTCTTTGAACAATTCATGTGATATGTTAGCTGGCTTTCCAAAATACATTTCATACGTTTTCTGCACACTTTTTGAATTCTGGCAAAACTCACAAGCAGACAAGAAATAGAAATCACTGCATATTTGCTTGCTTTGAAAATACATTAATCAGCAGGATTTTCAGAACAAAAACATAATTTGTGTTGCAGTTTTACGTTTAGACAGGATAGATCAGCCTTGTCCAATTGAATGTCCTACACTTGTTGCAAGAAGCAACATAATGTTCAACTGAAACAACTGCTGCTGTCAGAATAGTTTATATAATCTGGAATAATATGTGAAGTAAAATGTACATTCAATACAATAGTGGTGCATTCTGTTCGTTCATTTAAATATGTTTTAACCCCCTTTTGAAAAACAAACTGGAGGTTAAAGTTTCATTAATGTTGTGAAGTTTGTGTTTGTTTGGGAGTGTCTGTCTTTTAAACATCACTGTCTTTCCATCACTGTGTGTGTGTGTGTGTGTGTGTGTGTGTGTGTGTGTGCGTGTGTGAGAATAACATGTTTTTTTTATCTTTTTGTTACATTTTTTCTTTTCTTTCTTTGAAGGAAAAAGAGCTTTCATTTTGATTTTGCAGTAAGGTATTGTGGTCGATTGAGTTTCTCATGTAGCCTGGTGATTCATGTGCTTTCTGTGTGTTGGAGCTATTTTTCCCTTGAACTTTTCTTTTTTGGAGCTTGCCACTTTAACAGCTGTCTAAAATGATTCTTCTTTTTTTTTTTCTATTAACAGTTTGAGCCATAAACTTCTCAGATAAGATCTACTATCCAGGCCACAGCACATGGTTGTAAATAACACAAGCACACAGACACCGTTTGAGATTTATTGAACTAATTAAAACTACATGGGTCATATAGCTATTAAGACACTCTAGCTTTGTCCTTTTTGTACAGTTGAAATTTTGTTAGGTGCACCAATAACATATTATGTTGTTTGAATAAACTTGTAGTTAATGAGTGTCACATTGTTTCAATGTATTAAAATCAACTAAAAGTCAATCCCCACCCTTTTTGAAAATCAGTGTTGACATTTATTCAAACTTTAACATCACAAGTGTTTTCAACTTGGTTTCAATGTCAGCCTTCAATTCAATACTTCTGCTATTTTGCTGGGAAGCTGCAGCCAACAGCTAAGCTTGACGACTGGAAACAGCCGGCCTGGGTCTGTCCAAAGGTATCAAAGACGTCTAAAACTCACTAGATAAAAGCAGTTTGTAGTTTTATGGGGAGATATGTGTGTTTGACTATTTCACTCTCATCTGCCGTGAAATAGTCCTGCACATAAATCCTGGTCCACTTCTTTTTCTGGATTTAACAAACGTGTTTTCCAGATTCTGGTTGTCAGATTTTGGAACAGAGCCAGACTACCTGTTTCCCTCTGTTTACAGTCTTTATGCTAAGCTAAGCTAACCTGCTCCTGGCTGTAGCTTAATATTTACCATACAGACAGTGAGAGATAAAGGTATGACATCATAACCCATGAATAAAATCAATCATCAATCTTTCCATCTAACGCACAGGGAAGAGAGCAAATAAGCGTTTTCCCAAAATGTTGAACAATTCCTTTTATTGCTTCATGCAGAAGTTGTATGCACATTTTCTAAACGAAGAGTTTCTCATCTCAATCCATGATCTGTGTGCTCTTGTTGTGAAGATTATTATTCTTGTTATTAATGACCATCATAGAAAGACAATCCTTACTCCTCCAAGCAGTCTTCATTGATAAGATATCAGAGGACTGAAGAGTGAAATGTGCTGATAAAGTGGCAAGAGACCAAATACCATCAGCTCTCTGTTTCTTCCTCCCTGCTGCTTCTCATCGTGCTTTTGGCCGCCCATGTCTGTCTGTTATCAGTTAGAAGTAGAAAACCTGCACACAACGTCGTTTTTGTGATTGAATGACGAACCTGAATCAGGATCGACATTTAAGTTACTTGTTTGGTTCAATGTAGTAACGTCCCCATCAAATGATCAACTGCACTGTCCTCAGTGCTAAAGGGCCTGTTTTAAAATTATGTTAATAGCTTTAAATATATATTCAATGACAAAATGTTATGCTCAATGTCTATTTTTTAGTAGGTAGAACTAACTGTTCAAATATTAAGCTTAAAAAAGTTTTAAAATTTGTTGAGCTTTTCTAGTTTTCTAATTACTATCAAATTATATATGTGTATTTTTTTAAAGGAAAGAGATTAGACAGAAAATACATTTTCACAAAGTTACAAAGTGCCTTGCATTAAAACAAGGAATAAAAAAAGTACTTGAAATCCAATATGTAAAAGATCAAATGATATGAATGATGATTAAAAACAATTACAACGCATTTTCAGTTAAAATAAAGATCAGTTAAGAAGAGATTTAAAGGAGGTACTGACTTTGCCAGCCTGAGATCACAGCTAAGGGGCCCGGGCACCCTTATAATACGGCCCCTCTTATTAAACATAAATGCAATAAATAAATAAAATATAATGATAACATAAACATACAGTCAGTAATGTACAATACAAACATTAAAAGCTACTAATACCAGTTATTCTGTCCTTTAACTGAAAAGTGCATGTGTTTTGTTCATAGTTCTACATCCATCTACATGGATCGACGTGCATGTGCATCTTTTAACAATACATCCCACATTTAAGATAACATATGGCTCAAACATGTCAGACAGAAGTCATGTGTTGTGTCATAACCCATCCCTGCAAGGCCAGATGAACATTTAACACCCACATACCAGGCAGACATCTGGCTTTCCTTCTCTCTGGCTGCGCCGAAAAAAGCGATTACAGCAGAGATGTGTTGTTGTGTTTGGGGAAGCAGAACGTGGCCTTGATGTGCAAACTGTGACCCACTGCAGACTGTCTTCTCTCTCTCTCTCTCTGTAGTCTGTCTGTTTCTTCCCTGGGGGGGCGATGGCAGGTTTCTTCCAGGCAAGAGCAACAACCTTTCACATCATGTAACGTCTTTGCATTTAGTAAAAAACCAAACATAGAACCATTCTTCAGGCTATTTTTCCGGTCATTGCCAGGAAAAATAGTTCCAGGAAGGCTTGTAAGTGTAGCTATGCACTACCGCTCTCAGGTAGTGCATGGAACCGGAGAAGTTGTGGATTTAGGTTGATGCTCTTCCTTCTCATCCACTTCTTTATGACTGGAGTTTAGTTGTTCCCCCGATGGACTTGCTTTCCCCTTGAATGCCCTTCTGGTTTGGTAGATCCAGTCTGCATCTGCAATAACTGGATGGCTTTGTTGGAGGCACCGAACCACTAGCTTGCATGTTTTGCTCTCTGCTTCAACGAGGGAACTAAATCTGTTTTAGTGGAGGTTTAAAGCTCAGCAGCAAGTTCAGCATGCGCTGTTGATTCTGTTTGGACTGTGATAGCTTTGCAAACTTTCTGTGCAATGGAAGACTTCAGTATTTCCACATGTGAAACATTGGAAATCATGCATTATCAAACTAATTGCCAGATCTCAATGTTACTAACTGTAGATTTCTTTGAATAATCTTTAATGATCTTTTACTTTTCACAAGCATTTGGAAATGCTTGTAGGAGTCAGTCCTCTTTGATTCAATTACATGTTTCCTCATGTGCATAATTTCTTTCCTTTTCTTCACAACACATTGATTCTTTTCTTGCATCCTTTTCACGTGAACTCTGTTTCGGCCTCTGCTGCCTCTCCACAGCCCGGATGAGGACTCGTGTCAGAAATTCATCCCCTTCATTGGGGTAAGTAGCCTCTTTATTTTCCCTAAATAGTCACTGTGTTGATTCTGTCCTCATCCAGCTGATGCTTAAGCTCATGTTTGACACTGACACAGCTGTTAGAAGTCTTTTAATATTTTTTTTTAATACACGTAATAATCCTTTATCCTCTGCTTTGAATTCTGCAGATGGTGAAAGTTGGCCTCGTGGAGCAAACGTCTGCAACGTCAGGCAAGCAATAAGTTTGTAGAAACATTTTTGACATTTAAAAGAAAGAAAAAAGTATTCAAATTGTGCAACAAGAAATCTGCACAAAACAAACAAACTGATTTCTCCACCACAGTATTTTCTTTTGGAGGTAAATGATTGAGTGTTTCCTCCCTCAGGAGACTCTGACGATGCAGCACCTCTGGGCTCCTCGCTGCTCTCCTCCACCCCTCCACAAGTATCACCGGCTCTCAAAGAGGCGTCGCCCACCCCACCCTCCTCTCCCTCCGTCACCACCAGCTTCTGTGCTTACAGGTATGACGTCAAGAGATATTTCTGCAAAATAGAGCAAAAAATTTGAATTTTTCCTTCTTTTATACATGTTTAAGCAGGTGTAGTAAATAGATAATATAAAAACGTATGTCATGATAATGTATTTTTCTTCCAGAGAAGATACATTTTTCTATCATGTTAAAGGAAATTAGCCAACATATAAAATATATTTTCCAACTTATTTGGGCATTAAAGAAATAGTTCATACCCCCTCACATGTCTACTGTAAGTAGGAAGCTACGACCAGCAGCTCAAAATGTAAAAAATGTCCTTTAATATGTGACAGTAAGAGCAGGAAGGCTCAGCAACTGCGTTGAATCATAGTGTCATCTACCTCTCATATTTTCAGATTTAGCTAGTTGAACTCTCCCAAGTTATTCTATTAAAAAAAGAGAGATATTTTCCACAACCTCCACCTCACTGACTGTCGTCTGTAGTTCTGTAGGTCAGGCGGAGCTGATGGGGCTTCAGGTGGACTACTGGGTGGCTCCAACAGACAGGAAGAAAGACATGGAGAAGCGGGACTCCTCCTCCAAAAACACTCTGAAGTGCAATTTCCGCTCGCTGCAGGTCAGCCGGCTGCCCCTGGGGGGCGTGGAGCCGAGCCCCCAGCCCACCATGTCCATGACTGTGGTGACCAAGGAGAAGAATAAGAAGGGTAAGCTGGACACACCTGTGTTGTCCAGGTGGATGCATGTTTCTGCGGATGTGTTTTTTTCTGACTGCAGTAAAGTAATAGTTCATCCCTGATATCAGGGATGGAAAGTGTAGAAGAATCATATTTTTAGGATATATCACTGAACTTGAATATCTGATCAAATCTCTTACCATCCGACCTGAAACGTTGCACCAAAATGTCACCCGAATTTGAATGAATCCTCCGAGACCAGAAAGATTCTGAATCCCTCATTTACTCACAGCGTGCATATCTCTGTCGTTCCCTTCTGCCAGTCATGTTCCTGCCAAAAAAGAGCAAAGACAAGGAGGTGGAGTCGAAGAGTCAAGTGATCGAGGGCATCAGCCGGCTCATCTGCACTGCCAAGCACCAGCAGACCATGCTGAGAGGTAAACAGACCTCCTGCCCCGTCCTGACATGTCCTCCTCCTCTGAGACATCCTCATACTGATCTCAATACCTGCATATTATGTATTTTTAAGTAAAATTGCTCTTCTTACTTAAAACTTAGAAACCATTGGTTTAGTTTGGCATTAAACAGAAAATAAATCAACAACTCTTAATGAAATAATTGATTTTTTATATAAGTCATGTAAGTAAGTACGTAAATAAGCAAGCAAGTAATTAAGTAAGTAAGTAAGTATTGTATGCACAACCTACACTGGTCCCAATAGACCGCAAAAAATAATAATCAACTGATTAATCATGCCGCTTAAATGAAAAAACATGAAGCACGTGTGTGGAATATTCAGTTGGTACTCTGGGTTGTTCAGTATAACATTAACTCCTGTAATGAAAGTGTAACTTTATGTTTGTTTTGCGTCTCTTCCTCTGCAGTACTGATTGACGGCGTCGAATGGAATGACGTCAAGTTTTTCCAGCTGGCGGCACAATGGTCCTCACACGTCAAACATTTCCCCATTGGGATCTTTGGGCACACGAAAGGCCCTTACTAGCAGCACCTAAAAGACTGAAACACTGAGGACAGTCTCCCCCCCCCCCCCCCCCCCCCCCCCCCCCCCCCATCCTCCCTTTTCCCCCGTGCCAACACATTTTAACCCCCCGCCCCCCCCTCCCCCCCGCACACTTCTTCTATTCTGCTGTCTTAATTTAAGCTCCTGCTTTCAGCTGTTGCATTTGTCCAATTATTTAATCTTTTGCATGTTCTTTTTTTAATTTTCTATTTATGGAAAAATGTCTTGAGGCAAAGCTGCCGAGGGACTATTTCTTTACTCAGCTTTTTAAAAGAAAAAAGATCCTGCTGATGTTTTCTAGACTTTTGAGAAAAACAAAACAAATTAAATAATAATTAGTCATTACTTCTAATCTTTAATATACTCGTACGAGTGCCCAGGCTTCACCCTCTACCATTATTTCTTTTTAAATTAGGTGAGGATTTTTTTAATCAATTGGTTGGGACATTTAATCAAAAATATACATATATATATTTAATTATACATATATATGTATATAGACATATATAGGTATATATGTCTATATATAGGTATATATATAATTGTCAAGTCAAAGATGATGAAGAAATTTGTGATTTTCAAGTTGGGAGACTGTTGTCAATTCATTGTCTTAATCCTAAAGAAGCAAAAAGTAAATGGCCCCTGAGCTTTGGCTCTCAGCACTCAACTAGGAGTCTCATGTGCAATAGACTGAAAACTGTGTGAATGTGATTCTTAATAATTATCTGGCACTGATAGAGGATTACACACTGCTCTCAGTCATGATTTTCAACCCCTTCTCTTCTCTATTTTCTCCTCATGGTTTGAGGTCTGAACAGTTTTGCTCCAAAGTGAGACATATGAGAAATAGTGAAGAAAAGTATTAATAGCACAAAATTAACTACCTTTTAGATTGTAGTCCGGACAGAAAGGAATACATTGACATTTCGGGTATTTCGCTTTCTTTCTGAGAGTTGGATAAGAAGATTGTTACCACCCTAATGTCTTTACAGTAAATATGTGGCTAGAGCCAGCAGTCGGTTAGCTTAGATTAGCATAAAGGCTGAAAACAGCGGGAAACGGCTAGTCTGGCTCTGTCCAAAGGTAAAAATCTGCCTATCAGCGCCTCTTAAGATCATTAATAAACATGAATGGTCTTCTTGAGTGTAAAACAACATTTTACGATTGGATTTAAAGGAAAATAGTCTGGCACTTAACCCCCAAAACAACACAATTTGTCATCTTATGCAATTAAGTAAAGAAAAGAGACAAAACACACAATAAACAAAGTTAAAAATTACTTTTATTGATATTATTACTATATTTTACATTTTCTGTAGATGTTGCAGTAATATCGTTATCGTGGATTCTTTTGGCCTACTGTGGACCTTTCCCCCTCCCCCATTTCCAGTCTTCATACTAAACCAAGCTAACTGGCTACTGACAAACAGCTAGCCTAGCTATGATCACACAAAAAATCCATCCACCAGCATTTGTAAAGCTCACAAATGAACATGTGATATATTCTTTGTTCAATCTGTACAAAAAATCTGAGTGTTAAAATGACAAGTTGTGGTTTTACACAGAGCCAGGCTAGCTGTTTTCCCCCGTTTCCAGTCTTTGTGTTAAGCTAAGCTAAGCTAATCGTCTGATAGCCGTAGCTTCAGCTAGCTACCAGAGATCTTCCCATCTAACTCTCGTTAAGAAACCCAATATATTTTTTACCCAAAATGTTTAACTGCTCCTTGAAGCTTGTTTTATAAGATGCTACACATTTTACAGAGTGGTTCCTCTGCAAATGATTTTTGTTCCCGCTACGTTTATTTTAGAAAGAACTCTTCGTTCTCTAGCCCCACACTCCTTTGACACACTCCATATCATTTGCTAAAAAGCAAATGTTACTTTTGCCAAAGGAAAACTCGTCAACTGCAGCTCACTCATTACCTGTGTGGTATTATAGAAGACTTCATAATGTAGAGGTGAATGTATTGAAGGTACCTTAATGTAAAGCACTTTTAAATGTTTGTCCATGATAGACTAGTGTGTTAAACCTACTCGGGAACCTGCAGGTACGGCTGACTGTGGTTCACAGACGCACATCGACAGACACTGTGTCTGCCATTATATCTGAGCTAAACAACAGCACAAACAGCGGTGACATGGCATAGTTTATATGCAAAGCAAACCAAGCGTCTGTATCCTCTCAGTGCTGTGTAATATCACTTTATGCTCAGCGTGAGGCCTCCTTGGATTTAGATTTTAGTTTGATATTCTGTAAAGTTATAATGTGTATGTGAAAAAATGTTCTGTCGGTAGATTTTGCTCAATCGTTTGTTGACTTTTAAGCATAAAACTAAAGTATTTTGCTGGTAAAATTTCTTTCAGTCGCAGTTTCATCATAACTTGCCAATTTCTTGATAAGTGCCTAAATTGCTTAATTTTGACAAATCAACATAAATAATTTGTTCTTTGCTAACATGGTGCTGATTCTGGTCAGACGACAACAAAATATCTAAATACAGTGGATTGATTTTGCAGTATAATGTTAACTGGAGGGAGGGAAAAATCACAGTTGGCTCTCAAACGTGGGTTTGAATCAATTACAAGACGACTACAGCCCATTCGTGTTGAGCAGACATTTGTTTAAAATGTTTTAGATGTTTCTGTTTTTTCATGTTGTCTCAGAGAAAGGCTTGTTGAAACTGAAAGTCCCCTAAAGACTACCACTGTAACCCCAAAACTTGGAGTAATAAAACTACTATACACACTAAAATGCACTTTTCTTTCCACCCGTGTTTACATGTAAATTTAAAGGTCAGTGAAGGCAACACAAGCATGAAAACCAATACAAAAGTAGGCTGTCTTTAAAAACAATGTTATTTCCTGAGGTTCAAAGAGAAGACAATCTCACCACAAGGTCCTGAGCTGTCAGTCATATCCCATGATCTTCACCAACAGAACAGCTACTAAATGGACCCAACTACTGTTTATAAGGCCAATAATTAACTTTGAACTTCAGCTTTCAAGACACAAAGCCTAAAGTGCTAAAAATAATATTTGAACATCTATGATTTCAGTAGTTACAAGTTAAAACATACTTATTATGATATAAATGAAACTACACAACCTAGTTTATACAAGTAATGCTGAAACGATAAGTTAATTGACTGAAAATAAATTTATTTGGGAACTTGTTTTATAAGTACATTTTCATGCAAAAACATTACATGGTTCCAGCTTTACAATTGTGAAGATTTGCTTATTTAATTTAATATGTTCTGTACTATTAGTTGGACAAAACAAACAATGTGTCACTTTGGGTTAAGGGGTGATTGTGACGGCATTTCTCACTATTTTCAGATTTAAAAAAAAAAAAATAAACAATCAATTTGTTAGTGGAGAAAATAATCATCAGATTAATCCATAGTGAGAATAATCATGAGTTGATGTCCTGTACAAACTAGTTTAAAAACAGAAAAACCCTGTTTCTACATGAATGCAAGAGTAATAATAATAATCTAATGACATTATATAAAATAGTAACTTTTAATAGTTTAAGTTCATTTTCCTGATAGTAAGATAGTTAGGTAACTTTTTTTAAAGCAGTACTTTTACTTACAATAGGTATAGGCTAGTGAGTATTTACTGTGTGTCATTAGGCTGTGACTGGTGGAGGTGGAGGTGGAGAGAGAGGGAGAGGGAGAGGGAGAGGGAGAGAGAGAGAGAGAGAGAGAGAGAGAGAGAGAGAGAGAGAGAGAGAGAGAGAGAGAGAGAGAGAGAGAGAGAGAGAGAGAGCGCTCCTCCACCGGAGCAGGAAGCGGCTGCTGGGACTGTCGAGAAGACAGAGAGGAGGTACAAAACAACGTCGACATCTGCGGGGTTTCCACCATAATGTAGCCCCAAACACAGAGCAAGAACAGCCGTGCGCCACATCGACCCGACAACAAGACGACGAGATGTCGAGGGTGCAGCGGTGAAAACAAAGAGCAGAGACGTATATATTTGTGGTGTTTGTTGTTGTTGCACGGTGACAATGAAGGAGCTGCAGGGCTGCGGTATGCGCTCCTCGGTGGGCTTTCTGTCCCGCAGAGAGCTGACCGGGCAGCCGCTCTTGAAGGAGGAATTCCAGAGACGCAGGATGGCCGGCTGCACCAGCCTCTACAAGAAGGACATGCTCGGTCACTTCGGCTGTGTCAACGCCATTGAGTTCTCCAACAACGGCGGGGAATGGCTCGTGTCCGGTAAGTTGACAAATCCCTCTTTCCACCCTCCTTATGGCTGAGACTGTTATAATGTGTTAGCATGCTAACGCTAACTTAGCCAGGCAGTCAGCTGAAACCCCCTGTGGGCTAGCTAAGTTAGCCTAGCCTTTCTTGCTAGCTTGCTAACGTCAAAAAAAGCAGACCCGGACCAGTCCCACATGTCAGTCCAGAGGCTCATCACTGTGGCTGCTCAAGTGCACATTTCCCCCCCCTGATGGGTCTTATCATGGCTGCCAGTTCCTGAAACCACTAAGCTATTTAACGTTATGTCCTGGGAGGATTAAAATCCATCATCTGGCCTAGTATGACAACCTGAGGCTTGCCGTGTTTTGTCTGACTTTGCACCTTTAGAGCTGCAGATAACTTTATAAATGTAATTACTATTTTTTTTTTATTTCTATCTGACCTGGTAGGTGAACCAGTTTAGATGTACCTCATCAGATCTGACACTGTGATGACTGAAAGATAAATACACTATATCTTATCTGCAAACTATTAATGTGGGCTGCAACTAACTAATGCAGATTAAGCAATTGTTTATTAATCAACTATCATTTAGTCTATGAAATATCCATCATTTCCCAGGTGATGCCTTCAAATGTCTTGTTTTCTTCAACAAATATCTCTAAAAGATATTAAGTTTATAGCAGTTTTAAAAGAAGTCCTAAGTAGCAAATTTCACAATGTAGAAATACAGAAAATCATGCATTCAAAATGTTACTTAAGCAAAAATACACAAGTATTACCATCAAAGTATACTTAAAGAACCAAACGTAACATTATTCATTATGCAGAATGGCCATTTTCAGAAAAAAAAATTGTATATTACATTAAAGTAGAGTAAATGGAAATATACTCAAGTAAAATACAACTTCCTCAAAATTGTACTTGTTCTTGAGTAAATGTACTGTTACTTTCCACCGTTGGTTTATAATCTTATTAAATAAAAGAAACCCAACAAATTAGAGAAGCTGGAACAAGAGAATGGTTCCAGCTTTTGTTTGAAGATGACTTAAACTATAAATCAAAATTGTTGCTGTTTAATTTTCTGTTTATCCACTAAGTGATAAAGATTAAAATAAACCAATATGAGACGTGAGCATCAGTCGTGTTGAACTGCTTGCAAGTCAAAGCCCATCAATCCTTGACGGCGTCGTTAGTCAAAACGTATGGAAAGAGCCGCTCTAGACTATATTTTGCATGTTTGTAAGTCGGTGTTGTCGATCTGTCTCGTCTTCAGGAGGAGATGACCGCCGGGTGCTCCTGTGGCACATGGAACAAGCCATCCATGCTCGGTCCAAGCCTTTGAAACTGAAGGGCGAGCACCTGTCCAACATCTTCTGCCTGGCCTTTGACAGCACCAACAAAAAGGTCTTCTCTGGTGGTAAGAGCAACAAAATACAACTTGCACAACAACAACACGGTTTATTCCTCATCCTCGTCCCTTGACCTGCGCAGGTGTTTTAGTGGCTTGTAGGTAAAAGGCAGCTCTGACATAAAATGAGAAAACTTTGATGCTACAAAGTGAATTCACTTAGAATTAATAATCAAGGAGTTCAATAAAAAAATACATATCAATAAAAATGAGACCATAAAGAAAAGTTATTATTTTTTTACATCATCAGAAAAGATTTTATCAGGTGAAAATGTAAAATGGCTACTTTTATATGCATTTAAGTTCTTGCAGAAATGTTGTAGATACTTTATTGCACGTTAATGTGGTTCATTGGGAAAATCTACATTTTGAATACATGCTTGAATTGCGACGTTATTCTGTATTGGAGTCATGATGCTGCTCACTGTCAATCAGCCATGCAAATAATTCAAAAGGAAAGAACATGATAACGGTATATAAAGATTTGGTTGATAGATAATTAACCAACAGCATTTAAACTAGTTCTGTATCTCAACAGAGCATTTTTCTTTACCTTCACTTTGTAATCCACAATCTGTTTTATTGTTAGGAAACGATGAGCAGGTGATTCTTCACGATGTGGAGAGGTGAGTAAAATAACACAGATGATCCCCATTACTGTGGCATCAAAACAATTTTGATACACTCACTCAGCCATTATATATTGTATTTGTGTTTACATTTGGATGACTGTTGTCCCTACAGAAGGGAGACTCTGAACGTGTTCCTGCACATCGACGCCGTGTACAGTCTGTCCGTCAGTCCGGTCAACGACAACGTGTTCGCCAGCTCCTCCGACGACGGACGAGTTCTGATCTGGGACACTCGCGAGCCGCCGAGCACAGGTAAGTGGAGGAGGCGTGTGTGATCCCGTGACAATAATAATCATTTTATATCGTGATGCTATGTTTCACGTTAATGCTTAAGGCTACCAGGCATGTAGAATTAAAGCCCTTTTGCAAAAGATAGGTCCGATAGCTCCTTGGATATGACTTCCACAGTCTGAAAATATATGCTGCCGTTATGTGAGGCTTACAATGAATTCAGAAGTGGTTGTGTAGAACCATTGCGTTGCCTCAGCCTCCTAAATTTCCTGCACTTGAGGATAAATGAACCGGATCGATAAAAACAATGTGGATCAGTGTGTAAATATAACTTAATTGCATGAAAATGAACCTCTCTGGGTCTTAGTGATGGTAAAATACACAAACACAGTTAAAGGGTTCTCAAACTTTTTGTCTCCTTACAGGGAGATTGTTTTTGCAAAAGACCTCCGTATAGTCCTAACACTGATTAAGCTATGCTTACTGCTGTTTGCGCACTTGGATGTCGTTGGTTTGCCATTTGTTTTCTAAAACTTTCCAACCTAAATGCTTTTGCCTGTTTCAAAGTGATAACAGAAATGTGATTCATGTTAAGATAAAATGAGATAATCCTTTATTAGTCCCATAGTGGGGAAGTTTGTAATGTTATTGAATGTTAATGCCACTTATAAACCTGATGATTTTACTCAAAATGCATCTGGACTCAACTTGACAGCACTTCTAACTTACATTTCAAGTAATTGATCTTAAAAGCTTTCAGAAAAATGAACCGTGGCAAGACTGCCATTGTTTTAATAAATCCAGATGTTATGTTTAAACTTCCCAGTCTAAAACTGACTTTTAGTTCGTGCTTTATCTTGAAAACAAAGAACTTATTGCTGTTAATCACAATCATACCAGAGTTTCTAAAGCTAACGTGGCTGTGAGTAATGGACACAATATGCTTGTTTTATTGGTGCATTTGGCACCCATCTGTAGATTTGCACTTTTTAACGATGCAGCATCATTTTATAATTTATTGCAAATTATATTATGGACCCCGTATCAGAGAGCCACAGACCTTTCTTATAAAATCACTGATCTAAAGCGTGTCTTTTCCGATGTTGTCTGGTTGTTAATATGCTCCTCATATGCAGTCACAGGGTGTATTTTAAGGGACACTGTTGGACTGAAAAGGCTGCAAAGTGCCTCATGATGGGACTTAGTGAGACCTGTTGATAAATTTCTAAAATGCAGTGGATCATCTTGCATGACGTCCACATCCTTCTATTTTTGAAGCCGTCCTTGTGACCGAGTTGGCCTAATAATACATTCAGCAGTAATCAGTATTCCATGTGAGCCAGCAGGCTTTTCCTGTCGCTCTGTTACGGCACTCGCAAAGATAAACAAGACCAAGCGTCCATGCTAGCAGCTCTGTGAGGTTGCACTTTTGAGTTGGCATGTGTGGTTATGGTCATCATGTTCATCATCGCGGTTTGGTGTGTTTGCAAACTTAACATTTGCTAATTAGCACCAAAAACAAAGCCCAGCACAGCTGAGGCTGATAAGAATGTCACAAATTCTGTCATTGGATGACGGATGAAATGTCACGGGATCCCCAAAGTTAGGAAGCATCATCTGGACTCCATGAATGTCAGTAAAAATAAGCTTCTGCCACGATGTTCACATATTTCAGTCTGGACTCAAAGTGAGTCAGTGCCGACATCCTTAGAGCCGTGCTTCTTGTGTAGCTGAAAAATGATGATAATGATAATTCATCAAACCCTCATCTCTTCCCGTAGAGCCGTTCTGCCTGGCCAGCTACCCCTCGGCCTTCCACAGTGTGATGTTTAACCCTGTGGAGCCCCGTCTGATCGCCACAGCCAACTCCAAGGAGGGAGTGGGATTATGGGATATTCGCAAGCCACGCAGGTAAGACATTTATTTTCCTCCCACCTTCTAAAGTTTCTATCTCTTGACCCAGTTTTAAAGAGATGCTTCAATGTTGTGGTTCCCTGTGGGGAAATTAGCTTTGATTGCAGCATCACTGAGAATTATTACAAGAATGGAAATGATGCACAGAGGAGTTAATAAAAACAATAATCATTAGAGTTAATCAAGCAGTAAAAGCATTTACTTAGTATGAAGTAAAATAGACTGAAATAATTGTGAAGTCAAATAAATTGAAGATCTCTTCACTTTAGTAGTTTTGGAAGTGGCAAAAAAATTTTTTTTTTGTGAATTCAGGCACATTGTTATTAACTTTGTGTGATCAAGACTGCATTTTATCCATTTTTCTGTATATTTTAATGGTCATTTCAAATGTGTTGTGATTATAAACAGTCAGTCTATGAATTGTTTTAAGGAAACAAATCGGTTTGAAGTCCTCGTCTTCTCTTGTGATGCACGTTTGTCCTGCTCACGTCCACCAGGGGACGCTGTTGTTTCACTGTTAAACTAATCTCCACTGGTCCTCTGCCAACTACACAACAGTCTCCCTGCAAAAAACAAATGTTTTTACCAGTAAAGTGAGTGAGAAAACACTTGGGCTGAGTGTGTGTTGACACATACTCAGGCGTGGTTAGGTTTTGGTTACTGGTCCACAAATGACGGCGCGTCCAGTAAAAGTGAGCACTGAGTCATTTCTCTTCCTCCACTGTTGGCTCTGCCTCTCTGCCGTGTGGACATGTTTACAGTTACTACTTAGAAAGTCCCTCAACTTACTACGTTATTTTTTTCCTTTTTCTTTTGTTCATTTGGATTTTATTATAGATTTTCCATGACAGAAAAACAAGGACAAACAAGTGGGAGGAGGGAGGGGAGGGCTACACTGAAGTGTTTTTTGGCATAACAATAAACACGGTGCAATAGTATAAGACATCATTTAAAAATACGAAAATTTTCAATAGAATAAACAATCAAACTAGGAGTATGATAAAATAAGTTGTTAAAGTGTCAACTGTATATTTAAAGTGAACAGAAATTAAGATAAAACCCTTAAGAAGACCAGTCAGGTTAAACGTTTTGACTCGTATTCAAATATTCAGTAATTGTGTCGTTCATTTAAAGGGTGGAGATGTGATCATCTGGTTTTGACGGTTTAGTAGCATCCATCATAATATTTCACTTTCACTTCACAATGTAAATATCCTACTTAGCTTCTCTCAAGAAGCATTTGGAAATCTCAAACCTATTGCTCATCTTTTTTGCCATGTGATATGTTCGTTAATGTTATTTTTCTCACTCTAACAAACTTTAGAATTACTTTTTTCCAAAGTTTATTATTTTCTTCCACTAGAAATGTGAGTGTAGTAACAAAGTCTCAATGTAGACGTTTCCTAATATGAACATGGAATTCAAACATCAAATAAATAATTACCAAGAATACAAAAACACATTATAATAATTCAATTCACAATCCTTTGTGGTATTTTGGATATAATAACAAAGTCGACTGTATTAGAGTTGGGCTGCTCATCTCTTCTGAAGTCTAGCTTTGTGATTTCATCAGATAGAATAAATAAAGATGGATTGTCGCAGACACACGTCTTAGCTCTAATATGTTCTCTCCTTCTCTGCTCTCAGCTCATTGCTCCGTTACGGAGGCAGCATGTCCCTGCAGAGCGCCATGAGCGTTCGCTTCAACAGCACCGGCACCCAGCTGCTGGCGCTGCGTCGCCGCCTGCCGCCCGTCCTCTACGAGCTGCACTCCCGCCTGCCCAGCTTCCAGTTCGACAACCAGGGCTACTTCAACTCCTGCACCATGAAGAGCTGCTGCTTCGCCGGGGACAAAGATCAGGTGGGTCATCACACTGACTACTAGTACAGAGGACAGGAACTTGGTTAATAAAGTAAAAGTTCAAACACACCATCCCCCTACTTGCAGGAAAAGATGTCTATAATTTTCCATTTTATATTCATGTGCAGCCATAAAAGTCTTGCATATGATATAAGATCACTGTGGCTCTCAGGGGTTTTATATATCAAAACAAACAGACGTTGGTGGTTGCTTAAAATACAAGGAGGAGATTGGAAACATGTGCGACCAATAGAAATAAAAATAGATTGTGTGAGTTTCTTCTGTGAAATTGGGACTTTTCAGTGTTGGAGGAACACCAGAAGCCCCTGAAGTCAGCCAGCAGTCCTCCTCAGACGTGACGTCACTCTGCAGCCATGTTTATTATGTTAACATTGTTCTCAGGTGTCAGTGCAGCTCAGGAAGACTTAAAAAAAAAAAAACAGATCCCTCTCTACAAGGAGGTAGTTTAAAAGGTTACAGAATCGACTGTACGAGAAGGCTGCTGGTTTGAATCTACCCACCAAGCTTTTGAGCAAGACCATTGGTCTGTGATGAGTGGAGATGGTGATTTCTTGTGTTTTAAGTGTAGTAAAAACATTTACAATTACAATATCTTATTTTAAAACAAGAACTACTGATGTAGTATCCCTCGAGCACTCAAGACACGTGAAATGTTAAAAGCCCAAACAGCATATACATTACTAATGAATATTAAAATAAGTACTTTCATATGTGTAGGTATATAATTGTGTCTGACTTAAAGATGAAAACCAGGCATTTTTAACTGATAATATTTCAAAAGTTTAACCTGTTTTTGACAAAGATTACTGATGTAAGCACTGATGAAGCTTCGGGGTGTAGTTATTGGGATCATTTGGGATTTGATAATGATAGACAATCGATAAAACTTGCTAATGTGGAATACAAAATGAAGGAATGGAAATGAGACAGATCTCAGATCCATCAAAGAGCAGTGTAACACACTTTGAAAGTATTGTTTTTCAGAGAAGCAACATCAAACCAGACGTGTGCGATAACATTATTTAAGTATGTGAAGTATGTGAGGCCTGAAGGCCGTGATAAAAAGGTTTGACCAGATCATTTTGCTTGTTTAAACTAAGAGCTTTATCCCACCGTTGCTCTCGCAGCGTAACTTCCTCATATAGAGCCTGAACCACAGACGGCAGAGGATTTTCTCTGAACGATGTGAAAGCAGAGGCGCAGGGTGGCAGCTAACCACACAGAAATGATGGAACGGTAAAAGGGAGGGAGTTGTGAGTGTAACATTCCTGCTTGACGTGTCCTCTGGGAACCGGAGGCGAAGCACACAGGTGTAGTGTTCTCATGTGCCCTGGAGCTACGATCATATGAGTAACAATCGTATGCTTTTTCATCACAAAGACAAAAAAAACAACAAAAGACCCTGAAAAAGTTTAAATCCACCGAGACCAGACGAATGTTTACAGAAAGGAAATTGAAGACATTTGTTTCAATCCTTGGCAGACAAATGCGGCACAAAAATAATTCAAAACTTGACAGTGTCAGAAGTACAGCAGTACTCGACAAGGCCTTAAAACAAATGAAAATGATTCATTGTGCCTCCAGATGGTAAAATAAGTCTTGACAGACACTCCAATTAAATTTAAATGTGCTTGATGAAAGAAGAAAAGAGATGACTGTAAATAGAGGAGGAAAGAAAGGAGAGAGAAAACATTCTGGTCCTTCACGTTCTCTAACTAAATATTTGTATGTGGATGCTTTTGAAGTCCTGTGTTTAACCGACATCCAGCCAAATGCTAGTATTTAAGAAAGACTGTAACCGTACACACCGACTGCAACTTAACAGACTTTCTACAGCTCTGACTGTACCTGTTGTGGTGGGCAAAGGCTTTGGATGTGGTTATAACATAAACGTAAAGATAGATTATATTATTATTATTAGATATTTGGTGTTGTTTGATGAAATACCTTGACCATTGGTGCTGTCACAAAAATATTTACACTGAGATTTTTGATAAATAATCCTCAGTAGTGGATATAATGACTAATCAAACGGCTAAAAAAAAGGTAAATTCAGAAGATTACATAATTTTACTGTAAATTAAAAATCAGGAAAACACTTACGCCATATAACAATATTATGATCTGCAAAATCTAAGACGATATCTAGTCTCATATCACAATTTCGATATAATATTGGAGATAAATTGTCCAGCCCTAATTCCACCCACAACCCCCTGTGAGAGGTTCTACAGAGAACCCTTCTATGGTGACATGGTTCCACCTAGAGCCCTCTTCATCCAGAACCATTCCACCTTCTAGTGGATCCAACGAGAACCCACCCAGGGGGTTTTACAGAGAACCCTTTAATATTCAAAGGGTTTCATCTAGAACCCACCCAGGGTTCCTCATGAGGCTCCTAAAGGACCGGGACTATCAGGGTTCTCAATCACAGTTTTTGGGGATGTGGCCGGGAGGATCGTTTAACGCTTTAATGCTTTCACAAATCCTTGAAGAAGTCTTTCATTCAAACAGGGTTATTTGGATGATAAGGTTTCTTAAAGGACCCCTTACTCTTAGAACCTCAGCCCTTCAGGAGGAACCTTTTTGGAAGCCTTCTTTCTAAGAGTGTACTGTAGTAATATCAGCCAAGACAGCTTTGTACAGCCAGACACTGCAGCCACCTGGTGCTTCTATCAGTGCAAAAAAAAGTCACGTTCTATTCTTCCTTCCCTACGTGTCGCTTTAAGACGCTGTGTATGTAGAATAACCTTTCCCCCATCAAAACTTACCTTAAGCGACAGCTTTAAGTGGAACCATCTGTTTACAAAGTCTAATAACAGTTCAGACGAGGAGCAGGAGCCGTGTTCGGGTCAGAACGTCACATGATGTCAAGATCCACATTATGAGACGAGGCGATACGATCTGGTGGTTTTGTGCCATATATTGACCCCCCAGGGTTAGTCTCCCTCAGTGGGTTGGTGTGTGTGTATATCAATATGATTTCCTCTGCTCTGACGGAGAGTTTTGTAATAAGCGATGGAGCAGACTTAAATCTCTAAACATCCCTCTGTTCTCCCCTCTCAGTACATCTTGTCTGGGTCAGATGACTTCAACCTCTACATGTGGAAGATCCCAAAGGACCCAGAAGCAGGTGAGTTACTGGTTCTGTCTGCACCGACTACACATGTATGTGGATGTACTGTGATGTGTGGGCCGTGACTTACCTTGATGTTTGCGTCTCCACACGACAAAAGATCGAATCATCTAGTTCCCATTGTCAGATTGTTGCATCTTTTGTGTGTTTTGGTTTGTTTTAAGTTCACACTGTTCATCAGGAAATCAGGGTTTGTAAACAGAACTTACAAATAGCTTGTTTTAAGGACAAAGCTTTGGTGACTTCTGCAAGGTTAAAGCTTTCAGTGGCGTCAGTCAGTGAAGACAAAACAAAGCTGCTTGACCTCCAGTCTCTGTAAGAATGATGAACGTCTCTGTTGAGCCACAGCCTTCATTTGGTCAGAATATACTTTCCAGGTCGGAGTAACTGTCGGATATATGATATCAACCTTTAGTTTTTTCTGTAGTCTTAGTTCTGTATGAGTTCTTATTCGTATCAAACTGCATCAAATGGTTCTTGTGTTTGTGCCACATGGGCCTGAAATCTAATTACTCTGGGAAGAAAATCCCAAAAATTCAACAATCCAAGAATGTGGCTGTTTTTAGCTCTGTTGCACCACCTGACACATTTATGGATTTTATTTTCCCCGGAGTTACTCACACTGAAAATATGTGCACTGGGCCTATTTGGTGTCAGACTAATAGCACATTATGAGGATTACATTACTGGCGTATTTCACGGTCTGTATTTTCCTGAAGCAGGTTGAATAATCCTCTTTGCGTGGCTGCTGTTTGTTTGAATGAATCCTTGACTTGAGTGGAATCTCTGTGACTCTGAGCTCATGTGTTTTGTCTGCTTCCATCACATCAAACTAACCCACATGGCGTTCTTCCTTCAAGGAGGCCCCGGTCGAGTGGTAAACGGGGCGTTCATGGTCCTGAAGGGTCACCGCTCCATAGTGAACCAGGTTCGCTTCAACCCTCACACCTACATGATCTGCTCCTCCGGCGTGGAGAAAGTCATCAAGGTTAGTGAAGGAATGTCTCTGCTGTGTTTTTATGAAAGAAGGTTTGGACATAAAGGTCAGTTACGGAGAGTTAAATCTTCTAATAAACAACCACTTTTAATAATAATAATGTTACATTGAAGATGAAGCCGTGCGATTGCCGCTATATACACCTGTATTCACACTCTGTCTCAAACGCTCCGTCTCTTTAAGACCCCCTCCTGAAATAAAAAGCCCAGTCTGCTCTGATTGGCTCGTGAGAAAAATACAGCGACCCTTTTTGGGAAAGTAGTTCCCGAGCTGTGGGCGGTATACTCTAATGAGCCTGCATGTGATTATAGGAAGGAGAGCCACATCTCAATGGCTTGTTGAATCGCATGTTTTATGATCGAGGCAGCCCACAAAAAAACTGACTGGGTTGTCTTATTTTATAATTTGTGGCCATTCCAGACACCCAAATGTATGTGCACAAGCACTAACAAACCGAGCTCTTCGTGATGTGGCCCCTTTAAAAGGGAGCTGTTGTTTGAATAGAGAAGACATTCTTTTATAAATGTTATTCATGTTTCTTTGGCACCGCGGTGGCGACGATATGAAAATGGAAATGATCGCCCAGCCTTAATCCACTGCAGCGTCAGGATGATGCAGTGGTTGGAGGAATAGTTCCGTTAGTGGACAGACTATATTTGAGTCTTTGTCCTCGGTTGGACGTGCCCTTAAGTGAGACATTGATCTCCAGTGACACGACACAGTCACTGACTGAGCTGGAGCGAGCAATGAAAAACGATGGATTTCCCCCTATTATTGACTGTCGTCTGTAACGGATGACGTTGGGCAGTGTTCAGAAACTGGGTCATGGGAAGATATGAATGGTTCCACAGAAACCAGACCAGACTAAAAGTCTTGGTAGCCTGGATCAAATTATAAGTACATCAAGTATTATTGCTGAAGCTGCCACTAAAGCTTAACATTGACTAAGCTGTATAAAACATCAGTTTTATTTTGTAGTTTAAAATAAAAAAAGCAGTTTATTTTGATCTATTGACTTCATTGACGAGAAAAACATTTCTCACAACATTAAGATTTTAATGTTGTGAACACAGACCAGCTGTTCTCCTGTAGTCTACGTCTTATTCGTCTTTATGAGCCACTGTGTTGTCCTGGTGCTGACCGGAGGAATGAACCAGGCAGCAGCTGAACGTCTCACAGATTTTTGACTGACTCAGTTAAACTTTATCAGTCAGTTATTTTGCTTGTGCTGATAGAAACAGAACACACGTTGTTGAGTTATCCTTTACTCGTTGTTTTTATGTTCTGTGGCTGAAAATGAGTGCAAGAATAATAATACTGTTTTACTGTGTGATTAGGAAAACCCAAAACCTGTTACCTCTACCAGGAATAGCATATTAACATGAATCATATATACATGTATACGGTTTTACAAGGTTTTTAATCACAAAGCTGTATCTTTATTGCAAAATAATAATTACAAAACAGGAAAGAAGTTTCTGCGCATTGTGATTAAGTTGATGACTTTTGGTTTATCTCATCTTAACAACAGAAGAAAAGGGGCGGATTCATTAGGCTGTTACAAATAAAAGCATCCAATAGTTGTTTCTGCATACGATAACATGATTAATGACTGCTGGACTTTCCATTTTTAATTCTAGTTGAATTCTAAGGCTACGTGTCTTGAATGCTCTCTTATTCTTCTGAATTTACTCCTCCGACTGAGACCTTTATGAGGTTAATGTTATCAGAAAATGTAGTTTCTTACTTCATTTACATAATTTTAACGGTGTAAATATCCTCGGGAGTAGAAGGTGAAACTGTACACACAAAAGCATTTGCAGAAGGGTAAGAAAGATTCAGCTCCGTCTTTGTCTGTACAGTAACACAATCGCCCTGTGTTGTACATTCGACAGAGTGAAAGGTGATACAGGTCCAGGTGTTCTGTAATAAGAGGATATCAATAACGGAGAATCTGTCAAACTGACCTGGGCTCCTCCTCTTCACTTCTTCTCCATCCATTTTTCATCCGTCCAATTCTAAATCTGCCTTTTTCTTTTCTTTCTTTGTCTCCATCTTCTCCCTCTGTCATTGTAACTTCATTCCGTCATTTTTTTTCTCCATCCGTCTCAGATGTGGAGTCCCTACCAGCAGCCCGAGAGTCTCGGTGACCTGGAGGGCCGAGTGGAGGACAAGTCTCGCAGCCTCTACACCCACGAGGAGTACATCAGCCTGGTGCTCAACAGCGGCAGTGGTCTGTCCCACGACTACGTCAGCCAGTCCATCCAGGAGGACCCGCGCATGATGGCTTTCTTTGACTCTCTGGTGCGTCGAGAGATCGAGGGCTGGAGCTCCGACTCCGACAGCGACCTGAGCGAGGAGGCCATCATGCAGCTCCACGCTCGGGGACGTCGCACCACGAGGCCCGCGCCAACACCCCCCGTCGCCGTCCCTGCTGCTGGTCATCACAGCGACTCCGATAACTCGTCATCCTCCTCTCTGGCTGGACCTGATGCCTCAGGAGGAGAAGGGCAAGCAGGAGCAGAGGTGGAGGAGCGGCCGAGGAGACGAAGCAGGCTTCAGCGGCACCAGTCGGGCTTCTTCGTGAACGAGGACTCGGACTCCAGTGAGTTTTGGCTCGACCCCATGCCGCGGCCTCGCTCCCCGAGCCCCAGGGACAACTCCACGCTGTCCAGCCCCGCCTCCTCTCCTTCACTTCCCGCCGGAGCATCCAGCTCCTCCACGTCCACCTCCAGCTCCAGCAGCGACGACGAGGAGCGGCGTAGCGCAGTGAGGCGGCGCAACGTCGTGAGGCGGCGGCGCATTCACGTCGTCTCCAGAGCCGGGGATCGACCCGAGTCTGTACAGACTCTGTTTTCAGCCATGGACTCCTGCAGTTACCCATCGATATCAATCGATGACCTGTCTTCCTCCTCGTCAGGCGAGGTACAAAACTCCCTCAAGCCCAGCGCTGGCGGCGTCGGAGATGAGGAGAAATGTCTCAGCCCTTCTGACTTTGTGTGTCTGAGTCCGGTCATGTCCCCCGAGAGCCAAGAGAATGAGGAAGGGAGTGACAGGACTGAGCTGGAAAGACATCCTGCTGGCTCTCATCGGTCCCTGGATGGACGTAGGACTGAAGAGATTGCTGCCAGCTCTGATAGCGGCGAGGCTTGTAGCAGCTCGGTGGCGTTAGACAGTAACTCTCCGAACCGTCACAGCCCCGGAGTCAACGGGCGACACCGGACTGTAGCACCCTACGTCAGAGAGAACCTCCATGTGTCCTCAGAATCGGAGGAAGAGACTGGCGTCACACCCGAAGACACCAGGCCGCAGAGAGAAAAAGGCCTGAAACGGACTCATGTGGGATCAGAGGAGGGCGAGTCAGGCTCCTCCCCCTCAGAAAAGAAGTTAAAAACATAATGAGACTGCTTTCTCATCCTGGGAAAGAAATCATTTGTTAACAGACATACTTTAGGAAGTGGGTTTTTTATGGGTTTTTACAACTCAGCCTTTTCATTTTTGCGTCTTGTAGTCATGTGACATGTCAGTCATATGAACTCGTGCCGATTTATGAGCAAGAAGACTGATGGAACTGAAAGTGAGGTCAGTTTTTTGTTTCCAAACAAATGAATCGGACAATGTCATCACTCTTTTGGTCAAACCAAAGATGACAATAAAAGATGGAAATCTTGTTGATAACGATTTATGTTAATGCAGCGTTCGTGTTTCTTTCTCATGTTCTGGTTGCAGAAAGCTCCACTTGGGATTTTGAGCTCCTCCAACAACAACAACAAAAAGGTCTTCTGGAGGACAAAAGCTCTGCAGCATTTTAATTTTCACGGTTTCACACTGAGCGTTAATCTGATTGTCTTATTTTTTATTTTTAAGTGATTTTAGACTGAGACTGCTTCAGGGTGTCTGAAGAATTGACTGTGTGAAATCTTACCATTTGTTTAAGCTGTGCATTGAAATGATGCTTTCAGTGTCTCGTTATCCACCCCCCCCCCCCCCCCCCCCCCCCCCCCCCGGGCACCATTACGAGCCGGCGCTCGCTTTTGTTTTCTTGCAATTAAAGAATAATTTGTTCTCCAGCAACAACAGCACAACTTCTTCCTGGGGCTTCGCTCATTCACACTGGAGTTTTGATTGGTGAAATATTGACTATTTCTGAAACGAGTTATTTTACTGCAGATTTTGGGTACTTCACTACCTACGTCTGACAGAGTTGCCATGGCAACACAGCTTCAATTCTCCTGCGAAAGAAATGTGTTCGGCCGGCCGTGACCTTGAGCAATTCATCGGCTGAACTAAAAGCTGTCTTTGCTTTCATTAAAAGAAGAGTTTACACGAGTTATTATCGGTCTGCCACTCCGAATAAAACAAACTGAGAAATAAAATGATGATTCAGATATCACAAGTAGTTCATGTCCATCTCTGGGGGGGAAATGTGTGGTTTATGGGTTTGGCCACCCTGCAAAAAGTGCATTTAAAGTAACAAAACAAGCTCACAAGGTCCATTTAGAAGCCGTTCTGGAGTCACATGATCTTTTTGCGCAGTGGTGATTGAATACTAAATGTTTGGAGTTTGAGAATCTACAATCACATGACAACTGGGCAAACTCCATCTGCTGAGGAAGATCATGCGATATGATCGAAAGCTGCAGAGCAACCACTAAATTGACCTTGTTCTGTCGACGATAAACTTTTGTTTTATGAAAAATCCTTCAGTTTCAGCTGGTACTCTTGATGGATTTTCTGTAACTCCTTCTGGCTTTGGTTACTTTTCCTGTTGTGTTTTTCTGTTAAAAGATAATTTTCAAAAGTCTTCTTGCACTTGACAACCTCTAAAGCTGATACAAAAATATAGGAAAAATTCAAATCAATTTCAGTAATGGCCAGCAACAGTGAAATTTACAACTATGTCCACCAGGGACGTAGCCAAGATTTTAGACATGCTCAGAAAAGTATGATCAGATGACAAAAGGACATTTTCAACTGATCAATTATATTTTAAATACTGTATTTTATATACTGTAAATATCATCCAGCAATATATTTGTCTAAATGCTCTGGTGGTGACATTACAAATACTTTATGTATTTATTTTGCTCTCTTAAAAGTAGTAAAAAGCCATTTTAAATGTATTGAGTCTAATAAGATACTATGCAATTTTTGTATTCATATAAATATTAGAGAGAGCATGATGTCGGTGTTCCACTTTTGGGATTTTTTTACTTTAAATCTCATGAAAATTTTCAAAATAAAAGTACACCAAAACAATAAATAAGTATTCCTAAAATACTAAAAGACAGGATGTTGACCTCATCAGGTGACTAACCATAAATGGACGAGTGTCTGTTCATCAGATAATCTGGCCAACACCCACTCAAATTCCCCAACTGTGTAATGACTGTCCATTAAAATGCATGATGTCATCCCTGTCTGAGGAAACGGCGATGCTGGTTGTGTCCAGTCTACGGCCTGAACGACGGCACTCTTCTGCCAGACAAAGCACACTACCAGAGGGCATACCAGTGGTTGTCGGAAAAGATTACAAAGAAAGAAAACGGACCACACGGCCTCACGGCCTCACGAGCTGCCGGTGCAGTGGTAATCTGAGGGCAGGCAAACATGCAGTTGAGGGTTATTGAGTTGTTTGTACTGCTCTCTTGTCAAAATAATTTCCTCTACTTCTTGGAACTTCTCTGTGTGGCCGTCACTTATCTGCAGGAAGTAGACACCCTTCATTTAACCCCCATGCTTCCCCTGGGACAAGTATTCAAATAGCGATATTGTATGCTTTGGACTTGTTTACATTTTGACTGGAGTGTGCCTGCTGGGCTGCATATGGTTTAATGATTGATTACAGGCTGCACATGCAGAGGTGTACGAGAGTGAGTGTTTCACAGCTGTGACGCCAATCAAAAGTATGAGTTTTTTGTTTTTTTACATATTACCTGAAATAATTAAGTATATTGTACTGCTATTAACCACAATGTTAAAGCACACTGGTTACATTAGGAGAGAACCCATTAGTGAACTTACAATGGACTTTTTTATCTTTATTTATTCAGGGAAGGTTAACTGCTTCTGTGTGCTCTTTTGCAGCAACACCCTCCTAGATAGGTCACATTCACAACTGGGAGGGGCCCAGTACTACCACAGACCTTGAGGACTTCCACCAGAGCGAGTCTGGGTTTAGTGGGTTTAGTCAAATGCACCATATTTGTTTGGGAGGAGACACCCTAACTTTTTTCAGTTTCTTAAAGGCCCCTAAAAACCCCATTCATTAATCAGCTTCTTAGTACGAGTGTTGTGAACCTACACAAACACACTATTTTCAGCCCAAGTTACAGGAGTTCTTTTATGTTACGAGAGATTTCTCTATTTGTGTGTTTGACCTTGCTTTTCACACTTGTTTGTGGTGGTTCGGGCTCAATTTGAAAAAAGGTGATGACATGTTTTTTCCCTGCACCAATCAGGGTTTAGCGATATTTAAATTAAAATGTGATGAGTTTTAAATTCAAAACTTTGACTTTTTGTGCATATTTAGTCATAAATATCTTTTGTTGCATAGAAATACTTCAAAAATAAATGTAGCATTGCACTCCTATAACATTGGCAGACTAACAATGGACAGTTAACAAAAACATGATCAAAAAGAATCCGGCAGAACCATAAATATCATCTTTTTTTATTCCACATATTCTTTGTCAAAACCCATTGCCTACATTACCAACAATGCAACTCGACCAACAGTTCTGTCAGATTCAGCTGGGTTATGCTAGTAGCGGTTAGCCGCTATGTTAGTGACATCACTTGAGGCCATTTTCCTCTGTGGCCACAAAAAGCTTTATACACCTTTTTTTTACATATTCAGTAGCACCTGTAGTAGACCTGTTAACTGACTTTTATTATTTTCCCGTTTCCCTTTCAGTTTTGAACTCCAGATTTCAGGGGCTTGAGGTCAGATCCTGTGTTTGACTCCAGCCCTCCCCCACTGCTGCATCATATTCAAAAAAAAAAAAAAAAGAAGCAAAACTCTCCTTTTAGACTGAGTCCTCACATTCTTTATCCCGTGCCTACAGTATGCTCCCTTTGGCCCCAGATGCTGTTTGACCACAAACCCAAACACATGTACGACTCAATGGGATTATCCTGTTTGTTCTGCAGTATTCCATACATGGTTTAGCTTTAACAGCAAGGACAGCTATTTAAGAATTCCCCTCCCTACATGACTGGAATACCTTGGGAACTTGCCAGAGCCCAGACAGAGCCCAGTGTACCGGCTCTTCACATGACCTGTGTGCCTCAGAAAGAAGGCCCTGAGTTTCTTTGCACCACTGACTCTTCACAAGATATTCTGGGATTCTGCTGAATAGTGTTATGTTGACGTCAACGAGCTGGACCGGGGAGAAATTACTCCGGTCTCCCCAAACCAAACTGTGCGGCTCTGGAGTGTGCCACCGGAATAATTATACCCATTTCAGTGGCTAATTATAATGAGTTAATTGATGCGTTAAATAAGCCACCATTTGCAGTGTTGAGAGGAAGAGACTCTTATCAGCTGGCCAATTAGAACTCCTGTTGCTGCTTCGTGGGTTGGACCTCTTTTTAGTTTTTAGTGCGGTGTGCTGGCTGCGTTTAAATGACGGAATGGAAAAAAAAAACTCATTAGCAATTTAAATACAAAAGTAACAATTAAAAGCTTTTTTTAGCCACGCTAGAGGCATGGCTCGATATGGCACTTGGTTACTGACGTATCTCAACAACACGAAACGGTGTCCACATTGACTTTGGAGACCCCCTGAGTTTTCATCCGGCGCCACCAGCATGCAGGTTGACATTTGGGGTTTTCAGAGAAACGTCTGAACTGTTGTATGTATTGCTGTGGAATTTGGTACAGAGTTTCACGTTCCCTTCTGGATGAATTGTAATAACTTGTGATCTCTTAAAGAGGTACTCCAACATTTTAGTGTTGCGCTTCCATGTAGTTGGGAACTCGCAGACGGATTTAAAAGATTGAAGCAGCAGGGGCCGAGAAATCCTGACTTTTAGTCCCTTATATGGTCAAGCCCCCAAAACACTGAGTCCTACATGTAAATAAACTCAATGGTGTCTTTTATTGGCTCCCCTTGCCTCCTAAATGCTCCATTCTTTCAAAGCCCACACCTCCAGCTGTCAGTTACAGATGTCAAATCCTGAGTTCAAGCCCAGTTTTAAACGTGTTGATGTCATCAGGGTTATTTAAAAAAGCTTCATCAGAGCAACAGATGATACTTTTAACCTTATTTTTCTTACCTGAACTAAGGCGATTGCGTCATTTCGTGTTCTCACTTCCGTTTGAGAAGGCCGTGTGTGATTACTTTGCTTAGCACCGCCAGCTTTGTCATCCTTTACTTGCCAAAAAACTTTAACTTTTAAAGAAGCTGTTATTATGTTCTAATAATTATTTAGGCGAGAAAGTAACCATTTAGAATATGCGATCAGTTTATATAAAAAAAAAGCCTGGAAATTGAAGCAGATATGTTTGGAGCTGTGAGTAGCTGGCTGTGTGAAGAGGAACGGGTCAGGTCACACAGGTCAGCGCTGCATGTTTAATACCCTAAAACGTGGGATAGAAGTGGGATATTCACTGTCGTATTTTATGTCGTAGAACAAAACCTTGAAATCTGTTAAGCCACAGACCTCATGTCAGGCATCTAACAAAAAACGAATGCTGACTCATTTACGGGTTTCAGGACTCATTCCTGCAGCACTATTTTATGACCAAACACCTAAACTAATGACATTCCCATAAACCTCAGTTGTGCTCTGCTTAGTGCTAATTAGCCAATTTTAGCATGCTAACATACTTAACTGAGATGGTTAACATGGTGACCATTGCTATTTAACTCCAAGCACTACTGTGCCTGAGTACAGCAGGAGCGTATCTACTCCCAGGGTCCTATGCTCCCCGGCTCAATATCCTCTCAGTATGACACATTCAGGAGACCTTTCAAAGTGTTTCATGTTCTCAGCATGTTTCTTTTCCCCCTGGTCAAATGTTCAATGTATGTTTCCCAGGGTCGATATGTTGAAATCACACATTATACTTCTCAATATGCCCTCAAATTTGCAGGCAAGACTTTTCTTGACTTCAGTGATATCTCCACTGTGATTCAACAGATTTGTACCTTTCAAAATGCATTTTAATCGTCCGTCTCTCTTCGTTCTTTTGTGATTTGAACCCTTACCGATCACTTACATTGTTAGTTTATATCAAGAGACACACATGCTCTGGGAGGATGATCCCAGTACAGCTGCTAGCATGGCTGTAGACTCTTGGTTCCAATGTTTTTTGCAAATCTATTTATAAGCTAATTAAATCATTCATTATTTAAAGACACAATAATGAAATGGAACTACTAATTGGCACATATAATGAACATTGTATAATCTTTTAGCTAATAGTTTAATTTAAATGTAAAGTTGAATCACTTTGTTTTTCAAATGACTGTTGCTTAATTAGCTAATGGAGAGAAAAAAAGAGAGTATAATTATCTCCAGACTCCATTACGAACCTGCTGCAGTCAGCTACTTTTGGTTTTGTTCTGTGGCTGACTTTCATCACCACCACCAGGCTGCTGTTGGGACCTGGGCGGGCGGTGAGCTGGCAGTCGGCTCCCGGTCCGTGACATCACTTTCCCAAACATTCACCCTTGGTAGTTTGTCCATATATGGAAGAGCGCTCCACTTTCTCCTGACTGCCGGGGCTATCCCGTGTGTCTTTCCTGCTCTCTCTCTGTGTGTGTGTGTGTGTGTGTGTGTGTGTGTGTGTGTGTGTGTGTGTGTGTGTGTGTGTGTGTGTGTGTGTGTGTGTGTGTGTGTGTGTGTGTGTGTGTGTGAGTGTGAGAGAGACTGTGAATGTGTGTGTGTGTGTGACAGACAGACGGAGAGAGTCGGTTTACCTTACAAGGCAGACAGACCTGGCATTCCCTTCACATGTTTACAGGAGCCTCGTTGACTCTCCTTTCTTTTCTGAATGACTGGGAGTCTGTTGTGAGCGTGTGCAGTGCAAATGCTGTATTTCACACAGGATGTGAAGAGCTCAATAATGGCCTGTA
Organism: Cebidichthys violaceus; assembly: GCF_023349555.1. Classification (NCBI taxonomy): domain Eukaryota; kingdom Metazoa; phylum Chordata; class Actinopteri; order Perciformes; family Stichaeidae; genus Cebidichthys; species Cebidichthys violaceus. The sequence goes on from NW_027176461.1 coordinate 1,974,693, forward strand.
TATACAGTATAGAAATCAGTGGTGGAGGAAGTACTTCCATCATTTATTGAAGTACAAATAGCAACGCCAATACGTAAAAATAATCTGTTACAAGTACTAGTTCAATATTTCACTTAAAGTATTTACAGCAAAGTATACTTAAAGGTACAATGTGTAGCATTTTGAGGGATCTACTAGCAGAAATGGAATATAATCTCCTGAAAATAAGAATCGTGTTTTCGTTACCTTAAAATGAGCCATTTATACCGACATATGGAGCTGGTCCTCACAGTGCAGCCGCCATTTTTCTACAGTAGCCCATAACGGTCAAACCAAACACTGGCTCTAGATGGGGCCATTTGTGTTTTCCGTGTTTTCGTGTGGGCCACCGTAGTTCTGCTATACTTGCGTGACACTTGGGAGAAGTTTCAGTTGGTTGCAATCTGCAACCTCACCACTAGATGCTGTTGAATCCTACACACTGCACCTTTAAAGTAAAAGTACTTGTTCGGCAGAATGGTCCTTTCTAAATAGTTTTATTATTATATATAGTATATCTGTGAAATGTTATTCCTGATTCTTTAACTCGTAAGTATCATTTTAATGTTGTTTAACTACATTATATACTGCTGGATAGTTTCATCACAGTATTTTACTACTCCACTACATTTCAGATTACTCCAGTACCTTTATTTGATAGCTGTAGTTACTTGCAATATATTTGGATTAATGGTACAAAATATAACACATGTATTATGATGTAATATTTTAGATTAAGACAAAACTTCACTTCACCCAGCAGATGAAGGTATATAGGCTAAAGTAAAGTATACATTGATGTGTCAATAATTGTAATCCATAAATATAGTCTAATATACATTACTCTACAGTAACATATAGTACTTGAGTAAATGTTATTTTTACTAAAGTAAAGAACAACTACTCAACTTAAATAAAAACCCAAATATTAACATATTTTTTTCTTTTTGTTTGTTCTTAAAAACTTTAAGATATTTACTTACACAGCGTGAAGTAACGGAAGTAACGCGTTACAGTAACAGTCGGATCAACCTAAGCAGGGCAACCTTGGATATTAAGCCTGTGCACTGACAGCCGAACCAGCCAATCCACGATGAGAAGGCGGTTCATGTGCGCCCGCGCGGCGTCCAATCAGATCCCTCGGTCGGTTATCGATTCAATTTGTCTGAAGCAAAGTTTTTGCGTCCGTCGCTCCTCTCCGCTAGACCTGCCTACCCACCGCGGAACACTGCTGCTGGTCAAAAACTAGAGCAGATAGAGAGAGAAAAGAGGCAGAGTTGGAGGGTGAAAGAGAGAGAGAGAGAGAGAGAGAGAGAGAGAGAAAGAAAGAGAGAGGGAAGCCGGGGGTGGACCGTTAATTTCATCCACACACCGTCTTGAATGCGTGGCGGAGAGTAGACCGAGCTGATATACCGCTGCAAAACATCACCGCGCCGAGGACCGGGTGGACACAGCTTACAAGAGAAGCAGAGAGCGTCTATATATATATATATTATATTAAAGCTTTATAGATAAATGTATAATATGGAGCAGTATGATGACGAAATTGATTACATGCATCAGGAAGATGACTGGGATCGGGATCTCCTCCTGGATCCTGCATGGGAGAAGCAGCAGAGAAAGGTGAGCCTGACTTCCTTCTACCTCCGGTGTAAAGGTGCGGAAGTGCGGCTGTTGCTTGCGATGCTGATAATAACGATGGAGCTGATTCATATTATTATCACACATTGATTACAAGTGATCGCTTTGGCCGCAGATTGATGAGTTCAGAGGCAGCAAACCGACTGGTTCTTTGCTTTAATTATTAAGCTCATTATCGCTTTGGTGATCACCTGTTGGGGTTTCTCAGCTACTTTTATCTGGTGAGCTCCGAAACTTTTTCTCGCCCCCAGATCTCGCACTCGTATCTTGTGTAGCGTTATGAAATATCCTGCAGCAGGAGGGACAGAGGAGAAGAAAAGGGGGGGGTAAAAAAAAAAAAAGAGGGGGTCAGAAAAACGATTAAAAACTGGACAGGACGCCCACCTTTTCCAGCGCAACAGATGTTAGCCATGCGCTTGACTGCCTATGGTGTGTGACTGGCCCCTCCTGTCATCTGGCTCATGATGCGACCTGGATTAGGCCATGCTTCGCAACCCGGGGGATTGGAGTGTGTGTTTGGGTGTGTGAGGAGGGAGAGAGAGAGAGAGAGAGAGAGAGGGAGGAGGGGGTTAAACTCACAATAACTACTTTTACGTCTCCTTTTATTTGGCTGTTTTGGCGCATTTACGCGCGGAGTCTGCATACATGTTGAATGTGTGTTTTTAATTTGGGAGGTTGTTTGATGTATCATGGCCACAGTCTGGAAGTTAGATCTTCTTTAATCTCTGAACAGATTACCGCGTTCATTTTCCCACTGGGAAACTCCATAACCCGGCGCGCAAACGGGTCATCTTTGTAATAAAGCGCAGTAGGACATCCATACATTGTCTTTAATTTAACAAGCCCAAATCACCTACACGCGTCCAACAGCTGCTGCTCTTTTTGTATGCTCCCAGACAGAGTATGAATGGTCTGTTTCGAGAAAGGGGTGTTACTTTTTTCCCTCCCTTGCTCCCCAAACGTTTGTCCTGCGCTTTTGGAAGAAAAAAAAAACGGGGAAGAAAAGCGCTGTGGAATCCGAGTATGCGCTGCGGTTTGGGCTGGGCTTGCATGGGAGCAAGCGTGCCCAAAAATGGTAATAATCGGCCCCTCTCGCTGCCGTTGGAAAACTCCCCCCCCAAGTTTCTGCAAGCTCTCAGCTCCTAGTTTCCTGGGTTATGTCATCGGCGGGCTGCTACCGGTCTGAAAGGAAATAAAGGGAAAGGTATGCAGCGCTGATGTCAGGTGTGGACAGCAGGCAGGGCTGGGCAGTGCCTTTTTTTAAAAAAAAAAAAAAACTCTTCATGCTGTGAAGAGAAAAGTGTGCACGTGACACCTGATAGTTTAGCTCACACTTCCCCTCCAGCCTGGATCACAGACCTTCCATCATGAGTGAAATACTTTCCTCTGATGACCCCCATTGATCTCACCATCCTACAGAGAGCAGGGGATGTTTTATTCATCTGTTTCTCTCCACAGAGAGCAGCGATAAGTGTTTATGTTGAGATCTGACTAGACAACACATTCAGAGTCTGAGCGAAGAGACACACACACACACACACACACACACACACACACACACACACACACACACACACACTCGTCCCTCCAAGCTTCAGCAATCAGCTTCTTGCTGCTGATGAGCAGATAACCTAGAAGCCTTTTCATGTTTGCTGATTGTTTCCAATCAAGAAAAGCATAATCATGTAGATATTTCAAATTCTGACATGTTTAAATGAATCAACCAGCTTCTTTGAGGCGCTTCCTTAGAAGTTTGTTGGTTCAGTCATCTTCTCTGTGTGTTGCTTTACTTGTAGTCTTAAGACTATTAGTTTGTTTGTCAAGAAGCGACGGCAAATATTTGACGACCAAAGTAAACCTGTTTTAACCAAGAGATGAAATACACTGTCAAAGAATGAAAGTAATGGAGAAAACCCTAAAAACTAACCAAGAAATACAAATTGCACAGGTTAGGACTTTTCGCTTGGCTCCATTTTGCAATTCACTTTGACTCACGCAAACCTGGCATGTCAGAGGGTGTTTAAAATATTTTGAGTCCGGTGCAAGTCTTAACCTGACCCCCAGGCATAAAGGCGCTGGCATCCTCTTATCTTGGAATCTGAATGTCTTAGCAGATCCAGGTGTCTCAGGTACACTCCGCCAGATGTTACTTAAAGCTGCAGCCCACACATAGTTCCACCGAAACAAACAGGGGATTTTGTTTATGTATTAGTCACGTCACACCTCTGTTAAACACACGTAGTCTTTAACATTTCTTTCTGTTTTTATAGCTGGAAGGTGGAGTTCAGGTGTTAGCTGCCGTAGCTTATTTGTCCAGGTTTGTCCTTATAAGGGTATAAGCTGCAGTACCTTCGATCAGGCCCTGCCTGTAAACCTCCCACTTCCCCTCACACCCCAGCCCCTGTGTTCCCAAACACTCCCAACACACACCCACATTCCCTTGCTCAGACTGTGCGAGTCAGGTCACAGATAAGATTCACTCGCTCCTCATCAGTCTGATAATTTGTTCACTTTTTTTCCCCCCAAAAAAACTTTTTGTCCCCCCTTTTCATGCCTTTGAGTCTCAGAATCAGTTGTGGCAGACGGGGACCGGACCTCTTTTCTGAGTCTCTCTCTGACACACTAAGTGGAATGAAAAATAAAAAGCAAATTTATGAAATAACGGAGTCATTTTTCTTTTTGGAAACCAATCAAGGTCTGGACGTTGAGCAGAAGTGTGTTGGTCAATACATTTCAAGGAATCGTGACGCAAGACTAGAGAAGGCTGTGTAGAAACTTGTCTTTCTCTGTGACAGATGAGCAGGAAGTGTCCACTGAGCGACTCCGTCATCAGACTTGTCAACACTTAACACTCCCCACTTTGACTAATCAGCGCTCCCTTTGGGCAGGGCTGTCTCTGGCCGCATGCGTCCAAACTGAGCATCCTGACCGACATCTAATGTGAGAAAATACCACTTACTGTATCTGCGTACATATTAATATTCAGGAAGGAAGACAAACTGTTGTCGGAACCTTTTTAACGACTCAACGCATGAATGAGTGTGTGACGGCAGCTGTTTACTGAATTGCATAATAGGATGTGTAATGTCAGCTCCGGCCACCTCACAAAATGCTTCCCGTCATCAGATTCCTCTGTTCCCATGATGCACCTTGTGCAGCTCTCTCTCAACAAAAGAAGAAGAGCGTCACAGAGCGGCTTTGACAAAGCAGGGAATGTGGAAAGAGTGAATCTCCCCTCTCTCTCTGTGGCAGGTGGCTCTGCTGTCCACCCTGATAAAGGCGTTATGTGCTGAAATGTTGCTTCTTTTCACTACATAAAACATGAGCGTGCGGAAGAGTGTGTCAACCCCCCCCCCCCCCGCCCCATTTTCAATGAACTGTCTGGCTGTTTGTCATGTGATGTTTTCCATTATTATATTGAGACCTTGATTAAACTCACATTATCTATTTTAGGTCACTAAAAGTGAATCTCGGATTATGGAAGCAGTTTAGTGATCTGCAGGTCATCAGTTCAGATCTCCTGGGAAAGTTGAGAACAATGTTTAATGTGGCAGAAAACACTTCCTCTTCCCTAATTTGCTGAAAACCCCCTGACTATATTCAGAGATGTTTCTGTTTAATATTACGTATTAGAGTTACAGTTTTGAAAAAACATCCTCAGTTGTTGTTTAGTATGAGGTTAAACAGTGAAAACTTGGCCTGGCATCATGAGAAAACAAAAGATGCAGAAAACTTCTCATGTGAAATAACCAAAACTGTCTCTAAGTTAGGCAGACGATTTAAAAGGCAATTTTTCACATCAATAAAGTTGTGTTTGGTTATGACTGAAAATACAAACTTAGACTTTCCTGACTTCCAAAATTATCTTTTAAATTGACAAACATCATATGTGTAATTCAACTCAAATGGGATAAAAACAATAATTGTCTCTTGCCATTGACTACCGTACATATTTCTCTGAAATAAGTTTCAAATGGGGGACACCAGAAGGGGGACCTCGCTTCTTGTTCTCTATAAAGAGCGACAAAGTCTGCGTAAGGAGGAAGACCTGGGGCGGGGGGTCTAAAAACCCAAGACTTTCACCCAGGAGACAGCTGAACGTGTCCCATGTGAAACCCAAAGTAAATGTTGACTTGTCACATAACTTATACAATCTTTTCCGAAATGTGATATGTAACATCGTAGAAACCTTTTGTACGAGTATACGTTGCTGGCTGTGACCTTATATTCAACGTACAATGTCTAACTCTCGACAGAAGAGTGAATGAGCGTATTTTTAATTTTTTTTTAAAAGTCAACGTATTCCTTTAAGGAAAGGTGAGAACGTGAAGCAGCCTTGTGTCCCAGATGCCTCCTCTGTCTGAGCAAAAGACGCTTCAGGGAAATGAGAAACTTTCTGTCCCGGCCAGAGACGACTCAGTATTCGTTTCTCACTCACTTAGTCATCTGTCAGGGCGGCTGATATTGTCTGTGAAATAGTAAGAAGTAAGAAAACTGAAAGATATCTTAATAGAAGTCTGGAGTGCTGATAATCCGGTGTCCGTTCGCTGTCGAGGTTAACACAGCCGGGCTATAAATCCCAACAGGAGCTCCCTGGCGAACCGATCATCCCGCCCCGGTCACGCCGTCAGGGCCCCGTCTCGTTTGTCCTGATTGATGGGGTCACGGGCCGACACCACAGCTGAGAGGGCCCAGGAGCATCCAGCCATCCACTCGTCCCATCGGAGGAAGTTTTATGCTTGTGCTCACAGCTCAGCCGGGGGGGGAGGTGGAGTCCAACTTTATCAAATTCAGCAATCGTACAATGGAGATGCAGATTGTCTTAAATCAGCATTTAGTTGACGCCGTTATGGACTTACACTAGCTTCTAAAAGTTAGTAATCACCGATAGATGTTCGTTTTGGATGGAAATGTATTCTTTTGTGAATCTTGGAAGCAAGTAAACTTTAAAACCAATCAGATCTGAGCATTTTAACATGATTAATTAAGGATAAGCCCATCATCAAGACTCAAATTTAATGGCTGATGAAAATGGGGCCTTGCATTTTTTGAGAAAAATTCATTATATATAATTTTCTACGTCATTTTTAGCCGTAATAACCATTGTCAATATTAATAATGCCATTTATACTGTTGAAATCAATGCAATTCCACCTTATTGAATACAAATAAATGATTTCTATCAAAAACATGAACTACTAGATGACCGGAGCACTTGAACGGGTTTTCCTTGCTACATTTGTCCCAGTTGGGATTCAAACCGGAGTCCAGCTCACTTTTCTAACCCCTCTGCCCTCATCCTATCCCTTCTTTGGTTTCTGTCCGTCAATAATTCAACCCTGCCTGAACACGATCGGGGTTCTGATGGAGCACGTTTCATTACTAACCGAAACATCTTGTTATGCGCGGCTCATGAGAAGCTTCTAATCGGGAGGAAACCGTCTACTCTTTATAGCCTGAAGCTCCTGGCTTGATGTATAGAGTGTCAGAAGATACTGACCTGCGTCTAATGACTCTTACATTACACGACTCCACGTCTCCGAGAGGGATGTTGTCCTCCACTGAGGTGTGCTGAGGTTTTCTAGTTTGAGAGCTGGTGGCAGTGTTTACTCAAGAAAAGTCAATGGGACGGCCCAAAACGCTTATCCTACAGGTTGTTTTTCATCTTTAGCGATTCAATAGTCGAGTGCAACAAGTTTAACATCCATGACACAAGTTTTCATTCTTTTTGGTAAACTGCAGCTCCTTAGAGTTTTGCACCACAACTCTTTTTTGGGTTTAGATACTTGTTTCAGTGCCAATGACTAAGAAAGCAAGTCCCAGCTGTAACCTTAATGTCCGGAGAGAGAGAGAGAGAGAGAGAGAGAGAGAAGGTTGAACTCCTCATAATCCATTCTTGGTCTGGAAAGCATTTTCATGCTTAAGTTGCAATTCTGAATAGTTTCCCTTTCTATTTGTTTGGGGAAGGTGAAAGCTAATTCTTCCTCATCAAGCTGCACAAAGCATTTGTTTTGTTTTTTTAGAATTCACTGTTTGAAAAGTCAAATGTGAGCATTTACCAGGCTCTTATCTGAACAGCTCCCAAATGCCAGGGCCCCGATGCAAATTCTTGCATAGCTTATTTTCTCAGGCTGAAGCTCCAAATTTAGAAACGTATACAGAAATCAGCTCCCAGCTCTCAGTTATAGGTCATTAAAACAGGCCAATAGTGCGATGAAATGAAAACCTTTTTTGTCTGGGGCTTGGATACGTTTGACTGCTTTGCATCATCGTCTCATAATGAACAACTCATCCTGCACACGCTGGGGTTTTATATTTGCTTGGTGGCAGATTTGAGACTCCAGAAGGGGAGCTTTTTTTGGATTCCACATCCACCATGGGATTTGGGGTCAAGGTGCATTTCCTGAGGAGCAAAGAGTGCTGTGCAAAAAAAAAAAAAAAAACCTGCTTAATGCTCGAACATGTCTGGAACCGCTACACACTTATGGTCACATGTCTTCAATCGCATACGACCCAGAGGGGGTTTATAGACGGATCTGTCTGCATGTTCCCAAGGAATTTTCCTGCACCACATGGGAAGGATGTAGCCGGGTCTTTCCTCCGCTAATGCTATTAATCAAGCCACATGCATTCTCAAGTGCATGTGCTCGCTGCGAAGCCTCTCTTTAAAGCCGGAGGGGGGGGCTCGCTCTGTACTCGGAGGGGCTATGAACATGTGAGTGTATTAGCTCTAAGCCTCCCCACAGGAGCAGCTGCGGCGCGTCTCATGTACGTGAAAGCAGGTTTGAGTAAACAGATACAGGCAGGCAACAGGCACACCTTTCCATTCAGTAGCTATGTGGGTGGAGCTCCGAGGGGGTGGGGGGAGAGAGGAGGCAGTGAGTGGAAGAAGAGGTTCAGACAGAGGAGCTTTCAGGTCTCTGCACAAAGAGAGCGTGTTCAGGAGGCCATCCTTTGTCACGTTGTCAACCGGGAGTCAATAATTTATCATCACCGAGCTATCAAATGACTCTTTACTCTAAAGTTGCTTCAGGGTGTTTCCCTCCTCCAACATACCTGCTCTGTTAACAATGTAATCCATTACTCTTGCATATTAAAAGTAATGACATCACTTTACTAATAGCCCAGTCCATACCAGTCTGTCTGTTAGATATAAGGCTACTTAGCTTAGCTTAAAGGAAACGGAGGAAAACAGCTAGCCTAAACAGCAAATTGTTATTTTTACACTGATTAAACTAACAACATATAATCTATTATTTAGTGAACTTAAGAGATGCTAGTGGGTTGATTTACTTTATTTAGTTACCTTTGGACAGAGCCATGCTAGCTGCTTCCATCTGTTTTCAGTTACAGCTAAGCTAAGCTAACCTGCTGCTGGCTGTGGCTTCATGTTCAACGAACAGATGTAGTGTTGTTGTTTTTATTATCTAAATCACTGCAAGAAAGCAAATAAACCCATTTCCCAAACATTGGAGGAAACAGAAAACTAGACATTATGTTTTCAGTGAGCCTAACGTTTAGATGCATTTATTTAGTGCCGTCAGCGAGAGAGGACCTTGTTAAAGTGGAAACCTGTGAGATCAAAATCCAAACGGTTTCTTGTATTTTCTCTTGGTGAAGTTTGACTTCTCTTTGCCGTGGTGGTCACCACCGCTCACACTAATTACCCAGCTCTTCTTCTACTGTTTATCCAAAATCAGCCGCTGCTGCTTATGCCGGAAACGTATCAAAGCATCACTTCCCATGCAGCGCAAGAGTCGACTCTTGGAGAGTGGAACTGTGAGAGCTTTCATGACACGGACTAAGTGGAGGTTAAAATGCTGTTATGTCATGTGAATTAGTGAAAAACATTAAGACCTGTAAAAACAAAAGTACTGAAAATGTTTCCTATACCAGAGAGTGGTTCCTCTCTCATCAGTTTTTCCTCACTCTTCCCTTTCTTTTTGCTGAGTGGGCGGCGATGGATGTAAGGAAAAAGTGTTTTCCTTGCTTTCAGCGTTGAAATCTCCCTCCAGCCTTATCAGGAAGCCGCCTGTCTTCCACTGCGCACAGTGTGGTGCGTCACTATTATTTGCTCAGTGTGTAATAAATAGGCAATTGCAGCATTTGAACAATGAAGACAGGATGTTTCTTGGGGTTTTTATTTACACTGTAGGCAATTACGTCTAATTCAGAGGGAGTTCAATTCAATGTGGTGAATCAGCCTTCCTAGGAGGCCCATGTTAGAGGCAAGGAGTGAGTTGAAGGACGATTAAAGCCACAGTGCACAGAAAGGAGATAAAGCCAATGTTGTGGACCTGGAATGATGATATTGTTGGAAATAGATCAATCTATCAATCTGCGTTAGTGAGTCCTTGAGTCCTTGTGTTCGGATGGACTCCGAGGCCAGAGGCTATTTGTTCTGCTGCACTCTTCCACTTTTCTAAAGTGGGACAAGTATTGAACGTCTGACTTTCAATCAGAGGCCGCTATCGATCGCCCGATTCCGTCTGCGCTCATGATCAGTTGGAGTTTGACTCCCTGAAGGCAAGTTGCATCGCGCGCCAATGGCTCTTTGTGAGACGGTCTGCACAATTAAACTCCGCAGCAGCGACAAGATGCTGACCTACATCTCTTTTCCTTTGCACTACTTTGTTTCATAGCTGCAGGATTAGTCTGCACGCTCCTCACGTCACTTGATTTGCGACGGTAAACAGCGTAAAGTGCTCGTGGCAGATCTCGTTACAAGTTGTAACGGACACCTCCTCTCGGACTGCCCCCGGCCCTGGTAACCCGGCACAAGGTGCAGAGCCGGCCTGCTGCTTGTTTGTAGTGGAGAGCCCTTGGCAGAGCGGCGGGGTGGCCGAGTGGTTTGAGCTGTGTGAAGTGCTGGCAGGTGCTGCAGCTGGTGGACGGACACAAACTGGTGGGGTACAAACTGTGCCAAAGCAGCCGGTTTAGCCGCAAGTTTTGTAGCTGTGGTTCACTCAGAAAGGCTGCGATGAGCTCGACGGAGAGCTCTTCTTCTTCGATTCTTCATGACTTTGCCTGAGCGCTTCCTTCTCGTCCGTCATAATTACAACCTCTGTGACCTTCCACTGATCCAGCCCAGAGAAGAAACACAGATGCCCACAAGATTTTTCTTTGCACAGCACAAAATACAGTTTCCCTTTTCACAACCTTAAAAGTCATGTCACTCTGTAGCTCAGGTCATATTTGGGTGAAGCTGCTACTGTGCACCTTCGACACCCTGCAGCATGGTCTCTATTGTTGGTTGGCATGAATACAAAACTGAATATTCCACTTTCCTAAAATAGTCCAAGCTGCACAAGGTTTCCCCAAGGAAACGGTCCAGCTGAGGTGGTTCTTTCAGAAGAAAAGCAGTAATGTGCTGCTCCGACTAATTACTGCAACACAAACACTAGATGTGATCCATCGATCATTCATTCACAGAGTTGAATCACATGGATCCTCCAGCATCTCCTCTCAATATCAATGTAAATGATGCTTTAAACAATGGTCTCGCCCATTAAATGGCCTTTGCTGTGTGAAGAAGCACCGCTGCTTGTTTCCCTTGAAAACGTTACTCTTGAATGTAATGGCACTTTAAAATATATTGCATATGCATGAATCAGTTTGCACAAAGAGCAACGTACGCTCATTTCTTCATCAGAGTTTGATCTCTGCATCCTGACCAGATTTCTCTTAATCGGGGTAGAAGCAGAACAGCTTTTCGTGTTGCACCACTTTAACCAATCGTTTAACCAAGCAAATGCTGATTCAGGAGTTATTTCTCTACAGTAAATTGACTTAGGCCATGGCTGCAATTGTCTTTTCAAAGCGACTTCTGTGATCAGATGCGCCAGATCAGAACTCAGCTGTGTCCTCATGTGTGTCCACATGTTATTTGTTTTTTTTAACACAACTCAGACAGCGTATCTAGAACAACCTTTACAGCTGTGTCGATTTTATCAATCTCATCCACGCTTGACTGTCACCTTGTCAATTGATTTTTGTGGATGCAGCTACAGCTACAGCTACAGCTGACTATAGAAATATATCATCCCGATTGTTAATCCCGCCTACAAGGCTCTGATTGGTCTACTGTTTCTGTATGTGTGTTGATCTGGTCAGTGGTGTTGGCCATAGAGCGTATGTAGTGACTCATTCAGTGTATTTTCAGTTCTCATGCCGATCCTTTTTTTTCTAGCTGGAAGTATGAACACCTTGATAATTCTGTGAAACAAATTTTGCGTTCAGGTCGGAGGAAGTAAAGTGGCCACGGTACCTTGTGATGAAGGTTTCAGTTGATGTGACACCTGGATGCTCGTCTCTCCTGAAACCGACTTTCACATGAAGTTAATTTGCTGAACTGAAAATGTTACCGCTTCTCTCTTTTACTCGCATGTGTAACTGATGATCGGGAAGCTTCATTTTTTTGTGTTTGGATCCCCATGTATAAGCGACTCTGAGGCCAAAGCAACAATCCCCAAAAGGTTCCCAGCTCACATGGGCTTACAAGGCACGGCAGACATAACAAGCTGGAGCAATAACATAATGAGAGAGAAAGAACAAACACAATACACCTCCTCAAAGTCCAACAATGTCAGAGCAAATATGAAAAACAATCCATTTTCTACATTTGAGCTAGAAAACATAACTTAGGCCCATCTGAGGCCTTTAACACATCAAACATCAAACACCCTCCTACGCTGTTGGTAACCATTTAACACAAACTGATGTGAAACACTTTGTCTGTAAACAGACTGCCAGAGACAAGATGCCACATCTAAACTGGGCACAGACAGACCTCTGTGTTCTGGTCAGGTTGAAGTTAAAATATAGAAAAATGAGCTCCACCTTTTTTAGTAGCTGCAACATTAAAGAAATTATTATAGTTATTTTAATCCAATAATAAAATATACATTATTCTGAAACGGGCCTTTCTGCGTAAGGAGCACTTTTACTTTTGGTACTTTAAGGATGTTTTGACACCATTACTCTTGTACTTTTACTGAAGGAATATTTGAGGATTTTACTTAGTATTTTAATTTTTACACTTTTACTTGAGTAAAAGATCTGAGTACTTAGATATAGAAAACGTAGAATATCTTTTAAGTCATTTTATGGACACCATCAGAATTAATTATCTTTTTCCATGATACAGGAAGTGTATTTGTTTTTAACAGAAAATATTGCTTCTGTGCTCCTGATAATGCCTATCCTGGTGGATGGAAATGTAGCACATGCATACACAGGCGTTAGCAGTTATATGTACAGTGCACTTGATGTGTAAATGTGTTGAAAGCGTGCTTTGTTCCAGGGCAGTGTCGCTCCTCCCAGCTCAGCATTTCTCTTGAGTCAGGTGACGGTCAGCAGTGAGAAAACGCTGCTCCGGCACAAACCTCGACCGGGCCGCACACTTCCCATCACACGACCACTGCGGGCAAACCGAGCTGGAGCTGACTCATGACTACTGTGTTATGACTCCGGTGAATAGGCCACTGTACTTCCCATCATACTATTTAGATTGGCATCTGCCTGTTGCTAGAGAGCATGACTCAGGAGCTACGGCTGTGAAGCAACTTTATTCCAGTTGAGCGAAAAAATAAATCCCGTTTCTCTTTGTTTTGTGCAGATCCATCTGTCCATTGTTAAATAAGGTTCTGTTGTAAAGTTTCATTTATTACATCGAGTAAACAACTTTCTAATCGACGTGCTGCTTTAGAATTTACTTTACTTAATTTCCCTTGCTGCCAACAATCTACATTGGGCTGATAATATTGAAGTAGAACTTCAGGTCTATATAATGTTCACCCAGCAGCTGTGTGTTTTTCTGTGCACACAGTGCTCCGTGTTTGTTAAGGACCATAAAGCGGAGCTGCAGCTTCGGCTTGGACACTTAACAGTCCAGAGAACAGGGCTCTCTACAGACTGGCCTTTGTGCAGCGGGACACTCGCGCTTTAAACCGGTGAAGCGGAGAGATACATGCTCACCCTGGGCTTGTTGCTCAGCATGGCCTCTTTGATGCCTGGGCTCTATTTGAATAACATCTGCACATGCATTTGCATCCAATTTGTGTGTTGTGAGATCAGCAGAAGTGCTTCATCTTCCTATCAACTTGTGTCATGTTCAGTTAGACATTTGCCACCAAATAAGGAAGCTTAACGGAGGAGATAAAACATCGCTGAAGCTTGAAAATCCTCAGATGTGAGAAAAATAAAATGAAGAGTACTTTGTTTTCAGTGGTGGTGGATTCCTTGAAATGAAGTAATACTACATGTAAAAGGTATTATCATCAAAATGTACTTTAAAGAGGCCTGCAGCTCACAGCTAACGATGCTAACAGTGCTAACAGTGTCTACCTGAGGGGGAACTGGAGGTTCGTGCTACGTTTCCGCGCCGCCGCCGTTGTGAGTGGAGCCGCGTTATTGGGTGTAACCGCTGTATGAGAGCCGTTATAATAGATTTAGGACAGTAAAGTAATCAATAATTGCTACCTGCTACAACATCAACATGCTACTGCCAAGTTAATGCATCAATAATTATAATATAATCCATAATGATATAACACTCTAAAAGGGGCTATTGTGCATAACATGTACTTTTGATATTTAAGTAAATGTATTTAGTTACACACACAACTGGAAATGCCACCATCACATCCTTTTGAAAATCCAAACATGATGGATATTTGAATCAGCGGTCGTTTCAGAATGCTTTTAGTGAGATTACTTGAACTAGAGATCCTTGAGCTCCACCAAACCCTCCCTTGAAAGTCGTTGAATTTAAGCTCCAGGCGAACTCTCGCCGTCACAGACGTTTTCGTGGTAGTAAACTTGTGTTGCGTGGGGTGTGTGTGTGTGTGTGTGTGTGAGCGCTTGGGGAGCCGTGTTCGTGGGTTTTTAAGAGCCAAGCTGTTTGTTTGCGGGTCTCCGGGCTTGTGTTGGTTGTCATAGCAACCGCCCAGTGTTGGGTGCTCTGCGGCATTTTCACAGACGAGCCACTCTTTGTTAAATGAACTCGGCTGAGGAAAGAGCTACTACCACTCTTTGACTTCTCATTGTAATACACACACACACACACACACACACACACACACACACACACACACACACACACACACACACACACACATGAATATGCATCAAGGCCACGAGAGAGTAAATATCAGTGGACTGGTAACAATGGCTGCTATTCTTTGTCAATCTGCACTTTTTGGCTGTCTTGCTGCTCCGTCAGCACGCGCTCCAACTGTGGAGAGTGTGTCTGCATGCACGTGTGCAAGTGCACGTGATGGAAGTGTATTTGCTGCATGCAGACGAGCTGTATTGTGTGTGTGTGTGTGTGTGTGTGTGTGTGTGTGTGTGTCTGTGTTAGCATATTTTATTTTCTGTGTTCACGCTCCGGGGTGCATTTTTGTGTGTGTGTGTGTGTGTGTGTGTGTGTGTGTGTGTGTGTGTGTGTGTGTGTGTGTGTGTGTGTGTGTGTGTGTGTGTGTGTGTGTGTGTGTGTGTGTGTGTGTGTGTGTGTGTGTGTGCACTGAAGCAGCAGCCAAGGCGATAGATAAGTGTAATGGGATGGCTGTGCTGAGTCGGCAGTTTGCAGTAACAGCCTGTTTGAGTGCCTAGTTGGGTGGATGCTGCACCTGAGAGACTGTTGCACTCCATCATGACTGCAGGCTGGAGGAAAGAACGCTTCCACTTCTCTGAACTGAGATGAGGGCAACACAAATTCAAGAAAGAAAGCAATGTCAACAGCTTCATCAATTCAGCCATTTTTTTGTGAATGAAATTGAAAATTCTAGATATTTTGTTTCCATTTTGATTAATATTAAATGCCGAGTCAGTGTGACATATTTAGTGTAATTGGAAACCTTGAGATCGTCACTAAAAATTCAAATTAAATTCCTATGGGTTTGAGAAGTCCTTGAGTCCTTTACAAAAAAGTTCTGCGAGGTTCAGTAATTAATGAAGCATCTTACGACACAGGTGATGAAGCCGTCACCCGTACATACTGTAGGACTGGTCATCTAACCAACCAACGTATGTCCATAGCGTACACATGGAAAAGTTGGCATAGAGCTGAAACGCGTAGTCGATTTATATGATTAGTTGATGAGCAGAAAATTAACCAGCAACTGTTGTGATAATTAATTAATCGTCTTCAGTAATTTTTCTAAGCAAAAATGCCCTAAAAGTGCTTGTAAGTGTGAGCATTTTCTTCTTCCCTGTTTTATATCTTGTCAAACTGAACGTCTTTAGATTTTGGACTGTTGATTGGACAAAAAAGATGGGAAACGGACGTTTTATAGACCAAACAGCTAATCGATTAATCAAGAAAAATAATGAATCGTTAATGAAAACAAGAGGTTAGTCCTAGCAGAATGCTTGGTCACATCTTTAGGCTTGTGTTCTTTCTTAGATACTTCCTGATTTAACCAAATTGTCTATTTCTCTATTTTGGTATACTTCCTGTTTTTAATGCTGATGCATTGAGCAGTTTGTCAAAATTTGTTGAATTTTAAAAAAGGGTTAAAACTTGGTAATATAAAAATACAAGGTATATTTTTGTTTCATATCGGCACGAATATCTAGAAAGTTCATCCAAACTCGTGGTGGAAACTGAGAGAAACATAAAAGCGAGCGAAACGTCCAGCTGAGCAACTCTGAATAAGGTGAGCCATAATTATACTGACAGTGTCAGTTCAACAAACCCGACCAGCTGCAGTGAGCCAGTACAGCGGTCCATCCTCCTCTGTACACACACACACACACAGAGGCCTGGCAGCCTCTTCTACTGTTTTTGGAACCAGAGATGTGTGTGTGTGTGTGTGTGTGTGTGTGTGTGTGTGTGTGTAGTCGGGCTGTACTCTCCAGTGAGCTTTAGAGGAAGGAGACGGAGGGGGATGAACAATGACCGTTGACCCTTTCAGCGCACTCCCCTTGCTAGTTGGCAGGTCCTCAGACTCCTGTCCTTCCTGTGTAGAGAGAGAAAGACAGAGACAGACAGAGAGAGAGAAAGAGAGAAAGACACGCAGACAGAGAGACGGAGACACACAGAGAGAAAGAGAGACGGAGACACACACAGAGAGAGAGAAAGACATGCAGACAGAGACACAGAGAGAAAGAGAGACGGAGAGACACACAGAGAGAAAGAGAGACGGAGAGACACACAGAGAGAGACAGAGAGACACAGAGAGAGAGACGGAGACACACACAGAGAGAGAGAGAGAGAGAGAGAGAGAGAGAGAGAGAGAGAGAGAGAGAGAGAGAGAGAGAGAGAGAGAGAGAGAGAGAGAGAGAGAGAGAGAGAGAGAGAGAGAGAGAGACACATTTCCCCATCATCCCTCCAGCAGGTTGAGGAGGCAGAAAGGTCACATTGTTGTGTCCATGACTCAATCTGAGCAGGATGGATGGAGCGGTGGTGTTTTAGAGCAGCGGTGTTGTGCTGTTCGGGCTCGAGGTGTAAACCTCTACATGTTGGGTTGTCTCTGTGGACGGCAGTAGATCGCCTTCTGTTTTCCTGTCTCAGGGCCACACGTTTTGTCCCCCAAAAATACCATTGAAAGATATAGAATATTCTGGTTTATTGCAACATTGGCCATCATTTTTCATCGCTTATGAAAATATTGAATGACAACAAACTCCATTAGGGCAGGAAACATGATCAGGCAGGTTGTAAACAAGCCGACTGTGTAGGCAGATTATCTAAACCACTTTATTTTGAGCTGTTTAGAGATGTTAATGTGGTTGGTATAATCATATTATTACTGATAGGAATAATTGCTGGAACTGCAAAAATAAGACCCAAATTGTAGGAAAAAAATGAAATAACCCTTAAACAAAAACTGTGGTTATAAAATGTATTATTTCTGTCTGCTGTGAGCCACCGTAGGAGGTGATTCGTAGGAGCCTCATACCATTGTTTCAGCAATGCATCAGTTTGTGGTCAAAAGAGAAAGAGTGCGCAGACAAATGGCAGTTTTGAGCCCTGTTGTTACCCGTTTTATGTGATGGTATATTATGATTTAGTCTCGGTCAGAAAATTGCACGACAAAACTCATTTGTGTCCTCACGACAACAGCCGATGGAAACACGGTGATGTAGTGACGACTTTTGCTCTCTTTCGCTTAACCAGACAATAAGACAACATTGTTAATTTAAGAAGCATATTTGTACCATCTCATGACTGACTGCAGTCCGTGCCACATCTCTCTTTAACTCCTGCAGAACAGAGTTTTATGAAATTGGATGGTTTTCGGTTCGGCTCGGCTCAGATTCACATGTCAGAGTTGACAGAAATTGAGCTCAATGCCAAAGCTTTGGTTTGGATTTCCTGATTGCTCCAATTTCATTGAAAGTAATTGATTTTATGGAAAATGTGCAGTAAAGAATGCTGTCCTTGTCATTAAGTGCTCATTTGCAAATAAAAAATGCAAATATATAATAAATAAGCTTAATAACGCTCAGATTATGCTGGGAACACACTGCCTCAGAAATAATGTACAGTAGTTGTTCTGCCCTCTGCCATCATTCCTCTCAGACTTTGCATCATGCCTCTCTGCTCTCTCGCCTCCCACTCAACTGCTGAGGTGGAATTTGCGTTTTCGAGTCTCTCTGCTTGCCAGATGCACGGAGCCGCAGCACAGCGGTCTGCAGAGCATCCAGACAGCAGCTCACGGCCGCTCCGCCTCTCTGAACTGAAGGAAGCAGAATCCTGATCCTCTTCTCTTCAGTCTGCCAGACTTCCGGTGTCAATTCTGATTCCCCTCTCGCTTCTTTTTCTGGTTGACGGTTCATTTTTATTTTAGGATGTTACACATATCTATATCAGCTGACACCACTGTCAGAAATGCGAGCATCATCACATCTTTTTTTTCCAACACCTGCACTTTTCTAGCTTGTTTTGGAAGTTTTTGTTTTTGTTTATGTACCAAGTTGAGGCATCATAAATCAAGTTATTCTGTTTCTGACTCAGTCACGTTGCAGTAGGTGTCAAAGTTACAACAACAGGCAAACTTAAGATTTACTTATTGTCATGGCAACACTGACAAACTCCAGATGACGAGTGGTATGTAGGTTGGACGCGTTGGATTACAAATGTGTATTCTGTGCTGCTTTTTTCTTGATTAGAATTCTTCATATTTGTGCAGGTCTAAAGAGGCGGATTTTTGTTTTAGTGTGACTTCCAGGACTGTGTCTAAAAATACCACCTGTCTATAAACCAGCAAAGGAGGGATCAACTAAAATGAGGTGGTTCAGCGCAGATAATAAGCTACAATAGCTTCCTCCATTGTAGAAACTTTCTGCTCTCCATTCCCTTAAAAGTCAGCACTCTCAAGGCGGCTTGCTATTGGTCAAGAGCGCAAATTTGTGTTGAATTAATTGTATTTCTGCAAGTACATCCACAGATAGCAGTGATTTTTATGGAAATATGTTGATTTTTTTGCTGCATCAGTTTTGCTGTTTTGAATGCTGGCATGACTACAATGCTTCAGATCAGTCTGGAAAGTCTTGGCAGGAATAAATGCCAAAATGTCTTCCATTCTGTATCGTTTACCATTGACATCGCCCTTGAGCAAGGCATGCACAGCCCCCCCCCCCCCCCTCCCTCCAGGAGGGCCATTTTATATCATGGCGCGCTCTCAGTGAACTCCTCTGGTTGAACGCGATGCCCACGATCCATCACACATCAGGAAATCATCTGGGAGTCTGAGAGGGAGGAAGGTGCCGTAGCTGTTAGCAGCTCTGTTTTCCTGGCACCACTAAATTCTTTCCACCAGCACTTTTTCTGGCCCCCACGAGCCCGAGTGAGACGAAGGCAGCCGAAATAGACTTAACAGCCGAGAAACGGCTTCCCAACGGTTTCCCTCCTCAACTCATTCAGACAAGTTTTCAATCGTGCTCGAGCTGTGGGTGGCGTTAGGATTTAATCTTGTGGATTTGATTCTTTGATTCTTCTGCTTTATCGGAGGAGACGCTGGAAAGATGTAGACGTTTTTCTTTCAATATATCTGCCTGTTTGTGGGGTTTCGCCGGGACATGAGAGGCCCTCCGGTACCCTGAGCTGGAGAAACTGGCCGCGGTGTTGAAAACCGCCTTCCTGTGTCGGACGCTCTGCCAGCAGTATCTGCCTTTCCTCTCGGCCTTAGACTTGTCGGCCTGCCCGTGTGTTCGGATATGGCAGGGACTCGCACTCATGAGCTGGCTTGTTTCAGTGAAAGGATTGTACTAATATGGACCTGGCAGAGAAGCAGGAAATATTTTCCTAGCTGAGGTTGATTAATGGAGTGGGGAGGGGATGGGGGGGGGGGGGCAGGAGCTGAGTGAGAGGTGGGAGAAAGGAACAGGAGAGCGTTTTAACAGAAGAAAACTGTATGTGATCCTTTTATGTGTCAGGAAGCTGTTTTCATTATCACAATGTATTCAGATTAGGTAGTTCAGTTTACTTTACTTCTTTTTAATCTGTGTCTTTGTGCTGACAGTCGATGGCTGATTTCACGTTTAGTTAACTTCCTAGCTTTATCTTGTGTTTTCAAACGTGTCACATTACATGTCATGGTGGTAAATCTGTTGAGATCAAGTTAAAATTTCATCTCTATCAGAACCACAGCACTGGAAAAAAAACAAGCCGCTTTCCATTTAAAACAGAAAATCTAGAATATATGATACACAATAACATAAATATTGAATACAGTGTATAAAAGATGTCAGACATATAAGCTTATTGTATTATCTAATGCACTATTAGTACTTCTGGTCTGTGCAAAGCTGACAAAATCAACCTAGCAGGATCCCTAAATATCACTAATGAACATTTCATAACTTGTTTGTTCAATTTGTACAAAAACAAAGTGTTTGTATGCCAGTTTTTAAGCTAAGCTAACAGATTGCTGGCTCTAACTTCATATTCAGCACACAGACATGGGTGGTGATGGGTGTCTCATTGAACTCTGTAAGAAAATGAACAAGTGTATCTCCCAAAAATGTTGAACTATTCCTTTAACTATATAGATAATTGAATAATGCCAAACAACCACAAGTTTCAGCTTCTCAAATGTTAAGACTTGTAGCCTTCCTGTGTTTTATATTATATTAAATATTTGGGTATTAGACTTTTGGACTAGTTGTCTCTTCAGGTAGTTTGTTTGCTGAGCTTTGCGTTTGGTAGTCGCGATGGGAGAAATGCTGCCATAATGACGCTGACTGGCAACTTTCCCTAACATTGATGCGGAGCAGATTCCTCTGCCTCTTGACCCCCGTTGTTTTTACAGCCCGCCTCGGCTCTGGGAGGCTGAGACGAGTGAGGGAGGAGGCAGAGCAGAGCAGAGGGGCTCTCAAAATTTACGACCCTCCGGCTCCTCCCGCAGACAGACGGACAGTCAGTCAGTCGTGCTTTCACTTTGCTCCGTTACGAGACGTGTTGTACTGAAGCCGAAACAGACGGTGTTTAAGTCACAGCTATGAGAATGATTCTCACTGGCACGTTGTTGATGAGCAGGAACTGGTCTCCGGGACTCTAGAGCAGACATTTTAACAGCTTACAGAGATTCACAGTACATACGGCTCTGACACAAATTGTACGCGGAGAACACGATCACATAGTGTTCAGAGGGATCGTACGGCACACACTACACACAGTAAAGTACTGTATTTATACAACAAAGAGTCTGTAAGCTGCTCTGATGCTTTCGGAACACTTGCACACTATTGAACAGCTGTTCGTGATGTGCATCACATCCTGGCGTTTGATTTGCTGTTTTAAAACTGGGTTCCATTCTTTTATAGTTAATCCAAGACAATAGGTAGATGTTTTGTGGCAGTCCCCTTAAGAGCAGTTACGAACCCCGCCATGTTGCACCCACCTTTGAACAATTATACAGACAGAAATCTATTGAAAAAGAGGCAGAGAGATGGATTTGTCCACCAACAGCAGCAAAGCAGCTTTGAAACAACTTGGAAAAACGCTCTTAATAGGGGAGTCCTTTTATATCGCTAATACCAACCCCGATCCAATACTCACTGAAACTACAAACGCACTGATTGTACAGTCTTAAGTAAAGACGGGATCAGATTTAGATGGCCTTAGCTATCGCCGATACTGGAATTTAAAATAAGCCTTGGCTGGCCCCGATACGATCTTAAGGATCATCATCTCTCGGTGTTGATGTTGATTTTGTTGTGTCAAATACGTTTATACCATTTTTCTTAGATCTGAAGTTTGTCAAAAGTCATTCCTGGAAGTTGAGGAAATTCCAAAATGATACAGAAGTAGATAATCTGGCTGATATAATAAACAGCTTGAATATAAAAATCTTCACACGTGATCGTTACTTACACTTTATCTGATGATACTGTAAGAGTATATGATGACGAAGCTTCACTACATGTTTGCGATGATGCTACACATCCTGCCGCCTCCTTTGGCTATAAATACGTTGGCCCTGCACACAGGGAAAACCAACGGCAGCAGCTTAATTGGAGCGATGGCAACCGGTGACAACACAACTCTCAGGGGGCGTTTTTCTCTGGTAGCTCCTTCATCCGTTCATCACAACAATTATGTTGTGCTGAGTTACAAAGACAAACAAGAGTCACGTGTGAAGGACTTGCCCTGTCGTCACTGTCCGTCCCAAGCTAGTCATTAGCTAATGCTAAAAATATATTGTCGAGTCGGTATTCCCGACTTCTGGCTTAAGTGTGTCCCAGTGCAGCAAGAAGACCAAACCTAACAATTACTAACAATCCTGTGGGACCTTATTTCTCATGCAACTAGGCATTGCCTCAAAATGTAACACCTACCATGATTAACAATAAGAGTTTTTAAAGTAATGTTATGATCTTAAATTAAAAAATAAATTAAATATGAGACATTTTAGGGATTTGCAGGAGCCCTGTTAAAAGAGACAAGAGGAGTAGGCTGTAGTACAGTGTGCTCCATGAGTTGGTTGAAAACGCATATTTTTTTGGTTTTGTTTCCAGACAGAAGACTTGTTTTAAAACGACTACCCTGTAAAAAGATATTAAATAGGGACTTCATGGTTACATGCATGATGATATGCTAAAAGACTGAGGCTAAAGATACATGTGCCAGACATTCTCTCCAGTCAATTATCCACCCAGAAATAAAAACATTTTATTTATCATCTGTTTGATTATGAAATACTGTTGGATCAGACAATTAAGTTGATCCAACACTATGTTTGGCTGCTTTAGAGTAAGTCGTTTGGTTGTATTTTTACATGGCATGTTTTCACCTTTTAACCTTATGAAACAAAAGGCTTTTAGAGGAGGACTAACCAATGTGTTTGGCATATTTAACTCTACTTAGGGTATCTTTGCTGGCATGAAAGTTGACCCAAATCGGATAAAAGAAACCAAAACTCTCAAAGCATCTGGCTTCTAAAGTGTAGACCTTTTCTTTTTTTTAATATTCCTCACACTTTGTTGTGCAAAATGTATAGGTTTCTAGATTTAGTGAGATTAGACTGCTCATGCATTAATCTGCCGCTGCAACCAGTGGACCGGTAACTCAGCGTTGTGACCTGCCAAGAGCCCCAGAACACCTGAAGGGCCTGTGAGTGTTGACCAAAACACAGCCAGTGGGTCATGTGACAGTGCAGGTGGCTGCCAGCCCGCACTGTGAGCTGCTGCTGCCAAACTCCACAGTGACCCAGAGAGTCAGAGGAACTTGCAGGAGGGCCGGCTAATTCTTGTCAGGAGGAGGCCTGTCGCCCAGCCCCAGAGCAGCCAAACTTACCCTCCTTCCAGCACATTTAACAAGCTAACATTCCTTCTGTGAACTTTTAGTCGTTTTCACAACTGTGCTCTTTATGGGTTGACTCAAAGCCTTTTGACTTTTTCAGCTGTCTGGTCCTGTTAAGGCTTCACTAAGCAGGAGTTTTAAGTAAAAATGTGCTCATTTTATCTACTTAAAACACTTGTCTCATTCCCATTTGTACATTGTCCCTCAAACTATTGTATTACAGCATCTCTTACTATCCTTTGGCTGTGTGTGTTTTACTGATTATGTGTTAACAGGATATCAGTATATTAAAGGTCAGTTACCCCTTGTTGCCATTTTCAAAACTCCCTAACAGCACTTTGAGTTCCCCTTCTGTCATTCCTTGCAGGTGTTTGTGTTAAGTTAAGTGGTGGGAAAGTGAACCATAAAAGGGAAGGGAAAGAAAAGGGGCTGACACTTGTCAAAAAATGACATCCTGGATAACAAAAAAAAAACCTTCAACATTGTGAGAACGTGAACCTGCAGAGCCAGCAAACATCCTTAACGTAACACTTTGATTAAATTATAGAGTATCCACGTTGGCTGCTGACACCACAGCCCTGCCTCAACAGTTTAAAATTGTTGGCAAGCCTCTAGTCTATTGATTAGAATTAATTGAAATATCTTAGTGCTTGTTGGAGCTTGACTTAAATCATGACTGAACTCGGAGGAATACAGTATCTTATAGTCTGGGGGCGTGTGTCTGCTCGTTGCACATAAATCTTCGGAGCTGGTCTTTTTCTGTCAGTTTTGCCCTTGGAGATAAAACACCATATAATTCTCCCTCCACATCTTTCACAGTATCATTTGGCTTTTTCATTGGTTGAAACTCCAGCCGCATGCCAGCAAACTCGCACACATCTGAAAAACCGGCTCTCGAGTTTATTGATAGCCGTGTAAACCTCACGCCGCTCCATTCTCAGAGTGATCTCATCGCGGAAGTTCCACGAGTGCTCCAAACCAACTCACCAGTGACTTTTAAGTGGCTTTTGTTCCCTCGTACGTTGAAGGCAGGCCAGCGAAGGACAGTGCAGGCTTTCATAAATGCCTGGCTCGGCTCCTGCAGGTCCTCCTTCAGCTCTCTGGTGGAAACATGGTGGTTGCCGTTTCGGGCCCTGGGTGTAATTAACCCAGGGAACTCATAAAGAAGTGTTCACAGCGGGGTGCATGGCGGGCCCACTCCTCATTTCCAGCTCCTGTTGGGTGGCTGAGATCCTGCTCCAGATGTTTTCCATTAGCGTGTTTGCATGCCAGCGATGCCAGAGAGTCCAAGGCCTGCTACACCTACTGTATACAGTACACAATGCTCCAGTGTGCTGCGGCTCCAAGGAGAGAGTGCAGTATGTAAGCTTGTTAGCATCACAGGGAAAGGTTCTCATGAAGGGGTGGTAGTGTGTGGATAAACCAACAGGAAACTAATTTATTAGTCAGCAGGTCTGGTTCAGCAACAAAAAAAACACACATGGAGCTTACAGACACATTACACACAGACTTATTAGCAGCATTACTCAATGGATGGCCAATTGTTGGTTGGCCGGTCCAACACTTTGGTCCAGACAGAAATATCTCAGAATCTTTTGGATGGATTATTATGAAATTTTCTACAGACATTCATGGTTCTCAGAGGATAGACCCTACTGACGTTGAGGATAGACCCTACTCACTCTTCATCTAGCGCCATCAAGAGGTTGACATTTGTAGTTTTGATTGAAATATCTCAGGTTGCATTGCAATTCAATTTGGTTCAGACATTCATGTTTCCCTCACAATGAGTTTCAATAACTTTAATCTCTTCAAGATTTTGTGAGCATGTTGCTAGTCCAGCATTAGCATTTAGCTTACAGCCTTTAGCCTCATAGAGCCAGTTGGAGCGTTCTTTGAAACAAGTGGGTTTAATGCATTGGACTGGTGCCATTGTCAACAGATTGTAAAATGGTGCGAATTTAATAACTGTATGAACAAACATAAAGAGACTCCGGAGGCATCACAATCGGAGTTGCTTACACAGCAAACATCTGGGTGGCTCGTGTGGACTCATGGACTGCTGGCTGCTGCAGAAACGTCCAGTATATGATTATGTGTGTATAAGTGCTGTGACTGATCATTTTGTTGTTGCTCTCTTCCATCTCTACAGACGTTTACAGCTTGGTGTAACTCTCACCTGAGGAAAGCAGGAACACAGATCGAGAACATCGAGGAGGACTTCCGGGATGGACTGAAACTCATGCTGCTGCTCGAGGTCATCTCAGGTAAACAGCGTTTTACTTAACAGGATTACACTGACTGCAGACAGTTTGGACCGACCGTACTGTCACATGTTGAGTTTGGATATAAGGATCAGACTAAAAGTAAGAGTTTGACATTTTTTGGGAAACGTGCTTTCTTGCTAAAAGTAAAAAGGAAGATTGATACGACTCTCTAATGTCTGTTTTATTAAAGTTACAGTAAAAACATCTTTATAAATGTGTGCAATCTTTACAGTCAAGAGTGATTTTATATGACAGGCGGAGTTAGATAGTTGCCCCAAATCACAATTGATTAGAGAAATTAATATACAGGCGTCAGATTTAAAGATGAGTGCTCACATCTTTTACAACCCACAGTTAGCTTAGCTTAGCACAAAGACTGGAAACAGGGGGAAACCCTGAGCATGGCTCTCTCCAAAGGTAAAAAAGATATGCCTTCCAGCACCTTTAAAACTCACTCACTAACATGTTATATCTAATCCACAAATAAGACAAATTTTAAGAGTGACATCAGTCTTCTCAGCTTACTCTCGGCAAGGAAGCGAATAAGAGTATTACCCAAAATGTCAAACAATTGATTTAAAACGATAAGTAAAGTCACAAAATGTTGAAACACTTTTACTAGTTGTGAGGAAATCTGTGCTCCAGAAAAACTTTCAACCCTATTTGTTTGGCCCTGGCACAATTTCTCTTCAATTCTATGTTTTCTTCATTCCAGGACAAATAATAATTTATTTTAAATGAGAAACCAAACATTTCCATCTTTCTCGATCTGTCGTGTTTTCCCGTCTAGGCGAACGCTTGGCCAAACCAGAGAGAGGCAAGATGAGAGTCCACAAGATCTCCAACGTTAACAAAGCACTCGACTTCATCACCGGCAAAGGAGTGAAGCTGGTGTCGATCGGAGCCGAGGGTGAGTGACGCCACATCTCTGTCTTATAATGATGTTTAAGCCAGAGGAGGAAGGTCAGGTATTTCTCACAAAGTCCCCTGACCTTCTCTAAATCTGTTTACATCTCAGATTGTCACCTATTGGTTTTAATTAGACCATCAGCCAAATCAATAGCTACTATTCTGCCTGTTATGGCTAATGTAGTCTCTCTCTCTCTCTCTCTCTCTCTCTCTCTCTCTCTCTCTCTCTCTCTCTCTCTCTCTCTCTCTCTCTCTCTCTCTCTCATTACCATGGCAGTGCCGCTGGCTGCTGTGCAGTTTAATGAGATCCTTATTCCAGAGTGTTCCGGTGGAGGTTGTGCTTCGCAGTGCATTTTCTGAGTAGATCTCAGGATCAGCAATCCCCTCAGGGGCTGAGGCTGCTCATTGTTTGGCCCAAATAACTTGGGGATGTCCGTCCTCCTCCCATCGGAGAGTAAACAACTCTTTAGCAGAGTAAACGCTCACTCTCTCACCATCTATCTCCCTTTTTCACAACCACACACACCCCTCTGGCGTTCTCTGGAATTGACGGAGTTTGCACACGTGTGTTGTGAGCATAAACTACAAAATGTGTCCACTAAAAAAAAACAATATTTGAAGGCTCTTAGAAGTCAGTCAATATACATATTTTTCTACTTACTTGTATTATGCCGTTCAGATATTGTAGGTTTTGAGATATTCCTCTCACCTCACTAAAATGAAGGAGAACGTACATTTTATTTTGTTGCTCAAAGTGCTGAAATATGATATATTTGAAAAATTCAACAGGAACTTGTCTGTCCAGAAACAGTATCCCGGTTGCTCTGGATCATACATAAACCTTACTGTCAACGATTCCTGCTGGAACTGCTTTTTACTGAAAGAATAGTCTTCAACTGTTGATAAATATAGGTTCCTGCCTATGAACGCCTGTTGTATTGAGATGGCAACAGAGATTTCATAAAACCCAAACTTTCTGCATGGCCAGAAATTACACCCACTAGGTGTAATTGAGAAAAATATGTTAGATTGACATTTTTGGTGAACTGACCCTTTAAGGAATATGATCCCTTGTAAAATAGTCAAATCCATGTTAAACACACCTAATCAGGTTAACCTCTGACTTTTGTAACCCCAATGTTCAACCCTTTCTCCTCTCTCCATCAGAAGCTTTTTCTGTGTCTTTCACAAAAATCAGCTGACAAGTGCTTAATCCTGCTACATCCTCATGAAACGTGGATCGATAAAATAATGATTTCACATATTTTACCTCACGGTTCTCGCCCTGCCTGCTCTATGCAGTTTGTGTTTGAACGGCCACACGGCACAAATATCTATCGATCAAGTCAATGTTGTCTATTATTGAAGTTACTATGAGGAAGTGTTAACTGGTTATAAAACAGTCTCAATATAATACTGATGCATCTATAAGATGTATGTAAGTAAAAGAGCCCATCAGCGAGAAGATCCGGCTGTGCTGCCGCCTTCGACCTGCAGTCAGAAGCTCCAGCAAGAGGAGGAGAGCTCAGCGCCCGGCAGCAGTAGCGTCTCCTCCGACCAGGAGCAGGGCTTTGCCTCATTGCTCCGCCGGTCCCTTCTGGAAGCCGACACCACACTTCTGGCGGCCCAGGCCGCATTGCTGGGCCCGCTGTAGGGAAGAGAGACAGGGGAGAACCAGAACCAGGACTGACTGGAGTAGACTGTCGGACCCTGCTGCAGTAAAATGAGAGGTTTTCTAAAGTGACTTTGGTGCTTGGAAACACTACTACTTTGTTCCAACACAAAATGAAAGTTCCTTGTAGTAGTTTTAAACTATTAAAAAGCTAACTTAAAGCAGTATTATTTACTTCGCCTATGATCATTTGATCATCAAACACATCATTTTGCCCATTTTAGACATTTCATTGAGGCAAAGTTCTTAGAAGATAAAATAAGATAATCCTTTTATTAGTCTTGTTTTAAGAAAACAAAATGATTTTGGCTCCAAAAACTTCTCGATAAGATGGGGGTTTGTTTTGCAGTGCACAGAGGCTGGTATAAAAGCTCCTAAACCAGACCGGCATTCCAGACAGATTAGCCTCCTGGTGGAGCGGCCCTGCAGCCCAGCTCGCTGCTCGCTGTGGTGTCAGGATGGGGCTAGTTGAAGGGTCAGATCCGTCTGACTCATCGGGGGGGGGGGGGGGGGGGGGTTTGTTGTGGGTGAAGGATGAAGGAGCGGGGTTGGGGGTTGCGTTCAAAGGGAATTAACAGGATTTGTGTTCCTCCCCCATGTTGATCAGTCATGTTCATTAGGACTAATCTCAACATTTATCAGCGTGTGTCAGCTCGAACAACACAGCCCGACTTTTTCTGCCTCCCTAATTCGATCCGAGCCGTCTTTCACACCGCGTTACATGTGCATACATCGGACTGACACCTCGCAGTCCGAGTTTGTCCGTCACAGTCGGGCGGCGGTGGAGCTCGTGCCCTGCTCCTTATTGGATTACAGGGAGAAACAAATGATTATTGAAGGAGGTCACACAGGGTAACCTGTTGGGAGGGATTTTCATTATCGACAAAAAAGGGCTGGACGGAGGCACTTCATTCACAGCCACCAACTGATTGACAGCCCCCCCAAGTCCAGGATGTAATTATTGAACTTAATTGTTACAAGTTTCCTTCATCAGAGCTTCAGTGTTTCAGCTTTAAGAAGTACTGTGAGCTAATCTGAGCCTGTATGGAAAATAATATAATAATTAATTGCAGGATATTGTGTTGAGTTTCCTGACCTCAAAGGCCTGGGAAAGGTGTTCAAAAAAACACAGCATACTGTTATAAAATACATAGTAGTAAAAGATGGCTGACAGTCATTTGCTTTCCAAAGGTTGTTCCGTGGCCATTTTTGTGCATCAGGGTGTTATTTCTTTCTGCTGCACTCTTTATTGACAGTGTAAAAGTAAAAATATAGTAATTCAAAGTTTCTTTACTGCTGTACATGTGGTAAATCTCTGTGGATAAAAGTTAAGCGAGCACTGGTTTTTGAGACCTCAAGGTGAAACCTTTGCTAAATTTTCTTATAAAGACATCTGAGTTACAAATATCTTTTGTTTCAACAGCATTTAAATGAATATTTGAGTGTGATGCCGATCATTTCGAGTCATCGTAGTAGAGTTATTAAGTGCTATTAAAACTAATTAGACACCGAACAAGAGTTCACAGCTTCTAGACATGTCGAGAAAGATGTCAAAAATATAGATTATGAGTGGATGCTAAATATGTAAATCTTGAAATATAATTGTTATTGCTTTGCCCTTCTTTCAGAGATCGTAGATGGCAACGCTAAGATGACCCTGGGAATGATCTGGACCATAATCCTCCGCTTCGCCATTCAAGACATTTCTGTGGAAGGTGTGTGTGTGTGTGTGTGTGTGTGTGTGTGTGTGTGTGTGTGTGTGTGTGTGTGTGTGTGTGTGTGTGTGTGTGTGTGTGTGTGTGTGTGTGTGTGTGTGTGGGAACATTTCCACACACTTCTTGTTCATTCACTTTATTGAAAAGAGCTGCTCGCTGTCTTAATTTGCAATTGAAAACACTTCATTGACACAGTGTCTCAGCGTAAAGACCTTTGTCACGCATCTCACTGAGCTTTAAAAAAAACCAAAATTGCACAATACCACTTATAGGCTGGACGAGCTAATGCATGTTAATTATAATATGAATGAGTCAGAGACTGCTCTTTCCCTATTGGAGGCAGACACATGAATGTTATGGTCCTCTCCTTGGTTAACATATATAATGCACTTAAATTGTAATCCAATTTAAATGTCAGAAGTGGTCAGCATTGATTTTGTTCAGCTTTAGATTCCAGGGCAGCGTGGTTTAAAGTATTTAATTTAACTGTTTTGGGACAACACAATAAACCAGACACCTCTCGGTATCCACTGGAAATAAGAGAGCACGAAACACCCGAGCAATCGCACATGATTCCCATTCACCTCACCTCCACTTAATCCACCGCTAAACAGGGATTAGTCGAGAGTTGGTCAAAGTAAAAGCCTGAGAGTTTCTTGAACTTCACAATGATCCCTTCTCCCCGACCGCAGAGACATCTGCCAAAGAGGGCCTCCTGTTGTGGTGCCAGAGGAAGACTGCGCCCTACAAGAATGTCAACATCCAAAACTTTCACATCAGGTGAGGAACACACCATAAGAAACATAAAAAAGGTGTTTTACTCAAATGCCGAGATGTAGTTACAGGAAATAAAATGACGCAGAGTCTCAGTGTCAAGCAGGGAAAATTAGGCCGAAATAATGGGAAAGAGCAGTGGTGCTAACATCTCACCTAAAGACAGGTTTAATTGGTTTAAATCTGGTTCTTCACTTTGGTTCATTTTTTTTTTATTTGGCTCTTAAAAGATTAACACTGCCAAATTGTATCCGAGCCAAGGTTTGTAAACAAAAGTAGACGGTCCACAAGAGTTTTTGGTTACTTGTCGTCCCTCAAGTTTAGAGATTTTGCTGAAATCCAGTTATACTGTAACTTAAGCTGAGCAGAGTTAGGACGTTGCCCACGCAATCTCTGCAGCAGTGGTCTCTCCCAGTGTTCATGAAGAAGACACGAGGAAAGAGTTGAATAAGAGCAGACTGTGGTTCGTCCTCAGGTCATTGTTGTTCTAGGTTCAGGACACTCAAACTTTTAAACTAAAAGTTCATGTGTAAAGTTTGCAAAAGGTCAGAGGTCAGAAACAATGCCGTTAAAATACACTGACATAGTGTGTAACAAAAAATAGAAAGTCAGTCAGAAAATCTGCTTGTTAAGCAGTAGCGAGTAATAACACTAGTAATAACCAGGCGGCAACCACCGGGTCTGAAAAGTGAAGCCAATGCTAAACTGCCTTAAACTTTCATTCTCTCTAATGGCCGTCAGGGGGCGACTCCTCTGGTGTGAAAAGAAGTCTGGTTGTATAGAAGTCAATGAGAAAATGACTCTACTTCTTACTTGATTTATTACCTCAGTAAACATTGTAAACATGAGTTTATGGTCTCAATCTCTAGTTTCAAGTCTTCTTCAATACAGCATGATGTTCATTTAATAAATTATGGTCCATTTAGAGTAAAATAGAGCATAAAGCAGGGTATGTTTTAGGGCGGGGCTACCTTGTGATTGACAGGTCGCTACCACAGCGCTGTCAGGTCTTGGAGTTGTCCCTGTTTTCTTTCACAGCGTGTTTTCAGTTCATGAAAGTTAATTGTAATCTAAAAACGTCTTATTTAGCGATCTGTACTTGGCTCCACCCTCTGTGTCACTTCTGGTTGCATAAAAACAAGATGGCGATGACGAAAATGCCAAACCCAAGGATTCAAAACTATAGTCCACCAACCGATGGGTGACGTCACAGTGACCACGTCCACTTCTTATATAGTGGACTCAGATGAGTATTTTAGCAATCTGATCAACTCCGAGCTTCTCTCTTCTGTATGTTGACGGTTGGACAATATGAGGACAGAATTTGGGACGTCCTGGTAGCCATAACAACACCTTTGTTTGTCGTACCCCTCTCTCTCTCCCCTTGGTTTCTGTCTTATCTCGACACTGGCTATCAAACTAAAGAAAGACTTCTTTAAAAAACTAAAACTAGGTGGGCCATAAAAACCTTTTGTATGTTGCACTTTTTAAAACTTGAGAAATCATCAGTCAGACACATTAAAATCTGTGTAAATTCAATGCAAAACTATAAAAAAAGAGAAGTATTTTAGCTTCTGGTATTGGTTGTATTCCAGAACCTGCATTTTCTAGCATCTTGCTGCAGTTATTTGGTGTCACCTGAGTTTAAATAGTTTGTTTTCCTCCAGCCAAAGAGAACAGACTTAAAAAGAAAGCCTGCAGAGCTTGAATAAGAAAGTGCTTCAAGACCGCTATTCTGCACTGGGGCACTAAGAGCGCTCTCTCAACACTGCAGTAATATGTAGGCTTGGAGTATGAATACTGCAACTATATCTTAAGGACACTGCTTTGAAAATTCAATAACATTTTTATAAGAAATATATTTTAATTAAGCACACCAGGATCACATAAAAATATCAGAAGTGGTTATCGCCTCAGACGGTGCTGATACTGAACAGATGAGACCAGAAACCAGAGAGACTTAACAGAGAACAGACCAGCAGACATGTTCTCATAAACCAGACCGACAGAGAGGGAGAGGATGTGGCAGTAATCAACCAATGTGTTTGAAATTATTTCAAACTGCATAAAGAGTTAGCATCCTCTCCTAGCATCCTGGTTTCATCCGTCTGTTCCTGCCATGAGTGGGTTCGTTTAGGCCTCAGTCCACGTCACAGGTTGCCTTTGCGCGTGTTCAATTATTGAAAAAAAGACCACTGTGATCCTCAGATGTGGATGAAAGCTGAGGCGAAGAGAAAGGTGGAGGGGAGGTCATTCCAGGAGAAGGTAAAGGGAGAGGCCTGATGATCCCGGTGAAGGAAGGGGGGGGGGGGGGGTCGTCAGAACAGGGGCCTTTGATGTGGTTTCTCTGCGAGAGACGATAGCTGTACATGAGATGAGAGGCAGACGAGGAAGAGTACTGCTGCTTCGGGTACACGACGAGTCACCTTGTAAAAAACACTCTTGTACGTTACAGGCACTTAGTATGGCAGGTAATACATTAAATTATCCCATCTCGCTAATTTGTTACCTTGCAAGCAGAGAGCAGCAGTAAATCATCCAGAACTCTTCCAGCACCGCACCATCCCATCATACTGCATTTATACAGCCTGGCAACTTTCACTGAACCTCAGAGGGCCAAAACTAAAACTGTCTTCCAGCTAAGTGAACACATGATCATTGATTACAGGACAAAGATGTGATTCAACTATACCAATTTAGCAACTTTACACTTTTAAGTACTTTATTTATTGTATCAGTGCATCTTTTTAACCTGCATGTCTGCAGATGGAAATCTTAAAGCTGTTTTTATATTAACAATAGATTAAATCACTGTGTGTGACGTGAAAGTTGTCGCTTATAGTGACGAACCCACAGAGGATTATAACCCGACTCAAAATCTTTTAGCTCTTTTGGTTTGATGGTGCAAAACGTCAGTGTTTGGGTTCAGTCTCACCGCTCACAAAGGTGCTTTTGTATGATTCCTTGTGGAGAAACTCAGTTTGTCGATTAAATCAACTAATCGATTCAATGACAAAATCATATGAGTGTCGCTTCTAGGAATTTCTTTAGTCGAGGACAGCCTGAGCACAAATGCTTTAAAACCCACTGAACCCTACCTGCTAGCACCAAACAGACAGATTTAGGCAGATATTTCCCTCAGGAGTTGGTAGAGACCGAAACAGAGCTTAAACAAGAGTGAAACATAGCGCTAAAGGAATGCTAATGCTGCTCTGTGAGGCAGATGTTTGCTTTGTCATATCAACTTTATAAGCTTTGGTTATCAGTGTTAAAAGCACTTTTGGCAAAATATAGCTAATGATAGCGGATGAAAGCATTCATGTCTAACATTTACCAGGTAAAAACATTATAAATAAATAAATAAACTTGAAAGGCTTGATGAAAATGCTGCAGCATTCTGTAAAACGTCATCTTTAAGTCAAAGTGAGACCACTTGCCAAGAAAATTATTCCGGAAAAGTCAAGTAAACCAGAACCAAAGTGCCATGTCTGTTCAGTGTACAAAAGTAACCGAGCCGTGATTTATTTTCTCTGAACTTGTTCCAGAACCTGGCCCTCTGATGCTAAATATAATGACTGCTATTAACAATTTTGTCCTTGAAAGTCATTTGACGGGTCCCCGCTTTTTGTTTTCTTCAGAGAGGCACATGACATCGGATACACACTTTGTCTTATCTAACATTAGAATGAAATCTTATTTAATCTAAAGCGTATAGTATGTCTTATAACGCTATTTTTTCTTAAAATACAATAAATAAATCTATAGAGTGAGGAAGATAACGTCATGTAGGATCTCAAACTTCAGAAGCTGTGGTCCAGCTTTAATTGGAGACTTGGACCATGTGGTACATTTAGATTATGTATCCTCCCTGTTTAGGCTGAGGTGGTCGGGTTTCTGCTGCATTACAGTAACGGACCGCGTTGCTGGGAGGATGAGGGTGTGTTACATGAAACTAATTAGGGAGTACGATGGAGGGCAGTGGTCTCCATCAAAGATTAAAGTCAAGTTTCTTCAGCTTGTTATGTTTCACCTCGTTTTCACCCTCATCTCAACTACTTGTCTCTGTTTCAGCTGGAAAGATGGTTTGGGTTTCTGTGCACTCATTCATCGACACCGTCCGGAGCTCATTGACTATGGAAAACTGCGCAAGGTGAGCGAGTGTTGTCTGACGTTAATGTGACAAGAGAAGTCACTGAGAACATGAACCTCAAACATTAATGCAAGTTCACCAGATTTCAAATGTTTCTATGCAAAATTACAGAGTGAAATTCAATTCTCATGATCAAAGCGCATGAAGCATTAGTTGTATGTTCTTGTGTCTTTTTGTCAACCAGATTGGTTATTCTCTGACTATGAAGTCTGTGCCACTAAATAATGTACAGCATCTGAGAGCAAAATAGACAAACATCACACTAGAAATCATCAACACATTAGTTTAAAAGTTCTTTCCTTTTGAGAACATTTTATTTGTGATCTTTTTTTATGCAACAAAATATAATAATCAGTGCTTAAATGAACAAAATCAAAACATTTATTTTGTTAATGGTGAACTATGAATAGGACTCCAGAAAGAAAAATACTTTATCATGTAGGTTTTCAAATTGTTGATGCACAAGTGCTCTTTTATAAGCTTCTATTGAGAGCTACTACAAAATAATGTTGTCAGTTCATTGATTGATTGTTTGGTCTATAAAATATCTAAAAAGCCCAATCTGAAGTCCTCACGTTGCTTATTTTTGTCCGACCAACAGTCCAAAACTCACAGATATTCATTTTACTATCACATTAAACAAAGAAAAGCAGCTAATCCTCACATTTTTGCTTAAAAAATTTGTGACTTGAAAAAAAATGACTTGAATTATAAATTGATTGTTAAAATAGTTGCAAGTAAATTTCCTCAGGATCTATTAATCGCTCAATCGTTAATTGTTTCAGTTATACTCAATTTATTGTTGTATAAGTAGCAAAGAATAACATAGTTTTACTATTAATGTTATGTATATCAAAAAGTTTATTTCGTCGGTTTAAATCGTGAGAATTGGGATTTTATTTTCTTTGCTACCTTTAACAAAAAGTAGAAAAAACAGTACTTACTTAAACAACTATCCCCTTTCTAAATGATAATGATATCTTTAGAAATATCTGAAAAAAACAATTTATCATTGATGTTTTTACATTGTAGCTGCACATACCATGTCAGTTTTAAAGTAGTAATTGTAAAGTGTAAAGCTCTTGATGGTCTGCTGTGTCTGTTTTTGTCAGGACGACCCCATGACCAACCTGAACACAGCCTTCGACGTGGCAGAGAAGTACCTGGACATCCCTAAGATGTTGGACGCAGAAGGTGAGCAGACGGGGGAGGAAAATAGTGAAATGAAGATGAGGAGGACCGACTTTTTCCTGTGTTCAAAGACCAAAATATTCTCTCTCAGAAGTCTGAAAGTGACCTGTTTTTATAACTTCCCGAAGACCTACAATCCGACAGCGATTAACCGGGTCTGCAGAGGTGTGAAAAACTCCAACTGTTTTCTTCACATTCCTTTACAAGGATACTGCTGAATCGCAGCCAGTTGCCTCTGTGCTGTCAGCATTGAGGGTTAAAGCACTTTTAGAAAAGAGACAAGAGGAGAACCAAAAAGGACCAAAATCTGGGTGAAGTTCTGAACACCGAGATGGACTCGTCCTTTTCCATCTCTTGTTTTTTGCAGCTGGCTTATTGATCTCTCGGGACTAATGTCTCTGAGAGAATTTATTTTGGCCTTAACACTCACACATGCAGCTGTGCACACAGAAGGAGACATGGATCCTCTTTTCTATTGAACGTAAAATATGCTCTACGCTCTACAAATACATTAAAGCCGTTAGACATCGTCGTGAATCTTCAGGTATGGTTTCTATTTACTTATTGCTGCACCTGTAGATGTAAGAAATCTGTGTGTGTGTGTTGCTGTTTTTAAGACAGAAGTTTAAATCAAATCCTCCCTGTTCAGCACATCTGGACAGTGACACCACATGTTTTTCTTTCCACTCTGGATGTTGTTCATGTGAAGAGCTGAACCCCAGCTCTACTTCCTGTTTCTTCATCGTTCTGTGCTCTTGTTTAACGACCTCACCTCCACCCTCCGTCCCCTCCCTGACCTCCTCTCTTCCCCGCAGACATCGTGGGCACTGCCCGTCCGGACGAGAAGGCCATCATGACCTACGTGTCTAGCTTCTACCACGCCTTCTCAGGCGCCCAGAAGGTATCCTGGATGCAGCGTCTCCTTCCTCTTCCTCTTCCTCCCTCCTCTCTACGTCCGCGTGTTTCTCCTAACAGTGCCCTTCTCTCTCTGCAGTGCACAACGCCCCTCCCCACTGCAGGGGTCACTCTCCTTCACTTTCCGCATGGTTCACGCCACCAAATGCATGATGGGAAGACAACTCTGTTCTCAGAGGCAATGAGCATCTCCAGTCTACCTCGTTGGTTGACTAATTAGGGTTTGGTTCCGCTTAACAGAAGCCGAGCGGGGGTGGGAGGCGCGCGAAGTTGGTCTGATAAATGATGATGATTGCCTGGGATAAAAGCCGCGGTTGCTGACGGAGAGAAACAAATTAGCCTGAAGTGTTGCATGGTGGGGGGGAGACGTAACCATTTAGAAGCATGGTTATGTTCAGGCTTCAGAGTGACGGCTTAAATGGAGGGTGGAGGAATGAATGAAATTTAAACTGGCACTTCAAAAGCGAGCGGCAAGCTGTCTTTTAATTTTAATGGATACGCGCTGTCTGTTTTCTCGTTTCTCTGCGAGATGGAATTGTCGTATCAGACTTTTCCCTGTTGGATAATGAATGATTGTCCGTTAGTTTGAGAGCTACCTTGAGGCACAACAGGGTCTCTGGGATTGTGCTGCGCCTCCTCTCAGACAGTCGGGGAGGAGCAGAGCATCAAAATGCTCAAGTTACATAAGAGTCAGGTTCATTTGAGAGGCCCAGCAGCAGAGAGAGTGCTTCAACACAGCTGTGTTTAAGCAACTCGGGATAGGAAGAAAAAAAAAATGTCTGTGTTTATAACTGGAGAGCGTGGAGAGGCGGAGTCTGCCTCACTGAGAGCAGTGAGACCACAGCTGGACTCTGAGAGGTGACATGGCTGCTTCTTTAAATAAAACTTGAGGAAGAAAGATAAAGTTCAAAAGTTGAGAAAGTTCCTCCCTCCAAGCAAAGTTAACGGCACAAACTTTAACTTTGCTCTCTGTTTGACTGCCTTTGTCCTCCATATTTTACAGTTATTGGCAGATGTTTGATACAATATCTCTGGCTGTATTTCTGAATGATCTGCTCGAGGCAGTGTGTTAATTTATTTAAACTGCATATTGAGCTGAGCCAGAGCTTCACAGCAACTTTATTTTCACTTTGTACGCTCACTTCCCTCATCAACTTCAGTCACATTTATCCTAACATTTTCAGGGAGAAGTGAGATTTCCCTAAAAACAAACCAACCTGAAGACAACCTTCTAGGTGGACTTGAGATGACTTAAGCCTCGACTGTTGCCTCCTCTAGTGATTGCGCCCCCTGCTGGCCCTTCTTGTCTCAGCACTCTTTTACTCTTGTGCATTTTTCTCTCTTCTCTGTCCTCTCTCCCCTTCCTCCCTCTGTTCCCTGGGCAGATATCATTAGCACCTTGAGGCCAGATGAGAAAGCCGTCATGACTTATGTGTCGTGTTACTACCACGCGTTCTCAGGCAAGCAGAAGGTGAGAAATGAAATGGAAAAGGAATTCTCCAAACAATAACTGGATACCTGCCAAAGTGCCTGGCAGAGAATGAACAGTCATTTTTGCCAACGTTCTTTTGTTGGCACCTTACATGTGACTCTAAAACACTGAATGACACCAAAAACGACAATATGAGCTTTTGCAATACCTTTTTTGGACTAACATTTATCAGGTGCACACAAACACGCCTCCAAATGAATGATAATGCTGGATATGCAAATAAGCGACTGTGTTTCTGGTCAATTAAAACATTAAGCAGCCCAAGAAACGCACATGTTCACATAGGTGACATATTATATTGTGCGCCTTGAGTTGCTATGACTTCATACATTTTTGTTTATAGTGGGCGGGAAATCAAACCCTCAGTTATTCAGCACCTCCTTATCTGCCCTCTCTCAGCAGCGTATTGATCTTTGATAACCTTCCTGCTCTGCCAGCATGAAGTTCTTACGCTCTCAGTGGAATACATTATTCCAAAGACGAGCCAAATCCGCTAGAGATCTCCGCGGAGAATAATAGAGACTTATCACACACACAGGATATCCGCTAAGCCTCCTGTACTTAAAATCTTTATTAGGATCCACTTCTTAATGGAGCTGTTGAACCTCCCGAGGAGCAGGAGTCCAGAAACCACTGCAGGCTGGCCCACACTTTTACAGCGCTGGCATGGATTTCGCATAGAAACAGCAACTCCTCTTCCGTCTAATGCCTCAGAATTTACCCATAAACACCTTCACTCTTACGTTTCATTGTTGGCCAGACTTGGACATGAAAATCCTAACTTTGCCTTCACAAAGGAAGGGTCAGTGTTCGCCTCAGATTGTGCCTCTTATGTATTATCTGAACAGTTCATTTGGGTCATTAAGATGAATCTCTGATGATCTGGTTACAGTTCACAACATCTATATAAAAAAAGACAATATTATTTTTCCAAAACATCCCTAAAAATATATATATAATGGAAGATAACATGAATATAGTTAAATGCAGGGTTTTAGATTCCAGTGAGGTCACTGCTGTCATCTCTTTGGTGATATTTCTGGGAATATGGGGCAGTTTATAGTCTACAATTACAAACATTCCGCATGTTGGGTGTTTTTTAAAGCTGATTATAGTAATTTAATACTAAATTGCTTGATTTTTTTTTTTTTTTAAGGGAAACTAATGCTAATGAATTAAATTAAATTAAGAGATTCAGTGTTTTCCAACACAGTGCGTGTATGTTTACAGAAAATATTATTGAAAAGGCTATCATCAATATTGCCATGTTTTATTTCATCTGTGCTTCGTAATCTCTATAAGAAGTAACTTCACTGTAACTTAATTAAGTGTTTTAGTTGCATTACATTAAAAGTAACCTTAAAGCTGCTCTCAAATAGGATTTGTTTGCCCATGTTGTCTTTACAGTTTGTTTAAGCTTCCCCCAAGTGGCAAACAAATCTGTTTATTGCAGGTTTTTGTGCATAAATAAAATGTAAGATAAATTACTTTTTAACTTTGTATCTGTGACGCACAGATCAAGTCAGGAGATGTGTCACTTCTGTCGTCCGTCTTTGTTTGGATTATAGAGTCAAAACTTGGGAAAGGAGTAAAGAATCTCTTTTTAATGTGCAGTAATTTGAAAATAGATGAAAATACCTGCTCTGTTACTAAACATATTGATAATACATGAGAGAATCAGACTAGAGCTACTGTCGGTCCACTTTGTCTTCATCGATCAACTGTGATCGTTATTGTTCCCCCTTAATCAATCCTTCCACTGTCCTCTCTCCTCCACCTCTGATGTCAGGACAAAGTTATTTCTTGAAAGAGGTCGTGGCTGTCAGTAAACAGAACCAGCGTGCAAACATTTGCTCACAGAAGCACGACCTGCACATCCTGGCTCTCCTTTTAAGGCAGCTCGCCCGCTGCTCCTGTTGGAGGCCCCCGCAGCATTTCTCCCACCGAGCCAAGTTTCCCCCCGTGATCTTTTGACAAAGCAGACTGGAAGCAGTCCTCTGTGGGGAAAGCCAGTCTCTGAGTTACGAGAATTGGGGGGGTGGGGGGGGATTCAAGCCCGCCTTGTGTGTACGCTCTAAAAGGACACCTCCGAGAGGTTATACCACCTTTTTAGTCAATTAATCTCCTTGTCAAGCTTTCTTATTTTAGAGGGAAATCGATAATGGTGCAGTCTGGGTTGATTCATGACGATTGCTCATGGATTTATTTTGATTTTAACTTTAAAATACTGCAGGAAAGTTTTACATCGAGCTGAATATGCAACTTTTCCCCGAGCTCAAATCCGCTGCATATCCTCCAGACTTTGTGCATGTTGTGCTTAAATTTCTCTCTCTATTTTTTTTCCTCTGCTGCTGTTCTCAATGAACTTTCCTGACCACATCTACTTGTCTTGAACCCAACGGGTTAACCGACTACATGTTGTCATGGAAACTCTGCTTCACTCATGCATTGCCAGGCCAGTGATGAAGACTGACAGGCCAATGTTAAGGAGGTGTTGTGTCATGGATGAGTCCGTACTTATCCCCACGGGGAACTGTTCTTATTCTCAGAGGAGCCTCGCTCTCCTGCTGTATTCCCCCGACTCTCTGCATGTAGGCTGAGAGGCTGAAGTAACGCACTGCACTCTATAAAAAGAGACAAAGGTGCCCCTTCACCTGACAACAGGTACAATGTGATACAATCAGTCCTTGTCATCAGATTATTAATCTTAACACATTTCGGTGACATTCACACAATCCCAGACAGTTTTACAGAAATAACATCAGAGAGTTTTTACTTGCTCGTAGCGTTGTTGCTGATCCATTGCTTAATTTCCAAAATGACTCCTGGGGGAAATCTCTTGTGCTTGTGTAGGCAGTGCAGATGGATGGATGGATGCAGTTATAATGGCGGAAATGAATGTAAATGTAAAAATAATGCCCTGCATTAAATGTTCTACTTTAGTGAAAGTACAGAAGCAAAATGTACATAAAGTACCAAAAATAAAAGTCCTGTTACTGATATATAATTTTATATGACATTATTAGATTGTTTATTCTGATGGATAAATGGGTAAATAGCATTTTACTGTTGTAGCAGGTCAAAAGAGCTACTGCTTTATATACAGCTGGTTCTCAAGCTGGCGGTCGAATCCCCTCACAGGGTCACAAGAAAAATCAAACGAGTTGTGAGATGATTGATCCGGTAGGAAAGACGTTTTACCACACACATTTGTGCAGTTCTTTGGAAATGTAAGCTTTAGCGTTTTACTTCTTTGAGCTATACAATGTAAATTAAATAGAAGTATCTAAGAAGTTTAGAGGTAAAAACAACTGATAGACTTCTGAAACCTGACAATCAGCCCAAACTAGACAGTAATATATTTTCATTTTTGCCGTCACAAGCCAAAAAGCTTGTGAGGCTGTCGTGGCAATTTTGTAATCCCACTCTGCCAACAAGGAACGCGACAAAAGTCTCTTCCAGTATTGTCACATTATTAATGCTCAGAACATGTTCGGGTTAGTTTTTAATATGTACGCCGATGAGAAGCCGTTCTCTCCCTTTATACTGTGGCTTGGTCCTCCCCCTCTGATCAAGGTTGCTTCTTTAAATTTGTATCTTTCATGCCTTTTGTTCTTAAGGGCTCATAAGTCAAAGGTCAGGATCTTCTGGTGACATCCAGGTGGGCAACAAGCCCTTAGTTTAAGCAACCAGGCCAAGATTCATTCAGTCAGAGGTTTCACAGTACAGGATTCAGCAAGTTTAAACACAAGGGAAGTTAATTACATGATCGTAATCTCACCTACAAGCCACTGGTTTAATCTTTAGCAATGTGCTATATGTTATTAGATCATCATGTGTTTTAAATTTAAAATATCTGAACATATAAAACTAAAAACTACAATATTTTTACGTGTATAAAGTACACATGCAGAACCTCAAAATAGTATTTAAGTACGGCGTTTTATATTCCACCACTATAAATCTATCACTTTATCTTCATAGCCCAGAACAAAAAGTGCCTTCACTCAGCTGTGCGTCTCACACCGTTTCCCTCATCTTCCAGGCAGAGACGGCGGCCAACAGGATCTGCAAGGTGCTGGCTGTCAACCAAGAGAATGAGCAGCTGATGGAAGACTATGAGAAGCTGGCCAGTGATGTGAGCACCCCCCCCTGATTGTACCTATAATTGTCCTGCACCTCCTCTGCCCTTCTTTCTCCCCGTTCTCCTTTTTAAGCCGCTCCCTCACCTCCCAGCCCTCGGGGGGGAGAGTGCTCCGTGCAGGTGCAGGGTCAGGACCGGAAACAGGGTCGATGGAGATAGAAAGGCAGCCAGGGAAACACCGTTTGTTTGAGGCTTAAGCATAAAAGACAATCCTGCAACGAAGACTGTGTTTTTGCCTGTTTTAGCTCACTTATAACTGTAAAATGTCCCTTTCAAGACAAAACTAGGGCACAATTCTTCAATAACCAAGTTTAACGGATCTATGTTGAGACTGTCTGTCTGTGTTATGTTTATCCAAAATAATTTATATTAGCCGATATATCTTTAGCGGATTTTTAAAATCACCTCAAAGCCTCAAATTGGTCAGGCTTTATTATTCTGACGGTAGTTTTGTGATGAAAAATGGTCAGCGGCATTAAAAATAACACATTTTAAATGGGTTAAAACGTGCAAAAACACAAGTATGGTCCTTTGATAAAATGTTCTTAGGGTTACATTTGGTTGCGAGAAATGAACAGCAAACCAATTAGCTAACCAATTATCTCAATCTCTATTCTTTTTCCCCTCGTTTTACACATTGATTACATCCACTACACATCATATATTTCCCCTTTTCCTGTTTTCTGCACGGTTCTCCTTTGCATCTGCATCTTCTTTCCCTTGAATGGTACTTGTTTCTCCCCCCACCCTCTCTCTCTTATTCTCACCCTTCAACACACACACACACACACACACACACACACACACACACACACACACACACACACACACACCACCCACACCACCCACACCACCATCAACACCCCAGCTGTTGGAGTGGATCCGTCGCACCATCCCCTGGCTGGAGAACCGCATGCCCGAGAACACCATGCAGGCCATGCAGCAGAAGCTGGAGGACTTCAGAGATTACCGCCGCCTCCACAAGCCGCCCAAAGTGCAGGAGAAGTGCCAGCTGGAGATCAACTTCAACACCCTGCAGACCAAGCTGAGGCTCAGCAACAGGCCCGCCTTCATGC
Source organism: Cebidichthys violaceus (assembly GCF_023349555.1). Lineage (NCBI taxonomy): Eukaryota > Metazoa > Chordata > Actinopteri > Perciformes > Stichaeidae > Cebidichthys > Cebidichthys violaceus. The sequence goes on from NW_027176461.1 coordinate 2,018,405, forward strand.
CCTCGGAGGGGAAGATGGTCTCGGTAGGTCACAGAAAACAAACACAGAACAGGACTGTGATGGGCTTCAGTGGCTAAAGAGTTACCTCTGCTTATATGAATCATGGAGGCACATGAAGCCAGGGAACATTTGATCCCATTATTAAACCCATGTCTCACTTGGTTGCTTGTTTGCTTTAAAATGCCCATCTACAGTGCAGCCCAAATATAACCAAGAATCTTTAGAATGTGTGACCTCCAAAACTCTTTTAATGACTTTAATCATACAAAGTTTATCATCAGAGCCCTGTTTAGTTCCATAAATATGATGTGGATAATTGCAAAAAAAAACTGTATGATTTGCATATATTTTTTTGTAGCTTCTATCCAATTTAGTGAAGAACCAAATGTACGCTAACGACAGACAGTTCACAGTTCACAGCTTGTTTCCGCTGCTCCCAAGTGGCCAAAAAAAGCAGGTCTAACTTCAGCGATCGTGTGACGTATTAAAATGTACAGCATGAACTTGTACAATTAAAAGGTGAGAGAACAGATAAAAACACCAACAGGAAGGTGGATTTTGGGGTTCCACTCTCATGATTGTTTCTCCTTTGCCTGGTGCAGGACATTAACAATGCGTGGGGTAATCTAGAGGGAGCAGAGAAAGGCTATGAAGAGTGGCTCCTCAATGAGATTCGCAGGCTGGAAAGACTCGACCACCTGGCGGAGAAATTCCGCCAGAAAGCAGCCATCCATGAAGCTTGGACTGAAGGTACTGAAAGGAGAAATACTCACTGTCTGGATATAAAGATCCAGCTCCGGTGTTTTAGCCTCATGTGCCTCAACCTGGCTGCTAAAAGCAACAACAAAGTCAAATCGAAATAAAAGCCTTCATGTAAATGTCCTTTTGTTTTAGTATCACTAAACAAGCATTATAAACAGGCAAATGTCATTGATGATAGGATTGAGATAAATCTTTTTACTTTTTGATGTCTTCTCCTGCAGGTAAGGAGGAAATGCTGCAAAAGCATGACTACGAGACGGCCTCTCTGTCAGAGATTAAGGCCCTGCTGAAGAAACACGAGGCCTTCGAGAGCGACCTGGCTGCCCATCAGGACCGAGTGGAGCAGATCGCTGCCATCGCTCAGGAGTTAAAGTAAGATGTGATAACCAGGAGCCGGGGGTTGATGGTAAAAAGACTGTGCCGCTGCCTTCTGTTGATAAATACAAGATGAAGTAGAGTAAATTAGGTTGAGGTCTGTTCTTCCGTGGTTGATGGATTGTTGTTTGTGGTGATCTTAAATGGTTTTCAGTCAATTACTATCTTCGGAATATTCCTCATAAACATCAAAAGTCACTCTCTTGATCTCTGGTTCTCTTGATATGCAGATGTGGATGATGAAACACTGAAAAAGTGAAACGCACACCTGACGAGTGTCTCAAAGAAATCCTTTAGGACCTTATTGAAATGTTTAACACCATAAAAAAACAACAACAACACAAACAAAGACACAGCAGGATCATAAAGGCATTCAAGTGCGTCTAAGAAAGACAAAGGCAGAAAACCACCAAAGCTTAAGTAAATGATGTAAATGGAAACTGAGCTGATGCAGGTAATGATAATGAATCTTTTGTTCCCTCGTCTGTTTGTGCTCCAGTGAGCTGGACTACTACGACTCCCCCAGTGTAAACGCTCGCTGCCAGCGGATCTGTGACCAGTGGGACGCACTGGGAGCTATGACCCAGAAACGCAGCGAGGCTTTGCAGGTGAGAAGAGTTTAGAAAGAATTAAAAATAAATTAGCTACTGAGTTTCTAACATCTAAAATCACTTCGTTATCCCTGGTTTTTTAAGTTCCTTCTGTCCTTCTTGGTGCTGGTTAGAGCAGAAATAATAACACATTCGGAGATGAAAGTGTTCTCCCTCACAGTGAGAGGCTGCGAGAAGATTTGAATTTCAGGATTCCCTTTCGCCTTGAAAATCCTTTTTAAGTTTGGAGATTTGCCTTTTTTTTTTTTATTTGTGAAAATGCAGTGTGACGCTAAATCCATCTGTTTATGCCCCAGCTCTCTGGAAGATCATGAATAAAAAGGAATTTCACCCAACACACTTTGAAGATCCTTTTTTAAAGCCTGTGAATTTGTGTGGTAACCTTGTGTTTTTATGCTCAACAGAGAACTGAGAAGCTGCTTGAAACCATTGACCAACTGTACCTTGAGTTTGCCAAACGAGCGGCTCCGTTCAACAACTGGATGGAGGGCGCCATGGAGGACCTGCAGGATACCTTTATCGTCCACACCATCGAGGAAATCCAGGTGAGAACAGAAAGGACTCGCAGGGACCCACAGCCGGCTAGCTGTTTCTCCCTGTTTCCAGTTTATGCTAAGCTAAGCTAACATTTACCTGACAGATATTAGAGTGATATTAATCTTTTCATTCAACTCAAATGTTCCCCAAAATGTCAAACTTTGATTCAAGTTGAATGTAAAGCTTGGAAACATGGGAAAGAGATACAGTATATTACTGACTTGTATGTAGTTGTTACATACAGATTTACTAGTCTCATCACAAATATGACACCAAGGCAAGGTACTGTAGGTTTACAGGATTAAATGAAGTGTATATAAGTGAATTCAATTAAGTAAATATAAACTGTTGTTTCAAATGTGTAAATACATTATGTATAAGACGTGAAACAACAGAACAACAAAGAAAAGCTTCAGTAAATGTTTAAAAAGATTTAAATTATACATGAGCTTTGACTTTGTCTCTTTTCCAAAACTTCCAGAAAATCACTGTAATCACTATCTGGGCACAATATCCATACTGTACTATATAAAGTACAGTTGTGATTTTTAAATAAACAAACTGGTCGACTCTCTGCCACCGGATGCAGAAACCAGACTCTCCCTCCCTCATGTTCTAGTTAATGTTTTCAATAAGCACTTGTACGTTTAAGTTCGGAAGACGGAGGAAGTAAATTGCTCTTTTAGAGAATAAAAAAGCCTTTATTGCTGATTTTGTGGTTTAGATTTTCATTTCCTGTTTGTGTGCGTTGTGCCTCAGGGGTTAAGCACAGCCCACGAGCAGTTCAAAGCCACGCTGCCAGAGGCCGACAAAGAGCGCCAGGCCATCCTGGGGATCCACAATGAGATTGCCAAAATTGTGCAAACCTATCATGTGAATATGGCTGGCACCAACCCCTACACCACCATCAACCCACAGGAGATTAACGCCAAATGGGACAAGGTAATTCAAATCAGTCATGAGCAAGGAAAGACACACTTCACGATGGTTTTTAATCTTAATTTATCCAAAGAAGATCTAATGCAGCAGTTTTGAGTCTGCACATTGCAGACAGTTTGTTGGCCACAGACATGACTGGTATTGATTCTCTCATCTAACTCTCGGCAAGAATAAGCGTATTTCACTAATATCCTATATCTTCTTTAAGATCTCACAGCCTTAAAGGGGACACATCATGAAAAAACGAAAAAAACAAACATCTGTGTATTTCCACTCAAAGCTTGAGATCTACTTTTGCAAAGGTGCACTGTATGTTTTTTGCAAGCCAATCAGAGCAGACAGTGCTTTTTTTTAAGGAGGGGACCTTAAAGAGACAGGCGCTAATACACAGAGTGAATACGGGTATATTCAGACAGACAGTATGATAAAAAGAGTGTTTTTTGAATATCAAAGCATACAAGTTCTAGTAGAAACCCGAAATACAAAAATGAGCTTGATATGTCCCCTTTTATGTTTATTGTATTGTTAAAGGAAGCCGTCTCTGTCATGGGTTTAAGCCGCTCTGCACACGCTGGTCTATGTCGGTTCTTACAGTTGCATTAAAAGAGGCTTGCTGCTACAGTCAAACCTGTTACTGCCAGCCCAAACTTCGTTATATATTAACGGTACAAGAGTTTTGTTTTTATATTTAAAACTTTAGCGAGATCCTGTTTTACAAACAGCTGAAATACTGTGGAGAGAATTTCAGTGAATGCATCATCCTAGTTTCAGTCCGTCCTCTTCATTAAAAATCACATTAATAACACATTTGGGTTTTTTCATGACTCTGCCTGCTGTAGGTTCGGCAGCTGGTGCCTCAGCGCGACCAGGCTCTGATTGAGGAACACGCACGGCAGCAGAACAACGAGCGTCTGCGCCGACAGTTTGCCAACCAGGCCAATGTCATCGGGCCCTGGATCCAGGCCAAGATGGAGGTCAGTGTGAGCAGAGCCGACGGTCAAATGACCAGGTTAAGAGGTCACAGTGAGGCCGGCCTCAGTGCAGCCTGTGTGTAACTTAGTTAGTGTTTGTAAGTATCAGTGCACTTTTGTGCTGACTTAAACTTACCAGTCTAAGTTTAAAGTAATGTGGTCACCGATCAAAATATTATGTTTACGTGAATGAAATTCTTTTGAACACATGCAAGGCTGTTAATTGTCAAAGTGGCATCACAGGATTTGCACTGACTGCAGCTACAAGTGACATACAGCATACAAGTAAAATACCGTCATTAGATATGATAGGAATATGTCGATATGACAGGTAAAGAGATCAATCTTACTGTGTCTTCCACTACTCATTCTTACTAAATAATCGGTATTTGTCTCTTGCAGGAAATCGGCCGCATCTCAATCGAGATGCACGGCACCCTGGAGGATCAGCTGACACACCTACGCCAGTACGAGAAGAGCATCGTCAACTACAAGCCAAAGATCGACCAGCTGGAGGGAGACCACCAGCTCATTCAGGAAGCTCTCATCTTTGACAACAAGCACACCAACTACACCATGGAGGTACAAACCCGGAGCCAAGCTTTCAATATATCGCCAAACATTTGAGATTGTTGTTGGTCTGTTTGACGTACTCATCTGACCCGACTGGTTTTATGTTGTTGGTGTCAAATGGACGCGGTTTGCCCCAAAGAACAAAGCAAAGGATGGCAGGATGTTCAGACAACCACAGGAGAACCTTTGAGAGTTTAATGCTGAACTTTCCTGACGTTGCACTTTTCCACCCAGTCGCCAGTGCACAATATTAACTTCTTGGCTCATCAGCCAAGTGCTGGAAAACTATAAACCCCTGCCTGTCTGCCAAGAATTATTTTTACTGGCCAATAATTCATATGAACCTTGTTATTGAAATTCTGCACATCAACTAACCCATTTGCAGAGCTATTATGTAGGTGTGTTTTCTAGAATCGGCCTCTGTGCAGAGGGTTCGGTAACAAGAGCAGATTTAAAGTCTAAATACAGATTTGTTATTGTATTTATGAAAATTATATTTGTTTGTCTGCATCTCGTTTTTTGCTGGCCGTGTGCACCATTTAGGTTGTGGTTTAACCAGTGTAAGAATAGTTAACTATTCAAGCAGAAGAATAGCGGTAGAGATTCCCAACCTCCCATAATTGAACACATTGGACTGTTTGTGTGAATGTGAGTCCATTCAAGTCATATTAGTAGAAGTTTGAACCATTTATCCACCGCTTTAGCTGCCCATTTTGACCTTTTTGCAAGGATGCAAACGTGTTTCATGTCAGGTGTTACATTTGAATAATTGTATGTTCATTTTCTCCCTACACAAGATGAAAATTGACTTTTTTACAAATGATCTGAGCTTCTGAGCACAATGTTTCCAAGTACATCCTTGTAACTGCATTAGTACCAGGATTGTTAGTTATTTAAAACTAAATAAGAATGATGTTCTTTAAGAAAAACTAAGACTAAACTGAAAAACATTTTATTTCCAACCTCTGTTTGTCCGAAGGCTATAACCAATGCCTCTGATACTCTTTTACTCTCCGTCTCTTCCTTAAACTTCTTGTGCCTCTCACTCCTCTGCAGCACATCCGTGTGGGCTGGGAGCAGCTACTCACCACCATCGCCCGCACCATCAACGAAATCGAGAACCAGATCTTGACGCGAGACGCCAAGGGCATCACCCAGGAACAGCTGAACGAGTACCGGGCTTCCTTCAACCACTTCGACAGGGTCAGTACTCGTCCTGAGTCACGGTGCAGACACAAAGCAGCAGGCGGGTGAGAGGTGCTGCAGGTCCTACGCTGCTCATTTACACAAACAAGGTTTAGTGTTATTAAAAGAATAGTTGGACATTTGGGAAATATGTTTATTTGTGTTCTTGCTGGGAGTTGGATGAGCAGATTAATCATATCAGTCTGTTACATATAAAGTTAAAGCCAGCAGGTTTTTTGCTTAGCTTAGCTTTAAAACAAGGGTAAACAGCTACCTTGCTCTGTCCAAAGGTATTAAAGTCGACCTATCAGCACCTCCAAAACTCAGTAATTAACACGTTGTATTTTGTTTCTTTAGTCGTGCAAAAACCAACGTGTAAAAACATAAATTTTCCATGTTACGGGGGTTTTGTGCCAAATCTATTTCCTGGTCGGGAGCAGTGACTTCCTGGAGTCTGCTGATTTATCAGTGAGCTTTGTGATAGTTAAGCTAAAGCTCTAGCTTCATATTCAGCGCACAGATATGAGAGTAGCGTCAATCTTCTTCTCATCTAACTCTCAGCAAATGAGTGTATTTCCCAAAATGTTGGACTTAAATGGGTTTGTCTTTTATGTATTTAGACTGCATCAACAAAGCAAAGACGTTCAGGTGAGAATACATCAGTTTGTCGTGTCGTGCTGCCAGACAATCCTTTAACGACCCTTCAACCAGAAAACATTGAGTGTACAGTTTGAGTGTGTGATGCATCAGGCTGTGTATCGACCTTACTGCTTGGTTGAAAAGGGACTTTCAGTTCGGTGACACAACATTCATCTTTAAAAGCTCGGGGGCTTTCAGGCAGATCAAGGAAAGTGGCAGCCAGGATCAGCCTCATGCACCAGTGAAAATCTTTTTATTGTGTAATACAAGAAGGTTGGCATTAAATCAAATGAATACAGAGCAGGTAAAATAGAAATGGAGAATCTGTCCATTGAAGGCTGTTTCTATACAACCTGCTTTCTTCAACCCCCCTGCCTCCAGAACATAGTGTTTACACTGGGGCTCACTGTGTCAGAAACAGCACCAATTATGGAGGAGTTTTTATTTAGCTCCCCCTCCTCCTCCTCCTCCTCCTCACCCCAGCTCTCCTGCTGACTCCACCATTACCTCATGCATTTTTCCAGAGCTGGCCTATTGTTAATCAATACCTGAGGTTGAGGATCGGAGCCCACAGGAAGCAGACTGTGGACCTAAACTTTGTGCTTTTGTTTCATATTTCATTAGGATTAATGCTTCCCTCTCCAAGGCTTTCAGCTTGACATTTGATGGTTGGTTGGTGTGAGGGGGAAGGTGTGTCGAGCTGCAGCACCACATTAATCTGATGCATTGATTAGAAAAGGAGGGATTTTTTATAGTTTCATGGCGAAAACATTTAGTCTGTACTATATTAGTTTATAGTCAGTGGCAGTGCTGAAACAATGTATCAATTTATCAATTAGTCCTTTTCAATTTCTAGGTCTATTGTCACCTTAGTGCAACTTGAATATCTCTGTGTTTTGCACAAAACAAGTTATTTGAACACGTCTTGGCTTCTAGGGAGCTGGGACTATTTTCTCACATTTTATAGACTAAACAATTAGTAGAATAATTAGGAAGATAATCAACAGATTCATCCACAGTGAGAATAAAACGCACAAAATTAGACATTTTTCAACACTTTAACTTTTCCTATTTGCTGACATGTTATAGGCCGTACAATTAAGAAATAAATGGAGAAAACAATCAGCAGATCAATTGATAAGGGATAATTAGTAATAAAATAATAATTAGTCGCAGCTCAAGTCTGTGTATTTACATTTACGTGATACGAGTATGTGGTGAAATAAATGAGATTTTTGCATTGATGCTGTACACAAAAAGGTAAAGAGATGTGTTGTCAGTATGTGTACCATCGACGGTATGAATAACCTCACCACGGGGCCCCGTAGTCTGCCTGCCACACTGCACATTAACTCCTCTGAATGCCCTCGCCCAGCATGGCAGCACTGCTGCCACCGTGTGTTAACCTGCCACATCCTAATGAATATGCACTGTGTTCTCTGTTTTCTATCTCATGCATGGCCCTCTCCCTTCACCCCCCTCCCCATTCCCCCCCTCACCTCCTTTTACCCCCACGTGCATGGTGCACTCCCTCCTCCCCCAACACCACCTCACCTACCTCCCCCTTCACCGTCACTGACACCGCTGTATGTGTTGCTGCATGGCCTGTGGCCCCCCCGACGCCTCGCCTGGCACTGGCCCCCCACACCCCAGGACCACTCGGGCACTCTGGGCGCGGAGGAGTTCAAGGCCTGCCTGATCAGCCTGGGCTTCGATATCGCCAACGATGCACAGGTACTTCATCGTAGCCCCGACCCCGCTGTGAGAGGTTTAACTGGTTTCTTTCTTCTTTTTTTTCTTTTTCTTTTGTACCTTTCCCCCCCCTTGTACTTCCTATTTCCCCTCTCTTCCCACCTTTACTCTTTATCCATCTTGTCTAAATTTCCATTTTGATTTCCCACACCTTGCGACGTCCACGTTGTGGATTTTTGCGGCTTTCCTCCTTAATTCTACTCTTTGTTCATCCTATTCTCTTCCAATCATTTCCCTCCGCTATCCCTGCCACTCTACATCTTTCTTTTCCTCCTGGTTTCGTTTGTCCATCGCTGACCTTGTAGAAGAGATCAGGAATCATGGACGCTGAAGACTTCAAAACCTGCCTTATCTCCGTTGGTTACAACCTGGTAAAGTCTTGAGCGCTCCTCAAGTATGAACGTTTGTTTGTGTGTGATTAAAGAGAGCAGTTGGAAATGGTAATGGATAGAGAGAACCCTTTTATCTTATTTCAGATTGGATGGATGTTTTTTTCTCATAGAACTCCATAAAAAATGGAATATATGACAGAATATTTTATAAATCATGGATGATTTAAATTAATTTAAAACTCACTTGTGTAATATGTATTTGTGTTTTACAGTGAAGTAGTTAACATAACCCAAGTTATGTCTCTGTATGTAGACTATATGCCCTTTGCTGTGTTTTTGTGACTGAGCTTCACAGTTCCTCTCTGTTGCCACCAGGGTGAGAACGAGTTCTCCCGCATCATGAGCATAGTGGATCCCAACCGGATGGGCATCGTCACCTTCCAGGCCTTCATCGACTTCATGTCCCGCGAGACGGCCGACACAGACACTGCCGACCAAGTCATGGCCTCCTTCAAAGTCCTGGCGGGGGACAAGGTACAGACATGTGTTGTAGTAGAGTGACAGTGTGACAATGAAGCAAAGTAGAAAGGGTTACATTCAGCTCCATTTGGACAGATCTTAAATTCAGTGAACTCTTCAGCTACCAAATTATTCATTAAGTCATTGGTATCCTACAAAAATGTATTTCCGACCACTAGAGAAAAGAAATAAGAACCCAATTATACGTTCTTGATGTTACACGTCCAACAGAAATGGAGCAGGATGGACATCTCATTGCCCTCGTTTCCTTGTTACCTTGAAATATCTAAGTCTCTTTGGCTTGCTAGATGTTTGAAATATGTTGAAAGTGGCTGAAAGCTGCATTGAACAGCAGACACATAACAGAGACTTTTGAATTCCATGTCCATATATAAATATTCATGTATCAAAAGGAATTCTAAATCCAGACACTTGCTTTTTATATTAAGCTAATTTTATTTCCCTATGTTCTCACCATCTGCTACATCTGAATATAGAATATATTGATAGCGTAAAGCTGCTATTCTAACAGAAATGCATTTAATTTTTCTCATCCTTTTGACAGAACTACATTTTAGCCGACGAGCTGCTCCGGGAGCTGCCTCCAGACCAGGCGGAGTACTGCATGGCTCGCATGGCCCCCTACACCGGCCCCGACGCTGTGCCCGGAGCCCTCGACTACATGTCGTTCTCTACCGCTCTGTACGGAGAGAGCGACCTCTGAACACTCTGTCAGTCGTCCTGACTCGGGACCACCAGCCTACCTGCTCTGATCACCGCCACATCCTCCACCTGCCCCTTCACCAAACTCCTGTCCTACTACGCTCATTTTTTGTATGTCTCTGGCCTTATCTTTTTGTCATTATCCTCTGTCTCCTTCTCCTTCTCCTCCTCCTCCTCCTCCTCCTCCTCCTCCTCCTCCTCCTCCTCCCACCTCTCCAGCCTCCTCACTGCTCCCTCACACTCTGTCTCCGTTGTATTTGCTTCCCACGCAATGCAGCAGCTCTCCAGGTTTACAAAGAGGGAGAGAGAAAAAAAAAAGGTTTTCTGTTTTTATTTTCTTGTTGTCATTGTTTTACTTCATAAAATGAATAAAGTTAACATATTTTATTATACTGAACAAAAAAAAAGTATTTTTCTTCACCTGATTGAAAATAAGATACAAAAATTGTAATAAAGAAAAACTTGCTATACTTTCTTTTCTTATTCTCTGTATACTACAGGGATCACTTATGGTTTTAATGGATGTACTTTGACAGTTTGTGCATTTGGCTGACTCTCTGAAAAGGAAATGCCTATATCATAAAACTGTAGGCAGTATGTGTGTATCCCTATGTCCCTGGAGAAGCAAACTAGAACAGAACCCACACTCATTAAAATGATTATGGTGGCCAAAATACTCCCACATGAAGTTAGTTATTACCTGCATGATGTGGACTTGAGGAAACTAGAACCCTGAAAATCGTGGTGTGGTGGTGGTGGTGTGTTTTAGTAGTATCTGTGGGGACATTTTCTTCAGTCCGGTACTTAATTCTGTTCAGGAGTTTATGATTATGGTGAGTAAGGCTTTTTTTGTTTTTGTTGTTGTTTTTTTTACTTTGGACCGTGGTTAACTGTCTCATAGAAAAACTAGACTTTTAACTTTGGGCCCCTCGAACAAATCTGTAATTAATTAAGTTACAAAAAACTAATTGTCACATTATGAGCCTGTGGTATGAGGGTCCTTCTTTGCTCAGTTGGCAATCCAGCCTGGGTTCCGCCCTTTAATTAAAGGTAGTTCATGCACACACAAGTGCTGCAAAGCTCTACTCGGACAAATTTAGTGGAAACACCTGAATGGGTCAGCAGGAGTGTGGACTGAAACCTGCGGCAGCAGAGATGGTAGGGAAATATAAAAAATGTTGTATGTCATGTGAAAAAGTCGACAGAGGTTTACAGGGTATGTGCTCGTGAAAAAAAAACATAACGCCAATGTATAACGTTGAAGATACAATTGTTCGAGAGACACTGCAAGTAACAAGGAGAAGACAACGAACCGTGTGAAAATAAAGCATCACACGGAGAAATAGGCAACATTTACTAATAATATTTTCTGGTATTTATTTCTTGATATTTAAAAATCTCCATCACTGAGACCGACACACACACGGGAACCTTCGATCGCGTCTTCACAACTCTACGGACAATTTAGTGCGTCGGACCTATTCAGGAAGCGCGTCCTGGCTTTGACCTGCTCATCTGTTAAATGGACTTCTAGCTGGAAAGAAGAGTCATGTTTAGCTTAAAGGCGTTGCAGAAAAACAAAACAGTCAAATATGGAGTCCCTATGCTTGTAAGTATCTTATATTTTACGTTTCAACATCTGTACTAGCGTTTTATAAGCTTGTTAGCTAACACTTTTGCTAGCAATGTAGCAGTTTCATAATACATAACGCTGCTGTCAAACGTCAACGCGACTTATTTTGTTGGTTTCCTGTTGATATACAAGTCAACTGATGCATAAAGTTAATTTCTCTTGTGCTTTTTTAAATCCTTGTTTCATAGCACAATGTGTCACTAGCTAGTGCTGTTCCTCACCTCATCATATCCAGCTTTTAGTACTGCAAATACTGATTGTCTTGTTTAATGCAAGTTTAAGAGTATGTGCTAAAAGGTAAAGTAGAGGTTATCCATGATGCTGTAGAAACATGTCACTGTAAACTGATAAGCACCTGGATTTATTTGTTGTGGCGACCTGGTCATGTTTAATAGCTTCACAGCAATAGGAAGTTATCCATTTACTAAGTTGCCAGTTTATTAAACACGTTCAACTAAAACGGTTGCTGTCAAATATTCATAACAACCCTCCACGACGCTGAAGTTGACAATTTTGATCGATTGATTCCCTGTTTTTTGGCACAACTTATTGTTAGGAAAGGGTTATAGACACCCGCAGTAAAGATTTTTAGATTTGTGAAACCTTTTTATTTGTGAAAGCAATAAAATGTAAGATTTCACAGCGTTGTCTCCACCCTGACAACAATAGACACGATCTATCCTACAAACCCTACACTGGTCAAACCTGAACTTGATAAACAAGTAGACTCAAATAACTCATTAAAACACAGTTTCTGATTAGTAAAACCTTTTATTCTACTCGTGAAAACCCCCCAAACGTTACCGCGTCAGACCAGGTGTTTATTCAACACCACTCTGTCAGACCTTGACTAGATTAACCAAGAGAAGCTAAAAACTGTTTAAATGGTGGTCTCAGAATTGAGATTGCACTTGTTATCGTAAAGGTTTCACAAATCTGAAAGTGGGTTTTAAACAGCTTGAAGGCTTTATCAAAGACGTCTAACACTCCTTTATAACAACAAGCGGTGCAACAAAAGAATCGGTTGCTCAAACAAACCCAACATCCATTAATGAAATGTTCAGTTTTTGTTGAATTTTTTTTTTTGATGGGAATTTTTTTTTCTGTACGGTAAATTGTGGTGCTATTAAAATGTGCTGCATATTTTGAGCAAAAGAAACTTGTTCTTGGATAATTAATGCTGTGATGTCGTGTCCACATTATTCAGAAGAAACTCCTGACAAACTTCATTGAATCAAGTGCTCTGCAATGCCCAAAGTATTTTGGATTAAATGAACTCACCATATGTGCTCAATCTTTTTTCAGTTGCTCGTAGTTGGAGGTTCCTTCGGCCTGCGAGAGTTTACACAAATCCGATATGATGCCCAGAGGATCAGAAAAAGGGTTTGTAGTAAATTAACTCTTACATTACACATATTTGATGGAGAGTTGCTTGTGACTAATGTGACGGTAGATTAAGTTTCTCTCCATTTCCACCATCACAAGAAACCAGTGGACAGTCACTTCAGTGGTCAAAAGACACGGTCTCTGTCCAGCCGGTGTGCAATGACTCCTCCCAGTGGTCAGACACATAGTTGCACATGAGGATCACCATTTTATCTGAGAGGAGAATGTAAAAATAGCACTCATAGAGATGTTTGGGACTGTCGGGGAGGACTACTGGGATTTCAAAGAGCTATGTGGTTGATTTTGGGTTATTTGTCATCAGAATTAGATGCATTGTCTATCCATCATTTAACACACTGCAGGCACACAGCACTGACAGGCTTTTCTAATGCATTTAGTGAGTCAACACAAGAGCAATAAGTGAGAACAAGCTCTAATAATTCATTAAATGACAGACACAATTCATTAGAATGACAGAAGACCAGCCCTTTGTTAGAAGGCATCACAATCTGATGAGCCGGCTGCGAGGGGAAGTAGCTGTTTTGTGCTATTTTACTCTGACAAACGCCGATGCACGTCATGTGGGTGGGAGGCAGATGGCAGGGGCATCTTTTCTTATTACTGTCCATGTGAGGCAGCACTAGACTGTGGCTGACGACGGTGGAGGGAGGCAGCGTGCCGCTGGCAGCGAGCCTGTGCAGCTGCCCCCACACGGCTCGCTCTCCTCTGACGGGCGGCCTGCGGCGGACCGGGCCTCTCTCCTCTCCGACCCCGTGGAGCAAAGATTCAACTCGGCCCAGCGTGTGTGTGCACATGCAATTTAATGCATGGAATATCTAAGCAGTTGTCAGAATGCGCATGATTAAAACCACTCCTGCGCGTCTTACTTGGAGCTGTTGTCAGACGATTCCATTATTTTGTTCTCAAAGATATTCACCCGCGTAAATCATTAAAACCGCTGTCTGAGGGTTAAGTCACTGTATGATCCAATTAGTATTTTCTCTTCAACGATCTAATTTAGCCTGGAGGAAGAGATGAACTTTAAGGCCCTTTGTCCTCCCTGTCCAGGTTTGGATGCTCCCGGTTTGTTTTTGAGGTTCAGTTTTGTGGCAGCTGAAGAAAAGCTAATAACACCTCCATAGTAGGTATCAAACTAATAACTGAGGCTATAAATTCCCCCATCTGAAGGCTGCAAAATATTCTATATATTATTTATTTGCAGTAGTAATGTAGGTCTAATTAAAAATCAATCATGGAATTATGAAACTCATCAGTTACCCGAGTAACTGCGGCATTATTGCTGTGAAATATTAGAACTCATTAAAAGTAATGATTCAGAATGGGATTCATTTCAGTCCTATTCTCGGGCAAAATCAATTTGAATTGCAAAACCCAGATAGCACCATCAGATTCTCTCTCCCAAAACCCTTTGACACATCGTTTTCGTCTTTAATTAAACTAAATTTATACATTAAAGAAATAATACACGAAGAAGAGGAGGGGGAGAAGCTGCTTCAGTCGAAAGTTGCAACTACACAAACCCCTCAAACTGATTTATTATTCTTAAATTCACAAAGAGCCCCTCGACATCTTTGACTTTCAGCCCTTTGATTTGTTTTCACTTTTTTGTTGTCAGTGTGTGACTTTCTATCAGAAAGCTCTGTATTATAACATTTCTTCTTTCTCTCAGCTGGATCCTTCACTGGAGGCCAAAGTGGACATCCAGAAGCAGTCAGTCATGCTGGAGGAGGAGTACGAGGTAAGGAGACAGAAGGCCGGATGCCCTGAGGGAGAGTAGGTGAAGGAGTCTGGTGTGGTCCGTCAGTAAGAAAACGGAGCTGGTGAACAATAAGTCCGTCATAGAGACACCCTATGGTTTAAATACAGGGGGAACGGCACACAGTCTCTGCTGGATGTTGGATTGTCTGTTTCAGAAAGTTGTGGCTGTTGTCCGACTCAGTTCTACTAATCCAACGTCGGAAAGATTAAGCTAGTCCTCACTCTGACAAGCTGTTCTAAGGAGGCATACTGACTGCTTAATTCGTACCTCCTTTCACCTGTGTGACCACACAGATGGTCAGAATTCTCTACATCTGGACATTTCAGAGCACGTCTTGTGATCGTGCATGAGCACATGTACGTGTTTTCAGAGTTTGGGGGAGGAATCCTGTAGAGTTTAATCTTTGTCTGGTCCAAAATTGAATTATTGCCATTCCTGAAGTTTAAACCTCATCTCCTGTTGTTGTATTCCTGTCCTTTCTGCAGAAGATGAAGCAGGTGAATATGGAGGAGTGGAAGAACATCCGTGGTCCTCGTCCCTGGGAGGACTCCAAGGAGTACCAGGAGCAGCAGCGCACCAGGCAGAATAAAAAGGACTGAGGACCAGGCCCAGCAGGTGGAGCGGACGTAACGCACACCGCAGCAGGGCGGAGCAGAAAGTAATGGGCGGAGTCTCGTGGCGATGCCGCCGCTGAGACCCAATAAGCTCTGGCGCTGCAGCTTCAGGGACATGGGCCCGACTCGTGTGGTCTTGGTTTGCGTGGAACTTTGCTCATTGTTCGTAACAAGTTGTGGTCCCTTCTGGTTCTAACACATTCAGAACTACAAGTGGTTAAAATGACAGCACATGAGCCCAAAACCTTCAAATAAGTTCAAGGATGCATTGATCTCTATTGTTTTGTCCTCACCTGTTGGTAGGTTATTCTCCACTCTGGCCATCAGGAGTTTGTAATAATAACAACCAGTAGGTGGCACATCTGTGTGCTGCTGCACCTTACCTTTCACATGGAAAATATGTCTGTGTATGATCTCCATGTCTCAATAAATTATGTTCCATTGATCCAAATTGTTACTTTTACCTTTTATTTAGTTTCTGACAAAAGCTCGTAGTCTTTGTTTACACCAGTATTGCATTGATTTACTAGTTGAAAGTATAAAAGAATAAATAACACAACAGTCCAGCCTCTCCCCAGGCTTTATAGGTCTCGACAGTAATCTGTTTCTCTGACAGTTATTATTTTGCAACGCGGTGGATTTATTACATTTATAATGGAAATAGTATTACCTTTTTGCTTTTTTTTTTTTTTTTTTTTTTTTTGGTGTGTGTTCGACAAAGCAAAAGAACATGATTTTTGCTGCAAGTCTTATACGTGTAAGTAATGTTTGTGTGACTGACAGATAATGTATGTACTGCCTCGCCTCGTTCAGATTGTGGAATAGGACGTAATGAATATTCTTCAGGTGGAGAGGTCTGTATGAAAATGTCCTGGGATACATTTTCTGTAATCACATTTTTTATGTTCATGTTTTTTTGAGTCACTTTAATACCCAGTGTTTCTCTGGCTCTGGAATTGACGGGACACAAACAACAGCTCATATGTGAGGATTATTTCATTTTTCATGCACAGGTTGTACTGATGGAAATCTTCCTGCTTTGTCGTCGTGGCTGTTGAAGAGTTTCAGGCCGAGCTGCCATGAAGCAGCCTCTAATCCACCAAACAAGTTAATCAAGTCATTTGTCACAGAATTGTCAGATCTAACCTTTTGTCGTTCTGTGTTGGTAGAAACGTGTGGCGTGTGCTTCTGTTTATGAAGAGTCCGCTCTAAAGTTAGAGTAGTCACATGTTGGTGCATCTGTAATCTTAGAGGTCAATCACACACTTATTCTGGATGCTCCACAGGCCTGCCCCCGGGCTGTTTGTGATTACATCGGTACTGTCTGAAAATCAAAACTGCAGCCGAGACGCTGCTGTTTCTAACTGGGGAAGTAGAAATACTGAAGCTGCATTCCAAATAGAATACTTTTTACTTTTACAAAGTACTGCAGCTGCCCTCACAATGTACATACAGTAGCATGCAGTATGCATTCAACAAACTACTTCCTCAGAGCATGGCACCTTGAACTTTGACTCTCTTACTCGTATATCTGCTGCATTTGCTGCTGCATCCGTAGTAGAACATCTTGGCTTCTCCATTGAGCCCGCTTCAAATCAAGCATGTGAAGGAGACTTTAGAGCACTGAAGCAGATGATATGTTACAGCGCACTGCGGTTCTTTTATGGAGATGCAGCACGGGTGTAGTCGTCAGAGGCCAAAATGGGTCAGTCCGGGGGGGACTCGCTATCGTAAGAGAGCTGTCGGGATGCACGATGAGCTGGAGTCCTAATTTGAGGAAGGTCCAACCCCTTCACGTGCTGCTAAATTTTTTATTCGAAAATGCAAGAAAACGTCATCAAATATTTATTGGACACGGCTAAGAAAAGAGGAAATCAAATTCAATATTTACTACTGCGTTCTACGAGCGGGAGAACTAATGAGCTCTTAGAAACAAGAACCATGTAGCTGCTTGAAACACTGAAGGACTATAATAATCCCTCGCATTTTCCAGGGGCCCCTTCTAGCTCCGGGGCCCCTGAATCAGTCAGATTTTCACTCCTAATTTGCGGCCCTGCGAGTCGCTTTTGCTGCCGCCAGATCATCACAGCTCTGATGTGGAAACACTCGGCAGAAGAACCAGTCAGCTCTCAGTCTTTTTGGCCGTTGATGAATGAAAAATTCTTCCTCTCTCACACACTCCAGATGAAGATTAATTACCACTGGTGTTATCTCCCGGGAAGATCACAGACATGATTATTCAGTTCCATGAGAGAAATACAACATCTTTGATTCTGTGAATGGACGGAGGAGGATCCCCAGTGAACCCTCAAACCATGTTGATAATACCCAACGTTTTGGGTATTTAATTAGTTAGTTCTTCCTTTTGTAAACCTCCAGTTTGAGTGTTGCAGTTGGTTCTCAACTCCCACTATAAAAGTGTTCACTGTTTGTAGCAGCTCTCTTGGTCCATACACAGTGTGATTAATTGCTGGTTCCAGCTCCACAAATCTGCTGCTCTCTTCTGTTTAAATCATTGTAAATGGAATGTCTTTGGTTTTTAAACTCTTAGTGAAGTTGAAGACGTCACGTTGGAATTTGAGGAGTTGTGATGGTCATTTTTCGACATTATCTAAAATGATATAGACTATAATGATTAATTGGGAAAACTGATTGAGATATAAATAATAAAGAAACAATCCTTTGGTGCAGGTCTGATGTACAGTAGGTGTGTATTTTTGTCTCAGATGAAGCTGTGGTCACTGAAGCTTTAACCTTCACGACATCTACTGACTCACAGAGAGCTGCAGAATCAAACAACAACAAATAGACTTCTTCTGCATGGAGGGAGGGAGGTGAGCGGGGAAATGGCCTCTGTGCTTTTTCTAGTCAGTCTCTCCCTCTCTCTCTCTCTCTCACTCTCTCTCTTTCATTTCATTTCTATAAATAGACAGACGCTTGGCAGCTGAGGGGTAGTCCACGCAGAACAAATGCACCCCCTGGCTGTTTCACTTCATTCCCCACATAATGAGCCATACGGAACGCGCACAGATCGCCGCCGTCACTTCCACTTTCCCCAGGACCGAGGCAGAGGCCACACGTTGCCACGGAGACGTGGCTGTTGGGCAGTGCCCCCCCCCCTTCGAACTGACCCCTCCGCCTTGATCTCTGTCTCATCCACGTCTTCCCCTACTTTTGATTCTCTCCCCTCCTTCCTCTCTTTCATTCAGCACCATAAGGCACGGGGGAGATGAGTAGATGAGCGTGGAGTCCAGTGTCCTACACTCGTCTTCTGTGTGTCTCTGATGTAATGGAGTCAGTGCGGGTATCCCTCTCTCGCACATCTTCCTCTGCGAATATATTCCGGACCAGTGAACCACTGAATGCTCAGCTCCAATGGCTGCAGCTGCAGAAGGGGCACTCTCCATAGACGGGCGATGCTATATGTGTGCAAATACTGGTCTCTATGGATCTTATTTGAGCTGAAGGCGCATGCAGTGTGAAAGCCTCACACCTATCTGCATTGCACTCTGTACATCTATAGTCAGGGTTTTATTTGAGGGGAAGATTTATTAGTGCAGAGTAGTCAAGGTTATGTGGCGTTATATGAAGAGTACCCAGCTCTTCTTCTTATATGATTATGTGTGCCTGTATGTCTGGATGATGGGATGACAGTGTTTGGCTGGATACAACAAGCATAGTATTGTTTTCATCTTGTGAGTGTTTTTAGATGTCTGTCTGTGGACAGATTTTGTCAATGTGATAGCGTAGCAACCGCGCAATCACGACACTTTACAGGTGTGTTGTTGAGATCAAAATGAAGTCGGAAGATGTGTGTGGTCGGAAGTAACGCCCTTGGCCTGGATTTGGCGTCGTGGCTGGTCTGATCCCTTCTCCAGATGGTCTGTAGTTATTAATGCAGCAGCTCCCGGCCTTTTTGGCTTGTGGCCCTGTAAAGTAAAGCAACTACTTGTGACTACAGGTTATTGCCAAAGCTTGACTTGTGTTGCTCAGGCTATTTGATTTTAAGGATTTTATAGAGTGATGAGGTAAACATATTCAATATTACAAAAGAAGTCAGAAAAAACGAAACATAATTTTGTGTGACACAACTTTGTCTTTCCTTAATCATCTTGTGACTCTTCAGATTTAAGTTAGGACCCTGTTCTGGGGTGCCTATATCCCCAAGGGGTCCACAGCTCTAGTGATCCACTGCTATGGTGGTATCTGGTTTTGTTTTCATTACCAGCCACCTCAGCGACGCTGGTATTGTTTTCACCGTGTGTGCGTTCGTGAGAGTGTGAGAAGTTGGGATTTTGCTCCTTTTGCCAGATGTTGTGATTCCATTGCAAGATGGTGAGTTTGTTTTGATTTTATTCATCCAGATTTTGAGATATCTGTCTTTTGTTGCCACCCCAACATTAGATAAAAGGAATCTCCTCCGTTGTCCTTGTAATGAAAAATAACATTTAATGCAATGCATGTTTTTCCAGAAACAATGTCCTAGTTGGCACTAGTTTACACTACAGAAATTGTCCCTATGAAATCTGTTGACGGCGTGTCATGGGGATTACTCAGAGCATTGTTACTCCCCAACTCATCCAAACAACTCATCCAAGCAAGTAGACATGGCTTTGTATGAACGGGTTTACAGACACAAAACTATTTCCCCAGAGTAACTTTTGAAAAGACATTTTGCTTTTGAGAATTTTTTATTTAATTTTTCAGAGTTGTGAGCTTCACAAGTGAAATACTATTCACCTGCATCACAATGTCTTCAAATAAAACCCAAATCCATATGCATGACCAGATAGCACCAGAGGTAATTGAGTTGTTTTTTTTGTAGTTTGGGTGAACTGTCCCTCTTTTTATAGAATGCAACATTTTCATTTAACTTGCTGTGTCCCTACACACTCCATGCATGGTTTAAAGTGAGTGGGCGGTTGGTGCATTGTTCTGTGTCTGACCCCCACCAACACACCACCGTCTAAACACACACGATCAGCGGTGACAGGAAGTGGCCCTCCAGCTTTGAGGTCTTTAGATCCTGATGCGAGGTGATGCTTTACCTTTCTCATTTCACAGCTTCACTGTTCATTACTGACCGTCATAAGCGGACGTCGCCCAGGGGTGGCGTCAGTGTTAAGTCCCCCGATGACCCTCCCGCCCTCCCCTCTTTCTCTCACCAGCCGGGCCCACTGTGTCACCGCCTTGCCTTTACTCCACTGAAGTTGTTGCAACTCCAGCCTACAAATTATCAGCATGTGCCGAGCGCAGCGCGGAGAGACAAAATACAAATTACAAAAGTGCAAGAGCAGCACTATTCTCTTGCGCTGTGCTGTATCGTTCCCTGCTCCAGATTCTCTGCTGCCGCATGCCAGACGTTTTGATGAAACGGATCTAGAGAGACGCGGCCGCCGTCAAGTGAGCTGTGGCGAGAACAGGAAAGAAGGGAAATACAGGAAGGAGAGGTGCCGTTGCTCTGCTCCCAGAGGATCAATGCAACCAGTCGGATTCAGAGCTATGGGCATCAAGCCGCCCGCCCTTGTAAGTGCCACTTCTCTCAGTGGGAAGCACAAGCAGGCCTGGTGTGTTGATTACGAGTATAATCCATTAATCATCACTGAACGCTTGGAGGACTTTGATGAGAGAGGCCAGAGCAGGCATTGAATTCCAATCATGTGATGCATGCTGGCTGCAGGTACACTGAAAGAGCTGGCGTGCACCAGTGTGTCCTGTGTGTTTCACCGCCTCCACCCTTTCTGCTGCAGATAAGAAAACTTCATTAAAACATCCAACCATATTCTCCATACTAATTACAGCATCACATAGAGAGGGGAGTGGAGGATGGCGGACCGGAGTGGTGGGGGCCGCCTGACCAGATTGGTCCGTCTCCTCCCTCCCGTCCATTTTGGGAAGTATTTTGTTTTTGAATTTCATATTTGAATTTAACAAGCATGGAAATCTGAACAAGCTAATAAGATTCTGTACCACAGTGCCGGACTATATAATTAAAATGAGATCCAATTGATTTTTTTTTTCTCCTGCTTTGCATACAGGCTCCATCCTTAAAGGAAAGAGACTCTGCATACTGCAATAAGATGTCTGCTCCGAGTCTATCCATGTTGTTTCTGGGTAGATTCATGATGATTCATCATTAATGAATCGCTAATCACTTATAAATACTTTTAAATACTTTACATATTTGACGTACATTTTGGTTTGCCCTGTGACTTTTAGGACTTACTTCCACAAAGCTTCAGGCTTGTATGATCCTGTAATCGGAGGTGGTGGCAGTGTCAACATCTTGCTTTGCTCCCGTCCCTGGGGCTTTGTGTGTCTCGTCAGCAGCGGTTATGGGTGATGGTGCTGCATCAAGGACTGTGAGCCCAGTGAAGCTCATTATCTATTGGCTAGTAATGCATCTAACGGGAAAGGAAGTTCATTGGGTTGTGCAATGCAACTGCAAGAAGAGAGATGATAGCTGTGTAACTTTTAGGACGTACAGCTTCTGCCCCTTACAAAGTACGTACTGTTGCATGCATAGGTGGTATCTGTCAATGAGCTGCCATCAGGCTGTTTGTCAGTCTGTGCTCTCTCTGCTCAATGTGATGTATCTTCTGCTGCACTGAGGATTGTGGGTCAGAACAGCTAAAAGCATGCTGGCTTGCATACTGCAATGTGCGACCGGATGCAGTATTCTTTATCCTAACGTCCCGGTGTTTTTAGGTATACTGGATTTGACGTACTACGTATTGGGACAGTAAAAACATACTAATACAAAATATTTTTCTGGCATACTAAATAGTATGGTAGTATGGGTTTGGGAACGCACCCAATGAATGAAGTGTGTTCAGTGACTCTGACTCGGAATAGTTTGACATTTTGGGAAATACACTCATTTGCAGTTAGCTTAGCTTAGCACAAAGACTGGAAGACAGGACATTTTTACAGGACATTTTTACACATTAAACAAACAAGATATAACACGTCACCAAGTAAATTTCGAGGTGCTAAAAGGTGTGTTTTGTTTTTTTAACCTTTTGGACAGAGCCATGCTAGCTGTTACCCCATGTTTTCAGTCTCTGTGCTAAGCTAAGCTAACTGGCGACTGGCTCTAGCTATTTAATGGACAAACATGAGAGTGGCAGAAAACAAATGAGTGTATTTCTCAAAAATGTTCTTTAACTTTAGAGTGTGTAGCATTAAGGGGGAACAATTGGTAGGAATAGAATATTGTAGTATCTTTTTTTAAGTGTATAATCACAAAATAAGAACCCTTTCCATTACCTTAATGAGACGTTTAGATCTACATACAAAGTGGGTCCCCTTCGTGGAGCATGCCGCCATGTTTCTTCAGTCGCTCATCCTACTTGCTCGGGACTCTGAGAAGTTTCAGTTAGTTGCAATGTGCAATTCACCGCTGGATGCCGCCAAATCCTACACACTGCACCTTTTTTAAGGGCCTTTTTTGGTGATGAATTGCAACACTCAGCCTTCTACTTGTCATCTTTGTAGCATGATCAAGTTTTGCACCACAGCTTAGCTTCATGTGTCACATTTGTAACACTTGCAAGAGAGCTAACTTGGTGGATTGACACTTGTGTCAGTATTACCTTGATATTATATTAGTGTTGTAGAATATGTCATAAATTCTGGAATGCAGCACTCATAAATGTCTGAGCTTGTGACTTTGCAGATGGTTACTGATTCTGTGTGGATTTAATACAATTGTAATACAATATCATGCTCCTTTAAGATGCAAACATGTCTTTTTCGACTGCAATTATAAAGCCATTTTTCTCATCTACTGTGTTTGGTATTTGTGGCTTGTGGCCAGAATAAAGGTCAGCGACTCAGTGATCCTCTTCCTGCTGTCGCTAGATTTTGTGTCATATATTAGCAGCACGTGACGTGACCAAAAGGGCAGACTCACTCACTCAGTTTGTAGAGGTAAATAAGTGGCTGATACTTTAACAATGCGCTTTTCCAGCTTACTCCTCCTTACTTCTCCCTCCTGTTGTGAACCCTCGTCATGGTGGGCTGTGGACCTGGGTGATATTCATCCTTTGTGGTGCAGGTTTCTTCTCTCAGCCGGTGGTGACGTCGTTGCGCGCCTGTCGGTGTGACTTTTAAAGATGGGAGGGGACGGGGGACGGAGGGCTGTGGGGCCCAACCATTTCACACCTCCACCGCGTGAGAATTAGCCCCAACAAATATGAATAATAATCTGCGAGGATGACAATGTGTGGATAAAGCTGGTCTCCAGCAATCAGCTCCAGAAACGGACTCGGCGCAGAGGAGAGACGCGCCGTGCTCATTCCGATGGTGCGCAAAGTCCAGATGACAGCCTGGGTAACTTAAACGCACTGCCCGAGCGCGTTTCTAATGTAAGACGGTGGTTAATATTAATCGCAGCGGTCCGTTTCCGTTGAGAAGACAGCCGGGAATAAGGAGCTTCACGGAGGTGCCGATCTACAAGAGCGACATCATCACAGATTTCCTGCGCTATCGCAGCGGAGCGCGAGAGAGAGAGAGAGAGAGAGAGAGAGAGAGAGAGAGAGAGAGAGAGAGAGAGAGAGAGAGAGAGAGAGAGAGAGAGAGAGAGAGAGAGAGAGAGAGAGAAAGAGAGAGAGAGAGAGAGAGAGAGAGAGGAGGAGAGCGCTGATTCACGGCTTGCAGGAGGAGGGAGAGCCGTGTGGACGGGCTCTGAAGATCCATCTCTGATCTTAAAATACCGACTCCCCCCCATCCCTCCCTCCCCCCCCTCCTCCTCCTCCCTCGTCATTGACAGCTCTGCGACCCGGTCAATCCGTCAGACAGGGAGGATCTGGGGAGGAGGGCGCCAAGGCAGGAGAGGACGAAAGGCGATCACCTCTGGCCGGTTTGATCCAATCCCCCAAACCGAGCGAGGCTGGGGACCTGCCTCTCCGTGCATGAGGACGACACAGTGGCTCCACCGGGGTTTTTTTTTTTTTTGGTCCGAGGAGCACGTTTGACTTAAGAGATCCAAACAGCGATGTTACACTGAGACTGTTGAGAGAGGACGATCTGAACGGCGAAACAGCTATAAAGGGGGCGGACAGGAGCTATTTCGCAGTTTCTACATAAAACTCCCCGGAATACAAATCCAGGTAGGTTACAATGGATAACGCATGATGCAAACTCAGTGATGTTTCAATAACCAGTGTGTTACTGAGTGATGCAACCCGGTAAACCATCGTTGATAAACAGCAAGGCACAGGCGGGCACCTCTAGTTTAATAAACGACAGCTTGTAGTAACCACGTTAGATGCAAAGCTGCAAATACACTCGATAAGTGATGTGGTGTGATGTGGTCCGGCACTCCGGAGCGCTTCATCCTACCCGGGTTTTTAACCCGCCTATATGCTCCTCATCACTGTGCAGAGATGATCCATTGCAACGGGGCTGCAATGGATTCGTGATACCGTCTAATGGGTGTGCCAGTAGAATAATTGGCGTCTGTCTACGCAAGTATCGGATAGCGGTTGTTACAGTCCTGCTGCTGATTGGCTGAACACCTGGATATCCAGGTTTTTTTTTTACACGTATGACTCTTCAGCTGTTGGCTTCTCCTGCACGGCCCCCCTCTGTTATGAGTTGATGGTGTTTCCTGAGGTCAGCAATGGGTATTAGATTCAGAGAGGAGGGAAATATAGCCTCTTATATCCACTGTGCATCGTGCCACGTATGGGCCTGTACGCACCCTATAAGTTAGGGCCTCTGGGTGCTCCAGCAGGGGATTCCCCCCTCAGGTACCGACATAGGTGTAGTGCGCGAGCCTGCCTTCTGATGATTAATCAGCAACAGCTGAGGCTCTCCGTGTGTCTGCTGAGTCCATGTTTACGCACGTCTCAAATAGCCTCCTTAAGTTAAGACCCTCTTCCCAAAATAGGGAAAGCGACCTGAGAGCAGAGCAGCCGCTCTCTCCTCTCAGCAACTGTCTCAACCATAATGCTATCTGCATCAGTCGGGGGATTAAACAGGGTGATCACATAAAGATGCACGAAATCAAATATTGATATTGAATCCACTTATTTAAATCCACTATATTTGAGGTCAGGTTAGGGCTGCAACTATATATAAGTATTATTTAATCAATTAGTTAATCATTTGATCCATGACATTTCAGAAAATCAAATAAAATGCCTGTTCTGTGTGTGTGTGTGTGTGTGTGTGTGTGTGTGTGTATGTGTGTGTGTATATATATATATATATAAATAATACAATTCAGGGAAAACATTTTTTTTGAGTTTGAATTATAAATGTTATAAAATATGTTGTCTCCTTAAAAAAAACTGTCTTTATTAATTCATTTGTATTGTTCTGCATAATAAGCTTAGCGATACAGTGTATTAATAAATTGTAGTATTAATATTGACATATGAAAATAAATATATTTTGGTATATTTACCCCTTAAATTTTGTTAGATTACTGAAATATAAATAATATTATCCTCAATAGTCAGCACATACAATATGTTATTGTTCTGCATTACAAATATTAAAATATTAAGTCTACTTTATTTCTCTTAAGTTCATGTGCAGTTATTGTGAACAACTTTGTCTTTTCGGTGGATGTTTTTAATACTTTTTGGCAGCAGCTGAACAGTCTTGATTAAACTCCAGCGTCAGTCCTCCTCTACATTCACAATGTGAAATACAATCCTTAAAACAGTAATTAGTATGCAAATTGTTTTGTGTAGCTCCTAATTTAGGGGTCACGGCTCTAATGTTGGTACACAAAGAGAAATGGAATCGTTCACTCTGCATTCGCTGACAGCAGACAATACACTTTGTGCTGATAGAAAATCAATATTTAAAATGCAAAATCCTTGTGAGGTCATACACCTGAACCGTCCGACAGCTTGCATGTAATCATTTTAATGAGCTCTACATTATTGCCTAAGACTATGTGGCTGTGTGTCTTAAATGGGTTCTCAAAATAACCAATCAAGTCAATGCATCCATATTGCCAGCATTTGTTTTGCAATATTAAGATTTTGTTAAAGGGACACTTATGAAGTTCAGTTTACTCGTCAAAGAGACTGTACATCCTGTGACAACAGTAGATGTCGTTTGTGCTTCTGGAGAACTGTAGTGGACATTTACCAGTCAGGGATAGACCAATGCACCACATTATGGATGTGCATTATGGGAATTGTTTCCAGCATTTTCAGAGCTTCGAGTGAATAAGACCCCATTTACAACTGACATTGACTTGCGATCTGTATGTCTGCAGAAGGAAAAAACACATGGTAATTTAAGGTCTAAATGCATGCATGACACATTGTGGTCAGAATGTGATCGATGGGAAACATCACTTCTGGACATCTCTGGTGTTACTGCAATTCATTCAACATGACCTCATTCTTAAAAGAATATCCACCCCGTAGGTTAAAAGGTCATCAAACTCCAGCTCTTCCTGCTAGCTTAAGCTACCTGGCAAAAGCTACATGTAGTAGCAGTAGCTGCGAGAGGACGCATACTAAAGGAATACTTCTCCCCCAAAAAGACCATATTTATATCAATTATTCATTCCTTGAATTCTTGAAGAAAACTACGTTTTTCTCGCATGCCTCCATGTCAAACGTAGAATGAAAAAATGAAGAAAAATGTTGATGAAATAAAGTAAATGGGGGCCATGTTTAACAACAGCGAAACTATATCAAAACATCCGTTAAAAAAACCCCCTCATAAAACTCGCGCAGTATAAGTCTCATTTATCCAGTCGGTCAGTACTTCCCAAACACATACATCTTTGCTAGAACCTTACTATTTCAACTTCAGCATGAATGTAATAGCAGTCGTAGTGGTAGCAGTGGTATACTGGTGGTGGGGGTGGTAGCTGGAAGCAGTTTCGTAGTGTTAGTGCTCCCAGTATAGTAATGCTTTTGGTAATAATATTAATAACAGTAGCAGTAGAGGAACTAGTAGTACTAGTAGCATTAAGGGCCTTACGAAGGTTAAAATTCAGAGATGAGGAATTAATTTAGAAATGCACAGAAACAAACAAAAAATAACGTACTACTTAGAATAGCGCAAATATCTTACGTGTCTTTTGGGAGATGGGCAAAATATAGTTTACAATAATCTTTCTGAGCATGACGTTATTCAGCTGGTGAAGTGTATATGTCTGATAGTAAAAGTCAAGAGTTAGCAGAAGCTGTCCACTATCACTGTATGGCTTTTATGTCTTTAAATTTCTGTGTCACTCTGGTAGTTTGCTCTTGGATTTATGGGTATTTGGCTTTTTGGCCATTTTGTTGCACCTCTGTTTATCCAGAGTGGGCTGACTGAGCACATTTACTCTGTTTCATCACTTTCCTCCTTCCATACTCTTATAACACACATTCACACATACAGTAGAGACACCAGTCTCCAGCTGTCTGCATTAAAGCTACAGTGAAGCATTGCAATGACGATACATTTCAGCTCATTTAAAGCTTCTGCAATCAGTATTTTTGTATTAACAATGGATCACATCACTATACCTGTATGGGAAAGAGGTTGTTTGTCGTGATGAAACCACAGACCGTTATTGTTTTAGATTTCTGGTCTGCATCTTTGCTGTTTTGGTTCACTCTCCCGGCTCTCATAGTGTCGTTTTGCACTGTAGCGGACACCTGTTTTTATGCCAAAAAAACGACACTACGTTCCCAGCACCAACCCCTGGACAGTCAAAGTTAGCCAGCTAGTTAGCTAGCTAACTGGTGAACATAATATAGCATTTAGCAGCTAAAGAGGCGGATATTTCCCTCAGGAGTTGGTGGAGACCAAAACAGAGTTAATAAGTGATTTACAATCAATCATGTTGACAGAAACACAACTCCAAATGAATGCTTATGTTGCTTTGTGCTGGATGAATATAGACACTTGTTTGCCATTACAGTAAGATTGTCATATTAACAATAGAGTAATCTTGAATCATGTTGTTTTTTTAAATGATAAGTGTAAAATAGTGAGATTGATCCAGCTTACAAATGATGATATAATCGTAGTAAGTGTAAAATATGTGAGTTGATTGAACTCTTTGGATTTAGGATGCTCTTCCTCTTGTATATCACCTTACAATTAAATGGACAGTCATTTAATCATTCCCGTCCCTGCGTTGTAACATACTGAGAGTCTCTCTAGCCTTTAAATTCTGGATGCTCCGTCTGTTTCTGCCTCATTGCAGTTTCTGCCCATCCACCCCGGCGAGCCACCATGCAATAAAAAAGACAGGGCGAAGCTAGCAGGTCAGCAGTGCTGCTCTGATTCTAAAACAGGAAGAGGCCCTTTCCTTTAGCCTCCTTTAAAAACATATCCCTGCTTTCACTTTTCCAATGCAGGTCATTTTCAGTACAGTTGAAAGAGGTTAATGACTGTAATTTAAGCATTGCACACTTTTTCTCTACTCCTAAGAGTTCTCTCTTGTAGGTGAGTTTCTGTGTTCAACTTTAAGACTGATACAAAAGTCTAAACAACTGCAAAATCCATAGTTTTCAGATTCAACTTTTCTCTCATTAAGTTATAACTTTGTCACTCAATTATTTCCCCGTTGTTTTTGTTTGTGCTCAGCGCTGTCGGTTCTCGCAGGGATTGCATTGCTGGCTCCTGTCCATAGAAATGGCTCTGCTGATTCAGTTAAATTTAAAGTTCTTTGTCTCCCGCTTCTGCTGCCGTTTGCTGTCATCCCCTTTTCCCTCCTCCAGATCAGCGTGCTGCTCTGCAATCAACATCTTTTTTTTAACATCTAAGAAATTTCATTTCAAGCTGAGATATCCTGCATTTTTAAGTTTTATAACCCCTGAAAAAGCACTTCTGGAAAGCCATATCTTTCTGAATGTTACTGAGGTTATGATCCCTTAAAAGACATTATAATAATACTGATAGTGATGCAATTATTTCTATCTATGAACCATTACATTTGAAATTTTAGGAATAATTTATTCCAGACTATATTAATAGGTTTTGCTAAAACCGGAGTTTGAACTTAAGATGTTGATAGAAACTGACAGGTTTTTTTGCAGACATTATGTGTGTTGTCACTGCTCAGGTTCCAGATAGAATATTTGGCTTTTAAATTGGTGTGAGTGCTTCAAATATGCCAGCTCCTGTTTGAGTATCTGCACTTCCATTGAACAATTTGTCAGCTATCCAAACTGGCCAGTGGTCCGTCTGGAAGATGGATATGACTTCCAAAAGTATCACCTAGGAGTTCAAATTGGAGTTATTTTAAAAGTGTTCAGATCCAGTGTACTGCACAAGACTTAAATCAAATAAGAACTCTGCATTTCACAGCATAACATATGCCATTTAATGGATGCTTTTATCCAAAGTGCCTTTAAGTGCCATGAGTTCAAACTGTACACATTTTAGTGTGGGCGGCCCCAGAGGTAATCAGCCCTTTAACCAGGAATCAGAACACAAAAATGCACTTTAAGGTAGAAAATGTAGAAACATTCAAACTACATTTAGCTCAACAAAAGCAAAGGGAAACAAGTGTGACTGAAGAACTAATTGTAATTCAGACGAGACTGTCACAGGCTTTCTCAGGGGCCCTAAAGGTGTGGTGAAGGCTGCAGAAGGGCCCCACCCATCCTTCTCAAACACAGAATAATCACAGATACCACTGAGAAAAGAGCCTTTATAATAAATCCCATGTGTTAAGTCTTTAAAGCAGCTCACATCTTCTAAGTTTTGGCTGATTCACTTTTCTTCCTGCTCCCATTGCCTGTAGCCTCAGCATCAAAATCATTTTCATGTCCTATCTCATAAGAGCTGAAGAGGTGCATAAGATGCTTAGCCCGAGCTTTTTATGAATTCGGACAATGACAATGTTATTGTAACAACGTTACAATAACAATGTACAATTGTTATTGTAACGCTGCTCTCTCTTGCGGAAGTGGTAAGTGTGCATTCGGAGCTCAGTATATAATGAATTTGGACGGGACATCTGTACCCTTTGTTTTGGTTTGCCTCTTGACGGTCTCCTGCCTCCCCTCTGCTGTTTTTTTGCCAATGCGACATTTCGGACAGTGCTTAGTTTGGCAACATTGCACGCCTGCTGAGCGAGCTGTTTGGTTCAGAGCTGTGTATTACCCCCGAGATCTCAGACAATCACGCTCAAATCCACATTATCGGGCGCACATATCCACATCAAAAACTGACTTCATGATTAGAAATGAGCCCACAGGCTATGATTTCATTAAACTAATGTTATCTACATTGTTCACATAGTGGTTTACAGATCTGAAAATCTCATGAATTCCTAAGCATGGAGAAGTTTCTTCCAGCCTGCCTCTCATAAATAACATAAGGGTCTCATGACTGCTGTTTGTAAAGAAAGAGGGAGAGGCTCATTGACGTTTTACAGAGGCATAGTGGGATCATTTGAATTCTTGCTTCAAAATGTGTGTTTTTCCATGTGAAATGCAAACACACACTCATAGACTTGTACTAATACTGCTCATCAAACTTGAGCTTTAAAACAATGTGAAAGTAGGTTTGATAACTCATCCATTATGTGATACAGTAATTACTGAGTTATTATGATTAATACATAATTAACAAGTATTATCAAGATGCTTTCATCTATCTAATAAAAAGATGCAAACCAACATGAAGCAATTGTATCACTTTTCTCCCTGTCTGAAAGCTGTGTCTATCATCTGAGAGTAAACTCTTTGTGTCTTTTTGTCTTTTAATAAGTAAATATAAACAGTATAACATCAATACGATCTCTGTTGTTTGTCTGTTGTGTTCAGGTGGTGGGTGGAGAAAAAGCACAGCCCAGTGCTGGATCGCAGGGGGACTGTCAGTGTGGTAAGGACCCTTGAGACGAAGGAGGGTGCATGGAGGGTTCAAGGCCTGTAAAGCCGGGGTCGTCAGCCTGCCTCTGGTTGGGGCTGGTCTCTGTGGCTGTAGCCTTCCTTTGTACAGAGGCCCGGACCACTCCGAGCCCTCTGCTAACCCCCAGCAATGGCACCTGCTCGGGAAACTCCAAGTGTCAACTGGGGATCATCCTGCCCATCTGGTATCCCGAGGATCCCTCCATGGGAGACAAGATCGCACGGGTCATTGTGTATTTTGTTGCCATGATCTACATGTTTCTCGGAGTGTCCATCATTGCCGACCGCTTCATGGCGGCCATTGAGGTCATCACCTCCCAAGAGAGGGAACTTGTCATCAAAAGGCCCAATGGGGAAACAATCACCACCACGATTCGGGTGTGGAATGAAACGGTGTCGAACCTCACCCTCATGGCCTTGGGCTCGTCCGCCCCTGAGATTCTGCTCTCTTTGATTGAGGTTTGTGGACACGGATTCAAACCTGGCAACCTCGGGCCCGCCACAATTGTCGGCAGCGCAGCCTTCAATATGTTCGTCATCATTGGCCTCTGTGTGTCTGTCATTCCCCAAGGAGAGGTACGCAAGATCAAACACCTCAGAGTGTTCTTTGTCACTGCGGGCTGGAGCGTCTTTGCTTACATCTGGCTCTACATGATTCTGGCTGTGTTTTCTCCCAACGTAGTCCAGGTCTGGGAGGGTCTACTCACACTGGCCTTCTTCCCCATATGTGTGTTTCTTGCGTGGATAGCAGACAGACGGCTGCTCTTCTACAAGTTCATGCACAAGAAGTATCGCACCGACAAACACAGAGGTGTCATCATCGAGACGGAGGGAGAACGCTCCAAGGGGATTGAGATGGACGGCAAGATGGTCAACTCTCACTTCATGGACGGAGGAGCGGCAAGCAATCTTATTGGTCTGATCGAGAGCAAAGAGGTGGACGAGTCCCGACGCGACATGATCCGCATCTTGAAAGACCTGAAGCAGAAGCACCCTGAGAAAGAGCTGGATCAGCTGGTCGAGATGGCCAACTACTACGCTCTCTCGCACCAGCAAAAGAGCCGTGCCTTCTACCGCATCCAAGCTACACGCATGATGACAGGCGCTGGAAACATCCTGAAGAAACACGTCGCAGAGCAGGCGAAGAGGAGCGTCAGCGTGCAGGAGGTGCACGTGGAGGAGCCAGAAGAGTACGTGTCTCGAATTGCATTTGAGCCTGCCGTCTACCAGTGCCTCGAGAACTGTGGCGCCGCCATTCTGACCGTCATCAGAAAGGGTGGCGACATCAACAAGACGATCTACGTGGATTATAAGACGGAGGACGGCTCGGCTAACGCTGGGGCAGACTACGAGTTCTCAGAGGGTACAGTCGTGTTCAAACCAGGAGAGATGATCAGGGAGATAAACATTGGCATCATAGACGACGACATCTTTGAAGAGGACGAGCACTTTTTTGTGCGGCTCAGTAATCTGCGTGTCCTGGAGACGGAGGACGAGGTGCTGTCCCCCAACAGTCTCCCGTACCCAAAGGCGATGCTGGGCTTCCCCGCTGTGGCCACCGTGACCATTCTGGACGACGATCATTCGGGCATCTTCACCTTTGAGAGCAACTCGGTGCACATCAGTGAGAGCACGGGTATTATGGAAGTGAAGGTGCTAAGGACTTCTGGAGCAAGGGGGACGGTCATTGTGCCTTATCGCAGCCTGGAAGGACTCGCCAAAGGAGGAGGGGAGGACTTTGAAGACACCTACGGAGAGCTTGAATTCAAAAACGACGAGACTTGGTAAGACAGCTACTCTTTTTTTTTTTTCTTCTCACGGTTGTTGCTGATTTATTATTGCCGATTTTTAATCAACCAAGGTTATTGCAAAAGTAATAAGTTATTTTCTTTGCATGATTGTTTTTGCATCCCATCGATTGTATTTTATTTTTTAATTGCACTTTGATGGTGATAAACCTGTCAAGAAACGACAGCTACAGTACATAAGATATGAACGCTAGCTTCAAAGCTATTCAGCAATCTGCCAGACTTGCTCCTTATTCAGGGTTTTGCGTTTGATACAAAGATCTCGTCTTCTTTGCCTCTTGACATCATTTAATTTAGAACATACTTTGGTAACCTATTCATGTGCTATTTGCACTCATCACTGTGAATTTTAAACGCTTCTTTTCTTCACATGGTTAGACAGCGTACCCTCTCATCTGAGCGTGCACTCTACATCCCCTTGTTTTCCTGTCAAGAGATTTTGCTCTCATCAGAGCGCTTTGGTAGCAACTCTGTGTGCGTCGCATGCAATAGGGATTCAACTTTGGGATTTGTCACACAACTGTGGAAACAGGAAGTCCTTAAGTAACACCTCCTTGCATCTGTAATCCCTGCTGCTTTTGTTTTGTGGAACTCTGGATTTTTGCTCTTTTTCTTGTTATTTTTTCTGTGTCGTGTCTGCTTCCATTGAAAGAAAGCAGCATGGAAGAATAGGAGCAGCGTAGCAAAGAGAGAGAGAGAACATTACAACAACAAAGGTCAAAGGCCAGACTCAGTCCCATGTAATAATCAGTACATGGCAGTCTTTTACTGGAGATTTGATTCCTTGTGGGTGCAGTCGTGCTAACAAAGCTTTGGTAGGAAGCATCTATGAGAGTAATAGGGATGTTTCGTGTGCATTGCGTTTGTTATGCAGCCTCATCAGCTGTACCATCTGTGTACAAAACTGCACTACAAAACACAGGCTTACAACGGAGTGGGCATATTTGGCACTGTTGCAATAACAGCAACATACTGTACTGTAGCACAAAATAGCAACGGGGCCGTGTATTGAATGTTACTACAGCTTTTTGTCCCGCGCATGCAAGGCAGTGCTCTGGGATACTGGAATGTGTGCCTGAGAAATATTGATTTGTTTATTTCACAGCTTGCATCCGCTTGCATCTCACACATTGGTCTGCAGGCACTGAATCAAAGTGACATGCCTCTGTGACATCCCCTTCCCCCACCAATCAGGACCCTCTCAGCCGTGCTGTGGCTCACTGGCAGGGTCTATGCTCCGGGGGTGTGTGTTCCTGAGGGCTGAGGCAGCCCAGGAGACCGGCGGCAGGGGGAATGAGTGTCGGGGTGATCAGCATGCTCTTGGGGCCCGCTGAGCTCTCAGGGTTTTGCTTGATTTATGTGAGAGATGCTTTATGGGCCAGGCCTGAAGGCTGCCAGGGGAGTAGAGGGGAGAGATGTGGAGACGGACTATTATTATGAGACTGCGGTGATGTTGTTGGCATTGTGGGGGAATGCTGGTCCATCGATCTGCTTATTGTGTTGCGCATCGTGCTGCGAGTTAGATGTTCTTACAGTGCAGCATCGCTCACATGCTGTGAGCTGATACATGCTCGTGGTGATCTGGGAGAAGAATCTGACTTCATGGTCCAATAGTTATCGCTTCAGAAAGTCTCAATAAAACAGGAAGAACTACAGTTAAAACGATCTGGGAGAAGACTCTGACTTTATGTGGCCATTAATAATTCAATTATTGCCTCAGAACATTCAATAGAAATGTACTGAAAAATATTAACGCTGAATTGATAACACCAGCAATCAATCAATCAGAATGCATGTCGAAATAATAAGTGCTTTAAAAGAAAACTACCACTGTCATCAGTGGAATCAATTTTCTCGTCAAACTCTCAGCAACTAACTCTTTAAACCAACTCAAACCAGCAGCAGTATGGGGTAGACTTAGGCTGAGTATCATCTATATCCTTCTCTATAAACAAACCTCTCTCATGCATTATGGAGGTCAAAGGCCGAGCCAAAAGTCGTACTGTGTGCACTTTGCTCCTTTTTAGCAAGAACCGAAATCATATTGTTTTTAAATCAGTTGTAAATGTAAACACTGACATTTTCAGGGACATTGCAAAGAAGAGGCCGTGTGCTTACGAAGAACAAATAATATGATGACTGAATAATAAGTGCCAGAATCACTGCTTGTAGAATAAATGTCAAGGAAATGGTCTCGTTGACGTACGGTATGTGCACACTGACACGCAGGGGGCACCAACTAGCAAGATGTGGAGGGAACTGCAGAGGGACGGCACAAGACATAGTGTGGATATTAAGCTAAACTCACACAGTCAGCTCTGATTGATGTACTAACTATAGAGTAATGATAGATATCTCTAAACATACAGGACATTATTCAGCAGTAAGCACTTAAAACAATGAAAATTGTTCATATGCATGAACACGCTCTGGTATTAATATGAAAATCTTTCCATCCCCCTTCAGAGGCTTCTGGATCTTTTTGTAAAAATGGCAGACTGCTGTTACAGAACTCCCAACAAATCTCCAGAAATTTCCATAATTACACTCTGATAGTGATGAATTTGATTCTGTGTGCATCCATAAAAAAGACAAAGAGTAGCAGTGGAAGTGACAGCTTCATCCAGAAGCATACTAGAAGATTCATGAGAACATTTCCATACACAAAACAAAAGGGATGAATGTTTAGAATATTCGCTAAAAGGCATAATTACAATGATGTTTCTTCCGCTGCCTTGAAAGCTCTCCTCAGGGTCATTTTCATGCTCGCGACATGAAAAAATACAGAATTTATTTGCCTCCATTGTTTTCACATTCATATTCCAACTGAAATTGACAATGGAAATGTTGTGTTTATTTCCATTTTGCATAAATGTTGAAATAACAGAAGGATTCCCTCCTTGGCACACGGTTGAAGCAGTTCTTCTTCCTGCTGCTAATTCAGCGATAATTGTGACGGCCAAATGAGGGCAGAGTGTGCTCCCTGTCTAAAGGGCAAGGGTTTTCTCTGATGTCCTTTAGGACAATTAGACCACATAATGCTTCAGCTCTCATGCTCTTCCTTTTCTCTCGCCATGTTTTACGAGGCATTGACTCTCAATCTCCTTTGACACACTTTGGGCCCATTGTTATCAACCAGAGTGGAAATTTATTACAGTCCTAATCTGGAGCTCTGGAATACATCACTCCAATTCTTAGCCAGACAATAGTTCTCAGCATGAACTTTAATAGTCTTTCTTGGTGGCAGTGCCTCTGCTCCGAGCTAACGGATATGAACCTCATCACGCTTCTTAAATCTACACTTAGTGCTCGTCAGAACTATGCAGGGACACAAGTTAAAGAGTACTTCCTTGTGCTGGTTTAGACCAGTATTTCCCAAACTTTTTTTCTGGGGACAATTACGTGATTTCTATCGCTTAATGTGTCAATTATTCTCTTGGTTAATTTATTGTTTTATTCATCAAAATGTCAGAAAACAGTGAAAATTGCTCCTAATAATTTCCCACAGAAGAAATTTTCAAGGTGTGAAGTTTTGAAAATATCCAGTATTTCAATTGTGTGGAAGAGTACTGAGGCTACAATTATGACTTGTTCAATCTATCAGTTGATCAACAGCTTTACTGAGTCATTGTTTTGCTGGTTTCCTTGGCCTCTATGGTTGTAAACTGAATGTACTGTTTTTCACTATTTTCTCACATGAATCTAGAAAATAGACGGCAGACTCAGTTTAGTTTAGTCGCAGCCTGAAACGTCACTTATAAATAAACATTTTTAATCGTCCTTTGACCACTTAGATTGTTATAGAGACCCTTTTAAGGGGTCCCGACCCCCCCACGTTGGTAACCACAGGTATAGAGCCAGTTTGCTTCTGAGAATATTAAATGGCTTGAGGTTGCCGGCTGCTGTTTCTTTTGACCCAGAGAAGATAACACAGCTGCTAGGTGGAGAAGCTCCATCCCTGGAGACGCGGGTGTTTAACTAGGCGCTGATGGATTCATAAACAAATGAGTGGTGTGCAGCGGACAGACCGGAATCTGCTAAAGTAATTGCCACTGTGGTCACGCCTGTATGAGCATGACTCTCCTGTGCTTGTAAACCTGCCTTGTGTTTTTATAAATAGCATCACGCAGGGGGTTGCATTCTGCTCATGATACGATGCACGGATTTACCCTTTCCTCTGCTATCTGTGCCACACCTCCTCCAGCTCACGCAGCCCTCTTCCCGACCTTTTGCCTTAATATCTCTTGAATGTATAGCCGTCACCCCTCTGGACATCATGATTGACGGGGCACATGTCCACACTGGTTCTCATCCTGCTGACCACTCAGCTTTTCCCCCTGCCAGCCCCCCCCCCTTCCCCCCCGCAGCCAGGACCATCTCAAGCTCAGCTAATCCTATTCAACGCTGCACTTCTCTTGTTTTATTCATGCGAGCCTCATACTTTCTGTTCTCTCAATAATTGGAATGCGTCTCTGTATTTTTTACTGTGCCTGAGGGTGCTTTTTTTTCTTTTATTGTTTTGTAGTATTTTTGTATTTGCTTAATTACAGTTTACGTCAAGTTAAAAGTAAACCAGGGCTTGTAAACAAAAGTCAGACTGACTCACACGTGTCTCTATTTTTGGACAGTTTTGTGATGCGATCAGGTCTGAGATTTTGACAGACAATTGAATTAAAAACTAAATTATTCCAGTTGTTTCAATTTAAGAAAAGCATGATGTAATGATTTGGTGACTTGCATGTGTCGACATCTTTGTTAAAACCAGGCAAAATATGGTCTACAAGTGAACATTTTGCAGACGTCTGTGTTACATATTAACACAGGCACAGCGGTGCACTTAGCTTAATGCTAACATCAGCATGTTAACAGGCTCACAATGACAATGCTAACATGTTGACGTTTAGCAGGTGCAATATTTACCAAATTTACAATCTTAGTTTGCTAATTAGCATCAAACACAAAATACAGCTAAACAAATCTGTGAGATGGGCCACAATAAAGTCAGAATTGTGGAGACTAAACTAGACCACATAGTGATGTAGTCATATTTGGGGGGGGGGGGGGGTAGTAATGGTTACCAAGGTTACTACAGGAATGCCCCCCCCCCCCCCCCCCCCCCCATGGAGAGGAAAAGAGTTAAAGAGCGTTGGCTGAACATCTGGATGATGGGATGTGGAGCGGGACTTCGGATCAGCTGAGTGGAAGGAACCTTGAGCACTGAACAGTTTTTATTTTAGGTTTGACATCCACGATATGATTGGCCTCTGGAGATTGTGGCAACATCTGATTGGTTTATGTTAGTAAAAGCATCCTTAGTAGGAATTACTGGCTGTAAAATGGCATGAAATAGCTTTCCGTACCACTAACATCTTTCCCTCTGCTATGATATCAGTCTGTTATCACACTTAAAAACACAGGTCTAACACATCCACAGATACAGTACTGGAAGAATCATGAGAACATTTCTTATCTTAGCAAACTCATTGTGGCTTTTGCACTTTAGCTCCTGCTTACAAATATTGTACAGAAATACATACACATCCACACACACACACAATAACTCACACACCTGGGTTGAGTGGTAATAAATATGCTGGCCCTGCGTTTGTACCTCCCAGTTGGGGGAATGCAATTAAGTTAAAGCTTATTTATAACAGGATTCAGTGCAGGGCGTGTCGCCAGCTCCGAGCCTCCCCCTGAGTGTTTGTGTGTAAATCTGACTGAGGATCATATATTCAGGCTTCCCAAACTTTTGACAGTGTCTCCAGCCTAATAGAGTTAAGGTGGAGGTAAGTGCATCAGTTTGACCCACTTGACTGTCAAAGCGTTTAGCAACAATGTTTTCATAAATAAACACGCCACAGTTTTATCTTTCAGTTTTATTCTGAAAAAAAAGATGACATGGAGCTTGTTCTTACACGATGAATGATAGAGCAAACTGTAAACACTTTTGTTTGTAAACTGAGTTATTTTAAGTGAATTATTTAAGATGGTTATACTTTTACAGACTGGATCCTCCAGACATACTGAATGTTGCATTTTAGGGATCTTTTACCCAAATTACATCTGCATTTAAAACTGGATATTTCTGTTCATTTTCTAAAGGTTTAAACCCTATTTTCTTAATTTTGACCTGCTGATTGAGTATTATCCTAAAGCTCTAATGCGAAACACAAACAAAACCCAGATGGATCCTCCCAGAATTCATATTGAACACTGAACCAACTGCAGTGCAAAGGGAGCTGCTTACAGCCTGAAACCTGAGTGTACTGTGGTATTGGATGTGTTTCTTTAATTAGTGTGAGCTGGTTTGTGAGTAGACGGCTCAAGTACTCTGATGCCGCCTTCAGTCACATCATATGTGCTGTAAATAGGAACTGCCCGCTGGGAAAAACTTTTCATGTTGTCCTCCTGGAGGTGACAAGTAGGATAATGTGGGAACTTTTTATTGGCTGCGATGTCGACGGCTTGACGTCACGAGTTGTGGAAGTGTGTCAACAAAAAGGGTGAACCAAGAAAAGGAAATCAGGGTCATCACATTTTAAACAGAAGGCTTGTAGTACAAACTGGAAGTGTAGCGTTTGAAGGACATGGGCACTTAACAGGCAGCAGATGCTTTCGAGTTGCATTGTTGGAAATGTAGGATCTAGCATTGTGTGAGCTGTCATGCAACGTCTATGGAGACGTTTTGATTCTGTTTTGACTCCCGTGACATGTTAACTTATGTTCCAAAACATTTATTCCTGCCTGAAACCCATAAACATGCAGACACTGCAGACGAGAAATGTTTTTTTGGCGCCCAAGTAAGAATATGTTGACCTTTGCTGCTTCAATTTTGACTTAAAAAAAAGAGGAAAGAAAACACCAATTGTTAGTCCCCCAACACTTCTTCTCTTCTTCTTCTTCTTCTTCTTCTTCTTCTTCTTCTTCTTCTTCTTCTTCTTCTTCTTCAAGTAGCTTGTTTTATCTGATCAACAGTCCAAAACCTAAAGCTTTGGTTTATTTTTGTTTTGTTTCACTCAGTAAATTACATTTTTTTTTTCAGTTGACTTTTTTACATATGGCAAAAAGCAGCAGATCTTTTAGTATTTTTTCCAATAAATAACCGAAACCATCAATCAACTATCAAAATAGCTGCAGATTATTTTTCTGTCAACTACCTAACCTAATAATCAACTAATAGTCTCCGCTTTAATCGGGACTATCTCTACTACCTGCGT
This sequence comes from Cebidichthys violaceus, assembly GCF_023349555.1. NCBI lineage: Eukaryota > Metazoa > Chordata > Actinopteri > Perciformes > Stichaeidae > Cebidichthys > Cebidichthys violaceus. Next base: position 2,058,600 of record NW_027176461.1, read on the forward strand.
CTCCACACACCAGTTCGCTCTGTTTGCACGTAGCTTTGGTTGAAGGTTTGCACATGAAAGAGAGATGAAGAGTGGTGCGTTCAATACAGGTCGCTGCTCTCATTTCATCCCTGCCTGCCAAGGGTGAAGGTCTGGGGTGCCAGTGGAGGTGCCCTCGCTGCCCCTGCACCTACACCCAGCATCTGCATACTTTGATAAAGGTCAGTGCCGCTCCACAGCACCTTCCACCATGCACAGTGCAGCAGCATCGAGACCAGAAATCGATACAGCTCACAGCGAGAGGAGCTAAGGTTGCACCGAAATGCACAGCGAGTGGGGTTTTAAAGGAGATGAGAGAAGCTGTCGGCTTTACTTATTTATTTATTTTTAAACCTGCCGTTGTCTTATTTTTCATGCCTGAAACAATAATAGAAAAGCATATGAGAGTGTGTTTGCTAATGTTCAAATGTAGAATGTGATTAGAATGTGTGAATTCGGCTAACAGCACTTGATGTCTGACCGATATACAAAATGCTTCACTGAGCAACCCTGAAGGCTGAGAGTCAGTAAAGCTGAATGTATGAATTCGAATGAGGATCTTTTTAAAAAAAATGAAAGTCTGCCCACTTTTCTATAAAATGATAATCTTCATCCTCCCCTTTCACTTATGGTGGCGGCATCTCTGATGCTCATTGCTGATCGCCTGTCATTCAAGCAGCATGTGCCACCGTCTCAGTATGATTACTGGTTGTGACACACTTCTCTTTTTCTTTGTTGACAGAGAATGTATCTGCAACAGTTTTGATGAATGATTGTCCGTGTAGCTCATTTATCAAACAACAATGTGAAATATTTGCTGGTTCCAGCTTCTCAAATGTGAGGATTTCCAGCCTTTCTTGCCTATTTTATATCATTGAATCATTGAATTAGAAATGAAAGATATAGTATCACGGGCAATTTTGATAATCAATGAACCATTTTAAGTCATTTTTCAATCAAAAATGTTTTGTGGTTCCAGCTTTTCATGAAAAAAAAGCATTTTTAACCTTTTATGTTTTGAGAACTTTTGTTTTTTTTACCTTTACCTTATTGTACACCCAACAATTAAATATATTAAATTAATTAAATTCAAAGTCATACAAGACCAAGAGAATCAGTAAATCCTTTCATTTCAGAAGCTGCAACAATTGACTAATTGGTTAATTAAGCTCATTCAGCTAATTCAGCTCTGGATTAATCGATAATGAAAATGCTTGTTAGTCACAGCACTGATTTGTTACCTTGAACTCTGAGAAATATTTAATTGTTTTCTGAATCAGTAACGAAGTAATCATTAGCGTGTGCCTTCATTTGTGCTTATTGTATATTCCTTTATATGACTAACAGGCTAAGAATAGGAGGGATGTAAGAGATGTTCTTATAACCTTTGTCCATCCTCGAGATAGAAAATACTTCTCTTTTTTTGTCAGTGCTGTCTAATCCATCACTGTTCTCATCTGGTCCAGTCAGTCAGTCAGTCAGTCGGTGACACACACATTAGTGCTGTGAACCCCGGAAAGAGCTTCAGCTGACACCCTCCTCTATTTGCCCTTTGACTCCAGACAAGTGCTGTCTCGTCATGAGTTGGTGCATCCGTGCAGATTTCTAGCATTTAAGGAAGCTCAACGTTCAGCCCTGGAAAGTGACACTGGATTCTTTTTTTTTGTTTTGTTTTGTCGAATTGACAAAACCGTGGGTTTCTAAGTCCAAGAAGTCAGTGGCTCCTCGCTTAGTTCAGCTGTATATCACAACGTTTTTTTTTTCTTCTTTTCTTTCTCCTGTCTTTGATTATCAGGCTTGTAGCAGCCTCCTCCCTCCATCTCTGCAGTGGGGGTGTTCTTTCTGTCTCACTCCAGTTTTACTCTGTACACTCCTCTCCGAAGTCCCAGGGCCTGTCCTCTCCTCTCCGTGTGTCAGGCCGGACCAGCATGCTCTGTGGGCAGCTCAGGGGACCTCCTTTGAGGGGGGGGGACTCACTTCCCCATGTTTTTCCCAGGGTGCTGCAGCAGAAAATGCGCTAGAATGCATCAGAAGTTCCTCACTACTCTTCTCTATCCTCTTCCTGCACGTCACCCCCACCCTTCATCCCTTCTCCCATGCCCCCTCCTCCTCCCCCTCCTCCTCCTCCTTTGTTTCTCAGTATTTTCCTGTTGGGGCAGCAGCTCTGTGGTGCAAAAGCAGGCATGGATCTTAACATTCATGTATCAGCTGTTTTTTCAAAAACCGCTTGATTTGTGTTTCAGAGCTATATTAACTTAGGCAGCGGCTCTCGCTTTGCAAGGACTTTTACAGAGCCAGCAAAATTCGGTCTTACTTTTATTTGCAATGTGGTTTCCTATATTTAGATGGGATGTCTGGTTTCAGATATCCATATCATGGATTCTTTGTATTTCCTAGAAGCCGGTTGCTGATTAGTGGCGTTCATGACTCTTTGGTGAGATTGTGTGATGGTGTGTCTTAGAGAGATAGAAGATGAATCTCAGTGCAGAAAGACTCGTAATCAGTCGATGGAAATCCTTATTTTGCGTCCCTCGACTTCTTCTTTTTCTCTGTCTGTCTGGACTTTGCTTCCCCCCGTGGAAATTTCGATCCCCGAGGCACGAGCTAGCCAAACTCTCTCCCTGGTGCCGTGAGGACAGAGTTGAAGACAGGCTGCATGCTCGACACATATCGGATGCTTATGTGTATGTATATATATATATATATATATATATATATATGTGTGTGTGTGTGTGTGTGTGTTTGTGTGTTATTTCTCCCTGATGCATCTGTGCCGGTGGGAGAAAAGGTTTCACCCAGGAGAGGAAATGGATCTTTTGTGTTTCTCCTAATCCTCCCTGTTGATACTCGAGTTTCAGACTTATTAGGTGACTTAGTGTACGCTCTGCAGCAGCGTGAGAGTCACTCTCTGGGCTTTCCGTGCTCTCCTGGATGATCATATTTACATCAAACTGGAAATGCTGGGTGCATAAGGAGGGCTCCTTTTATGCAGAGTGTGCCACATCCCTTAAGAGGTTGAGAAATGAATGTGGTAATAGCGCAGCAATCCCTCCCTATTTGCACTCACAGTGGGGGGAGTGCTGTCTGACAACTTCCAGCCCTGAGGATTTTGGCAGACAGCACAATACAAATAGTGGCAGGAGACGTTGAGCACAGGATGATGTTCATGGCATCTTGACAGGAAGACGTAAGCAGAAGCCACAGGGCGGCATAAACAAGCTGAGGTTAAAGGTCAGCCGAGAGCTCTGCAGAACAGGAGGAGGATGCCCAAATCCAGGAAACTATTCTGGTCTTAGCCTTAGCTTTCATCAATATATTTAGTTGGATTTCTATTCTTGTCCTTGTTGAGTTCTGATGTCTCCTTTTTCTCTTGGGATGAGAGGCTTTTTAAAATTCCCTCTGGGTTTCTTGTCTCACCTGTGGAGTTTATATTTATGCACCTCTCTTGTTTTATGTGTTTTTAGCCTTCGTTCCCAAAATCTAAACTCAGAAGTTTTTATCTGCTTCACCTGCCCCAGGTATAAGACATCTCCGTTTTTATGTGTTAGGGTTTGAAGGATTTTTTGTTCAATGCAGGGATCAGGTTCACATTCAACAGCGCTTGAATCTTCAGTGTATATCTCTGGAGATAAAATGTCTCTTTGTTCCCCCGCCTGTTGTGCTTCTTGTTGACTTCTTATGGTTTTGTCATTTTGTTTTCCACCTCATCTTTAAGTCTATTCTCTTTTTTGTTTTGTTTTATTTTATCGCAGTATTTCTGTCCATAATTTAGTCTCAGGATCCATATTTTCTTAAAACAAATAAATAGATATAATAATGTAAGTTTATCAACCTTTTTCCAATTGAAATCAACTTGTTTCAAGATTTTTCGAGAAAGTTTTGTATCTTTTAAAAGAAAAAAGGTTATTGCAAAAAAAACATTGATTTACAGCCCTTCAAAATTGTTTGACTTGTTTAAAAAAAAGGGTTTTCACTAAGCTGCACTAATCAATATTTATGGGTCAATGGACTTTGTGCAAAGTGAAAGTGTGCACTCATAGTTATGAACACACAGAGAATAATCACCCAACTCTGCAGTTCTCCACAGCTCCATGGAGAGTTTCAGCATTTTTCGGTTTTTGATTGTTTCGAAACCCCCACCAGCGTTGTTTCCAGCAGCAGACAGCTGTTTTCAGTGAAAAATCTCTAAAATTCCACTGTATGCTACCAGGTCAGTACCAAACAAGAGACGGACAAAGTAAGTAACTAGCTGGTGAACATAATGGAGTGATTAGCAACTTAAATGGACAGATATTTTTCTCAGAAGTTGGTGGAGACCAAAACAGAGCTGAAAGGAGAAAGAAAAATTGGATTCATGTGTCTAGAAACACAACACCAAATGTATGATTTTGAGCTCTGTAACTGCTGGATGTGCAGCTGTTTGCTATCATGTTCACCACAAAAACTTTATACGACGAAAATATGTCGAAGTTGTGTTTACAACTGTGTGCATCCAAGTGGCCAAAACAATCATCTAATGCAGCTAGGAACTCAAGAAGCCTTTGGTGCTTGAATATCAAATCTGTATATGTGGGTTGGTTTGTCCCTGTTTGTGACTTTAGCTGTAAATAAATATTAAATGACAGATTCTGGTACATTTATTGCACAATTGCAATATTGTCAATGTCGTGGTTTTGATCTGGACCCATGCTAGCTGTCGGCCCAACCCTGGGCCCACGTGGATGTGGGAAGGCCAGATATGCCAGAGGCCTGGTGATGGAGGTGGAGGGTGGGTAGGGAGGCCATGTAGGGTCAGTTTGGCAAACAAATGTGCCCATGCTGCCCCTCTGGGGTCCTAGAGATGGGTAGAGCTGTCATGTTGAGGGAGCTGGCGAAAGATGAAGAGGTTACGCTGCTTGGATCACAGCTCTGCCAAGGCCTCCGGGACCTCTTTCTCTTTACAACACTCAACCTAATCTCCTCCACTATCGCCCCTTTCATTTCCCTCTCCTTTTCTTCTTTTCATGTTCTTCTGCCTCTTATCGTGTCGGGGGCCCTTGTTCCTGGCTCGCTTTTGCTCCCCCCCCCCTCCCCGCATATTTTTCCTCTTGGTTTTATCTCTCCCAGCCTATTTTCAAGCAACCTTTCTTGGATTTTTTTCCATTCTTTCTCTCCCTCCTCCTCCCCTTAATCTCAGTCTTTTCTTTTTAATGGTTCTAATATCATTTAATTTCTTTTCACCCCACCACTGTTCATATTTATTATTTAAACCCTCTGCAGTGCATCCGTATGTGCCTTCCCCTCTGTATAGATGTTGGCCTACTTCTGTCTCAACCTGTAATTGTGATTTGGATTGAGAACTCTGAACTGACGTCCCTCAGAGTACCACAGCGGCGGCGGCTGAGGCGTCAAACCTGTTCCAACTGGTTATGTTCACGTAACAGAGTGCATCGTGATCACAGTAACATGCATATTCTGCTGAATATTGTATGGATGACACTGATGTATCTGAAGTTTTTTCAAGTTGCAGCTGTATGGATTAATATTCATTACGGAATAATCTGTGTTTATATTTTTTCCAATTAATCAATTCATTGTTTGTCAGAAAAAAAGACACAAGTTTCCACAGCCCAAGGTGAGGGCTTACAATGAGTTTCTCAATGATATATAACAGAGCAAGCAGCACATTTAAAAAAAACGAATTGCTTAAATGATTAATCACAGGGCTGAACCATTTGAGAATATTTAATTGCAATTTTTCTGAAATAATAACAAGTCTGTACTTGTAGTTTAGTTCTAAACAAAATAAGATTCAACCAAAGCTGTCGGTCAGAGAAAAGTTAACTTTAAAGTAAACTTGGCTAGTAGCCTATTATGTTGATTTAAACTGAAAAAGTTAACTGACATTTATTAGGATAACATACGTAACATTTCAAATTTTTTTAAATTTGAATAATGACTTTCTAAATGTCATATCTTCTGATAATGGCTGCAGGGTTAGCCTATGGATGTACAAAGAAAACTGAATAGAGCACCCCATTCATGCTAAAAAGATGCTAAGTCGCGCATGAAGCAAAAAAGGTTTGACTTCCGAGTATAAAATTCAGATTGAATTACATGGACCTTCCGCTTTATGGGGTCCACAGAGCAAACACACTAGCGTTACCTTTAGCCCCGCCTCCCAGACCTCAGTCCAGCCTTGGTCTCGAGCTCACTCGCATGACTGGAGGAAGGAAAATGACTCTGAATTCAGATACTAGTGCATCTTTTAGGACCTAATGATTTATTAAAGAAGGGCTATTCAAGTGTTCCTACTGAGAAGTTGATTTACGAAATGTCAGGAATGCCTGAAGGGAATTTCTTCAAATTTGGCACAAATGTCCATCTGGACACAAAAACACATGATTAGATTTTGGTGGTCAAAGGTCAGTATCACTGTGACCTCACAAAAAAGGGCTTTAACTCAAGAAGTCATATGCTAATTATGACAATTCCATACAATTGTCTCATAGGATAGGAAGTAAGGACATGTTGAACAGACTGCTGACACGAGACGTGACAGGACAAAGCCCAGGTAGTGCAGGTTGTTCCCATAATGCATTATTTTTTAACCGCATGTATTTGTATAGAATAAAACCTTTCTACCCTTCAGACCAATGTCAAAGGAAATGAGAGGGTGTCTTCAAGATGTAAGCTCCAAAAAAAACATTTGCCTCCCTGCCGCAGTTGTGGAACCTGTCATGTTAGATTTCATCCAACTCCGTGTAGCAGCGCTCTTCAGCATGCCACCAACCGAGGCTGCAACAGGACAGCGGGGAGGAGGAGGAGGAGGAGGTGGCGAAATGAAACATGCGGGGAGCGAGAGGAGATGGGAGACGGATAAAGAGGGAGGGAGACAGCTGAAGAGGGAGTGGAGACGGAGATGGTGAGGCAGAGAGGAAGAGACGGCAAGAAGGTGCAAAAAGATAATGATGGAGACACAACATGAGAGTCTGAGAAAAACAGACGGAGAGAAAAGAAATGAATGGGCAAAGTGTGTCGAAAGAGAGGAAAACGGCGACCGGGACAGACGGGAGAGAATGAGAGGAAAAGAGTAAGTGAGACGGATAAAGAAAGGTAGAAACAAGTGGAAGTGAACGGGTGAATAAAGTATTAGAAAGAAAATGAGAACCAAGCCACCCAGACTGCTGTGCAGCTAGTTGGCAGATTTGATGAGGCTTGACCAGGTGTGGAGAAGAGGAGGAAGGAAGGAAGGGGCCTGGCTAGATGGGATTCAATTTCCTCACGACAAGCATTGATTATAGGAGCCAAGGCTGTGAAAACCTCCAGTCGTAGAGATAAGAGAAGGAAGTCGGGCCAGATCTGTGAGAAATCAGAAAGATAATGTGTGGGAGACTGTTTGAAACAAACTGAAAACAGCCAGATAAACAATAAACTGAACACCAGACGGATGCATGTTTATTCTGTAACTTCCGTCAGACTGTCAAACAGACTATAATAATATATTCTCTCTTCACCGACTATAATATCATGACTCATGGAACAAATTTGAGTACTTTATACAACAAGTAGCGGCGACGACAACGGAAGCTGTAAAGTGATGAATTTACATCCATCCACCACCTAAACTCCATGGCTTCATTTCCCATCACCCTAAACTGCATGCTAGCCGCGTCTCCTCTAAATATATCCTTGCTGATTACATGCTTACACAAACAAACAGCTGTTTTTAAGGTTGACAATTTTATCCACAACACATTGCTGCACCGTGAGTGCGTTCATTTGCACCACGAGTAGCTCCGGTGGGAAATGAATGCTGTTCGCTTTCCCATTGAACTAGGACCATATATCTAAGTGGGTGTCAGAAGGAGCCAGGTCTTTGAAACCAGCAATAGACAGGCGGCACGTGTCTTCTTCTCATTGTCGGAGACCTCAGGAAGAGAAGGCAGCGAGGCTTTAGACAGGCCTAATTAAAACTTCCAATGCTATGATTTCTCTTTGATCTCTCTATACAGTCCCAGTAGATGGGCCTCAGTGTCCCATTTCCCTTCTGTACTTCTATCCTATAACCCACTACTTCCTTTTGTTCTAGTCTTTTTGTTCCTTTATTGTCATTTTCGTCAGAACAATATTCACTTTACTGCGTTTCATGGGTATGCATGTGTGGAAGGCTGCTTTCTGGGGAAGAGATTTTATAGGAATCGGTTTTACATGCGTTGAAACTATTTCTATTAAGCTTTTACAGAGAACTGTATCACATTTTTTTACCAGTTTGAGGAAGACCCCTAGGGATACTTGCAACATCAAAGGGCCATTCACACTGTAGATCTGTTAACATTAGCTTATCATTTTTTTTCTTTTTCTAACAAACTTTGTAAGATTGAGAGCCTGTGACTTAAGGCATTAGTTCGGCAATTTTGAAAATTGCTGATTCGCTTTCTGGCAGCCAGTTGGATGAGAAGATCGGTACCACTCTCATATATGTCTGTTAAATGTGAAGCTATAGAGCCAGCAAACGTTAGCTTAGCTTAACACAAAGACTGGAAACAGGGAAAGATGACATAATCCACCAGCACCTTCGTTATTGTGTGGATTAAACAACCAAGATATAACATGTTAATTATGGAGTTTTTTGGTACTGGTGGATTTTGTTACCCTTGAAGTGAGCCAGGCTAGCTGTTTCCCCCTGTTTCCAGTCTTTATGCTAAGCTAAGCTAACCAGCTGCTGACTGTAGCTTCATATTCGATCGACAGATGTGAAAGTGTTACCAAACGTCTCGTCTAACTCTGCACCAGAAAGCAAAGCAGAGTATTTCCAAAAGTGATCTATTGCTTTTAAAGTGAAAATCTATTTTGAAGGTATCAACGCCTTCGTTCTCAATAATGTCTTTATAGATTAACTATAATAATTACAACTTTAGGACTTTATGAGTAGATGGTCATTTACTTTCTGAGTCAAATCCAGCTTTATAGTTATGATGCTTATTTTCTACTGTGCATTTTAAACTCACTATGTAAATAGACTTCAAACTCTATATATAATAAGTCAGAATACAAAATATTTTTTTAAATAAATCTGAGAGATATTTTAATGGCTATTATTCAGGGATCCAATTTCTGCTTTATGATAGTGAGAGAGACGGACAGGAAAGAGAGGAGATGACATGCAGCAAGGAGCTGGACTCAAACCTGCGCCGCTGCGGTGAGGACTCGGTCTAATTGATACGAGCTCCAGTGAGCTACCAGGGCGCCTGTCAGGGATCATATTTGAGAAAAACAAATTGTTATTTCACTTCTAGATAAAAACTGCAATTTCTGTTCTGACTTATAGATGTTGAAGATCAAAGCGAGTAGAAACGCAGGCATCTCTCGCTTCCAACATGTTGGGGAGGGGGGGGGCACGTCCCCCGCCCCTCCTTCATCCTTCATGTTCCCTCCCGCTCTGGTTTGCGAGTGTCAATCCTCTGAGATATTTAAAAGAGCTCGTTTTGAAGCCTGCGTTGTTTTTCATCTATCCTCTTGTGAAAATCCGTCCTTTGATGTTTCCACATCCTCAAAATTGCTCTAATTCCCTTTGCCACTATTTATGAAACTGTTAATTTAGCAATTACGGCAGTGTCGATCTGTCAAAATTAGCAGTTGTAACGCTATACTGTTTTTTTTTTTCCTACCCTAAGTTTAAAGGGATCTGGAACCTCATTTGAGTGAACAACCAAGCGGACTCTGACAAGGTAATTTGGCGTCAAGATAAAGGCAGAAGCAGACACTTTTAATCTTATGATGTTTGAAGTTTGGCCTGTTTCTGAGTCAGCCCTGATTAAAGATGGAGTGAAAGTCTCTCTGTGTGTGTGTGCGTGTGTGTGTGTGTGCCTGTGTGTGCGTGTGTGTGTGTGCCTGTGTGTGTGTGTGTGTGTAGGTGTGTGCGTGTGTGTGTGTATGTGTGTGTGTGTGTGTGAGAGGAGACAGCTAAAGGTGGAGGTGCTCCTCCGTTGATGGGTCCTGGTTAAACATGGTATATCTTGTCTTCGGGAAGCAGCACACTGCATGGCAGCCCCGGCTAATGGGAATCTGCTGCCTGTCATCTATGGCTGGGCCATTTCATCAGAATGTCAATAAGGTGGGGGGGGGGGGGGGGGGCGAGAAAAAAGTAGTATAGAATTTCTGTTGCCTACTGATGAATGCAGCAACGGAGGAAGCAAAAAGGAGAACAGAACAAATGTGGTGCCCGAAGGGGAGGGAAGGCCAGCTCCGACTTGGGGGAGATATAGATTGATGAGGGATTGTTCGCCGGGAATGAGATTTCATAAGAAGCTGTAGATTTTCTCCCTCCAGCTGCAGATATGAAACAGAGTTGTGTCACAAGAGCAGTAATACAACCACCCACCCACCCACACACACACACACACACACACACACACACACACACACACACACACACACACACACACACACACACACACACACACACCTGATGTTTACCATTCAGCCACACCGACGGGGCTCGGCCACGGAGGAGACTCAGACGTTTACCAGTTGTGTGTGTGTAGGAGAGCTGATAGGGCTCTTTTGCCTATGACTAATAGATGAAAGCCTGAAAGAACTGCAGCTGAATAATTGAGGTCTTATGTAATGATAATTGCAGCCCATGAATAGGGATTCACCTTTGGCAGAGCGCAGACTCCATTTCCACGCCGTGTCCTCCCGATGTAAAGCTGAACAAACTGTTTCCGAAAGAGATCTTTCTGGCTAGACTCTCCGTCTCTCCTTCAACTCCTCTTTATGTCTCTCTCTGGCCGTCTTCATGTCTTTCAGAGGTTTTTTTCTTTTGGTCTGTCTCAGTCTTTGTCAGTTACAGACAGACACACACACACACACACACACACACACACACACACACACACACACACACACACACACACACACACACACACACAATAGTGACAGTTTCAAAGCAGCGCCTTGTGGAGGAGCCGGTATTGAACAGGAGCCTCGGTGAGATTGGTTGCTTTAATTGCTGTCAGAGGAAAGATGGGAGTGGCAGTGAGCTGGAACAGCTGAAAGGTTTCCTTCCAAAACGCCGTTTTGTAAAAAAAAAAGTCTTGCCAACCTGAAACTCACATGCGAAGCGTAAAAGCACAGGAGGAACGACTCCAAACTTTAGCATTCAATGGTTGATTCGCCCACAATACAATATATTTTCTCACATTTTAGAGAAATCTAAAGGCCTTTACACACAAACAAGCATCATCATGCTTTTTGTAATCATTTTGTAGCAGGAGATTTCACGTCTTGTTTTTTGGCCTCTCTTCGGCGACAGCAGGGCGGTCGTGTGTGACCGGACGCCTGACGGGTCACTGGGTCTTTACCCATCATGCCCCACTTTCTGGAGCTGCTTGGCTGTGTGGCAGGGATGCTCCTCCCAGCACTCACTTTCTCGCCAAAAAAAAAGCAGAGACGGGGCCTTGATGAATGTCTGGTTCATAACATTGATGTGACTGAGGGACGGGGGGTGGGGGGGGTAATGATTTAATCATCGTATAATGGATGGAAGACATCATTCAGGCCTGGATTAGTGCAGGTGTTTGCCACCCCAAGAATACTCAGGCTGATGAATCTCATTGTCAGCGCTGAAAGTGATGGTGTGGTTTAATCCTCACTCTGAACTGCAAACACAAGCTATTTTTGAAGTGTCAACGATTCATTTCCAGCAGCAGATGCATAGGAATTAGCTCAAGTATTAATTTGTGAAAGCGTTTTGCTTTTGATTTTTGCTCGCACACTCGACTCAAGATTTTTATTTCTTTCTTTCTATGGCTGCTGCGAGTAGCGATTATTTTTCTTATTGATTCATCTGCCCAGTATTTTCTCATTTAATTGATTGATTGTTTCGGAAATGTCAAGCAGTAGTGGAAAAATGCCCATCACAGATTCAGAGAGCAGAAGGTGATGTTTCTAAAGGTCTTGTTTTGTCTGATCAGTCTAAAACACAAATACATTCAATGATATACAACAGAGAAAATGTCCCTTTTGAGATGCTGAATCCTGAAAATACTTGACATATTAGCTTGAAAAATGATGAACAAACCTTTTCCAACACATACTCGATTAATGGACTAATCATTTTTATTTTTATTTTTATGTTTCAGTTGTGGGATGGAGTTAGTCGGACAAGCTAATCTAAGAAGGGCTGATAAAAAGAAAGCAAAGAAAGGATCCACATTAAAACTAACTTTATGGTGAATTTCAATCAATTTATTAAAGATTAAGATTAAAGTATTGTATTTTTTTTCCAATAGTGCTTCTGAAACCAAAACACAAACACATTATAAGGCCAAATGTGCAGAAAGAGAAGGCTAAAACCACCACATTCCCCAAATACTGAGGACGTGGTCTTAACAAAACAAAACAACTGATAGATTATTCAGAAATGAAAATAATCATTAGTTGCAGTCCTATTAAACACACTAATTCAAGTGCCAGTATTGTCAAATTAATGAATGCAGTCAGCATTTATTTATCTGCGAGCAGGAATAATATAAACAACATAAACTCATCATTATTTTTGACATTCACACTTTTCAAAGATATTATACCATCCACAAATTGGGATGATTTCCTTCTCATTTGAGGCATCTGTTATAAACGCTCCAGCAAAAAAAATTAAATAAAGAAACAACAGTACAGTATAACATGCACTCTTTCTTTCTCTGAACACCCACTCGCTCTCCATCTCACACAGAAAAAAAAAAAGAAGAAAATAAACATGTGAGACTCCCAGTCAATTCTCACGGGCCTCAAAGTCGTTTTGGATAAGAAATGAAGGGAAAATGAAAGTGTATGAAGTGCTCTTTGTCTGAAAGTCCGGTCTTTGAACGAGGCTATAATTGGAGAGCTCAACAAAAGGGAAGGAACGACGGGAAGAGCTCGTGGGACTCTCGAGCCTCTTGATTTGGTTTGGAGATGGGCTTGTGTGACAGAGTGGGAAACACAGGAGAGAGAGGGAGAGAGAGAGAGAGAGAGAGAGAGAGAGAGAGAGAGAGAGAGAGAGAGAGAGAGAGAGAGAGAGAGAGAGAGATAAATACGTGATGTGATAGATGCACACAGAGAGAAAAAACCTGCTGGTTTGGTACGAGCTTCCTCCTCAGCTCGAGGTTTCCATGCCAAATCAGGTATTTTTAGACCGTCTGCGCATAAAATCGAAGCATCTATTTTCTTTCTTTTTGTCAGTCTGTCATGATGTCAGCCAAGCCACGTCAACGTATTCATAAATGGCAGCCTGCGAAACCGTCTGAATGAACAGCTTTCTTCTTTAGGAGGAGACGTGCTGTGTCCTACAAGTACCTATAGATGGCCTGAGAGGATCCATGTCCGTGCCTACTGCCGTGGCAGCGTTTTACAGACTGGAGAAGTCACTTTGGGAGGAGTAGTAAAATGTGTAGAGGGAAGGCCATGTGAGAACGCCTTTGGGAAGCCGTCCAAGCCTTTTGCTGGCCACAAGTGGTGATGGGGATTTTTGCAAGGCGAGCTACACGGTTACAGTTACACGGCCTGTTCCTGTAAGAAGAGGATACGTGTGTGAACGCTTGTGCATATTTAGACGAAGCTACGATGTGTTTGTCTGCGTAGCGTATCTTCATGCTTGCGTGTGCTTAAGTGAGGCCCGCAGGCTGAAGTAGTAAACTCAGCGCATTCCACAAATGAGGCAGGGGCCGCCTCGGAGGCTATACGGTTACAAGCCGTCCAAAGCCGCCCCTCTGACCAAATGTGGACGAGTTCTCAGTGCGGTTTCTTTTCCGAGGCTTAATCATGTCACCCGAGGATACATTATACACTCCGACTATCATCTGCGCTATGCAATGAGGAGCTGAGCAGTGAGTGAGCAGTGATGTTTTTTTTTTAAAAAGCCTTCATATACTGCAGGCAAGGCTATATCACAAAACACAGTGTTTTTCTTTATACAGGAGGGGGGATTTCATATTCTGATGTAATGTCCCCTCCGGGGGCCACGATGGGTGTCCTGAGGTCTCGGGCAACTATGACTGCGATTGTCAGATTGTGTTTCTGAACTGAAGATGTGGCTGTCTGAGAAAATTGTGTTTGACATGGTTCATTTCTGTGCTGATGCAGCCGGAAGCTGATCATTTCGCTACTGATCATCTCACCCTGTTAGCCTTGTTAGCTAACTAACTAAAATCAACATTTATAGTTTCACTACTATATCTAAATATTCTATCTTTGCAGTGCCAAATACACCTGTATGGCGAAAGGTGGCTTCTAAAAGTTTGTATTTGGCTCTTGGACTAACAGCAGTTAGAACGTATCCTAAAAGTGAACTAAAGTTACTGCACAACTAAAGGTATCCAAGCAAACAAAGAAACCCCTGCAGAATAATCCTATTCTTTGCCATTGATCTGTATGTTCAGTATATTCTGTAAATACATGAATTCCTTGTCGGTTCCTCAGAGCTCCGAAGCTCCGCCAGAAGAGGCTTGTTAGGAAAGTCCGGATTGTTTTCAACACACTGAACGTACAGATCAACAGCAGAGAAGTGGTTTCTATGGACGTTTTGATGCTTTATTTGCTGCAAAACTTGGTCTCCTTTGAAATCGGTTGTACTTGCTATGAGACTACAGTTGCCGAACTCCCATAAAAAGCAAGCTACAAACTTTTCATGCCTAAAATGGGTGAATATCCGACACACAAGAGATTGTTGTGAGCAAGTCCCGTGAAAAGACCAAAAACAGCATTGTGTTAGTCCGTCTCACGATACTTTTAAGTTTGCTCAGTGGTTCCTTCTTAATGGCTTACAAATATATTGTTTATTTTAATTTTATTTTTCTTTCTCAAAAAAGCTGAGCACTGTAGTTTTTAGAAACTTTTACTCAAAGTAAATTGTGCATTTATAGGGGACTATTCTCTGTTTGCTATTGAATATTTACAACAGCAGGATTGTGTATGAGGGATGGAGTCAATAAACAACAGTGCCCATGTTCATGACAGTGAAGGAACATGTCAAAAGTGTGGTTCATTGATGTGTTTCCAATCATTTTTGGACAATGAAATCATATCTGTGTTGTTGTTTTTTGTTTGACAGTAAAACAAAATAAGTAGAATATCTCTAGACTTTTCCTTTAATGGGTTTCTTTCCCATTAAATGATCTGACAAAGCCACTAAATGGTAAACAAAGCAGACTCAAACTACATCACAATAGTTATTTAGAGGTTTTATATATTTAGGCATTATTTTGAGCGCATCCAATTTTCCAGTGGACCTCCAGGATGGCAGCGGCACAGCAGCTGTTGCTAGGGAATCTGTGATGAAACTGCCAACCTTCTATAAAGCGAGTGCGTGAGAAAAAAAAAGAGTGTGGGAACATCTACAGTATACACGATTATTATTTTGGGGAATGCACATGCAGAACAGCACCTGTAGTGATGTGATTGTAAGCGTTTGTCTGAAAGCCCTCTTTTTCGTTTTTTATATCACCTGAGCCCCGCTAGTGTTTCGGTGGCTGCTCGTTCAGCACAGCTCCAAATGTCAGCGGGATGGATCGCATGATTTCAGTAACAGTACCCTTCCCGCGCAGCCTTTCTCTCCACACGCCCTCGCGGTCCCCAGGCGGCGTCCTGATGAAAGTCGATGTGATGTGGTCCTCGGCCGCGAGGAGTGGCGCTGCTAAAACGGATGAAACTGGCTCTAAGAGGCCCTTGTTTCCTGCCTGCCAGGCGCTTATAGAGATGGATGGAGGGGAGCACATCACGAGCAGCACATGAGGAGATTACTGATGAAGTTGTGGAGGGGATGAGCAGCAGCCTCAGCACCCTCATCCTCAGCAGAGCCAGCAAGGCCTCTTTGGAGGGCTGATGATGGGATTTATGAATAAGCGTTGCAAGAAAATAAGACGAACAAAACGCCGGTGAGGGCTGGGAGGAGGGAATTAGACCACAATGAGAAGAGAGGAGCAGAAAGAGGAGAGAACATGGAGAGTGCGGTGAAGGGCAGGGAGGATAGTGTGATGCATGCTGGTTGTGGGGAGCGCTTCTGCTCTGCTCTGCCCCTCCAGGAAGTCATACCGCTTCTCCTCTCCCATCTGAAGGAGGCTACGTCGCCATGGCAACCGCGTAGAAACCTGTGCCCGTCTCCCGGCTTGCCGGGCTGGGCCGTACGTGTGCGTGCATGAATGTGTTCGGCTCATCGCCGTTGCATGTGTGCGCCTCGGCCTAATGCGTCACTGTCATTCGGTCGGCGTGTGGGTAAATGTGTGTTTTTTTGTTTTTTTGTATGAGCACCAAGTGCAAGCATGCGTGTGTGAGAGTTACACACCAATGTGTGTGTACACACACACACACACACACACACACACACACAGACACACAGAGCCTCACATTCACAGTTTGTACTGCAGGCTTTATTTTTAGCACGTGGCACTTATATAATCAGGGTGACACTGGGGGGAAATAAAAGGAAGGGGAAAAAAACATCTCCTGCATTTTCTTTACTCTATCTGCTGCTTTCGCGCTCTGTTTTTCCTCCTCTACATTTTCCTTCTCTTACTTTCTATCTCTCCTCTGTTATGTTTTCTTGTTTCCACACCTGTCTTTTATCCTCTCCGGTCTCTGCCTCTTCTCCCTGTTGCTCCCTGCCTCATTATATATTTGACTCCACATCCTCTCTTCCCTTTCGCTGCTCCTCTCCTCGTGCATTTCTGTCCGTTCCCTCACCAGTCATCTGTCTTCCTCTTTTTTTTTCTAGCCTCACCTCTATCTCCCTCTTCGCTGTGACGCTCTGCAGCCATGGCAGCGAAAGAAAGGGAAAGAAAGAGGGAGGGCAGAAATACAGAGGAGGGAAATATGTAAAAGAATGGTGGGAGAAAGAATGACAAAGAAAATTCGTAGCAGAGAAAAGACAGAGAGAGACGGGTGAGATAAGGGATAAGAGGTTGAAACACAGGAAGAGAAAGAGGGATGTGAAGAGTGCACAAGAGACAGAAACCCACAGCTCCTCTCTCCTGAAGAGGACACCAGGGATCCTCTCAGATAGGCTTCCTTGCTGCTTTTAAAGACCCAGATCCCAAAGTGGGTTGTGCTCCACACTCTTGCTCAGCCCCTCGTTTTCTTCTTCTTCTTCTTCTTCTTCCTCTGTCTTGGCCCATTCTTCAAGGCAATTTGAGAATAGATGACATGTCAGGATTACTTAGTGGTATCAGTGCAGAGTGGGCTCCTGGAATCCCCGCTGCCAAGGCGTTGGGAATAACCCACTCGGCCTTTCTCCCTTTACATTCAGCAAATCACAGCTTCACTTGTAAAAGGCCCCTCCGCGGATTAACGTCAGGCTTCGCTCTGGAAACAGCCGACACTTGCTGTGCAGTGTAGCCGAGGTGTGTTTGATGTGATCAAGTGCTACACAAGCTGAACGCCACATCTGAGGAGTCATCAGAAAGGAAATGGTTTCTACTGTATGTACAGCATCCTTCGTACCTTCTGTGGAAAATTGCTTGCACTATCAGTTCCAATTACTTTTGCTTGACACACAGTGGTGCCAATATCTCGCACAAAGTAACTCAAACACTGTAGCTGGGGAAACACTGTAAGCAGCTGCTGATGTGCAGCAATTTAAAACAGCTAAATTGCATACCAGTTGCATTTGGTAATGAAAGATCTCTTCACAAGTGATGTGGAGAGTTGCTGTGGGTCTAATCTGTCTGTGATGTCAAGTGTCTGGGTTTTGATCCTTAGTTAAAGAATTGAGCTGGCAATATTCTATATAGTTGTTACAGTCAGCATATCCCATAAAAAGACTACAACCAGCCATGCGGAAATTCATCACTTGATTCTTTCTGACTTCCCCAGCCTGTCTGTGCACAATGGTTTCCACTGAAGATGTACTGAGTCACAAATATATAATGTCATCTTTAAAAAAGACTCAGTCATTTTTAAAAACAGCTGGGCACTGTAGTTTCCAGTAAACATTACTCAAACAGGAGTAGATGCTGAATTTCTTGGTGACAATTTCCATCCACTGGTTAATATTAAATTCATTAGTTCTCTTAAAGTATTTATTAGCAGCAGGACGGTGTACTGTATGTGGAACTGTTTAAAAATAAAGAGCAGTGTACCAGATATTGTTTGCTAAATAGTTTCCCACTTCTCATAAAATTTAACTCACTGTTCTTTCTAAACTCCTTCACTTGATTTTGAAGTAATGCAACTATATTGAATTCAATTTATTCTGTAATTTCTAGAAATTCTTGAAAAATGTTGTGCTGTATATGCAGCTTGCAACCACAACTGATGACCCCCTTCCTACAGGCTGAAAACACCTGGGAAAACATAAAAAACATAAAAAATATCCCCCTGTGTGTGGTTGCAGTTGTGCATATCAGTCTGTGTGTGGCGACACCTGTGTACATTCATGTTTGTGCTTATGAGTGTGTTTGCATGCGCTTTGTCCAGCACCTCACAGTTCTGAGACAGAAATGTGTCGGTACCTCAGGGAGCACGTTTCACTTCACTTCTTCAGGGCCGGCCAAACGCTGCCAGGCGCAGAGGGAATCCTCCGCTACCTGCCGACCCCCATACAGCACAGTATCTGCAAGATGAGCAGTATGATGGACGTGGGAAAATCGGATCCAACTGAACGCAACAGAAAACAACCTTTAACCAATTCATGAACACAGTTCTCAACACAATGGCCTCGACTTTTAGAGTGGGTGCATTTAAGGTTATCAGCAATGCAAACAATGGTTGACACAGAAAATATTTAATATATATATAATAATATAAATATTCAATGACACCAGCCATATAACCTGCTTATATCATAAACTTTCATCACAGTTTAACATATTATTTACATATGTTTGTGTCCATATCAAATACACGGGACACAATGTGTTAATTACAAGACTTTAAGCTACAAGCTAAGCTAACCGCCTCCTGCCTACAGCTCCATGATGTACAGTACTTGCAGACATGAGAGAAGTATCAATCCTCTTATTGAACTTATTATTATAGACCAAAATGTATTACATGGAAATACACACTTCCACATTTGATGTATTATCTAAATTAGTGAAATTCTAAAAATAGATAGAACATATAGCCGTTGCATACAAATGAATCTATCTATTTAGATAATAAATTAAAATGATAAGTTTAGATAATCGGAGCAATGCTGTTGAGATAAAAACATAGATTTTTCAATTGTAGTTTGGTCCACATTTATCTTCGACGTCTTCTTACATTTCAAGTCATTGCAGTTGTGCCTCATGAAGCGCAGGAACACGGTCCTTGAATGCAGATCCTGCAGAGAGTCCTGTTGTGCACTGGGCCTTTAGAAAGGTAAATAACACGTGTTCTGCTCCTTTGAACATTACATGTTTTTTTGTTTTTTTCATTTTTCTGTTTTGAGTAAATTCAGTTAAGCTGGTTTAAAACCCCAGCCGGTGTAGTGATTGCCAAACTTCAGCATTGCTGGCTCGGAAACCTGCCTCTTTCATCATTGCTGTCTTGACCTTATCCAATATACAAATCTTGCATGCATGTCCCAAGCTCTCAAATCTGATAATATGGAAAACTATCTCAGGTCAATCAGGAAATTACATCTGGCACCCGTCCAGGGATTACCATGGCAGGCGTGGACAAAGCAGTGTGGTGTTATTGTTGATCTTGGATTAAAAGAGCGAGGCAGCAGAGCGACGAACTATCATGCTGTTGTTGGTACAGCTTTTTGGTAACGCCGGTCCTGCTCTGGCTTCTGTTGTACACACAGTTAATTCATCGGGCTCTGTCATTGTGTGAAGCCGGGTTTGATGTTCGCTGTTGCAGCGAAGTCGAGGGAAACCGCCAGTTTAGCGGGCGTCATGGTGGAACTGCTCTGCTGCTCCACAGTGATGTTTGATCACAGGTGGCTGCAGACGGGGGTTGTGTTTGTTTACATGCACAGGAGATTGAAACATTACTCATATTTGAGTTTGCATTGTGAAAAGCCACGTGAAATGCATGAATGTGTGCGTGTGTGTGTGTGTGTGTGTGTGTGTGTGTGTGTGTGTGTGTGTGTGTGCGTGTGTGTGTGTGTGTGTGTGCAGGTGTTGTGCAGCTCAGCCGTGTCTTTTTGGGGGGGA
Organism: Cebidichthys violaceus; assembly: GCF_023349555.1. Lineage (NCBI taxonomy): Eukaryota > Metazoa > Chordata > Actinopteri > Perciformes > Stichaeidae > Cebidichthys > Cebidichthys violaceus. The sequence goes on from NW_027176461.1 coordinate 2,078,720, forward strand.
CTGACAGCCACAGCGAGGGTTTTCCAGTGGTTGTAGTTTGGAGCCTGACAGCTCAGTGACACATCATTACATATTGCTCAAGGCAATGCAAGCTGCAGTGACCTTTTATGCTGCTGCTGAGTTCCCTGCACATGTGTTATTGTGTTCATGTGTGTGTGTGTGTGGGGGGGGGGGAATACTGCTGTATGTATGTGCTTATGTGCATCATGTGTTATGTACTATCTACTCTTTAATTAACTTTCTAGGTTCATACCTCCTCTGACATTCATCACTGTTTTGGTGGTGTGTATTATGAATGGTTTGTGCGCACACACACACACACACACACACACACACACACACACACACACACACACACACACACACACTCTGTATATTTCCAAAGCAACTGAATCCTGAAGCCTTCTTGCCTGCCTTTACTTCTGTTTCTCTTCGTACTGCAATTGAAAGATGCACATGTGGCTTTACAAGGTGTAAAATACAGTATCACTAGATAATTATGTTAATAATACCACAGTAGGCTGTCTGACTTATCTTTAACACAGAACTACTGAACTAGCTCAACTAAAGATGGGTGACAAATTAAAATGTCTTGAGCTACCAGGAGAACAGCTTCAGTGCTCTTTGTCAGAGATTCGACAGTCTCTTGATCTCAAGCGAGGCGATGAACACCAATGTTCCAAAACATATTCCCTTTTTGATGATGGTGGTGGAATGCGGTGTCTAACATATTAGTACAAAATCTTCAAGGTATCCCAATAATAAAATGTTTTCAAAGTAATTTACAGTACATCCTTTCCTCTTGATCCCAAATCCAGGTCAGTTTAGCCTGCTCAGCTTTTTTATTCATGGCACAGAGCATGGCAGGATGTTAATTGCTTAATTGTATTATGCGCTACATCTGTATGGAGGCATCTGTGTTTGTTATGTTTCTCCAGTCATTTGTTCAGGTCTTAACTGGCTGCAGAGCTCGGAGGTCTAAAGAGGTCAACTAGCATCTGACTAACATTTCTGATGCTATAATTAAAGCTAACTGGCTTCTGACTATAGCTTCATATTTACCGCACAGACATGAGAGTGGTATCAATCTCCTCATTTGACTTTCATGAATTAAACGATTTAGCATATTTCATAAAATGTCAAACTATTCCTTTGAAATACCACAAATTGATGCTCATGGCGGCCATGGGAGAGACAGCAGCACTTTCATACAGGTTTCTCTTTGCTCTCACAGGTTTTCTCTCAGGGACATTATTGTCTTTTTCTTTCCATCCTTTCATTCAAACAGGACTGTCCTAATATTTTGGATGCGACTGGTCTGGGACGGCGTCCTTTGTCAAAATTCAAAGCGCATATGTGTGTTTTTCCCCTTGTCATCTGGCTGCGGGGCGAGGCAATATCAAGCGAAGAAAGTGTCGACTCAGGGGAAAGGGAAAGTGTCAGATTAATAACGAAGACAGGCCATAAAAAATTAGACAGGGTGTCCTCCTAGTTCAGCCGTCTGAGGCGTGTGCCATGTATTTGCAATGTTGCAGGTTTAAATCAGGCTCATAGCTGTTTGTCATCCTGTGTCGCGCTTGTCTTTTTTTCTCACTGTGTACTGTCTAATGAGAGAAAAAAGGCAGACAACATTTATATTTTTAATAACAAAGAAGGGTCATGACAGGCAGTGGAGGAAGAGGGGAAATGAGACGGTGAACGAGTCCCTTGATGAGGTGAGAGGGAAGGAAGGGATTAAGGGACAGAGGCAGGTGTGTTAGAGCTGCAAACAGTGATCATTTCCATTATTGATTAATCTGTCTGAAAGTATCAAAGTTCATTCACTACAGTACTACAGTTCTTAAGTACAAATTCTAGGTACACATACTTGATTTGAGTACTTCCATTTTCAGCGCAGTCGCCAGGAAAGAGACGTTTTGCATTGTACATTTCTGCAAACCACGGATACGTTGAATGTTGGCGTTTTTGTATTCGGTCAGTGCGAGTGACATAAAGTAACAGTTATTGAAAGTTATGTTGTATGATAACGAATATAACAAGCGATAAAGTCCCCTAGAGGCCGGTGTGAAGGGTGGTGGAAACAAACACAGGACTTTCACTCAGGAGACTTCTGTTTGTGTCCCGTGTGAGAACTAAAGTAGACGTTGACTTTACGCTTGTTACATAACATTACATGCAAAAGTCTGCTAAGGGCGGTTATTTATTTACGCTAGTTACGTTACATTGCTACGTTATTATTTGAACACAAACCATGACATATTTTACTGACCTTAACGTTTCACAACGTTAACCACGAGGCATATGAAACATATGAAACCTATTCCTGTGGTTTACAATAACGTTAAATGACAACTTTTTTTTGTTAATTTAACAATATTTTATCTATGTAATATTGGAAAAAAAACATTCGGAAATATGGAAAATCTCCATCACAAGTTCCAAAGCAAGGTGACATCTCTGAATTGCATGTTTTGTCCAACCAAACATCAAAAATTATATAAGACAGAGAGAAGCTGCAAATCCTCACACTAAATTAACTGGAACAGTGGAATATTTGGCTTGATAAATTACTTATTATTATTATTATTGTTATTATTATTAATACATTATTTATCGTCCTTCAATCAATCAGCAAATCAACTAATTGTTTCAGCAGGATGGATAGGATGAATGTACAAAATAGAAGGACAGAGGGAACAGAAGACATGAAGAAGATGAGGAAGAGGAAATTAAACAGCAAAGATGGGAGGGGAGAGATACTATATCGGACTAAAAGGATACTAGGTGTGTGTGTGTGCGAGCATGTGTGTGAGGTTAGGGGGTTTGAGGAGGGACTATGTGACACATACCATCAGACAGGATCCAGCAAAAGCAAATTAAGTACATGTCATCCCTCCTGCTTCCTGCGTTATGCTAATGAGCCTTCTAATGCTGCTGCTGCTGCTGCTCCTCTCTGACTTAATGTAGTGAATGAGAGCACACTTACACACATATACACACACACACACACACACACACACACACACACACACACACACACACACAAAAGTAAAAAGGTGTGTGAGTACATGCACGTGTATACTGGCAAAGATATGTGCACGCACACACACATGTTGGCCTAAGCAGACAGTCTTATATAATCCTGCATGCACACGTTTCGCATGGTTGCACAGAGTTTGGGCATAAGAAACAGCAGCCCACCTCCATTCCTCCACCCCCACCGCTTCAGTCAGTTTTTATTTGGAAATGTCTCCACGTCCGATGATCAGATACACAGTCCATTACTCATGTTTGTTAATAGAAAAGTCACTGGCGGTGACATTATCCACCTCCTCCTCCTCTTCCTTCTCCTGCTCTTTACCATTTTGCTGTTGGTCACATGACATTGTGTCACTCTCTGAGTCAGGATGTGCAGTCCAGAGCCAGATTTGTTGCTGGTCAGAGGCAAAAAAAAGGAAGAAAAAAGATGCTGTTGCTTAGTTTATAGGGTTTGTTTTTGTGCGTGGCCCCACATACTGTGATGCGTAACTTTAGCAGCGGAGAAAGAGCAGCTTTAAAGTAAAATAACACAATATATTTACACTGTACAATATGATTAATCTATGATTTGTACATGCTTTCCTTTAATTGTTTGGGTTTAGATTGGGGTTTGAGTAGAAACAATTAGTCTGTGTTTGTATGTGGCGTTAGTTAAGTATGTGGCGTTAGCTAAGTATGTAGGTTTTCGAACAAAATTACAGTAAAATAAGTCAATGTTGACTTCTGGGTTCACATGAGACACGAACAGTGAACTCCTGGGTGGATGTCCAGCTGACTCCCTTCTTTGCTCCCGTCATAATTACTACAGCCAAGAGAGGTCGGCGTCCTCTTCTTGTATTTGTATCGGTGATCAACGATGTGAGTAGATAACGGACCTCTGAACTTCCAGTAGGTGCAGCAGAACCCTTTTAACCCGTGTCTATGAGGCTGTTACTCACTGATCATTTTTATCCAATCGGCTGATAGCATTCAAAGCGGGTGATTTGCGGGTTGGCTGCAATTCTTGCCATTTAGCCTTTTTTTTTTTTTTTTCTCGTTGAAGTTGAATTGTTTTCCTCCATTGTAACTCTTCTGGAAACATCTTTTTAACATGATGTCATCACTATCTCTCCATTTATTTGTGGGCGGAAAAATAGGCGCATTGGCCATTTTCGTTGACTCTTAGGTGGGTGGGAGGCGGCCAGTGAGCTTGTACTATAACTCCTCCTGGTTGGTCGCGTCACCTCTACAGAGGATGGTTGGGTAGCATGAGCCTCTGCAGCCCGTTACATCCTCCTGGTCAAAGCTCCCCACTGTTGCGTGAAGAGAAGCAGCTGGTGCGGCTGATACACACGACTCTGCCTAACCTCCTCAGGACAATGTGGAGAGTTAGCAGGGACGAGGACTGAGGCGAATTGGCCGATCCGGAAAAAACGGGGGTAAAAAAAGTAGAGTAATCACTCCTTTATAAAGTGCATGGATAGACTTGAGGAGTCATAAAGTGGGTGAGCCAGATAGCAATAAAAAATGAAATGTTGGACAATTTGCAACATAAACTGTGGCATTTAGAAAGTTAAGACAGTCACAAGGAAGTTACTTTACTATGACTGACGATGTGTACTATGCGCACACCCAGAATTACTTGTAAAGCGCTTTTACATACATTTACGCTCTACATTTTATCCAGACTTTATGAAGGCGCTACAGTGTGTGAGATGCCGTTCTGTTGGTGGTTTCATGGAGGCAAGAGATAAGAGGGCTGGTGTGGTCATGGTGGTTTGCTCAGATCTTGGTCGTGTGGGCAGTAGCGTTTGTTCAGCTGTCAGAGGGAAGGTCCCAGTGAATGTTCATTCATATCTCGTCGGTCATATTAACAATTTATGCCAGGGCATTTTTTTTTTCTTTTGCTTTCTCAGGCAGAAAAAGGTTGACATGAATATTGACGATAGGAAATGTGCTTTGTGTCCGTGTGCACTAGAGAGAGAAAGAATTACCAGGCTTGTTTGAATGAATGAGTGGAGTTGTCCTACTGAAACGTGTGTGGATGTGCAGCGTTGTGTGAATGAAGCCGGCTGAACCTGCCTCACAACGGGAAGTAGAGAGAGCGGAGAGCGGGCAATCACTGTGTCTTACTGCCAAAATAAGGACGCTTTGGACAGCTCATCAAACACAACCAGGGATGTACTTAAAAGTTTACCTCGATATCTAAAATACCTACAATGTTAACAATTAACTCACAAAAAGAGTGATGCAAAGGATAGATCTGGCTTCACAAATGTTGTCATTGTTCCACTATTTTATATTGAAAATGTGGCGTGTATGTCAGCAAATTTTCACAATAAAGGGAACGTTTCTAAGTATAAAAAAAAGAGGAAAAAAAAGAAAGAAAGAGCCCCTCAGATACCTGAACTCAAATATGAGCTTTCAACATTGTTTATAAAGATATATGTGTATAAATGACAATAATGTGATGCAAAATAACTTGATCTACCTTTTCAAAACAAACCACACGAATGACTTGACCCCATGTAATTGTCATTGACTTACACTCTGCCCTCAGACTCTCATCAAGTCAAATTCCTTCAGGAAAACATTAAGGTTACTATAATATTTATAATATTTGTGGACTAAAGTTTCTCGAGTTCAGCATTTTAGCAGTTGCCATCTTCTTTTATGGCTGTCACCATCTTGTTTGTTTTTTTGCTGAACTTACGTTTACAATGTTTACTGCGGTAATAAATCAAGTGAGAAGTAGAGTCATTTTCTCATAGACTTCTATACAATCATCATTTTTGCAACCCGAGGAGTCGCTGTTGAAGTGCTCTTGAGCAGAGCCGAGAGCATTTACCTCCTTCAGGGTGCCATGCAACTGCCACATTAGTGTTAACGGTGAATGGGGAAAAGAATACATTTACAGTCACACATAAGTAATACAAATAAGCAATGAATGTGTTTTTAGCAATGTGATATGTGTTTACCACACACTACAATACAATGCTACCATTGTCTGGGTTTGATTCCCAGCAGAGCCACAGTCATCAGCATCAGCCCGCTTCTTAAGTGCATTTTTTTGGAAGAATTGTTCACTGAATAGACTCAACATGTTTGTTAAGAATCCATAGTGCTGTTGTGTCCGAGAGGTAAACAGGATTGAAGGACAAACTCTCTGCCCTGATCAGATGACACTCATTTAAAACATGTCAGCCAGCTCTTCCCTGCGGGCCACGTTTTTTAAAATTCTCATGTCGTTTCTTTCCCTCCTCGTCACACGTCATCCCTGTTTGTGTTGATTTGCATCAATCTATGTCTCGCGGCCTTCCTGCATGGAGACAGACAGATAACTCTAATGGTAAACTAACTAATGACGCCTGGCTCTGGATTTGGCTCAAATTGAATGAACGAAGGTCCGTGTGCGACGAGTAGAAAATCCAAGCGGCCGCTGCATGCCAGATTGATATAACAGGCAGGCAGTCTGTGTACCTCCCTGGCAGATTGGAAGAGGAGGAGGAGGAGGACGTTTGTATGTGTGAACAGCTGGTGACTGAATAAAGAGGGGCTTGGGTTGATGGGAAGGAAACAGTGTAGAGAGGAAGAGATGAGAATTCAGGAGAACTACACAGTAGCCTCGAGACCAAATTATACTGGCCTGCTCCATCTTGGACACAAGAGTTGATACTAGTTACTAGTAAAGCAAAAAAAAAAAGCCTGACTTCTTTCTCTGAAGTTTGCGCTTCTTCAAGGCTAACAGATGTCATTACAGATTCTGCAGACGGATACGCGGGTCAGGACGGGTTGGGACTCTAAATTGCGAATGCATGCCTGTGTTAGTTCTGTGCTGCACAATCTATCTGAAATTCCCACCTGCTTTTCAGTCTGAAAAGGATCAAGCATGCAAAGAATTGCATTTGTACTTCTAACATGCCATTGGGATTTTCATATCTACTATGACATTGTTTTTTGGTAACCACATAGTTTTAGCTGCCTTAAGCATATACTTTAACCATGATGCAACTGTAATGTCTGGGTATTGGAGGAATGATTCATTAACATCCACTTTGTGGTTCTGTACTCAGGCACAGTACGTCAGCATGCTAACATCTTCACAATGACTATAGAAACATGGAGATCTTTAGCAGGTATTGTTTACCATGTTCACCATCTTAAGGCCTTCACACACCAAGTCTGTATTTTTCGTATGCAGTTTTAAAATCCGTCCTCCGTTAAAAAACGTTATGCACAGAAACTTTCGTTTAATTATTCTATTTGTTGCCAAAATTTGCTAATTTGACCCCAAGCTGCTCTGCAGTCACCTGCCACAATCTATCTTTAAATTCTGAAGGAGGTAAATGCTCTCGGCTCTGCTCAAGAGCACTTCAACAGCGACTCCTCGGGTTGCAAAAATGATGATTGAATAGAAGTCTATGAGAAAACCTCCAAGATTATTACTTCAAGAATAGTTGCCTTTTAAATCTAATGGTTGTTTACATTCTGAATAAAACATGTAATGGGTATGAAGGGTTTCATACCTAATAGCAGCTTTAAATTGTCTGTTCAAGAATTCTAGTCAAGTCTAGTTTTGTCTCACAATTTCAGTGACAAAACTCAAATCCACACCTTCGTTTCTGACTCTTGTCCTTGTTCCAGTGGCTTCGGAATTGACGCCTTTTTGATAGAAGTTAATCCCTCAAGCGTGCACACTGAATCAACCGTCTCCAGCTGAGTGGCAGGTCTCACTGTGGGGGGGCGGGGGCAGCTGGAGGACGCCAACTCTCCTCTTCTTCTCCCAACTACTTTCTTCCTTCCCTTCTTCCTCGCTACCCCCCCCCCCCTCTCGTTCCACCTCTGTGTTCGGCCCAGCCGGCACACCTAGGGGGGCTGTGAACAGGTGTTATTTCCCCTGTCAGGGGCCGCACTTGAAGGAGATAACGGGAATGAAGTTGGCATGGAAATGACTGGGAAATCAGGTCAGCATCCTCAACTCACACACACAAGCATAGCTGCACACCTCCAAGAGTGTCTAAATATAGCGATGTCACCGACGGGGGGGTGGACAGGAAAATAAAGTAAATGAAAGCAGAAGCATTTGCTGAAGTAGAGGATGTGATGAGCGCAAGGGTGGCCTGGAGAGAAACAGATATGGAGGTAGAAGATATACATAAAATGAGAGAGTGGAGGATGAGGAGGTGATGGGGAAAATGAGGCAGGGGATGAGGATGGAAAAGGAGAAGCTAGCTGGACGAGGCAAACCATATCCCCCATGATTGTTCCTGCCACACCTTGTTAAGGCGTCCTGCTGTGATCTCCCCACCCCGCCTCTTTCCTCGGGTGCTGACACACTGTGTTCCTGACAACCACAGTAGGGGGGACGTGGGGAAAAGCAGAGGAACATCGGCTGCAGGAGGCTGCGCCGCATTGTTCTGGCTGAATTACACGGTCACGCAGGGTGGGCAAAGAAGGAACTCGGTGAACAAGAGAGGAAGGAAGACGACACATACTGTAAAGACGGATTAGCTCAAACAGTAGGGGAGGGGGATGAATATGAAACAGAGTCAGACCCGGGTCAGACGGTATTTGCAAAAACTTCTTAGAGTTTGCTTTGACTTGCCCAATGCATGGGAGGCTGCTCGAGTATTATGAGAATACATTTATGCAGAAAAGAGAAACATGAAGCTGTAACTCAAACAAAAAGAAGCCGACAACACTACGTTCCCACACAACTAAACTGCATTCTCAATTAGCTTTCGAGGGAAATTCTCTCCCAGCTCACGGTTGTGGTTTTAAACACAGGATTAATGTCATGAATTGAATCAAAACTACCAAAATCAGCATTTAAAAACTACTTGGTTAGGTTTAGTACAACATCATGGTTTAGACAAAAATAATATGTTATGTTATTTAAGCTATGGATGTAAATTGAAAAGTCAATGTTGACTTTTGCTTTCACACGGACACAAACAGTGGCCTCCTTGGTGAAAGTTCTGTGTTTTGTTGACCCACCCATCCACCCAGATCTCTTCCCTAAGTGGACTTCCATGAACTATGGTTAGAAACATATTTGTGATACATCAAAAACTAACTTACTCGGGCAGAAAATATCTTCCCTTATATATGTAATTGAACATGCAGTTTTATGCATTTTCATGTATTTTTTAGGAGACCACCCTGTCCTTACCATAGACTGTATATAAAGAAGTGGGCCTAGTCATTGTGATGTCACCTATTGGCTTGTGGACTACAGCTTTAGAAGCCTTGTGTTCAATATTTAATCCATCGGCATTTTGTATTATGGGCCATCACCATCTTTTTCTGCAACTGCGGAGGAGAGACATAGAGATGCCGTATATGGCTCTGGTCGCAGTAGCGACTTGTCAATCACAAGGCAGTTTGTGCTGAAGCATACACTGCCATATGGTCTATTTGACTCTAATGGATCATAATTTATTAAATGAACATCGTGCTGTATTAAAGAACACTTGAAACTAGAGATTGAGAACATAAACTCATGTTTACAATGTTTACTGAGGTAATAAATCAAGTAAGAAGTAGGGTCATTTTCTCATAGACTTCTATACAATCTGACTTTTTTTTTTGCCTCCAGATGGCCATTAGAAAGAATGTAAATTTAAGGCACTTCAACATTGGCTCTACCTTTCAGAACCCGAGGATCCCGCCTGGTCCTTATGCACAACCACAAATAACAAAAGCAATACAATGATCCGGTTTTTATTTTGTATTTCACCTTATCCTCACAATTCCTTCAGATGTAGCCTCGTATAAACGCAAACAGCTATGTACAAATGGAACTATTTGATAGAAAAGGGCCAAGGGAAAGATGCGGGGATAGTGAGATGGAGATGGGGAAACGGAGCTGAATGAAAGCAAAAGATCAGCCAGGCATCTTAATTGAATAGGCATGTACAGCTATAGAGCCCGTCCTCGAGAGGTTTTCAACAAATGTCACAGTGAATGAGGAGAGTGATGGAGGACGGGATCGATCGTTTTAGCTCCCACTGATTCTTCCACCTCTCCTGCCATCCGTGCATTCCCTTTCTGTACCAGAGGACTTAAATGCTCCTCGACTGTGAAGCCAAAACGCCATCTGACTGACTGACTGACTGACTGACTGACTGACTGACTGGCCGGATGATCTCGGTCTCCCCTCTTTCCCTCAGGCAGAGAGAGCAGAGAGCATTGTAATAGACCTCTTCACCACCCCTCACTTCCTCCAGTCCCTGCCCTTTGCATGTTACTTCTCCATTTCCGACTGTTTTAGACATACCGCTGCACACCAGCTACTCTGTTAGTGCACTTTCGCAGCAGCAAAGGAGAGGTTGAAAGGTTTAAATGACCAGAATTTAGACGCAGGGCAACGGAACATAATATTGAGAGCGAGAAAGTGTGATGTGTCGTTACGTTTGTAGCTTAAGACGTGCTTATTTGAACCCAAACCGTGATCTTTTTTCTATCTCTAATAGTTTGTTGCCAAAACCGTGACTTTTTCACAATGTTAACCACGTGTTGCGTTAACCACACACAAACCTTCTGCGCCAAGATACTACGCAAAGCTTCTGCAAAAGCAGCAAAATATGACGAGTAGATATAAGATCACGTTGCTTATTACTTACATCTCTGCTGACAGAAGTTATTTCTAGTCTATTATAAAAATTATAAAAATGCAGAAATTTGCATGTTTATATATGTACCACTTTAGAATTAAACAAAATACTAAATATACCTATTTGAGTGTATCGGACGCACGTTTTCTTATTTAAAGATTACGTTGCACCCTTTGCTCAGGTGTGACGATGCTCATGTGATTTATTTTGTCCTGAGGCTGATGGATCTCAATGGTGAAGTAAATTGTTACTAATTTGACATGGCGTCACGATAAGCCGTGATGATATCGGTAGCTTATCAGCCCACGCAGCTCATTATTTTTTTAATCAGCCGGTAACGCTGATGTCTGTCAACTGCTCACACCTGCTGATAATGTTCAGCTACGAGGCCCCAGCCTTCCCTAAAGAGGTAAAATACCACAAAATCTCCTCCTCGCGGTCTGTGCTTAGTGGAGGGATTGTATGGCACCAGCGTCCAATCCGATATCCTGCACCGTTAGCTAATGGTAATGAGGATTCAGGAGGACGGATGATGGCAACACGCTCCATGGGATGGAATTAGCGCTGAGCATTTCAACTTTCCCTGTGAGGCAGTAGCCCTTTTATCCCGTCATTATTGGCGCAGACAATGATGTGGTTAATCTTTTTAAGACAACACAGCGGAGGGCCAGGAGGGAGGGAGGAGCCGTCCAATAATCTCATCAGAGACCAGAGGACATACACTGTGATGGAGGAGAGTTCCTCCCTTACATGTCGAATCATCCCCCTGTGTGTGTGTGAGTGTGTGTGTGTGAGGATATGTGAGCAAGCTGGGAATACACCATGCAGCCATGTTCCCTCTGCCTGTGTGTATGTGTGATAGCATCCTGTGTAATGTGTCGGGGGAGCTGTCAGATGTGCAGCATACATGTAAGGTGAAAGTGTGAAGGGAACTGAAGATGTGTTAGTGCACAAACTTTTGGCCGTGATGCCCTGAAGGGAAGCCGGAGATCAGGATTGGGGCACATATACAGACGAAATAACCAGGAAACATATTCTCGATTCCAGAATAGTGTTCATGTGTGTATAGATCCATTCACGTCTTTATCTTTGCTATATTAGTGTACACTAATAGTTGGTTGGTTTTTATGCCTCCGAGCTGTCAGCCGTTGTGGCCGAAGGCGTTATGTTTTCGGGTTGTCTGTGCGTCTGTCCGTCCGTCCCATTCTCGTGAACGCGATATCTCAGGAACGCCTTGAGGGAAATTTCTGCAAATTTGGCACAAATGTCCACTTAGACTCAAGGATGCACTTAGTAGATGTTGGTGGTCATAAGTCACTGTGACCTCACAAAACCACATTTTTGGCTATAACTCAATATTTAATTTGCTAATTGTGACAATTTCACACTAATGTCTAATAGGATAAAATGATGAGGGACATTTTGGACAGACATGGATAAAAACGGCAACTTGATTGGTTGTCAGAGGCATACCTATTCTAGTTTGTTAATGGTACCTACAACAGTGTTTTCTGGCTACAGAGGCCTATTGAAAAACTCTATAAAAACGTTCTGCTTCTTCATGAAAATGTGGCAGAAAATGTGACCCTGACGTTTGAATTCTTTAACTTTGCACCTCACAAGTCAAAAGTCACAAAGTTTAAGAATAATGTTCAGAGTTGGAACAAACTCATACAATATATATTACATATGTGACATTAGCACACTGTGGATATTGTAAGATAATGAGTAAATGTATGGGGAAAGTTTAAGAGGTTAAACTGCACAACCTCTCATGCACTCTTCCTCTTGGAAAATAGTCTTTGCTGCCTTTTTCGCTTAGCTTCCAACATGATTTCTTTTCTTCCTGCGGGTTCATGTCTCAGCACCTACTGGGACAAGAATATATATAATATGGAGGAAGATTGATTCAGAGAAGGTTAACCTTGTTGTTAACACCCCATTCCTCCACCCAATCCTCTACCCTGCCGACCCAACAGTCAATCTTGCACCTCCTCGCCACACTGGACTACAGTTTAAGGAGTGGACAGCAAGGGCGTAAATTAATGTAAAGCAGGAGTTCACAACCTTTGTTTTTGGCAAGCAGCCCTGTGTGGAGGCCAGAACATTCCTCTGACCCCAATAACTATAGAGGAGATGTTTAGGTTGAGCCTTTACTCTACATGCAGTGTTTTAATCCTCCATAGGGCAGATATGAAACTGCTCTCATAAGCCGGTCAGTGGGAATTCATTGGCAAGCCGTGTGACGTTTATAGCGCTTCTATGCCGCCCAAAGGCCATTGGAAGACGTTCCACAGTCATTTCTGTATAATTATGAATTTATCAAGGGACCCATTTTAACATCAGAAGACACTGCATCGGTTGCCAGCCCGCAGGTTGGGCAACTGTGATGTACTGTAGAGAAGTACAGTGTAAAACCCAGCCGTAGGCGCGATATGTTTGTGTGTCGTGGAGCATTGTGTGCAATGGACCCCGGGCTAGTGATCGGAATTTCATGGTGTGTTTTCCAGTGTCTGTGTCAGTGTGTGCTAATGTGTGTGGCTGTATTATGTGTGTATATGCGTAGCCATTAAATGTCAGAGAAGTCGAGGTCTCTGGCTGACACACACACACACACACACACACACACACACACACACAGCCCCCTCCAGAGAAAATCCATGTCCCTGACTATTTTTAGAGCTGCATCCCTCTTCCTTATGCCATCCACTTCTCTCTATCAGTGATGCCTTTCTGTCTCTGCAGCAAATCAAATGCAGCCCCCATCGCCAACCAATCACGTACACAACTACACACACATTGACCCACACTTGTAATCCTATACAATTCTTGTAAGGACCCTGACCGACATAATGCATTTCCCAAATGTGGTTCCTAACCTTTTTTCCCTGTGACCATTTGATACAAAACAATGTTCTGGTTTTTTTATGTCGGGATTTTCTCCTTCCAGATAGTTTTATAATTATTTGAGGCCTGCAGAGGTAAAACTATACAATATTTCACAAGATTAGAAAAATGTGTCCATAAAATAAGCACAGTTTTGCATATCAGAATTTTTGTTTCTCATCATGTTTGACCAATGGAATCATATTGAGAAAACACATTCACAATCATATTCATCTCTCAACCCATGTGATGGTCCTAAAACCCTAAGAGGCAAACCACTGACCTATAGCTATCATTATATACTGTCTGTAATAATACCACGTTGAATCGGAAAATTGGGTCTGAACATTATGTTACCAAGCGAATGTTGCACATATTTGATTTTTGCCGAACGCATTGCATTGCCAGATGACGCTGCATTGCGTTGCAGCAAAAGTAGAGCTAGCTTCAACTTTTTTGTTGGACGAGATTCTGCATCCAGACCGTTGCTGTTACCTTCGTGGCATCAATGAAATAAATGAGGACGCTGCGGTGGAGGAGCAGTAGTAATGCTACTGGGTTGGGATGATAACAGTGTCAAACAGCTCAAGACAGTTTGATGGTTTAAAATACAATGTGTTGACTATAAACAAAAAAATGTAGGTTTAGTTACCTTATACAATGGACTTTGGCAGAAGTGAGGTAACCATGTTTGTTTTTTATTTTTCAGGCATTGGGTCGGCATTGTGAGTCAGATATTTCAGAACTTCGATTAAAATGAGTTTGTTGTTGACATTAATGCTATTTAGTCGGCAGCTGGTAATTAACGAGGACCTGTCAAACGCCTTTGAACAATCACCAACCCAAAATATACTCACTCTAAATCCTTGCTTTCCAAAATGTCCTCAGTCTCAAGGTCCAAAACCCAAATGGTCCTCACAGAGATAGCGGTGTAATCGCTCACATGCATACAGTAACACACTCCGACCCCTCCCCCACACCTGCTCCTTCCACTGTAACCGTTAAAAGTGGTGACATCCACAGAATGCACAAAAAGACATAATGCACAGGAACATTTGCACCAACTCACACATACTCACGCTCATGAATGTGCTCTCTGTTGCTTGATTAGAGACTCACTGAGGCGTGACACAGGGTTGTTGTTTTTTTCCGTATTCGTTTCCCTCCTACGTTCCTGTCTGCAAATGCAGAAATAATCGAAGCATGTGTAGTAACACTAATGTGCAGAGCAGAAGAAGGGCTGCCTAATGCGTGAAACATGGTCTGTGGGTGGGTCAGCTGCCCGCATCCACTGGAGAGAAAAAAAAATCCTCAGAGAGCCAAACATTACAGCCGGATGAAGAGATGTATAGTAAGCTCTAAATTAGACAGAATAAATCAAAATTGTATTATAAGGACAGGGAGACCAAGTAATTACAGAGAAGAATTTGAGGTTTTAAACTCATTGTTTTTATATTTTATTTTTTTTTAAATCCTGAATTTGAGACCTGGTCACACCATGAAGGGGCACAGCGAAGTTCCGAGAGTCCTCACGAAATAGGTGATGCTAGCAGCTTTGTGACATATGGACTACTTTCATGGCTAGTTGGTGACTTGCTGTAGCAAGCGACCTAAGAGCTAACATGCTAGCAAGCCTGTGTCGTCCTTGTCAGTCACAACAGCTCCTCCCTGGCATTTTCATTCCATTTAATTCAACCCAGTGGCCAGGAAAAAATGTTGGCATTGTACGTTTCTGCAAACCACGGAACACGTTGAATGTTGACCAAACATACATTTAAAAAAATAAAAAATACGTTTCATATCAGCTCTGTATCACACTTGCAGAAATGCACAACGCCAAGTGGTTAATATTGTGAAATGATTGATTAGGTTTCGGCAACAAAACTACTTTAGGTTTAGGTTTGAGAAAAATAATTTGATTTGTGCTTAAACTTAACAATGTAACGTAGCTAAACTTGCATAAATAGACAACAACCGCCTTTAGTGGAATGCCATACGTAAGCGCAACAACGTTACGTAACAAGCGACAAGTCAACGATTTGTTTTCGTTTCACACGGGACATGAACAGCAAACTCCTGGGTGAAAGTCCTGTCTTTGTTTGACCCGTCCATCCAACCTGATACTATGTCACTTGCTCTGCACGTCACTCGTTGTATTACATCCGTGGTTTGCAGGCCAACATTTTTTCCTGGTGACCGGGCTGTTTTATTCATACTGTGAATTGTCATCAGTGTCTTCTTGCAGCAGGAGGCATACTCTTGTGTGGACACACAATCTGGGTGAAAATGTAAACCTCTTTGGCAAAATCTGTCTATGTTTTGTGATAAAGTCGCAATAAAGTGTTTCTCTATAGCCGACCCTGCGCTGTGACCTCCCTGGAGAGGAGGTGAAAAGAGTATTTCTGCACAGACATCAATAATGTATCACATATGGCCCCTGTGGACTGTAACATGACCTTTTGTGTTTGCTTTGTAAATTGTGGTTTGTGCAGTGGAGGTCAAACATCTTGGTCCAGTGTTGTTTTATGGACATTTATGGTCCATTTCAATGAAGAATTGTGGTCCAGAATGAAGAAAGAGACAATATTTTACTTTTTATCTGGTCCGACAACTTTGATGCTAACCGCAACAGTGTGGCGACGTGATTCTCAATCAAGTGGAATTGAGGCTCAATGGCCTTCAAATCTGTATTCCAACAAAACAAAACAGCAGCTCATTTAACTGATTATGACACCTTCAACCAGAAAAAAAGTAATTAATTTGTGAAATCAGCCACCGTACCATTTCGGTGGAGTGAAGCCTCTTCAGCCATAGTGGAACATGATGTTTGAGCATTTCTGTATCTTAATCCATGAAACTAGCTCATGGGCTTCAAGGCGAATGAACAGTGAGACTAAGTTAAAGTTATTACTGTTCAAATAGAGCTTGTAGGATAGCGAGACAGATATATATATATATATATATATATATATATATATATATATATATACGGGGATGTGTGATTTAGAAGCAGAAGGCTCTAGACTTTAGACCTGCAGCCACATAAACGAAGAAATAAAGTTCTGAAGAAATAAAGTCTGAAAAGAGATATGCATAGTGCAAAACTACGAACGCCTTCCAGAAAGTCTGTTCTCCGTAGTTTGAAAAAAAAACTCCTTACTTCAGACGCATCAGTGAATGGAGTTTGTGTAGTAGTCATGTAAATGCATACGTGTCTTTTAGTGCATGTTAGTGTGTGTGAGCTCTACTGGCTATCTCACGATGCCGCTCTTCACTGCAATCACACGGCGTTTCACGTCATCTCAAAATTGTACTTCCACACCTCAAGTTCACACTTACAGTAGGTAAACACTGTTTGTTCTGTCATCACTGTTGCCATTAATTCTAGTGTTTGAGCTGTTAGCAATGTGAGCTGCTGGAGGCAGAGCCGTGTGGAGGCAATCCCTGAATCATAGATATACCCTGAATTTGGAATTTAGCACCTTTATGTCTCGACCTTGTAATTAAGTAAGTTATCTCGGCTAAGTCTGAATTCAAGAAGAGCCGGAGCAACCTGCTCCAGTTATGGATTCACAGGAGCTGTACAGTTACTGATAAATGTATTGATAATCTGATCTTATATAGATAGACACGTACAACTTTATTATCGTGTATTAATTAATTAGCGTATGATAAACAGCTTATAAATGCTAAATAGGAGGTTTAATTAAAGTATTTCTCAAAAATCAAACCTATACGTTTTTAAAAAGTAAATTCCCACCCAATAAGGAATTAAAAAGGTTGTACTAACAGAACAACTGTCCGTGTCGCACACTACACCCTGAGCCAGCTTTCTATTACTGGAGCTTCAACAGTTTGCTTGTTTCTATACATGACAAGAAGGGTTATGCTTTATTATTTCAGAGCATATAATTTCTCTGATTTACTGTTCCCTGATGCAAAGGGGAGCTTGTCGTTCTCCCCAGTCATTCATATATGATGGTGTTTGTCATTTGGCTGCAGGCGGTTTGACTTGGCCGGCTCCGGCTCTCTAAGCTGTCACAGACCCACGTCCGACACCCAGAATAGCCCTCGTGCATTTCTTGCCCTCGGCCCAACCATACCCCCCCCCACCACCACCACCACCACCACCAGAGTACTGCTCCAGCTTTCGTTTCGGAGGCCCGACTGCATCCTCTATCCTCCATTACTTCCCTTCTCTTCCTCCTTTCCCTCTCTTGTCGCCTCCTATCAGACACTTTCATCTCTGAGTGTTTTATTGCATTGTGTCCTTGTAGAGGAGGACCTTTGGGCTCGCTCCAGACATCCAAAAAAATATAGCTCACTTCCCCCCTCTCTTCCTGCTCGCCTTGCTCTTGGCTCAGAAAATATGGAGCATGGCTGTCTGTTTTTCCAATTGCTCCCCCGTCCTCTCCCTTACCTTTGACTGTCCTCTCCATTTTTTCGTCTTTAGCTTTTGTCTTTTTCTCCTTCAGCACTGGCAGTCAGTATGTTTTTAAGGAGACAGTGTTGCAAGGGTGCATGACAAGTGAAACCGACCAACTCCACTGCTCCCCCCCCCCAAAGCCAGGCCTCTCTGTTTAGATCACTGACAGTCTCCTGTCTCTCCAGAAAGTACATTTTATTCTCAGCCGTGTGCCTCATGTCCTCAGGATTCCTGGTTTCTCTGGGCTCTCTGATTCTCTGCTTTATGCCCAAAATTCTTACTGTGACTTTCTTGAATTGTATTGGAAAATAATTGTTGTTGTGTGAAATCAATATATTTCATATCAGATGGGACGTAATTGCTCCAAAACATGAGATTTCATGTTTCATGATTTAAGCGGTGTTTTTGAACACCTAAAACAGGTTTTTGAAAACGCTGCTGACACTTACAAAGCTCGTTTTGAACATTTTGAAACCTGCTTTGTATAAAATAACTTCTCAATCTTCTTCTGCCTTTTGTTGTCAAATGTCTGTGTTACCACCTGTTGGTCAGTAAAATGAGGCAAAACCATTGGCAGGAATGCGTCACCCACATGTGCGAATTCATACCTTCATGCTCGTGCACAAGAGTAAAAAAAACAGGGATTCCTCATGTAAACATTTCTAATAATAACTCCTAAGTGAACCTTTAATACTGTTCATTTACATCATTTATTAATCATTCAAGTTTGACTTACTCAATTGTTTGATCTATAAAAGGACATAAAATAATAATAAAAAGAAAAATTACAAACAAACTGCTTGTTTTGTCCAGAAAAGATTACATAATGCTATAAAGAAGAGAAAAGCAGTAAATCCTCATATTTAAGAAGCTCGAATGACTAACATTTTGCTTGATAAATTACTTAAACGATTACTTTATAATTAACACAAAACACAGCATGCCAATTGGGGGGTTGTGATCACTGCTCAACATGGTTTTGCTGTCCAAATCAAGTCATCAACACATCCTCAGCCTCCCTTTGTGGTTCTCTGTGTTCTCCGCCTTTGGGGTGAAAGGGATGTCCCTGCTGTAAAAGGAGAGAGTTACAGTTGCAGCACAAAGCCCTTCCTCTCCTGTTATTGGCGTCTTTGGACAATGGGTTTAAGGGCTGGAGTAGCACCGTGTTATCTGAAGGGACACAGGAAGCGAGCTGGCGCTGTGTGATCTCCTGCTCGTCCCTTCCTCCACCTGCATCAGCTGCTGTGGTTCATGTGTGTGCGTGTCTTTGTTGGGGGAAGTGTGCATATGGAGTAATAGACTGTGTGTCAGCAGACACAGTTAAACCTGTTGGGACTCTTTATTCCCTCCAGGGACAGTTTCATTGCACTGTTCAGCTCTGAGCAGCCGAATAGAATAGAAATGAATGGAAATGGTTAAAGTGTTTGTTTGTGGTCGCGTGTCATCATGTTGTCGCATTTAGAGAGGCAGCCCGGCTGGTGGAAGGGGTTTTTGTATCCATGGCAACGACTAGAGAGAGAGAGAGAGAGAGAGAGAGAGAGAGAGAGAGAGAGCACTAAATGGGAGCGGGTCCGGGCACATTCGGTATTCGAGTCCTGAGAATGTGAGAAATGCGCGGGATCAGGGAGGTGTCTTGTCACTGAGGGGCACATTCGATCACGCTCCTCCTCTGTAACCCGACCCAGCTGCACCACTAGGTGAGCTCTATGAGAGATTTTGCAGGTTGGGTATAGGACCGCGAGGCTATATGTTGAAGAAGGTGAGAGGGCTGAGGAGGGACAGCTGCAGTCCTGCCTTGGAATTTGGATAATGTGCCTCCTTGCCCAGCTCCCCATGATTCCTCTCAGCAGCAGTATTAATAAACCTGGCCGGATCCTCGCTGTGAGCCCTCATCATGAGTTACACGTCCGTCAGTCGCAGGAGCGCACACCTCACCGCGAGGCTTCACCTTTCCATCTGGATTTGTGTATCTGTGTGTTTGTGTGTGTGTGTGTGTGTGTCTTGTTATAACCCTGATGAGACATCCACCGCCTGTGTCCTCTAACTGATATTGTAGAGTCATATAATATTGTATTGATCATTCTGTTGCCGTGACCCCTCACCCTTCCTCCAGAGTCAAATACAGCTCTGTGTCCCCTTGAGCCCTAGTGATTTAAGGGTCGATTGCTCCGAAGCCGCTGACAGTAAATAATGGTGGACGAGGTGAATGGGACATCAACCATTGGTTTCTAACTGGTTGTTTTGAAGCCAGCAGACAGCACAGTAGATGAAGTGAATCCAGAGTGGAACTCAATGAAGAGCCGCAGAAAATAGTCAGAAATGGCAGTCACATTTTCACCAGGTGATATCTTTCAATGACTTGTTTTGTCCAACAAGTCCAGAATGACTTTTATGTCTTATGTATAGCTCTTTGAGTTGTTGAAAGGTTTTATAAAAATAAACTTGGGAATTAGATCTATATATTGGACGGTTCTGCACCTCATGATTTACACCCAGTGCCAAAGTTCAGTGCTGATGCAGGAAGTGGTGTGCCTCATATGTAGCAAGGCAGACATTAAGTGTAGCACATCCGACTTTCACGCAGAGTTCGCCTCCTCGCAAAGACCTGCTATCAACATTTGTCTTTTTATTAACCGTGACTTCCTTAACCGTGACATTGGACAACTAAATGTGTTTTCATTCTAATCTTACCCTAACCATATTATATTTGGGACAACGTGTCAGTGTACACTCGTAACATGCATCTTTTCAAAATAAACTTCTGTGTTCACAGGAAGCTTACAGTGTCTGCTCGGTACATGCATACACAAGAAATGTGGCTTTACTGAGTTAGTATAGGTTTAAGTACACAACAAAAATTATTGTTAAGGCAACAACAGCACTTAGTTAGGAAAATATTTTGGTTTGGGTTAAAATAAGTTTGTGACAGTAAAATAAGTTAACGTTACTTGGTTTCAAGTATGTTTGTTTGACGCATCCATCCAACGTGGACTTTCTCGCTCTTAATGTCAGCTGCTCTGACCGTCTATTATTAATGCGTTTTTTTCATGAATGATTTATATATTTCAAAAGGATTGGTAATTCATTTTAAACTAATTGATTGTTTCAGCATTAGGTCAATGGATAGGCAGTCAGGAAATGAATGTGTCTTTCTGTGTCAGTGATTGTAATGTCCAGTAGAAAATCACGTATTAGCTTATGTATGTATTAGTTTATGTAACTCTCTAAATGCACAGACTTACATATCAACATCGAAACACTACATTTTAACGGTAATCGCTAAAATCTTTGATGCAAAGCACTCTCGAATCAACTCCACGCCTGCTGTTTTATTAATTTCAACTTCACTTTTTGCCACCATCAAGTGAATGTTTGCTATTTAGTTAAATTAATGTTAATGTCACTAATGAATCATCATTAACAGCAACTCAAAGTCTGTCTTCCATTTGTATTATTCCTAAATCACCATGACTCCCATCTGTCGCCTGCTCCGATTGGACAGCAGATATAAAACAAGAGTGATTGTGAATTTATTCATTTCTTCAAAGTCTGTGCGCAGAAACAGCCCACAAATCAATCGATCTCTCTCTCTCTCTCTCTCTCTCTCTCTCTCTCTCTCTCTCTCTCTCTCTCTCTCTTCTTTCTTTCTCTCTCTCTCTCTCTCTCTCTCTCTCTCTCTCTCTCTCTCTCTCTTTCTTTCTTTCTCTCTTTCTCTCTCTCTCTCTCTCTCTCTCTCTCTCTCTCTCTCTCTCTCTCTCTCTCTCTCTCTCTCTTCTCTAAAAAACAACCCTGCTTCTAAAAATTGCTTCCAATGTGATCGCACTCTTCATGAGCTGCTCAAGGACACTTCAGCAGGGAGGATGTTTGCCAAAACGAGGGCTTGAATTTGGGTCCTCTGGATGAAGGACGGTCTCTTTCGGCACAAGGCCACCCGTCGCCTCAGCGAGATTGAACATAACAAGGTGTACTTCCATCAGGCCCTGTATATTGGTAAATTTGGGAATGCAGTGCGTGTATCTCTTATTTGATCTTTCTGGGTTGAGTGTCCAAACTGGGACTCACTTTGGCAGACATGTATAATTCAAACTAAATCTGGCACCGCTGCACTTACTCTCACGCTTTTGCCTTAAACGACTTGCAATCACAGCTATTGCATCTGGCTCAAGCTTGGCCAGAAAATGTGCAAGTGGCCAAGTGGAGAGTTTTTGTGTGATTGCGTGACTCATTTTGGTTTGGTTTATGTAATATTGATGCCTGACTTCAGCGGGCCGGTCGCCATTTGGAAGGGGATTTTACTTCCTTGTTTATAAAAGTTTTAGCTCTTTGTCAGCTGGTCAAGTATGCTTTGATTTGTTTGCCTCGCTGGGTGAAAATAAATATAGGAGACAAAGATGAGGGGAGGACGGGACATGTACGGGGCCTTGTGGGTGTGGAATATTAAATCTGATGTGAGTTTGTCTTCAGATTGGCACGAAATCATTGACAAATGTGTTTACTGGCTTTTTTCTGTGATTGCGGGGGAAAAGCAATAATCAGGACTATAATGAGCGAGGCCCATAATCCCTGCGCTTGGTGACAGAAACCAGGCCTGCTTAATTAAGGCCCTGATTTCCCATGAGGCACTGGGGCCTTTTTTCTCCTTGTCCTCTTCCCGTCTTTATTGGCTTGACTTTATTCAGGATTTTTGAGTGGAGGCGTTGCGATGATCTAACTAGGCTGAAATGGTGTTTTTTGATGATTGTCACTCGTGTTTCACGTCACGTTTTCTTGTCTATTTTGTCTGATTTGATTGCCTCTGTACAGGTCGGTTTACTCCTGGCAAGATGCACATGAGGTTTTCTACTAAAACTTTTGAGGAACAGAACTCCTCGTAATCCTGCCGCCATCGAGGCCGCCGTACTGCGGTGAAGTGAAAATAATGTGTGCTGTTTAAAAACCATGCTCCAGTCCCAGTGGTTAAATGCAGTCTTGCGTAAGGGTGCAAAGCAACTGAAAAGCACTCAGTAGATTAAGGAGAGGGGTGGAGGCAGGGAAACTTTCAAGAGAATTTGGAAAGGTTGTGTTTAGTTCAAACCAGAAAGCCCTGGGCCGGGGTCAGAGGCAGCAGGTGTTTTATGCAGAGGACCAGGGAGAGAGAAAACAAGTTGTATTTAATTAAAGCACTTTTAGCTGCTGCTCCTTCTCTAGCCTGGGGTACATAAGTCTTCCGAAATTTTCTTGAAAAGAAAGACTTCGCAGAGTGAAAGCCGAGCGGTTCGAGGGTCAGTCTGCACTGACGGAGAAGGGGAGATTGGATATCACACACATCGCATATCACTTTCTGTTGATGTGGTACTCCACCACAGCGGTTTCACACTTCTAGCGGTTACACAGTATTATTTAGTGTTTGTGGAATGAGAGCCAGAGCGGAGACCAGAAACAGTAAATCTGCTGTCGAAGAAGAGGCATTGGAGAGTGGAGAGGAGGCGGGCAGCGAGAGCAAATTTCAGCCGCAGTGTGGTTTTTGGCCGCAGAACTGAGGGAGAAAGAAACACTCTGCATCTGCCTCTCCATCTCTCTCTGGCTCCCTGCACCGCCTCCACTTTCATGTCTCACTCCCTTCACAGTTTTCACCTCTTCTTTCCCCTCCTCCATCTGCTTTGGACTCGGGGAAGGCAGAGGCCTCTGCCTGCAGGCGGCCCAGTGCAGCGGAGGTGTGAACCCTCTAATCGCCTGTCATTACCCAGTGGCACTTCCCACACTAATACTCAACTTAAGGGTGCTATATCTAGCATGTTAGCATCAATAAATCATTATCACATTAAGTTTGACACATTAGTGTAATTCAATTTAACTGGTGAGAAGATTGACATCCTTTTTACGTCATTGTTTTTTTTTTTACTTTCCTGCAGGCTGGGTTCTGTGGGATTTTTCTAGTATTGGATTTTTCCACATCAAAAAGGGAGATTGCTTTATGCCACAAGATATTGTAGTTTCATCAATATGTTCGCTTATTGTGTTGAATTTCATATTCTATCTTTTGAAATGAATTTTACCCTTCAAAGCAAGTACATTTACCAGAGAGGAAGAGATGAGAAGGAATGAATCGAGAAGTAATAATTAAAGGTTCTCAAAAAATGCAACACACAGCATCCATAAAGGAGCAGTTTGGGAAATATGCTATATTGACTTTTTTCGAGAGTCAGATGAGACGATGGATACCACTCTGGTGTCTCAGCTTTAAGTACGGAGCTGATGCAAAGAGATGATTTGGTTAGCATAGCTTAGCATAAAGACTGGAAGCAGGGGGAAATAGTTAGCCTGGCTCTGTTCATTCTCCCCATGTACTCTAATGCCTGTGTCTATCATCTTGCTTAAGAAGAAATACCCTGAAGTGATACCAATTTATCTAAAACAACAGATAAGAAAACATGTTTCCATACAAAAAATTGCATTGTCTCCTGTGTGTCAAGGGAAACTTGATTTTCTCCTGGATTATGTTTGTTTCAGACATTTTACAAGTAAGTTTCCAATCAATGGGAGGAGATCTGAGTGATTGGGTGGGTCAAACTAACACAGAACTTTCACCCAGGACACCGCTGTTTGTGTCCCATGTTAAACCAAAGTCATGTTGACTATTTTAATTTTGGTCCATAACTTAAACAAAGTAACAAATGTACTTATTTTGAGCCAAACCACAATGTTTTTACACAACATAACCAAGTAATTGGCTTACATTTTTGTTATGTTTTGTTTCAATTTACAACATTAACCATGTGTATAGAACTGACAATTTCCCTCGAAACATAATTGAGAATACAGTTTAGTTGTATGTGATCGTGATTTGTTTAGTAGACAGAGTTGCTCATCCACAGTTCCCTCTTTACTCCAGAGCGGTCATGTTTGGCCCGGCTCCTGAAAGTGTTACACCTGTGAACCAATGTCACAGCAGCTCAGGGACAGAGGTACCGTCAACATATCGGAACACTGTAAATAAAAACAGTGGAGACGTGTAAGCAGGCAAACATATACCTGTGAGTCAGTGCGTGTGTGTGTGTGTGTGTGTGTGTGTGTGTAAGTGTACACGAGAACGCCATCTGCAACGCACTGTCACACCCTCTGTGTCTTTTCCGCCAACACACCACAGTGTGACCATTTAAATGACGCCACCATCCACTGCACAGGCAGCAGGACAGTCCCTGTAAACACTGCACTGTGATTTGTGTTTGTGTGCACAGCAGGTGTTTGATTGTATCACTTTCACTCTACACACACACACACACACACACACACACACACACACACACACACTACTGTTTCATTCAGAGTGGCTTTTTGCAGCTTCCACAGCGGCTGATGCCAGATGTTTGAGATAGATGGATGAATTATTGATGATTGCCATGAACAAATGTAAATGCTGCTTAATGTTCCCCTCACGTGTGTGGCAGTAATTGGTGAGTGTGTGTGTGTGTGACTGTTTGTAAGCGGTTATGTGTATGAACAGAATTTCTTTAGCCACAGAAACAATCAAAATCACGATGAAGACTGATTATCTCTCACTCATCTTTTCTCCCTTCCTGTTCCGCTAACTATTACAGTATCAGTGGCGTAAGGTACGGCGGGCCCCAGTGCACGCCATTGTGAGGGGCCCTTAATCCCTTACTGCCTCTTGGGTGTTTGAAAGGCACACGACTGCTTGCTCGGGTTGCAGGTGCGCTCAGCTTGTCAGTCTCGACAGATTTTGTGCCAAAACTAGCCACCGCATTTTATAACGTTTCATCACATGATCAAATAGAGATGTGACATTGAACAACATCAACAAAGATATTACCCAGCATTCATCATCTCATCTCTGTATATGACAAAAAAACAATGAAAATATCAATTAGCCCATTTAACTAAATAGTTTTATTAATATCTTTTATCGTTTTAGTAGAATAGCATATCAGATTGTTACTTACTAATTATTCAAAACAAATGATGGACCATTATGGAGATGGGTTTGCCTTTTTTAAGGCCTATATTCAATAAATAGCACCAAATGAAGTTGCATGTGATGAGTACTTCTTTGATCTCATGTGTGTTTCTATGGTGACTAAAACAGTCTCTTGCAAGAGCTCTATTCATCAATTTGTAAGAGGTTTTGAGCTATCCAAGCCCCCCCCCCCCCCCCCCCCCCCCCCCGTCAATATTTATGCCACTGTACAGTATCTTCCTTGTGTATGAATGAAATGCTAGTTCAGTCTGTGTTTACGGCCTGTGGGAATATTTACTACAACGTCACAATGGCTGAAGTCTACGCTAGCTTGTCTAGATTTCAGTGTTTCATTCTTAACACACATGAAATCAGAAATACTGAAAATCAAACTTTGCGGTGTCAAGTAGAAACAATCTACAACTGCGGTCTGTCACAATCTATTAAAATGACAGAAACACTATAATTTCCACAGCATCTCCGTTAACTTGCCGTATATCACGAGGACTGATAATTACAGGTGCTGTAGCTCTGTCTGGGCGAAGTGGAACACCGGAGTGTAAAATGTAGGTGACAAGTTAATTTATGTCGTCAAGCGCCAGAGAAATATCACACAGAGGTGCGATATGTTGGTGAGCTGTGCAGCTGCTCAAATGTTTCCATGATGCAAACATGCCTTGATTATTACATGATTGGTGTTTATTGATTTCCATAGGACCCTTGTCAAATTATGGTTGTACATCAAAACTACAGAATCAGATCTAATTGAGCTTAAAATGGTGTGTTGATTATTTTCTAAGATATTGTTACTATATTAAGTTAGTAAGCGTGCAGCTGCCCAAGGATCCCAGAACACTGCATGTCAACTGGTTTATGCTATAATTTAATTGACAGTTTATTGTCACTAAAGCACAATATCAGTTGATATGATTAAGGGCAGGTAGGCTCTGCTTTATTACTCAACCTTGAGGCTTGTCTTTAAGCTGCGCTAGTTCATATTTTTATATCAACAATGGTAGAAATGATGTATAATGTGAAAGGGATCAGTCATAGTGACAAACCCACAGATAGACTGCAGTTCTCCTCAGCTCTACGTAGCATTTTAGCAGCTAAAGAACCAGATGTTTACCTCAGAAGTTAGTGGAGACCATGAACAGTGCTAAAAGGACTGTGACTATTCACAAACTCTACTTCAAATGATTGTTAATGTTGTATCTGCTGGATGTGTAAAGATATTACTGCTTGCTAACTTGTTAGCCATATTAAAAGCCATATTAAGTGTACTATGTTGCATTGTAGGTTGGCAAGATTGTTTATGAAGAAAGGGCGTGGCGTTAGCGGGAAACAAGCTGTAAAACACACCCACAGCTCCGCACAACCCTGTGGGAAGGTGCCGAATTTTGAAGCGCACTTTTAATCCTGTCGCTGTGGCCAACTGTCATCAGATACCACCGCTTTATATCATAGATGCTGAAGGGTGCCTCGGTATCAGATGCGTGACAGAATTGGGATGAGAACGGGCTACAAACCCTGTGCTCTTCACACCCATGTGGGGCTCTTTGCTGACGTCCAAAAACATCCCAACCACAGCGAAATAATAAGAAAAGAGAGAATACAGGTCTCTGCAGATACAGACACAACCACACATAGTGGGGCAGATACAAGTTAACACTTCTAGTGGGTCAAATGATTGTGATTGTATCAGTCAATACATTGTTTCTCAAGAAAATGCTGCAAACCTTAAGTAGCATACAATAAGGTGATTATATGTCAATGTTGTTTTTATGGTTTGCTGTGCTGCCTTATAGTGGCCAAAAAAACTCCATCATTGCCTGTTTAAAGAGGCTGAGCAAGAAAATGGTAGACCGTCAGTTTTAATCAAATTAGCACACAGCAAAAAAAAAACTGCACACTGCACAAAAAGGGAAAGGGGCAGCTATATTTTCCCCTCAGGTTAATCGGCCATGTTGGTAAGCACGTGGCTGCTTTTTGCATGTGTGCATGGTGGTGCAGTCATCTACAAGGCGATGTGTGTTGTCTCCGTGCCTGCATGCATGTCAGGCCTGAGAGCTGTACCCAACCACAGCCAGGTGGCATGTGTTTGCCAGATCCCACTTGTCCATTAGACTCCAGTGCTTCCTCCCCTCTCATTTCTGGTGAAAAAAACAAGGCACCTTTCCAGCACTGCAGACATCTCGCCCAGCAATCTGAGGAAAGCCCTGCCGGTGGGATATGAAGAGAGAGAAAGAGAGACGGATTGTTCTGCTGTCTGTAGTGTGCTAACAGGATCTTATAGTAGCGTGATTCACATCCACGACTACATGTACACCGGCCAGAGAAAGGGATTTAACTATGCATTACTGCAGCTACAGAAATGCATTTTAATTCCTCTAGAGATTCTCGGATTAATGGTTTTATACACATGGTGTGTGCGGTGTGAGTGTGTTTGAGTTTGTGCGAGTGTATGACAGACAGTTTGTGCTTGTGTGTGTGTGTTTTAGGGTTTTGACTGGCACAAGCCACGCTATATGTCACGGTGCTGGAAGTACATCAGCGGGATGTCAGAGAACGAGCTGCTTTTTGACTCGATACGTGATGCACGAGCAGCTATCCATTATGAATGCTGCAGTGACACTTATTTTATTAGCTGAACCGCTGCTTTCCAAATACTCTCCCTAAATAACATGCGTAGAAATCGCGTTTTTGCTCGGATGAGAAGGAAAAGAGTCCTCCCATGAGATGTCAGACACATAACAAAGTATGTCATCCCTATTTCAAGGCTAGCTGCGCCGCTGTCGACTATTGTTGACTTGTCTGCTGCTTGCAGGGAATGCTTTCTGAGGCCTAAGAGAGCGGATGCAGCGAGTGTCATGACTTGTCTTGAGCATTGTCGGTTTGTTGTCGTTTGCACGAGTCCAATTGAATTCAACGCGGCTATTCCTCGAGGAGTTCCCGCTGTGATATGGCGAGGCGCGGAGACATCTGGGTACCTACTGACCACTTAACTGCCTGCACTCGGTCAATAACTCTTTAAAAAGATCAATTAGGGCGATCAGTGGCGAGAGCGCCGCCGGGGCTGAGGTGCCATATTGAGCTGTTTCTGTGAGATGATGTCACACGCAGCTCTTTCCCAGAGAAAGAGCCTCACCCCTCCAGACATTTGACTTCATTAAAGGGGTGTTCTCCTCAAACCGGAGCAATAAACTCAGCAATAAGCTGCTTCTCTCTTATCTGCCTCGTCTGTGCCTCGAGAGGCGGGGAGTCCTCGCGGTGTCCAGCCAGCCGTCTCATTGAAAGTGTTCTGACTGAAACATCGAGCCATAAAAATCGATTTAGATAGCGACAGTTTCTTTCATTTATCGTTCGCTCACCTTTTTGCCCTTGTGAAATGTCCGTTTACACATTTTACAACCTGATTGATTACATGCTGCTGTTTTCAGTCCATTGTGTTCTTTTATCCTCACTGCCATCGAGGGCTTTCTCGCCCTCCTTTCCACTTGTATCGGACGGCGTGATAAATGCGGTTGTCATGACTCCTGTGGCAGCCAGTGAGCTCAGGCAGTGACGGACAGGCCCGGTCCACGGCAAGCTGACCTTTCACCTCCTAACCTTTCTTCCATGCTGATTATTAATCCTACTTACAGTGCACTTCCTGTGTCCCTCCATCGCAAATTAACCTTTCTCTTCTTGTCTCTCCCTCTTCCCCCTTCCTGTCCTTCTCTGTCCCTCTCCTTTCAACACCCCTTCCTGTTTTTCCCCCTCCTGTTATTCCTCCTGCAGCAAACTCATTCACGTGAAAATTATTGACGATGAGGAGTATGAGAAAAACAAGAACTTCTTCCTGGAGCTGGCCGAGCCTCGCATGGTAGACATGAGTCTGCAGAAAGGTGCGGTACTGAACCTGTTTCTTCTTCTCTTATCACTTTCTCTGTCTCTCGCTCTCACACGTTGTCAGTGTCTTTTCTCTCGCTGTTAGTAGCCTCCGTCCCTCCCCAGGCCTCTTTGTCTCTTTTTTGTCCACTTCTTTTACCTGAACTTTCACTCTGCTGTATCAATGTATCTCTGCTACACAATCCCCCCCCAACCCCCCCCCCCCCCCCCCCTGCCGCCCCGCCCCGCCTCCCTCTACTTCCACACACACCGCCGTGCGCCCAAGGACTCTTGTCTCACCGCCACGCTTTCGCATTACACCTAAAACGTAAACCACAAACGCTCCATCACCATCATAATGACAGTCTCCCCAGACGACGTCTTCATCTGCATAAAAAGAGAACAGGGAGTCTAGGAGCTGCTATCATTTACCATCTCCACGGAGCAAGTGTAGCCATTATTATGTAAAGACACGTTTTACTTAAATGCAGAGTCTAGTAGCTATTTTTAAATATGCGCCTGCTTGGGTGAAAAATACAAGCAAATTGCTGTTGGTGAAATGAGATTATTGATTTACTTTTCGCTGTAAGACCGTGTAGCTCACAGGACTGTTTGAATTTAATAGTTTGTTTGAAAGTCTAACTTTCTAAACAAGCTCCTTTTCCTGATGGTATCTTGTGCAGCTCATATTGAGGTCATGTATTGTTAAGATTGTGTTCCACTGCACACCGAGCTTGTCTTTAGGCGTCTTTTTTGCAGCAAGGTGGATATAGAAATAAAAAAAAGTAGGACGCGGAGGTATTCAAATCAGAGTAAGTTTTCGTCATAAGTTTTGTTTGTTTTCTTGTTGTTGTTAATGTCTGCTGAAAGAAGCCAACAGGCTTTTTGCGCACCGTTATCTAATGCGGTGTTATCTAACCATGCTCAAGGCCAGGGGACGGGAGAGGCTCACAAGCTGGTGCGGAGGGTGCAGAATGTTATTGGGTCTGGCAACGCTGTCTGAGTCGCGCCGGCTCCCTGTGTTCTCAGAGTAAGAGTCATGATGAAGAGGAGTTACTATGCAGGTGTTTATGAGTGACAGCTGCATCACTCCAAACACCCCTCTGCTGCTCTATGATGCTTCTCGGTTTTCTTTTTTTTAAATGCTCTTTCTGCTTCGGTGCAGATTTTACCCACACGCACACGAAAGCTCTTTTTAGCTGTTTGTAATATCAGTAAACTCGGATGTTAAACTTAGTTGTTTATTTCTCTGAACAGGAGCTAAACTAAATGTCTACAATGTAAAATGAAATGTCAACGAATACATGTATTCTCACAGACAAATGCACAATTGCATTCAAAATGTCTTATTATATTGGTTGGCATCTTCATTAACTATTTATTTCAAACAACAACATGTAACCTTAAAGTAAAGGCTAGCTGTTTCTCTTGTTTTCAGTGTTTGTGCTAAACTCAAAGACTGTATTTAAGAAATGGATGTACTCACCGTGACGTCAGCCATTGTTTTTTTTGGCCTTTTGTCATCTTGGCTGTCACCATCTTGTTCATTTGCAACCAGAAGTGACACATAGCGTGGCGCTTAGTAGAACCAGACGCTTTAGGCGACCAAAAAGCTTTCATGAACTGAAAGCGCACTGTGAAAGGATTAAAGTTGTAAGACGAGAACCAGGACATCTCCCATCGTTATAGCGACCTGTCAATCAGAAGGTAGCCCCGCCCTAAAGCATACCCTGCTTTGTCTATTTTACTCGTAATGGGAAAATAATTTACGAAATGAACATCATTCTGTTGTGAAGAAGACTTGAAACTAGCGATTGAGACCATAAACTCATGTTTACAATGTTTACTGAGGGAATAAATTAAACGAGAAGTATGGTGATTTTCTGAAAGACTTACAATCAGACTTTTTTTTTTGCAATCAGAGGAGTCGCCCCCTGCTGGTCAATAGAAAGAATGCAAGTTTAAGGCTCTTCCAAATTGGCTTCACCTTTCAGACCTGGTGGTTGCTGCCTTGACAAACTAAGCTACATAAGCTGTCTGCTAGCTGGAGCCTCATATTTAACATTCAGATATGAGAATATAAGTGTGTTCTGAATTCTTCCAGGAGAAGCTTTTCCTGCCCTTGTGAGAACATATATCCAGTGGTTACTGGTTGATTAGGCCTGCAGTCTCTCCCTCGTAACCCCGAAAATCCTCCAGAAATATTTTTCATTCCACATTTAACAAGTGAAACAGTCACTCACAAAAAAAAAAGAAAAAAGAACCATACATTGCAAACACACATGCCATTCTTCATTCCTGGCAGCCGTCGCAGGTTTCTGCAGCGGGATTGTTGAGTTCAGTGCACCGAACACGAGTCAGGATTGTTACAGACAGAATAGGTGTAGAGGAAGCGGAGGAAGAGAGAGGTATCTGCTCCGACGGAGGGAGAGATGAAGATAGGTAACGACGGCTGGAGCTAAGGATGACACATGCCAATGGCCAGGTTTAGTCTGAAGAGATCGAAAACAAAGCTTCTTTGTTGAGGTCATACCCTGACGGGGAAAAGAAAGTGAAACCTTGTGTGTGTGTTATTTCTGGCTCCAGGAGCTCAGAGCATCCTGGGATTCCTGCATATGTAGACAATGACATGCATATGAAACTTTGGATTTCAAACTATTTTCGTGCATCATGGAGTGTGACACAGCACCTTTGCACCTGTTTCCTTGTCGTCGTATTTGTGCATATGTATTGCATAATCTGATCAGAATGTTTCTCATTCTGATACTAGAAAGATGACAACAGAACTGTGCCGCTATTGAAAGTGCAGACAGTGTTGACAATGAGTAATACGTAGACTTCTTTTTTTAATGCAGGAGGTAATGAATGTTTGATCAAGGGTAATAAATGTGTGATCCATATATGATGAGGAGGTAATGAAAAAGCTTTTCTGCATTATTTCCCAAGCAGGATCATCTTTTATGAATGTGCTCATGCTGATGAAATTGCTTTGATTCGAAATTATAGAAAAGGCGAGCCGGTGTTTAGCAGAGGGGTTAAATATATTCTCCTGTTGCCACAGTAGGTGCTGCTGGATTGCAGTGATGTGAATGATATGATAATTTCTCACTTTTCATATATAATGTGGCGATTATATTGTTGTTCATAACCGGTGATGTGGGGCTGATTGGGTTTGTTTTTCTCCTTATTAAAGCCGGAGTAGAGGAGCAGAATTGATGAATATTCTATGAGAGTCTTTGTTTTATTTGGCTTTTCTTTTCATATTCAACAGCCTTGCTCCATTTTCCGACGCAGCCTTTCCATCAACAGCACTATGCAACAAAAGACTTGTTTTCTTTACAGATTATTTCTCTATTATAGATGACCGAAATAGAAGCACCAAAATAATTCTCAGATCTCATTTTAACTCTCTGATGTTTTTTTCTGTATTACGAGCAGTTGCATCACTTATTGTAACTTTTTACAGATTTGTTCATACAGTGGGATGCTGATAGCAGAAGCTGGCAGATGTGAGCGGGTCCTAAGGCGGCAGGCCTGACTTTGGACAGTGTGTGAGTAATGAAAGCAATCAAGCCAACAGTCACCCCGACCTGTCAGTCTGGAGTTGTTTACTGCCGGCTCCAGCTATGCCCTTCTCTAACATACTGAAGTGGTCAATACCATTAGCACCTCTGGTGAGGTGGCCACTCAACTGCTGCTGCTGCTGCTGCTGCTGCAACACAACACTGCAGAGTCAGAGTCAGAGGCACTTCCAAGTCTGCACATGGCAGTACAGGACTTTATTCTGGAGACATGTTGATGTCCCTGCCATGATGAGTTTGAAGAGTTTTATTCAAGCGGTGAGACATTTCTTTTATTCTTTTGGTTCATTTGGGCAGGTGCCAACATTTCCACTTTCACTTGACATCAGTCAGCTAAACAAAGACCCGTTTTGCACCAAGATTAACACGTATACACTTTTTTCTTTTTAAACAACGAAAAGACAGACAAAAATAATCGATAGACTCCTTTCTCATTGGCAGTAGATGAGTGTGCCTTTCGATTTTTTTGCTGGTGGGTCACGTTCGCCGTCACAAATGACCCAGAGAACAGAATTAGTAAGCAGAAAAAACTAAATGTTGCAGTGATTACTTCTTTTTTTCTAATTCAGTTTGACTTTCAAACTCTCAAACTAGAGTTGGTGGTTGTTGGAACAGTATAGAGACTAGCAAAAAACGATTTTGATGAGTTATATTTTGTTTCAGTCGAGTTTGAGTAAAGTGTGTTTACAACCGGTGAGGTAAAAAAATACAGTTTCTCTCAATGGAGTCTGTGAGGAGCACATATAACGGCGGTTTCTTTTCATAGGTTTATTTAAACTAAACCAGAGTTGGTCATTCTTAGAAAAGCGGAAAGACTTTCAAAGACAGTTTTGATGAGATTTATTATATTTCTGTTGAGTTTGAATGTGTTTCTATGTAAAATAAGCTGAATGGAGTCTGGTGGCTTTGAGAATATTAATTATATGTCTTGTACGGAAATATATTCTAATAGTTGTCCAAATCGGTTTTTATTCATTATATGTTCAGTTCGACGTACGTGACATTGAAAATTAGCGTGTCCTCCCGGGTGTCATGTTTCCGTCACTGCAGATGGAGGTGATAAATACCTGTAACTACTGCAGTCATTTGACCCTTCGCTAAGCCCCGCCCCAAGCTGTCAGAGCTACCGAGGAGTCCACACTATCACTAACTGCACTCCCTGAAGAAATATTACCTAATATACACTACAGTATGTGTTTGACCCTGATTGGAGAACTATCCTAAAAAGATTCAAAAGCCCCAAAAGGATTCACTTGTTAATAGTGTAATAGTATAATAGTCTGTCAGGACAAACCACAAATCCTCACACTTGAGAAGCTGAACGAAGTGAATGTTTGGCATTTCTGCTCGGTGCTGAATGACCCGTTACTTATTTTTGTAGTTTGTTCTGAGTAAGGGATATTAAGCAGAATAAGATGCAGTAAATAAATGATGAGTCTTCTTCCTGAGGCTGAATATTCTCATGGCAAGGTCTGAAGTACACACACTTGTGCTGAAAATGTGTCAAGAATGGACAGAATGCGAAAAAAGAGGAGAGGGAGGACCGAGTGAGCCTCTCTAAAGTGTCTAAAGAAATCAGTAGATCAGCGGAAGTGTTGGTTAGGCTCTGAAGTGTAGGACCTTCAAATGACACTGCAAAAAGTGTGCTACAAAGCAGTCGTTGGCAGCGTCATCATTCTTGTACGGCGGTGCGTTAACATTGTGTTGTGAGGCCTCGTGCACCTCAGTGTGTTTCTATCCGCGTGTGCATGAAACTGAACGAGAAGCAACACGAAAGTGAGAATTCTGGAAGTGTTGTATTAACACGTGCGCGTGTCCACATGTGTCAGTGTGTTAGTGCATGCGTGCATGGCTGTAGGATTAATGCCCCCCCCCCCCCGCGGTAATCCATCCCCCACCCTGCCACTTTCCATTCAAATCATGCCTAGCGTGGGGAAATGTGCCACCCGTCAGCCTCCTCGCTCAGAGTGAGCTTTCGTGGCATCTAAGGGCACTTCACATGCTGTTGTTTGAGCTTGGCTGGGTCTTTCTCGCAGTCCTCCATCTCACACACACACACACACACACACACACACACACACACACACACACACACACACACACACACACACACACACACACACATACATCCATTACCTCCAAATGAGCTGTGAGTCATATTGTGGAGGGATGGTGAGCCAAAGCAACTCTGAACTCCAGTACGGATGAAGTTTGTATGGATCACTTCAGACTTTATTGAAAACAAACTCTAAAGGCCTTTACACAGCGGGGGTGTTTTTTTTTTTCTATGTGTGATTAATTCGCACATCAATATATATTTTCAAATTGTAGTTTCTGGCATGTATACTTTCACACGGAAAGCAAATTCAAGACTTTTCTGAAGAAGGTTGACTTTTCTGAGATTTTGCGCCAGCAATAGAGGCATCAACCAATCACATTGCGCAGAAGGGATTGAGTTGCGTCGCGAGCGCTGCAGGATTGAGTCCTAAATCCTGAAATGAGTCAGCATTTTTGCGGTTCTGTTTCCCTCATCTCGAAGAAAAAGGGTTTTTATGAATGGGTTTTTGTTAGAAGCCTGAAATAAGGTCTGTGGTTAACAAGCTTAAACAAGCTCATTTTAATGAGTGAATTTGTAAGCTTTTACATGTCTTAAGAAAGGCAGTTGCTAACAAGTGGCTAAATGAGATTTCTAAACTTGATCACGCCAACTAGTCCAGCTCACTGTGCTTCTACATATGCTCATGTGACCGTGGTGCAGTTCATATAGAGCCTAATGTTAGCTTTTTACTTCTGGTGATTGCCTTCATGCTTCAAAAAACATAGAAGTGGTGTTCATTTGTGAAGATTCTCTTGCCGAACAAAATGTATAGGTATCATAAATGTTTATTTGCCACAAAGCTTATTTTCTGCAATGACCCAAAACCCAGATCCACTCCTTCTGTTCTTACCTTTCACAATAAAAGCCCTGACATATGATATTTACAAGCGACTATTTCATATTTTCGAATTGTTTATTCGTCACGTTCCCGGTGTGTAAAGGCCTTTACTCTAAAATCCTCCTATAGAAAAGGAATAGGTATTGGACCAGGTTTGTAGCATCGTAAATGATTGTAGAGACACTGCAGACCTAAAATTTAAAAACACAACAACCTAAAAACTTCTTCTTAGACACCTTTCCGTACTCTCAGATCCTCTTGTGCTATTCAACTCACCTTCTGAACGCCTGACTACCATCATGGGGAACCTTCAGCTGCTCTGCTCCCCGTCTTCACCTTCACATCCCTTCTTAAAATCTGTCTCCAATGGCTACGACCACACTGAGTCTTGCATTGATAAAGATTTCATAGTAATTGTATTAATATATTATTGTATATTACTGTTTTGATTTTATGATGTCTTGAAACATTGCTGCTTGTCTTTAACTGTTACTGTAAGGTTTCCTTGAGTGCCTTGAAAGGCGCCTATAAATAAAACACATTTTTATTATTAGAAGTAGCTGCTGCTATTGTTGGTATGAAGCAGAAGTCGTAGATGTAGAGCAGAGGTAGCGGCGTTAGCAGCTATTCAGCCCCATGATAATTATCCAAATGGAAAAAGTTATTTCTCACAGCTCATAAACATATGCAACCTGTGACTATGGGGGTTTTAAATAACGGTTGACAACCTGTTGCTACTGTTGGGATTAAATTATTTCTGCACTGCATCTAGGTGTGATTTTATGAAGCTTCTCTTCTTGTTTATGTTATGTTGCATGAGTACGTGTGTCTTTGTGTAGAGCAGGAGCTTCGCATGTAACACCATTTTTAAATATTGATTACATTTTAAAGAAGCAGCGTCCCTCTGAGGTTTGGTTTACAATCACAGCCACATGAAACCTGAAGTAACCACTTGAGGATTCACGTGAGCCTTCACACGGACCTCTTTTAACTCTTTAGCTTATGGATAAAGTCGTCCTTCTCCGTCGTGATGGAACCAGGCGAACACAGTACCACGGCTGAACTTAGAGTTCATTACATTGCCTTTCACCGAGGGCACGGGCTGCATATATCTCTCTGACTCAGTGAGTTTCGTGAACCTGCCTTTTGTGTTGCTTTAAAAGTCAAGCTTATCATCCCTTTGTTAGCAGTCAACCCGGATTTGACCTCAAATGAATCTCTTCCTTTCAGCGTTGTCTCTGTGTTTAAGGGAAAGTGTGATTTGCTAGAGGCGGCGTAGGATTAGCACCATGAGAAATGAAAGGCAGCGTCCACCACTGTTCATAGTGCGACTCCTGTGGTTGAAAATAAAGCTTTAGTGCTTCATCTTAAAACATAAAATGTGCGATAAAGTGTTTAATATGAATTAGTTGGTTTTGTAGATAAATTTGCTGTCTGGAACTTTGTCTTTATTTTTAAATCACATTATATCAAATTAAAAAAAAAAGTCCAATGGGTGTGTAGAGTGGGTCGTCCTGTCGTCACAAGTTTGGCAGCTCGATCCCCGGCTCCTCGAAACATAACTCTCCTGGAAATTCACTAGATGGGAATGTCTGTTTTAGCTAATCTTGTGATTTAAATATAAGAAAAATCAGGAACATCATCATATTGATACAAACATCCTGTAAATTCAATATGGCTGATTGTTTTGGCCAGATAAAACCAGTCAATATGATGATTAGAGCTGCAAAGATGAGTCAATAAACAGGTTACCTGATTAACAAAAAAATAATCAGAAACTATTTTGATAATTAATTATAATTTTTTAAAGCAAAGATATTCTGAACTTGTGGCTTTTCCAATGTGTCCACGTTGTGATGGGCTTTTTTTTTTCTTTTCTTTTTTTACTATTTTTAGACATTTTATAGACCTAACAATGAAAAGATTGATTTGGAAAATAGCCACTTTAACCTCTCTGACAATAAAAATGATAACAAAACTCTGTGACCATCAATACATTTAAAATTTTTGGTCAGATTTATCCCTGATCGTTAAGATTCTCTCCATCCAGATTATAATCTACAGACTTTGTGGGGTCGAACACACTCCCTCGCCTCTGGGGATCTCGTGTCTGTTCAAAAGGCTCAAGTGCTCAATCCCGAGCCTGGAGGAACTCTAAATGAGTGGTATTGAATCAATTAGCTGCCTAATTGGGCTGAGATAAAGAGCCCATTTTCTTATCGCCAGCCCACCAGTCATTACAGATGGCACTGGGGATCTCCCAGTGGATGTGCCAGTGGGTCATAGTGAAGCCGCCGATGGCTTTGGCAATCTCACTGTAATCCAAGTAGGAGGTAGTGTGTATTGTAGGTAAAGCATACACTGGAAAACATCATATAGGGATTTAGTGGAGTCAATCGTTTGTCACTAACTTACATTTTTTACTAATTTCAAGAAAATTCTAGTTTTTGTTATCAGCTCACTTCAGAAGTTATGAACATAAATTGACTTAAAGTAATGAGTTGAATGAATGCTGTGATTTTAATCAACTGATCAAATTAAGTTTCTAAAGGAACATGACCAGCAATTAGCAGACTTCCCAGCATGCTTTGTTTGAGTGTAAAAACTCTGAAGCCACAATTCTTTATTCTTGTTTGAAGAAAAACAGACATGATTGAAACTTTCTGATTAATACATAACACATATATGTTTAGAAGAGTCATGGTGACGGTTATTATTTAGCTAGTTTTATATTTTCACAACTGATAACACAACTTTCAATTACATTCTTAACTTTAGTTCAGTTAACTCACCTTTTTTAAACTAATGTATGTAATTTACTTTAGAAAAGTTAAAAAGAATAAAGTCCGGTATCTGTGGCTGTCGCAGGCTCATTTATGTTGGTTATGATTAAGATTTTCTGGCTTGATTAAGTCACTTGCTACTTTCATTGTTAAAGAGTTGGTGAAACTGGGCTGATTTAGTTTGGTTGGATCCTTTTTTTAAATCTAGCTCATGCTGGTTTCTCCAATGTAACCAACCCTAGCTTTAAGACAGCAGGAAAAAAAAATGCTGCTTTCAGCTTCAAACATTTGCAGCGCAGAAATGTTGAGGCAGCAAAGGACAACACAACAGACAGTGAATTAGTTTGTTCAGCATCATTTTGACCTCAGTCAGTTTGTCTGGAGGACAGGACGGGCGGTCTGGAGGACAATGTCTACTTTAGCTTCTGCAGAAACTCTATCCATCCTTTTTTGTGTTTTTATGTTCTGACTCTGATTAAAAACCGAGACCTCTACTGTAGCAGCCGTTGTGCTGTATAAGGGTGGGTGGGGTGGATTACACTGCCGTTTGCTTGATTGTACAGTGGAACCTCCCACAGCAATACCGGCATGTAAGGACACATCTGTTGCCCTGAGTCCCCTGGGAAAGGTATGCAGAGTGAGTATTTTTACCATTTGAACAGACAGGCAGAGAAGGAGCCGCTGCAATCTTCTCAAGGACAGATAGGAAGTGATAATCTGAAAATCTGTGGATTAAATGTCATTTGCAGATCGAATGACAAATTTTACGTAGGTCTGAATTCAATTTAATTCAGTATAGGGCTTGTTTAATGAGGGCTTATGCCTTCATATTCATCGTTATACAATGGAACCTCCCACAAAGCAGTTCATTATTACCTAAACTAATGACACACAGGAGCCACTAATCTGCTAATACCTGCCGTTTTAACTATCTCCTGGTGCTTGTACCATCCGGTTTCCAGAGGCTCGCCGAGCTTTGCCCTCGTTTGGGCAACTGAAGCGGCAGAAGCGGTGAAAGCTCGGTGAGTGAGCGATGGGGAACAGCTGTCGCTCCCTGCAGGAGCCGCAACCCCGCCACCTGTTGGCAGACGATTCCGGGACGTGACCCTGAAGACCTCGCTCTCGTTTTGTAAACATAGCTCAGTTTAGGAAGAGCAGCAGAAGAGGATGGTGGATGGATGGTGACTAGTGGGTTGACTTTGAAAACTTCAGAAGATATCTACAAAGTTAAGCAACATTTTACGCTGCAGCCAAAAGTGAAGCCTGCAGCAAACTAATTGTTTGGCAAGTCTCTGAGCTTCACAAGCATCTACATCAGAGCTGTATCAATCACCACTGCGCCATTAGCCAAAAATACGACTTTGGAAGACATTTAATGACATTTCAAATTCAGAAATTTTAATTTAAGCATCCACAGTAGGCCTGTTAGGGGGCGACTAGCTCACTAGGCTAAGAGGGTTGTCTGGGAACCGAAGGGTCGGCCATTCAATCCTTGGCTGGGACGTGAGCTGAGTTGAAGTGTCCTTGAGCAAGACACTGTCCCCCTAGTAGCTCCCCGTGTGCCGGTCATAGGCAGCTCACTGCTCCCTGGTACAGGGATGGGTTAAATGCAGAGAAAAATTTCCCCCACGGGATAAATATAGTGTAATTAATAAATCAGGGTCAAGCACAAATCGACTGATGAGGTGCAAATTTATGAAAAGCTGATTGTGCTTACAGTTTACTGTGTGTGTTTGCTGTGACGACAGCATTTTGTTTATGGTGGTGACTCTAATGCCCTTTTTGTGTTGGAAAACGTTTTTTTCCGTAGTTTCAGAATACAATGGATTGCAGCACATTTCTGTCACGTCCTGGAGTCTCTGCTGGTTGCTTGTTTTCCAGTCTTTATGCTAAGCTAAGTTAACTGGCTGCTTTAAGCCATTTATTGCCACATTCGTTAGCAGGGGGAACAACAGATAAAACAATATACCGTAGCAAAAGCGAGATAACACACAGAATTTTAGGTGGACATCTAAATTTAGTCAAAACAGAAGAACATACCATGAAATTAAGTTCAAAACAAGCTGCAGGCGCGGAACAATGTCTCTCATCATTGTTGCTTTGTCTGTGTGTTTGTCTTTTGATCGTTAACTTGGTTCAAATTGGTGTCAGATTTGACTTCAGATATGAATGAACATGAACAGTGCGTTCATTTAATGATTGTGAACCACAATTTGGAGTTACATATAAACACATCTGTGGCGTGAATGTTGCCTGGAGTCAGTTGCTTTTTTTGAATGTGAAATATCTGCACACACAGCATCGATAGAAAAGACAACTCACTTGGGTGCAGCACGTAAATAGTGCTTCAAATTGAGTCAATTAGCATTGATGGAAATACAATTCAGTGCTTTGAGTTTCGAGAATTTCTCGAAAGGACTACCTTGACATTTGAGATCAAGCTGTGAATATCTCTGATGCACTATATTTTCTCTTGTCCTAATTGCCAGGGATCCGTGTTGCACACCTGCCTCATGAACTTGCATCAGTCCTGGTGGGGGGTTGGCAGTTTGCTCCCAGTGAAATATCTGTTGAATCCCTTTTCTGTTGTCAGCAAAGTGTACAGGTTCGTTCTCGGCTTATTTTAAAAGTGCACAGGGCCCTCTTTGAATACAGATGACACAATTAATACTGAAATCTGAGAGGGATTACCTTAATATGTCAAGAGACTTCTGAAATTAGAGTGGTGTGACACTGATGCTATTCCCTATGCAAGAAATGGATTTAAGTAAAGATTATTATGTAATCGTAAAATGTGCCCCGAGGACTCTGAGTCACAGGTGCCTTGCAGGATTCAGTCAGTGAGTCTGAGATGTGGTTACAGGTTTGTTTGTGTATGTGAGTCTGTGTTTGAGAATTGCAAAATCTAATAGGGGACATGTGTAAATGTCTGCAGACAAACACATCTGACTTTCACTGTATGCTTTTCTTTGACCTCTTATCTTTCTCTGTCCAGTCAAAGCCTACGTATTGCACTGGGTTTGGGATTGGTGGTAAGGGATATAGGCAGATGGGTGTTCACCTTCTCGCCTGCTCCGCCAGCCATGGCACAAATGTCACGACTCAGAGGGCCTTCGGTTGCTTCAGTACCACGGAGAAATCACACTGGCACGGATGAATAGATTTAATTCAAATGGGAGCCCGGCGCTATTCATGCATTCGCAGACCCCGACTTCATTAAAGCTCCACTTCTTTCTGAGGTCACGAGGAGGAATGTCAGAGGCAGGGTGTGACATGATAATGAAGGTTATGAAGTGTTAATGCACTTTCTACATTACTGGACTTCCTTTGATTGAAAAAAATAGTCATTTAAAAGTTGAGAAGTTGAGTTATTAAAGTTGTAATCCTTCAGATTTCAGTCCTAGTTAATTTGGCGATATCTGTGCTTAGGTGGTAACAGTAGAAGAAGACACTGGCATGTCTTTACAGTGCAGGCAAACAAACTCCATCCACTTTAATGAAGATCAACGTCAATAATTGTCCCTTTTCCGTCAGCTGTGGCCTGCTATCAGGTAGTTTTCTACACAATAGCAGGGGAGGGTTGGTTAGCTTGCTGAGGATTTGGAGGTGT
The DNA here is from genome assembly GCF_023349555.1 of Cebidichthys violaceus. NCBI lineage: Eukaryota > Metazoa > Chordata > Actinopteri > Perciformes > Stichaeidae > Cebidichthys > Cebidichthys violaceus. Next base: position 2,121,400 of record NW_027176461.1, read on the forward strand.
GAAGCTCACAGCTCAACTCTTGTTTCATTACTCCCTCCAATATTCAAAATGGATTCACTTACAACATATGCTGAAAATTACCTTTTTTGTAACGATTGCAGTTGACTAACCGCGGTCACAAATACATCGCGTTTCCTGTAGATTCTTCACAATAAAAGTCCCTTTTGTTGTGTTTTGCCACAGCAGTAGTAAGATGTTCCGTTATTAATACAGCTCTGTTGTGGTGTAAAGAAAAGTGCACTTTAAGACCGATGTCTGACGTCAGTAAGATAAAGTTTTGCTGGATTACATGCATGCTTACTTTCCTGTGAAGGCTATTTGAATCCAACACAAGAATGGCATAAATAATGTATTTACATTAAATGGCTATTGCAGAGAGAATATCCTTAAAAATAGTTTCAAAAACTGGTTTTGATTTCATAAATATATTATGAATTTTATGTTTAACCTTCAAAAAAATGTTTTTAAATAACTTATAACCTCAACTATATTATGTGTGTTGCTTGGGCAACAATAGTTTTGCAGTATCATTCCATACAGAGAAGATATAGTGGATGCTTTTCCCCCTTTGCTAGCGCTGAGCTTCCTGTCAGAGCAGCATTGATTGTATCAACATGCAATTAAATGGTAATTCAGTGATGCAGTGTTATTGTGGGAAGCAGTGCATGAGCGGCCCCTTTCATTATCCCTGATTGTGATTATAATGTCGACGTGCGTCTTTATCTTTATGTGCATTGTTTGCCCAACTTTCCATGAATCAAGCCGGCGGTGTGTACTTACAGCTCCGCCTCCTAAGTGTGGAGGTCAGAGCTGACTTTCTCTGCTGTGATTGCTGTCGCGTTGTACAGTAGTTAGTGTGGGATGTGAGACGACGTGTTGGTGATTTACTGTGTCTGTACTCTTTCTTCAAGGACAGAGCCTTAAGGCAGGGCTACTTCAGCCGCCTCTGCTGCTGCATTCTTATCCACATCCTGCTGGTGTCGTCGGCTGATAGGAGGGTTACAGGGGCAGCTGTGCACAGGGAATGGCATTAGAAAGGTTGGCGTATTGTTATTAAATTAGAGTCATCCCTCTGCTCCAAATCGCAGTGCTGCTGCTTTTAAACAAATATGTTTCATTCCTTCCGCCTCTTTCTGTCCCAGATTGGGGTCACAGTTGAAGGATGGGACTCGTCGCTCAGCAAGTGACACAAGCGTTTACGCCTTCAGAGCATCTCCCCGCCACCGGCGGCCTCGTCGTGGCTGCGGAGTCACAGATTGTTGTCTGGTAACGGTTACCATGGATGCCACGCTCTTGTCAGGGGCTTAAGTGTAATGGATTTAAATTGAACTGTTGAATTTGGAGCCGGGAGAGGCCGAGAGGGAAAGTGGGGGAGGCGGACTGCTGAGGGAGGAGGGAGCGACAGAAATAGTCTGAGCATTAAAAAAAGAAAAAAAGAGATGGAGAGGTGGAGAGAGAGACAGACACAGTCAACCAAAGAGACAATGAGCCACGGATAGAGAAGAGGAGGGAGATGGGGATGGGGGAGGGAGTCGCTCTTAAAGCCCTCGCCATCTGTGACGAGGAGCTGGAAGAGCAGTAATTGTTCCTGAGAGGTGTGTGGGGGCTGCTCTCAGCACGGGGATATGGATGAGCCGCGCTGCTACCTGCCGTGCCGGTGGCACACCACAGTGTCAGGAACGTCTTAACGCACGGGTGAGGGCCAGCCTTCTGTGTGGGCTCTCATTAATGTCGATGTCGGTAATGACCTTTTCAAATTCCCCCACGAGAATAACTTTGTTCCACAATGACACACCTCATGCTCTAAGGAGGTGCAAGTCAGGTGCTTTGCATTTTTCTTACAGCGGTGAAAGTCCATCTCTTTGATGCCGAACACCTCCCTGTGATGATCTGATTTATTTGGACCAGAATAGATTGTTGCTGGGTGGCTCAGCAGTCGCTTCAGATGTGTGAATGGGAGTGTTTGTGGTTGTCCATGTGGCTGTGAACAGGCATGGATGGATAACTGAATGGGAGGCCAGAGCCTCAGTTTGACATGACTGTTAGCATTTCACAGAGCTCAGTTAAAATTAGTGATGTCCTGATCACATTTGTCAAACAAAACTGGATTCCATGCAAGCCTCATTTCCCACAAATCCTTTTTTCGTGAAGACAATTTTAATCCTGGATAGGAGTGGCGGACTCCTCCACTAACAATGAAACTAATGTATAGCGAGGTAATTACTGAATGTAAATACATTTAACCTAAATCCTAAAAAGATGTGATTTGATATCTGGAAAACCTTGAAGGTTCCAGACAGCTGTGGAGCTGTTTTTCTATAAGTGGGTCGCCATTTTCTTTATCCATATGCCCAAATACTGCAGAACTAACAGTCCCATCAGCCTTAGCTGTACTTTGTGTTTAGTGCTAACTAAATTACAATAGTAAACATGTTAAACATTAGACCTGCTTCCATCAACATGTTAGCATTGTCAGGGTGAGCATGTTAGCATTTAGCTCTGTTTGGGTGTGTTGCTCCTTTGTAGGAGGGGCGAAGGGCATTCGTCTGTGCCAAGAGCTTGTTGTCTCATAATCCGTCCATATGACAGCACTAAGTGGGTAAAAGGATGAATGAACGAGTTTATTGCCCTTTATATAATTTTTTTAGAGAACAGTCACATGAAGGTCATTGTTCAATATTTCCAGAATGAACCGCAGATGGTTATGTCTTGAAATTGGTTATTATTGTGTCAACAAAAGACTTGCATTACTTAATCATTTCTTTTAATTTTGTGTTAATTTTGGAGGATGTCCCATTTAGGAACAAGATTCTTTAAATACACATGATAAAATATTCATACGCAGGCTGTCTCATACCCAGAGGGCCAGACATGAAAGTATTAACAAAAAAAAGTTACTTCCACTGCTGCTCTCTGTGGAAAATGGATAATATTGTTGAAGTTATTAATGTTGCGTATGATAAGTGGATATTGAGGGCTTCAGAAGGATCCTTGGGGCTTCGCCTCTGTGAGAAGCCAGTGAGACGGCTCGGAGTCGGCCGTGGCTCCGTCGGTGCGCCCTCGGCTGAGCAGGGCAGTTAATCAAGGCTCAGGGTTACATCAGTGATGTCAGCACGGTGGGCAACGACCGAGAGACGCTTCCCTCCTTTGTGAACTCAGCACAAGTACAGCGCAGCGTCTCCAGAGAGCAAACCTGCGTGTTTACTTGTGTGTCTGTGTGAGTCTGTATTTACAAATATAAGAAGATATATGAGAAAAATAAAACTGTCAGACAAATGTAAGAAACTTACTCTTATAGTAAAGCTTTGAAAAACTTTGGGGGGGACAGTTCAATTTCTTTCTGGTAAACAGTTAGACATTGGATAAAAGTTAGTAGAAGTCCTCACAAGTATAGTGATGCTAATAGTCAGTGGAGGATGTAGTATTCAGATCCTTCACTTAGAGGGGAACATTTGACACTGTTTATGTTGATGTCCAATCAGTGTTGATGGTAAATGTAGTCAATTAAAGCAATAAATTCCTCAGTGCGTGCTTTATTGACAGAGAAAGCTGCGTTATCCTGCTTGGGAGCTGGGCCGACAGTACCTACATTTACCAGGATGCATTGCTGCACACAAGCCTCTGACTCCCAGACTCCCCGCCAGCCACATCCTCCTGCTAATCCAGCCTCGCCGTTTCTCCCAATACACTGTAAAATGTATCCTCGTCCATAACATCCTCTGCCCTCATATGTTGGGTTGCCATTTTCGCAGCTGTGATAGTAAGCAACACAAGCATCTAGAGCATGCACGCCCCCAGAGGCAGAGACCAGAAATGCAAGCTGAAAGAGCACCTGTAGTTCTTTCTACTACGTCACTGTCACGTCAAATGACGGTGCTGGATTCAGGTTTGGACATCCACATAAAAGGTGGCGAATTTTCCCTTGAAGTAAAAGAACCACTACCAAAAAAATATGCCGATGCAGCATTTATGTACAAATTTTAAATAATGCTTCACTCTCGTCCCTGTATTCATATTTCACTCAGTTTGAAATCATTAACATTAAATAAAAGTTGGAGGTGACTCTGTCGAACTGTGGTAATTATGTAGAAAGTCAGTATGTAGTCAATTTTAGGGGGAATCAAGGAAATTAAGATGTTAATCTAGAATATTGCCTCATCTTTTATTAACTTTATTTTGTGTTTTGAATGAAAAATGTCAATATGCACTGCAGCAATATTTAAGATGACTTCCTAATTTCTTTCCACCACTGCTAAAAGTGTTTGTGTGAGAAAACTCTCAACATGTTGGTGAGTAAGCAGTGAACTTGTGAACTGTGTAAATACGTGTCTTTATTTTGTTTGTGTGTGTTCACTGAGTGTGTGTTTGTGTGTGAGGCCTGGTCTGATGACATTATCAGGGTTGGTAATCTGCTCTGTAATTGCCTGCTGCTGACACGGCAGTGAGGCTGATATGGCTGCAGAATAAACAGACTGTTAACAAGTAGAGGGAGCTCGTCTCCACTTGATCCGCACGGCACAGCGTGACATCTGGACTGGACGAATCAGAGAGAGGAGGAGAGAGAGATGCATAAAAACAGCAATATGGAGGCAGAGAGAAGAGGAGAGTAACGCTTGTGAAAGACGGAGAGAGATGTGGGAAAAGGAGACGAGGGCCGGTGGAGAGGTCTAGATGGAGATGTGTGCTAGTGTGAAGTTTCCCTCATTTGCTTTTTTTACTCCATGTCAAAATATAATCATTCCACCAACTGCTGCTGTAAATGTATTTTTTAATCACTCTGCTTTCTACAAGCCTTTGTCAGATTACACAAATTAAACCAATTGCATTGAAACAGGAGCAAATTCGCTATAACTGTAACCACCTATGCGCATGCATCCACACATTCATGCATTCACACAGACACAACCTCACAAACACTTGACGTCCATGCCAAATTTCAGCCTCCTAGGGCGAAAACTGTGGCCGCCAAAGGGTGGGGACATTATTGTGGACGGACCAACTGACAGAGTGAGACCGCAGCTAAAACAACAAACACATTGAATGCCTTTCTATTAATTAATTGTGTATCTGCGTATGCTGTGAAGGAAGTCTCTTTCCAGAAGATGCACACAAATACACACTACAAAATATAGATGTTCCAATGCAATTTGTTTTTGTGTAAAACATGAACAAATACATACAGTACAGAGAAGAAATGCCATTAGCCAGTCTGACAGATTTTCCAGTGTAAAATATTGCCAAAATGATGACATTTTGCTAGCTGATGGCTAATGTTACACTCTGCTAGCACCAGAGATGAGAAATGTGCAACTCTCGTCTCATGCCCAGTACCTATCGGGCAGAATGTACGGAGTGACACATTTTGTTGTTGTTGTTGTTGTTGTTGTTGTTGTTGTTGTTGTTGTTGTTGTTGTTGTTCCATTGTAGCATGAATGAGCTGATAAATGAGTCAACCACCCCGTCAACCAAAGATGATGAACTTACTGAAATGTTCACACATGTCAGTAATTGATTTGGGAATATCTATAGTCTGAGCCGATGCAGATGTATGTTCTTTGAAAATTACACAGAAGACACATTCCAGCAAAGATAGGTAACTATTTTGATAAGTGATTATTTGAGTAAATTGCAAAGCAAAAATGCAAAAAAGTCTTTGTTTGATATCATTCTAAACTGAATATATGTGAGTTTGTGAAGAAATCACATAACCTGGGTGTATGGAAGAATATGTGTTTTTGCTATTTTCTGAAATTTGATAGACCAAACAACTAATCGATTAATCCAGAAATAAATCTGCAGATTTATTAAAACAATTGTTAATTGCAGTAGTAGCTGACAACCAGAACATTCATCTAAGATATATTGGAGGTAATTGTTTTGGGACAATTTGAGGACAATAAATTGCTATAAAACAGAAGTGAAGGAAAGTTTCAGGTATTGTTTAATGCTGATATTTTGGTGCATTTTATAACTGTTTTTAATAGTTTGACAGCAGATAGATGACAGGGGAGAGAGAGACACACACATTAGGGAATGAAACAGGAAACAACACAAAATAGAGGAATGAGTGGAGAAGTAGAAAGATATGTGAGAGATAGTGGCAAACAGAGACGGGGAGAGATAAAAGAAATGAGACAGAGGCTGGGAAAGGATAAAGGGAGAGATTCAGAGTGAAACAAAAGGCCGTGGAGGGAGAACCACCAGAGATTCAGGGAGACATAGCGAGAGGAACGAGACTCTGGTTAATATGAGAACTGTCCCATGTGAAATGAAGCATATGGGCCGATTAGGAGCGTCTCTTGTGAGTCCAGAGGCAGGCTGTCTGGGGTTTCTAGGCTTTCCTAAACCAGCCGTCATCAGAGATACAGATTAAACCAAATATGGAACCTAATGGTGAAATGATTTGTTTTGGTCCTTCTTAAAGTAACAGTTTATTTTGGGAAATATGCGTCATTACTTTCTTACAGAGACTTTGATGAGAAGATCAATAACAAGCTCACGTCTGCACTGTAAATATGGAACGACAGGCAGCGTCCAAAGACCGAAATTGGGGGAAACGGCCAGCTTGGCTTCTTCCAAAGGTAACAAAACGTATACTTTTCACTATGTTACATCTTGTTTGTTTAATCCGGAATTAAAAAGTGGTGCTTTCACGAAGGGTTATGTGGGGAAATTGGCCAACACAGGGTCATTCTTGCAAGCTGTTTCCCTGTTTTCAGTGTTTGTGCTAAGCTAAGCTAACTGACTTTACCTTAATATATAACGGAGAGACATAAAAGTGGTATCAATCTTTTCATTGGACTCTCAGCAAAGCAGAAAGTAAGTTTTCCCAAAATAACAAATTATTCCTTTAACAGAGGCCAAATTACAGAGAGAACAGCAGCAGAAAAGTCCTGAAAGAAAGAAAGGAGATGCACCGTGTGGTTGTGTTAAAAAAACGCTATTTAAAGGATCTGTCTGTAGTGTTATGAAACATCACAAAGTCATTTTGAAAGGTACTTTACTGAGAATAAAAAAGGCTAGAAGGGATCAAGCTTTAGCTCAATTTGTTCTGGAAGAAACTGATCTTATCCTGCTTTGTGCTGTAAACTTGCACTCAGTCACATTATATAAAAATAAAGTGTTGTGACTGGTAGAAGCTGCCAATTTTCTTGGCAATGATTGTATTTGTTTACAGTAATCACCCTAATATCTCAAGATGAATGTGTCAAAAATGTATTGATGTCAAAATGCTACACGTAGCGACTTTAATTAGCCCAGCAAGATTAAAAACATGACTTTTCATCCGTGAAAGACGTCCATCAGGATGCTCGAGTGAAATCATCCAGCATTCAGTTAAATTATCAGTTCATTCAGTCTGGCAGCGCTGCCTCAGAAGATGAAGTATGGCGTGTACTTAGCATTTTGACTCCTTCCGATTCCATGCCGTCAGAAACATGGATAGAGCATAACAAGATGATGGACGCGTTACACAGCCTGCATATTGAAAGATAATAAAGGCAGCTGAAGCATTTGTCTTTGTCATCTCGTCTCTCTCCGACAGTGTGTGTGTGTGTGTGTGTGTGTGTGTGTGTGTGTGTGTGTGTGTGTTTGGTGCAAGTTGAGTAGCGGTGCAGACCGGCGACGCCTGAACCGTTATTATTTAACACATCACTCTGAGCTGCAGGAAACACTCTGATTGGACACAGTCTGGGTGCCAATATGTCTGTAGGTGGATGTTCAGCCTGTGTATAAATATCCTCGTGTGTGTGTGTGTGTGTGTGTGTGTGTGTGTGTGTGTGTGTGTGTGTGTGTGTGTGTGTGTGTGTGTGTGTGTGTGTGTGTGTGCACATTTTGGACAGTGATGACTTATCATCGGGACAGTAGATTATGTCGTTGTAATGAAGCTCCATGATTGGACAGGTGTAGGAAACAGAGAGACATCAGTCGTCCCTCCATGTCTACATGTCTGTACCTCTCCCATCCATTCAGTACTGCACGCATAAGTCAGTTCTTCCGTTTCCTCATTTACTATATCTACAATTCCTTTCATCCCCCTAACAATCCATCTGTCCATCCTTTCAGCCCTCTATCCTCCTACCTATTCATTAATTAATTCCTCTACTCCTCTATAGCCACACCTTTTCTGTTATATTCCTTCAACACTCCATCCTTGGTTTGGTTGTGGCCATAGACTGTATATAAGAAGTGGACGTAGTCACCGTGACATCACCTATTGGTTTGTGGACGGCCGATTTGAAGCCTTGTGTTCGGCATTTTGGGCGTCGCCATCTTGGCTTTTTGCATACCCTGCTTTATGGTCTATTTGAACCCCAGCCCTTCAGGAAGAACCCTTTTGGAACCCTTATTCTAAGAGTGTACCGTCCACTGTAGCTCTGCTGCCAAACATGTGTGAACGTGTGAAGCTCTTGTCCAGAGCTCTATATCAGACACCATTCCTCCATAACTCAGATTCCTTCTTTACTTCATGACATTATTACTCCATCCCCTCCGATTCATCCTCTCCTTCCTCCACCAATATCTGCATCCTCCCCTCTCTCAATCAATCATCCATCCATGTTGCTATTCTTCTTTCCCTCCATAAATCCATTTATCATCGCTCCATCCCTCCACATCCCATCCCGTCTTTAATATTCCTCCTGTATTCTTGCTTCCTCTATACTTCTTCTGCTCTCTTGTTTCTGACAATCCATCCTATCAGTCCATTCCTCTATCAATCCATAAATCCATTCACAAATTCATCATTCATCTTTCCTGCATCCCATCCATTCCTTCTCTCCTTTGTCCACCAATCCATCCATCAGCCCGTTACTCCATCTCTCCAGAAATCCATTCTTCAATTTATGCCTTCACCTTTCCTGCTTCCACCAGATTCTAAATTTTTCTGCACCTCTTACACCCATCCCTTTATCTTTCCATCAATTGCTCCTTTCAAAATGTCACTCATCAATACCTGCATCTCTGTCCTTCCTTACCTCCTCACATCTACCATTCTTTTCCTCCCTCTTTCCCTCGTTCCAATCTCCACAATCTCATCCTTTCATATCCCATCCATATTCCTCATCTCCTTCCTCCACCAATCCATCCATCCCCATATATTTCTAACCCGCTATCGCTCCATAAATCCATTAAGCCATCTCCTCATTCCTTCCTTCCTGCATCCACCAGATTCTCCCTTCTTCTGTACCTCTCTCCTCGCGTCACGAATACATGCAGCTCCGGGCGTAGGCCCAGATCCACCTCCGGGCCTCTGCAAAAACCAGAATAGCCCTGATAAGTCAAATGATGATTCTGTCTTAATGAGCTGTGGAGAGAGAAGGCGTACATTAGCGGCTGTATTGACGCTGTGACTCAGAGCCTGGCTGTGTGTGTGAGAGAGCCAGAAAAGGATTCACTCTTTTGTAACGAGACAGATCTGATTTGGCCGAGCGCGCAGGAGAACACGCTGATGATGACAACGGTTAAACACAGACACCCCCCCCACTCTCTCACACACACACACACACACACACAAACACGGTCTTCCACCCCTCCAATTACATCCCTTTGGTTAATCTTCCCTATCGCAATTGTACTGCTGGCAAAATGACAACCTTCTGGGTTGTGAGCGTGATCGGTATTATGAGTCTGCTTTTGAAACACCTCTGTTTGTGTGTTTCTTTATCAGCATCTTATGTGTTGTTTGTGTGCATGTGCAAGTCTGTACGTATTTGCGAGTTTGCATCTGTGTGTGTGTGTGTGTGTGTGTGTGTGTGTGTGTGTGTGTGCTGTATGGAAGTCTGTTGTTTTTCTGTTGCGCTGAGATTATTAGTTCATTAATCGTTTAGTGATTTGATTCAAGTTCAAGATTAACGGTACCCTGTGGAGTCTACTTGTACTTGGTTATGTTTACGTTCTACATTCAGTCCCCTTGAGGCTCAACAAACATGTCAAATTTGTTTCCTTCCTGATAATTTAGCAAAAGCTGACTTTTGGAGGCACACTGCTACAATTCTTAGTGTATAATGCTGCATACAGACAGACAACAGCACAGCACACAGTATTTGTGCGTATGTACCAGTATATCTTGTATGTGCTTGTGCGGTTTGACTTTGTCTGCTGCTGTTTGTGCGTTTTATATGTATTTATCTGAATGTGTGTGTGTTTGCCGCTCCCTCACCGGCCTTTACTAAATGACACACTGTTATCACTGACTGGGGTACGGCCACTCAGACTCACCACAGCTGGGTTTTACGCCACACTTGGCTCCAGATCAGCACGGCTCGGCTAGTACTAATGATAATGAAGCAAGTCGCCCACAGCAATTAATGCACTTAGCTACTTATGATGATTAACTGTGGACTGCATTGGATTGAGGAAGTTGATAAGCTGCCTCCGAACACAAACAGGTTAATTAGTATCTTTTCTCGGGTTGAAAGAGGTTTCAGAAGGAGTTCATGGAAGAAGTGAACAGCTTCATTTTGTCCTTCAAAGCCTCTGATCCCTTCAAGAGTGTGGACATTTGTCTTGGTTTTATGCATGTAAAGAGAAATTATGATGAAGACGTCAAAAGGAAGAGTTGTCAATGTGAATGTCTGGAGGCTGAAACGCACAGGAAGGCTTTCTCCTCTCTCTTCATCCACTTATGACGTATCCTGTCATGTAATTATCTGCCTCGCTGGATGACTTGTTGAGCTTCCTTTTATTCTTAATCATATCATTTTGTCGCGGTTTACACTTTGCCGAAGGCATCTGAGTGCGATGTGCTGTGTCACTGATCTGCTCTGCAACTACAGCATGCAGATAAACAATCAGGCAGAGCCGTAATCAAAGTGCTGAGAAAGGGGGCGTGGTAGTCCTGAGCATCTGCATGAGGCACCTTCATCATCAGCGTAGTTTGTTATACATTGTCTGGGTGTTTGTGGTTGGTTGTAACTGGATGATTAGCTGCCTCGTCCCTTTCTCAGAATACCAGATCTGACTGAGTGAGGGAATAGAAATTAGTTTCCCCGCTGAAGTGCATCTTTTAATCCCAACCTCAGACCGCTCCAGTGAAAAAGTTTTTTGTGTAGCTCAATATCACATGCAATGTCCTAACAGGCTTCTAATATCTAAGATGACAAGAAGATCTTCTTAAAACCCCTGAGGACATGAGAAAAACTGTAAGAAACCTCACAGAAAGAAAGAAACCCTAAACTCCACAGTGGGACTATAAGAAAGAATGGAATTTTAAAAGGTCCAATAATAATGTAGCAAGTCTAATATCAGAAATAGGATCAAACAGATAATAATTGGAGAATGGTTGAATATACCACAGCATGAAATCTCCCCAGATAGAAGACAGGTCTTTCCTAAATAAAAGTATATCAAAAGTTATTATTTATATGCAGCAATACACTTTTTTAGTTTTCTCTTGTAATGTTTCTTTCCTGTTTATTTGTTCGCCGTATTTTATTCTTATTAGCTGCTTCAATATCCACGTTGTTCTGCTTGTCCCGTTCTTCAGTGATTTACTGAAAGATTTGATTTTACTTTGTATCATGTTCTTTTGTTCTTTATATATTGGAAAACTGTACTTGAAAAAAAAAGGATTACAAAGTGTAATAGAGAGTAAATAGATCCAATAAAATCCTGTCATCCTCAACCCCGCCATATTGACACTGGCAACACTGGCTCACTTTATATCCCACCAACTTTTATATTTCAATGTTATGAACAAGATATTTGTTTCATGCACAGCAGCAATCTCGAGGACATGCAGACAAATCTTCGCTAAAAATATTTCATATTATAAAAGCAGGAACCAGAAACCAACTACTGTAAATGTTTGTGCACTAATTCTAGTCAGAAAATTTCATCTTTTAAATCCCTCAAATCTTTTCAATTATTCATTGTTGAGTTTGGAAATGACATAGAATCTATTAAGCTTATTATTAATAATAAATGCGTATATATTTAATCTACTTGAGTTATTTAAAGACATCTGAGTAAGGTGATCCACTTTGTTTAAATTATTTATTTATTGTTTCTTACTTTTAGGGTTACATTTATTCAAATACAAGCATTATGTCTTCTTTTCTTTTTGTATTATGATAAGGATGCAATGCATGGGAATTATAAGTTATATATTAATACTGATAAAAGACCAAGTTCAACACTATTTCATGCTAGTTAAATTAGGGTTAATAAGAGTGTCATCTGACAGCAGCTGGGAGTAATAAAGTGTTGAGTTAATGCCGTGCTCATAGCTGCAGATCATGACGCAAAATATCCTGCCATTTTCTTTTTTATTATTATTTCTATCGCACATTTTTTCCCTTAATAAACCTTGATTGTGCCTTTGTGGTCATAAAAAGATAGAAAATACCACATTCCTTTCACTCCCTTAGCCAAGTGAATATTCAGTGCTGTATATATTACACCTCAGGGTCAATGCCCAGCCATTCTCTGAGGTCATTACATTTCTCTCCTTATGCAAGTTTCTTCCATTTCCGCTGCTCATCCTCTTTCTGTTTTCTCCATGCCTTCCTCCCTCCTCCTCCTCCTCCTCCCTCTCTTCTCTCCTCCACAGCCCTGTTGTTAGCGGACGGTAAGCTGCCCATAAGCATCTCCACTAACCATCTTCTCTCTCTCTGTGTGTGTGTGTGTGTGTGTGCTGTGGTTTAAACATCAGCCCTGAATTTTAGGGTCTCGGCTGCATGATGTGAAATCTCAGAGGACGACAGTTTAGATGGTTTATTCTGCTGCCGAAGAAGATTTTGAGTCATTACTTAGAGAGGTTTGATATAAATAAACTGCATGCCAGTGCTTTTATCCTCCTCTACTGTCACCGTAACAAACAACACGCTCTTTTGCTGCTCTCTCCCGCACTTAATGATGGACTTTCACGCTAATCAGCGGATTTAATTCATCATAAATCCATAAATCATGTTTTCCAGTCAAGAGGAAGGTACAAACACCTGATAACCGTCAAGATAAAACAAAAATTTGAAATTTAATTACCTTTGTGGGATTGTGTTATTATTATTTTTCTCCTTCCTTGTCAAGGAATTTGTGTCATGTAGATGGTGCAGCACGGAGCAGGGGAATGGCTGGATAATACATTTTTAAACATGAGCAAAAGAAGTCCTGTCAGGACTTGAGGGTGCACACTGTCTTGGGTGTGTAATTGATTTAGCTTAAAAGTGTGTGTGTGTGTGTGTGTGTGTGTGTGTGTGTGTGTGTGTGTGTGTGTGTGTGTGTGCCGGAACTCATGCACTGGTATATTATGCATGCCTCTGCATGTGTGTGTGTGTGTGTGCGTGCTTGTGGACACTCCCTCCTATCAAGGGGACCGGGCTGTGATCTTTAATGGCAACGTTAATATTTAATGGTAAGCGTGTTGTCAGCAAAGAGCAGCAGGCTGGGACTTCGGGGCTCGTATAAGAGATGACAAGGTCTCTGCACCAGGTGGCTCAGTGGGGGTGTCACACACACAGAGCGGGATGAGAGGCCCTTTGGATGCACAGCCGCTCCTTCTTGATAGAGTTTGACAGCACAGAATTGATGTTATGGCGCTCTTTGTAGTGCACGGTGCACTCAGTAGCTCTGTGAAGCATTGTGGCTTCCTTCTACAGCAGAGCCACCCAGGACTCGCCTGATAGGCAGATAGAGGGACTGATCAGGTCTTAAAGAGTACTGACGTTGAAGGGAAGGCCTTGAAAGTACTTGATTTGTAATTGTTGCTTCAGCTCCGTCTTACAGTCAGCACTTCACATCTTTGTTGTGAATCCGTATGATGAAGATTTGTGTTAGTATAGCATTTAAAGGGTCATTTCACCCAAATCACAAGAAGTCGGGGCACAAAAGTTCATTCATGACCTTTGAAATAGTCCACTTACTGTTTCTTTTCCTTCAAAAAATGGAACCTTTTAGAATTTATTACACTCTTTATGACGTTTTAGGACCTTGAAAGTCATTGTAAACTCCAACACTTTTTGATAAAAGTAGAACAATGGGAAATGGTTAAGAATAAATAAAGTAATATTTGCCTTTGCAGTGTTTTGTTGTTTTTTTGATCAGACATGCAAGTTTATCTAACCTTTAAATAACAAAGTTGGAAGACTACATTGCACTGATTGAGTGCGACAGACATGACTGCATATAATACTCCATATAAAACAAATCTTGTCTCTCCGTTAAAGCCTGAAGTTTATAAAGGCTGAATACATTCAAATTGATGCCAGTGAGGCAACCCTCTGATGTTTTGTTTGTATGCTGTGAAGTACAACGCAACATGCTAATCAGCTGAGCATCCCCTTATTTTGATTGCCATCTTTCCCACTGTGATTCCTTTTTTATTTTATCCCTCTCGCCCTCTGCGCTCAGATGTAGCAGACAGGAAGATGACATCAGACGAGGAGGAAGCCAGGCGGATCGCAGAGATGGGAAAACCGGTGCTGGGGGAACACTCCAAGCTGGAAGTCATTATTGAGGAATCATACGAGTTTAAGGTGGGAAAGGTTGCTCGTCAAACACAGCCCGATATGCCTGATTATTGCTGCTTGCACAAGTGTTTTCTATGCAGTCAAAACAGATAACAGATACACGTTTCTAATTTTAGCAGTTGCTCTTTAGAGGCCTACCAACCCACAGTGATGCATTTCTGGAGATGTGCTTCATATGCATCCTTTAACCTCCCCAACCAACGATATACCCACCATATTTGTTTCTGGCGTGTGGTTTAATCATGCATCAAACAGAGGTTTCTGCTGCCTGGGACTTGATGCCACTGCCATCATGTGGCGAAGCTCATATATTCCTTTTGTTGAAGCAGCTTCTGAACATAAGTTACAGATGGATTTCATTCTTGTATTGTTTCACACAGAGCACAGTGGACAAGCTGATCAAGAAGACCAACCTGGCACTGGTGGTGGGAACCAACTCCTGGAGAGACCAGTTCATGGAGGCCATTACAGTCAGTGCAGGTACTGTAGACACGCCGTGTTTCCTGTAGGGCACACAGATACACTGGACATCATGGTCCCTCATGGTTTCCTCACATAAACAGCTTGTTGGTTTTAGTTATTTTTTAACATTTTAATATTGTTTTTATGTTTAACCTTTGAATACCAGTCAGATGATCATCTAAAAGTGATCCCTGGTTGGATAGTTTTACAGCACATGGTCAGATTGTCCTGTCAAATTATTTACATATTTTCAAATAATGTTTATAGTTTTGTGAATATTGCCAACATGATGATTGGCCACTGTTACTGTGTGAAAAATGTGAAAATTATTCTATTTCATATAATTTATTTATTCTATTTTTCTAATTTCTGTTCATCATTGAATTCAGTGTTTAACCTTTGCCTGATATTGAATATAGGTGATATGTATTTTTGTTTTCAAGAGCTGCTAATTATGACAAATTTAATTTGTGGAAGGTTTTAATATCCCACAGTCTAATTTGGAGACTCTTTAAAGGGGACGTGTTATGAAAAACTGACCTTTTCGGTGCTTGTGCACATATATTTGGGTATCAGTAGTACCTACTAACAATCATTCAACAAGCCATTCAGATTGCTCTCCCCTTCTTATGTCACAAGTAGGCTCATTAGAATACCACTCACGGCTTGAGAACTTATTACATATTTTTTCTGGCAAACCAATCAGAGTAGACTGGGCTTTTTCAGGAGTGGATCTTAAAGAGACAGGCGCTAAAACAAAGCTTTTTAGACAGAGGGAGAATATAGGTGTGTTCAGATAGACAGTATGGAAAAATACTGGGGGGGTTTTTACATTAAAGTATGTAAACATGTTCTAGTAGAAACCCAAAATACAAGTATGTCCTGAAAATTTGCATAATATGTCCCCTTTAAAGGAATCCTTTCTTTTTGCTAAGTAACTTTCTACTGGCGGTAGCTTCATCTTTAACAGATGGATAGATGAGTGGTATCTATCTTCTCATCTAACTCTCAGCATATTGAAAATCGTCGTCTCAAATCATTGGCTGCCACCGACATGCAGCCCAAAATAGTTGGTGTCAGTGTGAGCCTTCAAGAACTCATTTAACTGGAATCCTCCCGGAAAGCAAAGCTCTTGAAGCTCTGGAATAATCTCATGTGCGTTAAGAGAAAACTCATCCATCATGTCGGGCGACAGCAGCATCAGATCAGCCTGCAGTGCAGTCACAGCCACCGCGTAGTGGGCGCCGTGATGGCCTCGCTTCGTCACTTTGGAGCTGAAATATTAAATCCAGCGGTGCTCTTTATTTTTTCATGATCCACCCGTGGCTGAAAAATGCATGCGGCTCACATGGCCTGACACTTTGAATCAGCACAGTGTCCCTCCTGTCCGACTGAGTGTCCTGTGAGCTGCTGGGACACAGAGGACGCCCTGCTCCTCCACCTGAGGAGGGTGACCACTTACATATTACATATTTAGCTGTTGCAAGATGACACTTTTATGAAGCGGAGCGCACAGGGAGCGCGGTTCACTTTGACAGAACAAATGGCTGGTCACTTGAGACCATTAGGTTACGGGAAGGTCTCCCTTCAAACTCAGCCAGAATGAAATAGGTCCCAAATCTATGCTACATGCTACTTCTATACAGTAAACAATTATCATAGATACTGTTTTAGCAGTGTAAAAAAAAAAATATATATATATATATATATACGACTTTAAACAAGCTATTTTAGTGTACAATACGTGCAGCGTCACACATTAATCACACTGCAACTGTCACTGCCAATTATGTTTCCCTAAGATGTAATACTTCTTTCACGGTGCTTAATCATCACTACCCACTTTTTTCCATCTGCAAGCAGCTCTTCCATTTCCTTTGTGCAGTGCATTGTGGGACCATTGTGTCCATCGGCAGCGCTCTCTTAAATCAGCCTTATTTATTATAGAATGCTGTCGGCCTTGAGTATACTTCATTGTGGCACTTCTCCAGTGTGAACACACTACAAACTCAAATCTGCACAATGTATCTTGGATTTTGCATGATTTTTTTTTTTTTCCCCATAAAGTGAGTTAACAGAGAGAAGTCTGGGAAATCAGCTTATGGACTCTGCATTATTAAATGAGGTAGAAATATTATGTATGGGGTAAACTGCAGTCTGCAACCTACTAACTAAAGCAAAAGTAAAGCATATGTACAGACTGTGGACATTGTCTTTGTCCTTTGTTTTCTTATCATATTCACAACAGTAACCTCAGGCTGAAATGACGTGACGTCTCACACAAAAATAAGAGAATGTTGTTCTCTCCCCTCCCCCTCTCTGTCACCCCTTATCTCCTTTATCAATCCTTAATCTCGCCAACGTGTTCCAACTCTGGCTCTTTATCATCCTCCTCTTTGTGCTTCATCATCTGTCTTTCTTTTTTCTTTCCCTGTCCTATTCTCATCTTCTATCTTGTTTCTTCTTTTTTTTTGCTCTCTCCCTCTTCTCTTAATATTTACTTCCCCTCCTTCACCCCTCTCTCTTTATCTTTGCCCAAATATTCTGCTATGTCTTCATCTTTTCTGCTGCTTCACTTTCTCCTGTCCTCCCATTACACTTCAATCTACTCCAACCCCCCCCGGCTCGGCCCCACTTCTCCCAAGCAGATGAGGATGAAGAGGACACAGGGGAAGAAAGGCTGCCGTCCTGTTTCGACTACGTCATGCACTTCCTCACCGTCTTCTGGAAGGTGCTGTTCGCCTGCGTTCCTCCCACAGACTACCTGAACGGCTGGGCCTGTTTCATCGTCTCCATCGTCATCATCGGCCTGCTCACGGCCGTCATCGGCGACCTGGCGTCTCACTTCGGCTGCACGATTGGCCTCAAGGACTCAGTCACTGCTGTGGTGTTTGTGGCACTCGGTACATCTGTCCCAGGTGAGAAAAACGATGACATCTCTTTGTCAATATACAGTCATGTTTGTAATGTGAAAATCTGTCCTGTGAAGTTTTGTATATTTATGTCAGTTGATGGATTATAAGCTTCTTTCATAGTTTGAGGAAGATCTGTGGCTTCGTGAGCTTTTGAGACTCTTTTCAAACATGCTTTGTCATCCAGATGGCTGATATTCGTATTTCCTCCAAACTGACATTTTCACCCGACAGGAACAATATGTCGCCAAAAACTTTGACTCTGTCAGCATATTTGTTATTACAGGTCCTGTGTGCAGCATTAATAAATCATCACTGCATTAATTTTGAAAATAAAAAATATATATATAAATATGAACAAACAAAACCAATACAGAGAAGATTGCCAGCCTCCACTGGCCTCAATTTATATTTTGAGTGACAGGCGGATTTGGCAAGAAATTGAACATTTGCTTCCAGCATGTTTATCTTCTTCAGGAAACTGAAAGGTCTCGGGGAAATGAGGTGAACGGTAACAGGAATTGTGGGAGATGTAGTCTTTATTTCTTTAAACGCTGACAGACAAAACTAGATAGCACTGACAGTAATAATCCTCTTGATGGTCTGGAATTCTACAACGAATTAGACAAGAGTATCGTGATGTTTAACGGCCTTGAAACCCTTTTTTAATCAGCTGTGAACGATAAATATTCAGATATATAAAGTTTCATCAGTATTATATTATTATATGGATATTTTAGTTGAGACATTTCTGGGCTTTTTTTGTTTTGTTTATACTTCCCTCTGTGGTTCAAAGTAGGCAGGTCTCAATATTAAAAAAGATAATGTCATGTATTTCTGTGCACCAATCACAGTTCAGCAACATTTGAATCAAAATGTGATGACGTCTCTCTTTCTCTGCAGACACCTTTGCCAGCAAGGTATCAGCAGTCCAGGACACCTACGCAGACGCCTCCATCGGGAATGTGACCGGCAGCAACGCCGTCAATGTCTTCCTGGGAATCGGCTTGGCGTGGTCGGTGGCGGCCATCTACTGGCACATGAAGGGGAAGCCGTTCGTGGTGGAAGCCGGCTCTCTGGCTTTCTCTGTCACTCTCTTCACCATCTTCGCCTTCCTGGCCATCTCGGTGCTGCTTTACCGGCGCCGGGCCCACATCGGAGGAGAACTGGGCGGGCCCCGGGGACACAGACTGGCCACGTCCGCCTTCCTTTTCGGCCTGTGGTTCCTTTACATCCTCTTCTCCAGTCTGGAGGCCTACTGTCATATAGAGGGCTTCTAAACAGAAAAAGACAAACATACAGGGGTTCAAAGTACAACTTCAGAGGTAAAAGAGTGAATTCTCACTGTGGAATTTGGGTCAGTCTTGTATGGTATGAAAGGACAGGAGAGGTAGACCCAGGGTTTTCCCAGACGCCTCCCTCCCTCCCTCCCCTTCTCTCGCTCTCTCTCTCTCTCTCTCTCTCTCTCCCTCAACCCCTTCTGTAAGGATGCTTGGAGGTGAGTATCCTGCCCTCTAGTGCCGACAGCTAAAGAAGAGCCGTCCTGAGTCTGTGCGAGTGTGCTTACAGTTGGGATTGGGTTTCCACCGAGTCCAGAAGACGCCGATGTCGGAGTGGTCCTGCATTCCAGTGGAAGAGACTGCAGTCTAATATCCGGAGAGAGCTGAGTTAATCAGAGGTCTATATTTTTCTCAACATCTGACGAGAAACAACTTTTTTAAAAAAGTATTTTGGGGATAAAAATGAAGAAAAAAAAAATAAAACAAAAAAAAAATAAACACACACATACACATACACACACACACACACACACACACACACACACACACACACACACACACACACACATAAAGAGGGAATAAAAGAACTATTTTCTGATCTACGTTAAGGAATAGCAAACTATTATATCGTAAATGGGAATATGTTGTTGAGTGACAGTGGGATGGAGTCATAGTATTTATTTTTATTTGCATAGTTTCCTAAGGAGCACTGTAGAGTTATCAGAAATCACACAAAGAGGAAGAAGAAGAGGAGGAGGAGCGACAGTGTTCATACTGGCAGACGAATCACACAACAGGCGAGGAGGAAGAGGTGGACACGGTCAAACTGCCCTGAACATTACTTCCGTACTCTAGACGTATCTATATATAATATATTTCCATATTTTCTGTATATTTTGAATATTTGTTTAAATGTGGTCACCTTCTGCTCTAACAGAGGATTGCTGTGGCTAAGTGGGAGGGGAGAGGGAGGGGGGTTAAACTATATACTGGAACGATGTCTTCACATTTCTAAGAGTTATGTATCTTGCCTAGGTAAAAGTATGACATTGTATTTTATTTATTTACTGATATCTTGCTCTCACTCGAGTTTTCACCTTTTCAATCAGAAAAAAAAAGAAGAAAAAAAAAACCGTGTTGCTGCAGAGGTAAATTCAGAGGTATTTTTGTACTCTTCCTTCCATGCACTTTGCTGTATAGTTCTATTTATGGAGACTTCTACTTGTACATGTGCAAAAGGCCAATATTAAAGGTGCCACTATGGACTGAACAGAGTGCCTGTGGAGGGAGAGGCGTTGGCTGCAGCCGCCCACACTGACAAGCTCAACTCAAGAGTTTCTTCCTAAAATGGTGCATAACCATTTTTAAAGCTGCATTAATATATTTTTGGCTGCTTGGGGACAGCTGAAACACAACATCTGCCATATTGTAACCTTATAGACCGGCATCACATCAATGTGTCAAGCGCCTTGATGTTTTGTGCCTGTGAGGTCTACAGAAACCCGAAGTCCTGATGCTGCTAGCTGTTGTTTCGCTAGCTTCTGTATCTCAGCACAAAATTTAGGGTTTCTCTCATCTGTATGTCTGAAATAAGTTAATCATGTTCCTGGGTTCCACTTTTTGAAAATACATAAATGAGTATCTACAAAGTTCAAAACTTTATGATACCTTCAAATTAAACAACAATTAATTTGTTACATAAAGCTATTGCCCCGACAAACATTTTCCTAACTTTCTGCCATAACCATGATATACACCAACACTATCTTATAATGTCATTTTTCCGACTATTTAGCTGTAATTTCTGCCGTCAAAAATCGGCTAACTTTAACCATTCGAGGTCAATGCTTAACCTCAACCATCCCACAAGAGTTTCGCAAATCAAGGGTTACAATCAAGACAAAACCGTTCGGTGCTTTCTGACTACTATTGTTAGTTAGCCGTTCGTCTCGCCTGCGGACTACAGCCTCATTCTGTCGACCTGGTGACGTTTAACCTGCAATGGGCCGAGGTTTACGGAAGCATGTTAAACGCCACTGAAAACAGATTTATACTTTTTATTGTTATTATTGTTTACCCTAATTTTCTTGTGCTTATTTACACATCCAGTAGACACACGGCAGCGTAAGCATTTATTTGGAGTCGTGTTTTTTTTAAACCTGATAAATGTTAGTCCCATTTTCACTTTTAGCTTTGTTTCGTTGACTCCTGGCGGAAATATCTGGCTCTTCAGCTGCTAAATGCTCCGCTTTGGTCCCAAGCTGGACGCTATCTTTGATTGATGTTTGGTGCTGTGAAGGTAGCGTACAGTAGAGTTAGCTATGCTTTGTGGAACTGAGGGGACCTGCAGACTTTTGGCTTTTAGTGCAGCTTTAACAAAGAAACATTTTATTTTTCTTGACATTACATAAAATCAAGGTCGTTCCTATATCAGATGTGTAGGTGTTTTGTTGGCAGCACTTCAAAGAAAATTACTCAAATTTGGCTTCATGTTTTTCCGCAACAATGTTTGCTCATTATGTGAAGAGCGGGTGTCAGTGCTGCTCATTTTGGATTGAAACTCTTCAGTGAAGAAGCAGGTGTGGGTGTCAGAGCAGCAGATAGCTCCAGGATGAAAATGAAAGTAGCCTGATACTGAATGCTGTTTAACACACGACTGGTGCTTTTTTTTTTAAAAACAAGAGTAAAAAAAAACAACACAAATTACATTAAACTCCCAAGAAGCAGCAGAAAAATATGTTTATAACTTAATTTGAATAAAAGTGTATGTTAGTATATAGTAAATCGATTCTTGGCTAATTTAAAAATCACCCAAGAGATTACCAAAGAGGTGTGATGAAACATCTGTTAAAAAAATGAAATAAAATCAAAAGTAAACAAAAAAAAAAGAGTGACAGTAAGTGGCAGTGACACTGTATTTCCACGAGGGGGATGTCAATCTCCAGTCCCTGTGGTCATCCCTTCTTCTATTTCTCTACGTAGCACTCTTCCTCCTCCTCTTCCTCCTCAGTGTTCTTCCTTTGTGGTGAGCAGTGCTGTAAATACGTCTCGTGGCTGAATCGGATTCCCCTTTTCCTGGCCCTGGACCACACCTGCTCACCCCACTCCGTCTCTATCTCTCTAACACATATATAAACACACACACACACACACACACACACACACACACACACACACACACACACACACATTAAGAGTAGAGCGAGGGGTCCACTGCTGCACAAGAAGGGAGGACACTAGGCTGACTGTCCCATTCAGAGGCAACACAAAACCCACATTATGTACATAATTTTCAGTGTATGTTTACATAGACACAGCATAGGTGTCCTGGGGGGGGGGGGGGGGGGGGGGGGGGGGGGGGGGGCGGCATGTCAACAGGACTCACATCTCATCTACAGAACAGGATATCTGCAGTCGCTCCATCTGAGCCAGTGTCAGTGGAAGTGTGGCGTTTTTATTATCTTCTTTTTGGGGCTCACTTCTTTCCCTTGTTCAAATCCTAAAATATTTTCAATCTCGAGTTCAGCAGGTATTCATGATGTCAAGGAATTGCCAGTGTTCTTAGTTTTATCTTCGCCTTTAGCGGCTATTTGTATATTTCATTTGGTTGTATTTTTTATTTTTTTATCTGCCGGGGATGTGTTGAACTGAACGTCAACCAGTGTGTGATTGTGTGCTGTGCATGTCGACAGGCTGTGCGTCCTCTTCGCACTCGTGTGTGTGTGTGTGTCTGTGGATGTGTGTGTAGGTGTGTGTGCGTGCGTGCGTGCACAGGTGGGGTTGTTCTTCACAGGGGCTCTAAATTGGTTCTGTCATTGTGTCTTAAAAATACACGTCTTAATTCTGTAAAAGATGAAAAATATTTAGCGTTCACGTCATCGCTCAAGGCACCAGTCTTCCTTTTTTTTTGTCAGCCTGTGGGATAGAAGTGAAATATCACTGTATAGGAATTGGACTGATGAAATTGTGACACACTGAGGAAAGCTTAATTGATTGGGTGAATACTGTTCTTTTTAACTCCTTTGTTTAACAGAGGGGCATATTTTAACTGGTGGGTATGTTTTTTTCTGGCCTGCAATGAGATGTCAAAAGTTAAAAAAGCAAATTTCCAAAGCTGACGGTGTTTTGAGATCAACCCGTTTTGTTTCTTTTACTGTGGAATAAAAGGCTTTCTGGTTCACAAGCAAACTCTAGTTGCACTGACTAAAATCAAGCCTGGTTATCTGTCTTTGAATCTAAAAGCTATTAATGTATCGTCACTGTCCACGAATTATTTTTTCAGGAATGAATAATTGTTTTTTTTTAGATTATAGGTTTTAAAAGGTTTCCACAAACAAACCAAAATCCTCAAAACTCACGATAAAAGTAAAAAAAATCTCCAAAACATTGTGTTATTTGGGGTTTCACAAAACAATAGTAATGGGTTGCATCAGTGCATGTTACTATTTAATTATGTTGCAGTGAAAAAGCACAAGTGTGTCGTCCCAAACTGGTCACATGGAGGTGTGGATTTATTTTTGTGATACAGGGTTTCTGGCATTGATTAAATGAAATATATTTATTTGGAAACGACACGTTTCATTTAGCTTTTCCCATCCAATCCAGACACTAAGTGAAACGAGTATTTTGTCCCATTAAAAACACATTTTTCTCATTTTGTAGATGTTCTTAGTTAATTTCTGTGAAACCAGTTCTCTGTCTATTATCTCATAACTTTAAATCAATGCTCTCCATATCTGTTGGTCTCACTTCACTGCATATCTTAAATAAATTGAATTGAATATCTGCATCAATATCTAGCAAAGCCTCCTGGTAGTGTTAAATCAGACCACATGTTGCCTGCTGTGGGAGGTTTTGTGTGTTTCTCATAATGCTGTTAAAGTAGCCGAGAGCAGAACAGCAGAGGAACTTTGTTTACAATTTGCAAACCCCAAAATATTTAGTTTTTTTTTTTAAAAAACAGCACAGAGGCAATGGTCCTGTAAGCTGCAGAAAAGTAACAGTGAGGTTTTTGTTAAACTCTGTAGTTTAATTTCGGATTTTCTGGTACATAAAAGCTTAAATAATTATCAAAGGGCCCTGTCTCTCTCACTTTAATAAACTGTCTTTCTCTCACCCTCACAAGATATAGCCTTAAAAATGCCCTTCATTGTGCCCGATATCTAATAAAAGAGCTTGATCTTAGAAGAACATATCTGAATGCAGAAAAAGAGAGATAAAAAGTCAAAACTTTGATTTATCTCATAATTTTTACTTAGTGAGCTAAAATGTAGAGTTTTATTGTACTTTCGACTTATTGTTTCAAAAATGTGACTTAGTTAGCAAAATGTTAGACTTATTAGCTCATAATTTAAGTCAAAAGTTTGACTCATATCTGATCATTTTTACTATGTGATTTTTTTTATCTCACACCTTTGACTTAAACAGTATTTCATAATTCTTACTTTGTAAACTAAAACTTTCCCTTTTTCCCATAATTTTGACTCAGTAAGATAAATTGTTGGCTTTTCATGATTCTGATTCAGTATATCATCATTTTCATATAGTAAGTATAAAAGTATACATATATTGACTGGCCAACAGTATTTTTATTTTTAATATGACTTTCCATCTGTTTTTTTTTCATTCACTGGCACAAATGGGCTTCCATACATATGTCATCTTCTCTGTCACAATTTTCCCAAATGCATTCTTTTTTTATTTACCACCTCTGTGTGACTGCACTGATGATACCCCGTATCTATACATATAAATACAAACCCTAAAAGTGCAAAATCCTCGTGAAATGTGTCAGGAAGTGGACTAAAGTTGAGTCTCGCTTGGATTCGTCACTCGTGCTCTTTTGGCTCATTGATCCTTTTTTGCAGACCAAACATGTGAAACACTGTTATTGCATCTCCACTGTTTGTACCGGACAGGTTTACCTGAACTGTCCTCAAAGCTCAAAGTATATTCCTGATGTCTCACCACATCACATTTAGGGTTTATTTCCTTGTGTTGTTTCACGGACAGGATGGAATTTAATCAAGTAAAACAATCCTTTCTAAGAATCTGTTTCTAACAGGAGGGGCTTTTGTTTGACTTTCAACTACACCACACACACGCACACACACACACACCTGATCCTGTCATCACATCACTGAAGTAGTTGGGGTTGTTCATTTGACTGTTTGTTATGTTGACCGTTTTTTACTCCTTTCTATGGATTCTGTTTTTATTTCAGGGAATTATGCATGGTATTTAACATTAGTTGAGTATTTTGTTATGTTTTGGTCATTTTTGTTTTTTGAGGGGGGGGGTGTCAATAACTAAATAAAGGAGACAATTTGAAGAAAAGAAAACGCTTCCTTGTGTGTGTTTAATTGGCGTGCAGCCGGTTCACGCTGTGAGGAGAAAGGGGGACCAGCGTTTGACGCTGAAGAGGGCGGGAGCTAAACTGTTGCTGACGTGGCCGTGCACCAATAGGAAGCCGGGGACGATTCGCACGTTGGTACAATTGGCTTAAAAATAAAGACGGCTGCGTCCACTGGGTTGCAGCGATGATTGGGTGAAGGATTGTGCATTGAAAATCATCAAGCTGGAGCTGCGTGTTTGTTAGCAGCCAGCCGGGACTGAAAGACAGACGATGCTGCAGAATGGTGCTTCTAGTTTCCTGCAGTGTTTGGGTGCGGGATTAGCCGCTACTTAGCTTTGTGTGTGTGTGCAGACGCTGGTCGCCCCAGAGCTGCCAGCCAGCCAGCCGCGTCAGGTGGATGCGCCTGCAGTGATCCAGGTCGCCCCTATGGATCGCGTCCATGGATGTCTTCAAACCCGCTTTGGACAACAGTTTGAGTCCCAAGGCGTGCGTTTCCTCGTCGGAAGAAGCAGAGGCAGATGTTTTTCGCTGGCCGAGACCGGATGATGGCATCAGCGCCGCGCCGGATGCGGCACCCGCAGCGCCGGGCTTCTGGACGGCCGTGTTCGACTACGAGGCGACCGCGGACGACGAGCTCAGCCTGCGGACGGGGGACCTGGTGGAGGTCCTGTCCAAAGACTCCCTGGTGTCCGGAGACGAGGGCTGGTGGACCGGTATGATAGCAGACCGGGTTGGCATTTTCCCATCCAATTATGTGAGCAACGGGAACGGCATACCGGAGGAAATACGGGACACCTCGGAGCAGCAGTACTCAGTGCCTCCTCTGCACCGTGAGTATCCCATTGTGCTAAACTAACACAGAGCACAGGGCTGCTGCTGCTGCTGCTGTGTGTGTCTCCCCCCTTGTCTTTTGTCAGAGGGCCAGAGACACAAACCCACGTTGAGAGTGCTGTGTCATGGTAGGCGCAGTGCACTCTGGTTGGCCTAGAAACAGGCTGGCCCAGGCATCCTCACAGCTTCTGGGCCGTTATTCATCACACTGTCTGTCAAACCCAACAGCCAGCTGTGATGCACCCCGCCTCAAATTGCAATGCACAATGTGCGCTGCATCCTCAGCAGAAGGATCATCTAACTGGACATGCAAGTCCTGTGCGTGCAATATTACCAATATATATTGTATCAAGCTATTATTAGGCTCTCTAAGGAAATACACTGGCGTGGTATGCATGCAATGTCATGGTGACATTCGTCGTGTTTGCACCAAGATTGTGCTGCAAGAGAGAAAAACATGTCAAGTTGTGCTTGTGGAGAAAACGCTCCTGCAGCTAAATGTGCAGCCAAGGCCTCTCAGACAGATCCAGTAAGCAGAATCAAAAGCAGCTAACATGCACTGCACTGTGGGGTCGAAAGTGAGAACACTTTGGTGCCAGCTGTGTGCAAAAGGATGCTCTTCAGCACCAAACCCCCCTCACAGATGATTACAGATCTCAAATCTGTGTATCAGCTTGAACAGGCAAATACAAGTTTCATTTTAAGGTGGAGCACCGTATGTTTTGTTGAACCACGCCGCCTCAGCTGTCTTTGTTGGCTGTCTCAGTCTTTGTTGGCTTTCATCTCCTCATACTCTGCAGCAGCTGGCCTATTTTCACATCCCATCCCACCTGAAATATTCATCAAGGTCAGTCTGCTTAGTAGACGGTTAGGAATCCACAATATTGGAGTTAAAGCCACAGACATAAAGGCTGCTGTTCACAACATCACACACACCTTTTAATGTAAACTCTTTCTTTCTTCCTTCCTTCTCCTCTCGTCCCAGCCTGACGTGAGGACAGATGCTCACACTTGTGTAATAGCAGGAGGGGTAGTTCCACCACGTCCTGTATTTGGGGCAGCGGGGTGGCTTAGTGAACGTATCCTTCAGCTGCATGACCTGGTTTTGAGATCCTTGTTAGCAAACATTTGCCTTCCTCAAGAGTAAAACCGTGACCGACCCTGACCTTTTTTTTTAATGTCGTGCAAAAAAATGTAACTGCCTTATAAAGACCAATGTTGAGTGATGAGATTGTAGTTGTTTTGTCTCTCTAAAGCTTTGTCTTCTATTCCTGCATCCCTCCTCAGTCCTGGAGATTGACTTCTCAGAGCTGACCCTGGAGGAAATCATCGGCGTGGGCGGTTTTGGGAAAGTCTACCGGGCAGTGTGGCGGGGTGCAGAGGTGGCGGTGAAGGCGGCACGGCGGGACCCCGACGAGGACCCGGAGCAGACTCTGGAGAGCGTGCGTCAGGAAGCCAAACTCTTCGCCATGCTCAACCATCCCAACATCATGGGTCTGCTGGGGGTGTGTCTGCTGGAGCCCAACCTGTGTCTGGTCATGGAGTACGCCCGGGGCGGGCCCCTCAACCGGGCCCTCGCTGGGAAACGCATCCCTCCGTGCACGCTGGTGGACTGGGCGGTGCAGATCGCCCGGGGCATACTGTACCTCCACAGCCAGGCCATCGTCCCCATCATTCACCGGGACCTCAAGTCCAGCAACAGTAAGATTCCCTCTCTCTTGCCATCCCATGGTTGTTTCTGCTTTCTTTTGAGAATTTCTGCCAAAATGATGCATGATTTTAGAGCCAACAGAACATAGTGAGCTCCAATTTTGATTATTTTAATAAGAATTATTCGTAGGGTTTGGTGATTAGTTTTCGGATTTTGTCCTAAAAATACTGGACAATAGCGAAAAATTCCAAATACAATTTCCTAAAGTCCGATGTGACGTCTTCACATTGCTTATTTCGTCTGACCAACAGTCCAAAACTCAAATATTTAAAGTTTACAAGTATTTAAAACGAGGCAGAGTGATTATTCCCTCACATTTGAGAAGCTGGAACTAGAGAATGTTTAACATTTCTTTTCTTGAGAATTGGCTTAAAATGATAAATCACTTCTCATAACGGTTGACAATTAAGTTTCTGATGATTGTCAAATCAATTCAACAAATTCTTACATTTTTTTAATTTATTTTTTTAATCATTGTAGATTCATTCTTGGTTTTTAGTCCAAACCATCTTTGAAACACCACTGTGGGTTCTAGCAGCTTCTGTACCAATCAACATTTTTGTCAAATGATAGGCTACACTGAAAACTGATCAATATTAATAATACTTGTTATTTACAGCAGTAGTCCTTTGTGTTTTTTGCATAGTTTCAGGGTGAAACTTTTATCAACTCAGTGGGGAATCAAGAAATTGCAGTATCATCAGGCTTGTGGCAAAACCTACAGTATCCTGTAATGGACTGTAATATAATTATGGATACTCGTGTTTCAGCCATGCTTTCTGGTACACGCTGTGATTTGCAGTGATAATAATCACTGTGCATAAAAGAGAGCAGAAAAGCAAAAGGAGTTTGCATGTATGTTTGTGGAGCAGTTGTAATCTTGCATTTTACCCAACTGGATCCCCTAAATCCCAAGCCTATTACTGAGGATTTGTCCAGTGCTCGGCCCCAGCCTCCTCCCTATTGGTGGCTCCGACTGTACACACAACCAGCTTCTTGCCTGCCATTGGCCCTTTCTCTGATGATCAGCTCAGGCGCTTCACTTCCAATAGGCTGCGTTAAAGTGTTAAGTCAGGCTAACCAGTTGCCATCCTGGGCTCATAGGGGAAAAACCCATGCCCTCTTCACAACACAGGGCAGTGCATCATGCCAGTCCACTCTTTTACTTTTACTTTTAATCCTTGCAAGGGTCTAATCCAGAGTTTTTCTTTCATTTGAGGTCACATTTAGGTTCTAAGAAGCAGTTTTTATGTGATTTAAAAAACAGTGTCATTATTTTCGAAGGGTTTTCTGGAGCAAAGAAGGAGTTCTCAGTCCATTATATATATAAAATAGGATATATTAGGACATAACAGTTAAAGAAATCTACATATGACCTCATTTTCTAGTGAAGTGGGTCTTTGTGTGGTCTAAACCACTTCGTTGAGAAACTCTAATCAGTGATTACAGAAGTCGCTCAGGATGTGGCACACTGAGACCCCACACTGACTCCACCCTGTGACGCATCACTGTGGCGATGAAGTGGTTGGTGGCGATATTATGAAGCTCGGTCCCTAAAAAAGACACAAAAGTAAACGTTTCTTTGCTGCATTTCTGTAGCATTTTTATTTTCTCCAAGGCTCATAAACTCTCTTTACAGCTTCATTTTCAGCCACATCAGCATTGTGGTTCTAGGGACGACAAAGACGGTCAGTCGGTCCACCAATTTTGTCCAGACTGAAGTATCTGAACTATTGGATGGATTGTCATTGAATTCTCTAAAGATACTCATCATGCCCCAATTCTTTTGGTGACTTCCCTCTTGCATCAGCATGAGGTACCCTTTTTTAAAGACGCTTTAACTGGCTGTAACCACTATGAAGGCCCACATTGGTGGTTTTGAGTAAAACAACAGCTTGATAAATTAACATTACTTTTGGTACACACAATTACTTCTAATAACTTTGGTGATCCAGGTCAGATTTTTAACTTGTCCAGTACTTTGTTTCATGACCAAATATCTGCAAAACTATTTACATTCCAATCAGCCTCAGATGTACTTAGTATTTAGTGCTAATTAGTAAACGTTAGCATGCTAACCTAAGATGAAAACTGTTATAAACATCAGCATGTTAGCATAGTCATTGGAAGCATGTTGGCACGCTATCCTAAGCTTTCATATCAAAGCATCCCGGTGCTGAAGTACAGCATCATGGTGCAGCTAGCATGGCTGTAGACACTATTGATTTCACTATTAATACAATACACCTAATATAAAAGCCTGGTTGTACACCACATCTTGATGTTTCATTTTCCACTCCTCCTGGTGAAACAGCGGTGGTTGAGGTGCACCAGAGACAGTTCAGAAAGGAGACTGAGAGCCGGCTTCTTGTATCTGTGTCACATGGGTTTTGTCATTTAACTCCAATGGTAGAAGTGAATGTGACCGATTCTTTTGCTCCATAGTCACCAAAAACAATATTGGACCCATTTTGTACAAGCTACATATCTTCAGAACAGTCTGACACTGAAACAGGATTTTCAGACAGACATGTCCAGGGAAAATTTACATTATTAGAGACCTTTCTCTGTCTCGGCAACTAACGTTTGCTAACGCCCAAGCTAGCTAATTTTGGCCATGCTAAATATGGCTGTTAGCAGTGTAAATATCTAGTTTTAGCAAAAGAAAATATAAATACATCATGCAAATATGACCCAATCTGCTTTTATCCATCCACACGACATTCACAACTTTCCAAACGAGGTGTGGGGGATGAGGAGGTGAGGTGAACACGCCATGACCACGCCCACTTTGGAGACAGGAAGTGTAAATACCAATTCACACCATTGGTGGAGCTTGTAAAGCTTTTGTACAGAACATCTGTACACCTTTCCCTGACTGTAGTTAATGTGATCAACATGTGACACTAGAGCGTGGACATTATTATCTTTCCATAAAAAAATCGTTTGGCAGCATCCAACAAACTCTACTTTTGCTGACGTGAACGTGGAAAACGCTAAATCTTGCAGCAGACCTAGTTGTAATTCATGCTTCAAAAACAAAAGGTGTGATAGCACCAAACACTTCTTGTATTTTTATTTGTAAGCCACTCAGTAATTTGTCATTTAGCAGTCTTAATCACTTAATCCACAACAATTTTATGTGGTTTGTACCTTCAACTATCTCTGCTGCCTCTCTTTCACACAACATGCCATTTGGTAGATGCTCTTATCTAAAGCACTGTGCATTACAGTGAGTGCATATGTTTGGCCTCAGGGGGGAATCAGCCGTGTTTGTCTCATGTTCTGCTTCCTGAGCTGCACAGGAGCAGGATTTACTTAAGCCACACGTCTGGGTTTAGGTTTCTTTAGAAAGTGCCTCTGTAGCATCAGAGCAGCAGATGAAGGGGCGCTTGATGTGCACCGCAGCCTGCAGACACACCCTCTCCACTGGGCACAGCCACAGCAGATGGCATGGCATTGTGGATCTGAATGGGGGAGAGAGAGCATGTGGTTAGGAGGAGCGCTGGTTTGTGCATGGTGGGTTGTTTTTTAAGAGCCTATCAGAGCAGATGGGTGTGTCACAACAGGCTATTTCTGTAGTTTAACTGTAGTATTGGTGTTTGTTTGAAATGTCCTGTTACTCAGTGAGATCATTAGCATTGATCAAGACCTGTGTTTTCTTTTTTTTTTTTATCTGTGCTTTCTGCTGTTGTAGTGGCTCACTGTCTCTTCATTTCTCTTTTTCTCGACTCTGCTTTTATCCTTCCAATCCTTTCATCATGGCCTTTCACCAACCGCACCCTGTTTTTGTTCATCCACCATGTTTTTGCGTTCCCACATGCGTTGTGTTTTACCTTCCCCAACGTTACAATCCTTGTGACGATGACCTGCAACCTTTTTACTTTACTGTCAACCCACCTGCCAACCTGCATCCTTCCCCCCACCACCACCACCACATCCTCCCAACCCTCCTCCCCATCCTCCAAACAACATCCCCACATCATCCTCCCGCTCCACCATCCCCGACCACCTCAGTCCTGATCCTTGAGAGGGTTGAGATGGAAGACCTCAGCAACAAGACTCTGAAGATCACAGACTTTGGGCTGGCTCGAGAGTGGCACCGCACCACCAAGATGAGCGCCGCCGGCACCTACGCCTGGATGGCTCCCGAAGTCATCCGCTCATCTACGTTCTCCAAGGGTAGCGACGTTTGGAGGTGGGCAGAGGACGAGAAACAAACTGCACCAGGTGGTAGAAGTGGTCTGAGAAACGGCAGACCAAAGAGAGAAGCAGCACAAGAGAAAGTCCAGCTCTGTTGCTGTAGTAACAAAGCACAGACTAGATGAGGCTAAAGAGTACATGTAGCTATAAATATACATTCAACATTTACTTTATCCGTGCAGCACGAAAGTTTGTCTTGTGTGGATTTGTGTTAACACAGTCTGATACAATGCAGTGTGATATAGCACTGCATATTTCAATTCATCTTTTTTTTTTCTATTTGAAGATTCAAGACTTTTCTATTCGTCACATGCTCGTACATTAAAAGCAGTGAAATGCAGGTTGGCATACTCTTGAGTCTGTGCTGAACAGGCTAGTATGCAATAAATGAATAAAGAGTAAAGATGAGGAAAGTAAATATATAGGATGAAAAATTCAAGATGACACAATGTAATATCTAACGTGTTGAGCTGTATGTTGGCTACATATAGGTGGTCTTTTAGTTGAAAATGCCAAAACATTTAATGGCTTTAGCTTCTCAAATGTGAGACTTACTCTAACATTATATAAATCTTTTGGGGTTTGGACTGCTGGGAGTACTAAACAATCAATTTAAAGACATCACCGTGGACTCTGAGAAACTGTGACCTTTCTAGAGAGCTAACGATTCATGGATTAATTTGAGAATATCAGCAGGTTAATAGATAACGTGAATAATGTCTCGGCTCGAACTGCAGGTTAAACCCGCTTTAGAACACTGGAGCTAATTGGCTTTTGCTCTGTACATGAACCTCATGATGTTTGGCAACTTTTGAAATACGGCTCTTCCTATTGTAGGACCACAAAAGCAAAGATGACGGAGCATATGTGAATATCCTAGTATGTGATTCATTGTCACAGTGCAGTGATGCTTTGGTGGTATGAGACAGTTTGCTTTAATCCCATGTGTCATTATTCTCACTTTTCCTCTCTGACGATCTGTTGTCTTCACACATGCAGTGGCATTAACTGTCCAGCTCAGCTGCTCCTGACTGACCGTTGGGTTTCCCTCGTGAACAGGATTAAAGTGTGATCAGTGAGGGAGAGAAGAAAGGCAGCATTCATTATAACAGTAATGATAAGAAGACTGATGTCTTTGGGAGTTACTCCGTCTCCCTAATCGATGCTTTTACTAGGGATGAATGTCATAGATGTTTTTTTTCATTGTGATTATATAATTGTAATTAATGTTGCTGTTAGATTGCTGCTAGCTCAATACAGCTGCCTCCCTTTGTGCGCTGCGAGCAGGTTTTTGACCGCAGTGAAAATGTTGTTTTTGAAAGGCTAAACGCCAACAAATATGGATTGAACCAGAATATTTCACTAGATAAGACTCAAAATCTTTTTTTTTTTTCAGTACATTTTGAGTTTTGGACTTTACAACGCTCTGGAGTTATTGGAAATGTCTGGAACAAAAATTCAGAATTAACAGAATGAATAGACGTTTGAAAGTTGATTTTGAGTTTGAATGTTAACTATTCAGTACAGCCGTAGCTTAAAGGCAAGTGTAGAATAAAAGTTGTTCAAATGATGATCCTAAATAATTTCAATGGTTTGTTTTGACTGGTTTTATCGCCACATGATGGTTTGCATTGGACAACACAGAGTCTGAAAGGTTCTTTTCTTCAAATGCTACCACTTACAGTATATCCAGGTATTATTTGATCCCTGTCTGATGTTAAGTTGCTCACATTTGCTAGAATTGGGTTCATTGATTGATAACAGGACCAGTGACCCACTAGGTAACTATAAAAAAAAAAAAAAAAAATCCATAACTCTCTTATCTTGACGCACTTCTTCCTGGTCTGTTTGATTTGTTGCAGGTCTTTTCCTCACAGTGTGTCAGTGTGTGGTTTTGGCATTAGTCTCGTGTATCTGTTAGCCGCTGCGCTATTTTCTTATTTTGACCTTTTCTGTCTCACCTCGGTATTTACATGAGTGCAAAATAGTGCCATTCTAACTCCCTTTTGACATTTCTTTTCAAACCGCGTGCTTTGCTGTAGACTCTCACTATTCAGCAAACATCCTGCTTGACATTCATATATTCACCCACACATTTGTTTTCAAAACAAGATTGTCAATTGTGCAATATTAAAATAGTATTTACAGATTAATTCAGCACCTATATTTATGTTTTTCTCCCTTTTTTTTTTTTTTTTTTTAACGATAAAGTTTTGGCGTGCTGTTGTGGGAGCTGCTGACAGGAGAAGTTCCCTTCCGTGGTATCGATAGTCTTGCAGTGGCTTATGGCGTGGCAATGAACAAGCTGGCTTTGCCCATTCCCTTGACCTGTCCTGAGCCCTTTGCACGTCTTATGGAAGGTAAGAGACACTAAGTACTTTTATGTTCAAAACAAAAGAATCATCCTCCAAATTAGATGGAAATGATTTGAATTGTGTCCAAACATTTTGTACCAGAGAGCCACGGGCAAACATAAGTGTCTGTTTATGTGCCAGAAAGATACCGTTGAGCATTTATCATTAAAGTAGTAAAGAAAAGTAAGTTAAACAACTGCAGCTAGAAAAGCCTCTGAATTCGAACCGAGTAGCATCGTATAAACAGAATATTTGATGACTTTCTGGAACCATTTGAAGGTCCAAAATAAATTTTTGCTGAGGCAAATTTGGCTCAAGGTTTTTTGAGACCGTTTCATCTTGTGCCACAGAATGCTGGAGCTCAGACCCTCACTCCCGGCCGCAGTTCCCTTTAATTTTGGACCAACTGACGGCCATCGAAGAGTCCGGCTTTTTTGAGATGCCAGCAGAGTCCTTCCACTCTCTGCAGGATGACTGGAAACTGGAGATCCAGGAGATGTTTGATCAGCTAAGGACCAAGGAGAAGGTAAAGCTGAGACATTCTCTACTGACATACATGGTGGAATATATTTGTATTGGGACGTTTAAGGTTGGGAGTTTCACAGGTTTCATTGATTTTTGTTCTCTCAGGAGCTGCGATCGTGGGAGGAGGAGCTGACCCAAGCCGCTCTGCAGCAGAAATGCCAGGAGGAGTCGTTGAGGAGGCGCGAGCAGGAACTGGCCGAGCGGGAGATCCACATCCTGGAGCGAGAGCTCAACATCATCATTCACCAGCTCTACCAGGAGAAGCCCCACGTGGAGAGCCGGCAGGGCAAGTTCCGCCGCAACCGCCTTAAACTCAAGGATGGGAACAGGATCAGCTTACCTTCAGGTACTGCAGACAAACTGCAGTGTATGTCAACAGTATGCACAACATATCATCTGGAATATTGGTCATCATAATAATCAAGATTTTTTTAATTTTATAGATGTAAGCTATAGAGGCCATTACCTACTTGGACATCATCTTCATATTAATAATACTTTTTATCTCATAAACATGTCGCACAACCTCCAGTTTGAATTGAACTTCTTTTATCAGTGGCAGTACCTCAAATAGTGTGATGTCATCAATATCAAGGAAACTGTCAATCAAACCGTGATATTTGAGCTTGTTGGTGTTGCCAAGCCTCGTCCCAACAGTTCACGTCATTTGATGAGCTTCCTGTCCAGCTTGTAGGCTGTTTAGGTGACTGTCAATTGTAAAATGCATAAACTAAAAATGTAGATGCTGTGAATGCAGGAAATTTGTCATTGTAGATGGGAAATGGACCTTTAGCTAAGCTAAAGTGACTGCACCAATAACATGGCAGTGCCTGAAATTCCTCAAATACGTTTTAGAATCTCCTTCCAACCTCTCCGGTCAACGAGTATGATTCATGTTTAGCTGTGCTGTACCATCATTGCTTTGGTATATTGTTGCTATGACTCCCCTGCGTTGGGGATATCTGCCAACATTTGAACAAATCTTGTATTATTTATGCAATTTGCTTATTGTTATTTAACTAGAAAGTTAAATACAGCATCTTTAGATGTTGTTATTATTAGATTTTGTTATCATCATATTCCTAATTTAATGTGTTGTGTTTTTTTTTTTTTTTAATCCTTATTTAGATTTTCAGCACAAAATCACAGTGCAGGCATCTCCCTCACACGATCGGCGGAGGAGTTTGCTCAGCAGCGGTTCCAGTCCACCGAGCAGCCCGCCGATGCTGTCCCGTCTGAGAGCCATCCAACGTAAGCACCGTCGCAATGTTGTATTTAAAATTGTATTTGATTTTATTGATCATTATTACCATGGAGCACAGAATGTGTGTATTCTCCAATGATGTCTCAATTAAACGTGGTTTTCTCTATTCAGTTATTCATTACATTTCATTTTTGCCCTTGATATCCGTTTTCATAATGTTTTATTTTTCCAGTCACTCCAAGGGAGGGATACACAGCCTGGGGTCGCAACACAGGTTTCCATCAGGATGAAGACGAGGGTGAGAGGAAGGGCTCCAGGAAAAAGGGCAGAACCCGTGGGGATGGCCCGTACAGGGAGCACAGCGCTGACGCCACGTGAGTCCAGAAATAGTTCCACTTTCTCCAGATATCCTAAATGTTTTCAGTTAATGTTTTTATGCCTCTGCGTCAATGACAGCTGTAGCAGGAGGCGTCATGTTTTCAGGTTGTCCATCTGTCTGTCTGTACGTCATCCCGTCTGTCTGTATGTTTATTTGTAAACTATAAAAATATCTGTTTTCCATCCTTTTTAACCTGACAGTGTGAAGCCTCCCCATGAAGGCAGCCGGCAGCGGTCCTGCAGCGCCCCAAACCTTCGCAGATCCCCGAGACACAGTCCAGCAGTGCCTGGAGTGCCAAGCCTTGTGGAGATGGGTAAGCAGGGCCAGCTCCCTCTGTCTGACATACAGTGTGCACACTCCACATGATAACACAGCTGCAGTCTAAAGATTAACGCAGCGGCCGGCTGGCTGGGAAAACATGGAAGGAGGAAGCGAGAGATAGATAGTTCGCTCACACATGGCTCTTAGTGGTTGACCAATGTTTGTGGCTGTGTGACTGTAAACAAGCTGATCCCGAAAAAAGAATCATGCACACTCAGCAAAACAAACTTGGATACGGAATTCAGGCGACTAACTCGTTGCAGGCCTTAAGATTTCCGGGGCTTGTCCACTGTGTAATATGAACTACTTTCTCTCTGTGAATATATCTACAAATACTGGTTTTCTATGTATCGGCTTCAGTTTGTCAATGATCCTGTTTTCAGAAAATGAAGACTGCTGCTTCACTACTGAGCCAGGAGCAGCACCTGGTCAGTCCTACCTCTGCATCCCCTTCCACAAGGAGGGCCACACGGCTGCTGCTGACGCAGATGGAGACGAGTACTGCCCCAGCGGCCAGGTTCCAGGAACACCGCCATGCAGGAAGAGTCCCGGTGGGGGCCGGCGGTCTGAGCTGGTCCTGCTGGGCTGTGGAGCTCTGCTGGCAGCCGTCGGACTGGGCTGCAACCTGCTGACTCTGGCCCCACCGGAGGAGAGCATCAAATCAAGATGGGAAGGTTTCTTCCACAGAACAGGGGGCCAGAGGCGGAGCACCAGCCCCCCGACTCGCAGACTGTTCCGGCGGGAAAGCCCGCTGAAACCCTCGGCGCCCTCGCTGCCCGAGCGAGGCTTGCCCTCCTCTTACACCCTGCTGTCCTTATCATCGGTGTCCGACTGCAACTCCACCCGCTCACTGCTGCGCTCTGACAGCGAGGAGCTGTTGGTCTGCCGCCCTGGCTCACCGCTCAGACAGCATCCGGCCGTCCAAACCCCGATCAACCCGCTGGTCAACACCCAGCTCGAGAGCTTCAAGCGTAACCCCCGGCAGTCTCTCACGCCCACGCATGTACCATCCGCCCCCAGTTCCTCACGTAGCCTGCGTCGAACACCATCAGACGGTGCCATCAAGAAGAGCTGCCCTTCTTATAATCTGGAACCATTGCCAGAAAGAACGGCATTAGAGAATGCAGGTAAAGTCTGGCGTCTTTTTTTTAATTCTAACATGTGCAGACATAGGATTTAAGGTTTTTCAAGGTTGATACTTAATAGCCTACAGATGTTTTTTAGTTTATATGACATTCAGTTCCCTCATAGGACGGCCTCAATCATACAGTATTATTGGTGTGCTTTAATGGTTGAAACCCGATATTTGATAAATCACTGATATTGGCACGATAACAACCAACCAAAATATTTCGGTCTGGAAATATTGTTATTCTTCTCTCTTCCTCTTAACAACAGGCTTCAGAGGTTTAAAAGAAGACCGTCCAGAGGTCCCCCGGCTCCCCGATCCGAATCTTGTGTTCCCTCCAACTCCCCGTCGTCGCTGTGCTCCTGAACGCCCCAAAACCCTTGACTTTGTGGCCCGGCCTCGGCCGTCACCACGGGCGCACTGCGATAGGTTTTGGGCGGACGCGAGGCCCAGGGGAAACGGACAAAGCCTGGGTAACGGGGAGTCCCCCGCTCACACCTCCAGCACAGAGACTCCTCCGACTGTGGAGTTTGGTAGGGACCCGGCGGTCCTGCCCACCCCCATGGAGGCCCCGACGCCCTACTCCCCCCGAAAGAAAGAAAACCTGTTGGATCGGCTGGATGAGGTACAGTGCCGGGATGGAACCGTGCCACTCTGCAGACCGGAGATCAGCTTTCCCAAAGACTCCCCTTACCGCTACAGACCTGGATTCTGGTCCTAACTCTGCCCCGTACAGCCCGTCACCGGTCCAACACAAGGAGGGACTGTCCCTGCGGTTAGCCTTTGGATTCTCACGGTTCTAGGTCAATTAGCAGTGATGGAATGAATCTGTTCTAGCTTTAATCAGGACTCAATGGGGGTGGCTCACCTTTCCACATCTACAATATTGCTGTTAAATTACAGAAAGTAATTTACTGTGAAGTTTTTATCTCACATTTGTTGTATTGCAATTTGTGATAACGATTCTCAAATTTGGCCTCTAAGAAGTATTTTAAGATACCCAGGTTTTGCATTAGAGTGACAGAATTTTCTTGATTTCTCTCACTAAACCAGAAACCATTCAAAATGATTTATTTAGGAATAAGCTACCTACTTGGCTTTATGGCAGAACGGCATCGACAGTTTCACAAAGCTTTGCATTCTTTTCTTTTTTTTATTTCAAGCTTGAGTTCCAGATTGTGCATTCAATGAAGTGCACTTTTGGAAAGCGTCATGAATGTAAAGCTTCAGGTTTTTTGATTATCCGTAACGTGTCGGTAAACGCATCTTGTTATTTGAACTCCTACATATAGTTTACTCTCCTGTGCTGGTGGCTGATGGATTTCTGTTTCGTACCGAGTACCTGTCATCACCAATCACTTGTACACAGCAATATCCCAGGAGATGGAGACGGGGGATGTTGTTGTATAATATGAGCACCTCCTTTTTAACCCGCCCCCGTGTCAGTACAATAATGTCTGACACCGTCTTGAGCCTTGTACGGTGAACTTCACTATAAAGAAGAATGTCACTGCTGCATCGGGTTTGAATTGGGACCGAAATACTGTCAGGAAGTCACAACCAAATATATGAGAGAATTAAATTCCCCATTGAGTCCGTTCTTTGTTTGTGACCCTGTCAGAGCAGCTGGTTTGGATCCCGAGCCGCCAGTTGAGAATCATTTCTCCCAAACTAAAAAGGGAACGTTGTGTTTGTAACTCTGTAAATTGTCTGCCTCATAAGTTGTTGATGAAGATAGAATGAGGGATGTAAAGTATGAAAGCAACAAACTGTTGAATGGCACACAGGTGAAGCAGGCCCTGGAGGCGTGTGGAAGTTCATTCCTGATTATTTATATTTATTTAATTGTATTTATTGATTAATTATTTTGTATTTATTTGATTTATCTTATTTATTTTTATAATTCATTGCATTTGCCTTGATTTTGTTAATGTTCATGAATGTTCTTGGAGTTAAATGTGGCTTCAAACGAGATGGAGCCACATTTTACGTGCTTCATATTGATTTGTCAGTTTCACGCATTTTAAATAATCAGGTTGTTGTTTTCAACATCTTTAACAAAAGTGCGACTAGTTTCAATCCTACTATGCTGAATTAATATTATGAAGTGAAAATATCAAACATTCCCGATTTCCAGCATCTCAAATGTGAGAATTTGCTGTTTTTGTTCATGTTTTCTCTATTTTTTTGTTTTGAGAAAACAAGCAATTTGATGACTACACAAGCTTAAGTGAATTGTGATGGGCATTTTTTTAATTGAAAAAATAATCAACAGATTAGTCAAAAACTTAAATAATGATTAGTTGTCGCTAATTCGTAGATCAAACAATCAAAAAAGTTATTTAACTGAGCTTAATGCATGAAAGCTGGTCTCTGCACATTTTTGGTTTCTGCATTTGACTTGTGTTTGTCTGGACTAGACTGGGATTGTTTGAAGGGAATTCACATTACTGGAGGAATTTCAGGAAGTGCCAAGTTACTGACGCAGCCACCTGTTGACTGTCAAATGTGTCAGGAGCTAAAAAGAGCTAATTAATGATCAATTATTAGAAAATACAAACATGACTCTGGTCTTCATGCCTGTTTCTCTCTTTTAATTTTCAAATGTTAAGTGGCCTCTCAGCCTGGCGGACGACATCCTCTGAGATTTGATCCGTCCTTATTCCCGAGAGTGACCCAATGTATGTGTATACGCAAATGCTTTTTTTTTTCTTTTTTTTCTCTGAGGACTGTGCAGAATGTGAACATGCTCGATGTACAAACACAGTATTTCAACTAAGAGTGCTAGTTGAAACAAAGCTTTCTTGTCCGAGGTGTAGCCAAGGTGTCGTTATCTGTCTGAAATGTTACCACGAATAAGCTGATGGACATTGTTCAAGTTGTGAATAATACTGACTGACTTGTATTTGCACTGGAACACACTGATTTGAGTAAAATCATAGTAAACAATCCAACTGGGTCACCTTTACTTTTATAAAGCTCTGTGTTTCCTCATTGAATTAATGTGTATGAAATCTACATTTTTATAATGACAATGAATCAAAAGAGAGAGGTCGTTCAAGCATCTTTCAGCTAATTTTTTTGATTTACGGCCCGAAACTTTACTGTTTTTATCTGTTCTGTTTCCTGTCCAGGTAACTAACGCAATAAGTTACCTTTCTGACAGAAAGGGTTTATTTGAACCCAAACCACAATCTTTTCCAAAACCTAACCAAGGAGGTTTGATGGCTAAAATGAAGGAGGTTTCTGGCAAAAAAGCCCTAAAGGCAAACTTCCCCCATGTGCGTAAGTGACTGGCTGCCATCTTTGTTTGGCTCAGGAAACACGGTTACTTCTGCATTGTGACGCCACGCTTCAGTGTGTAATTTTCATGGAAACTCCATGACTCAAGTTATTACTGGAGCCTCACCATGGCAGCTACCTAAGGTGAAAGGGTACAAAATCATTTCAGTCACTTTTGGTTCACTTATTTATTTACACATGTCGCCTTTCGGGAACATAGGAAATCCACTGCTTCATCACAACAACAAAAAGTACTTCAATCAATAAACACATTTATTACACGCATACCTTTACAATAAACATACAGTATTTGTTGATACAGTAATGCTGTGAATGAAGTGCTTTGTTTTGGCATCAATAAACACAAACCGCTTGTCTCTGCATTATATTTTTCAGGATTTATAGAAAGTAGCCTATTTACATGTTGTGATATGTCTCTTAAGTTCACACTGCAATTAGCACCCATGTGCGCTTGATGTTCTTGCCTACAGCTAGAAACCTACTTAATGAAAGCACCTTTACTTCAGATATAATCGAGAGTATAAAAAAAAAAAAGTACTTTCAAAATCAAAGTGTGTAGGTGGTTGTTACTCATTTACTCTGTGCCATTGAAGAGACATCTTGTGCGAGGGCACGCGCTAATTTGCAGTTACACTCGCCTGCAGACATGCTGGACTCACTCTGTGGAACTTGTTGCTCCTGTCTCTATCACAAGTGTTGGCCTGTATGTGCAATGTTTGGACTGGCAGTGCATCAGTTTGTAATGGTTAAAAAAAAATGCTTGGGATGGATTCATACTCGATCAATTTGGCGGTTTTGAGACAGACACTCAGCATCAGGTGCGATTAGAAAAAAATAAATAAAAAGAAAATGCTTCAAGCACACAACAATGAAGTTCAATCACATAACTGGCAAACCGGATGTTGTGCAAGGCAAAAGCAAACGAATATCTTTTCACACCAAGACCTCTGACTCATGGTGTGTAAGGTCTGGGTGGCACAGAATTGGGCTGAAATTAGTGACGGTTGAGAAGTCATCAGACAGCCAGTGCTTATGTCGCCTCTTTCTTTTCCCTTTGGGCATTCCGGCGAATCTTCATCTCTGTCAACTGGATGTAGCGGATGGCGTTGGTGTCTGGAAAAACAAAGACAGGAAAAGGCTGATTTATTTCCCGCTCCGACAGGAAATGGTGCATCAATATGCACATAAATCCTCCATAAAGTGAACTCAGTGTGACATAGTAAAGTGGATGCAGGAAATAACTTTTGGAAATGTTTTTTCAGGAACTACAAATAAACATGTTTTTGTTTCTAGATACAACACCATGCTTTTTAAAAATAATTTATTCTACATGTTTTTAAAAGGGTCTCACAGAACCAATGCTGGCAAACAATTATGTTATCAAGTGCAGTTATTGAGCAAAGCACTCAATGCAAAAAGATGAACCATCTGAAGAAAAAATGATTTAATAAAAGAAAGAATAATTTATCATAGATGTTTTCCCGAAGGTGAAGAATCCAACCTTCACATTTAAAAATGGATGTTAATTAGTCCTACTCTAATTCTCTGAACAAACTAATTAGTCTTTAGTTGATCTTATTCCATCTTGTGAATGGCTCATTGAATGGGTAGAACATGGTCTCAAAAAACATTTTACAAGGCAATATATATTTAAAATAACCAACACGTAGTGACTATCATAGGACTTAATCAGGGTTTCTTTAATCATTTAAAAAACACATACATGTACGATAGAACTACAAAAGAGACTACATCACAACGGTATTTATTTTGTAATAATCAAATGGGACACTGAGGGACACCAGCAAGAAGCTAAGTTTGTTTTGTTGTGTTTCCCATAGCTATGGTTCCTAAAATA
Organism: Cebidichthys violaceus; assembly: GCF_023349555.1. Lineage (NCBI taxonomy): Eukaryota > Metazoa > Chordata > Actinopteri > Perciformes > Stichaeidae > Cebidichthys > Cebidichthys violaceus. The sequence goes on from NW_027176461.1 coordinate 2,164,692, forward strand.
AGGCCTTGGAACCGCTGCAGGTCCCCGACAGGTTTCTAGGAGGTCCCCAGAATATTATAACTTCTTTAGAAGAAGAACATAAAAGGTAACCCTGAGGAGTTTTTGGCCGCTTGTAGTGATATATGGTTACAAGCACGCAGATGACGCAATGTGCATACGTGCCAATGGTCTCACTTCATTCCGCTATTGTTCAGGTGGCAGTAACATGCAAAGAAGTGTAGCAATGCACAACCAAAGGCAGGGAAGAAGCAGACTGCAAGCTAGTAGACATGAACGTAAACAACGCAGATGAATCGGCTCCGTAAATGATCTTTGAAGAAGGTTTTTTAGACCTCAAAGATACACACAATGTGTTTTGGTGAGTAAGACTGAATGTAAACATACATTTTGTTTGTTGACAACAAAACTGCACAGAGCACCTTTAATAAGAGGTTCCACTGTCACGGCTGCAAACAGCTCTATTCTCTAAACATCGTTTTTCCTGCCAGTCAGTAGCTTGCTATTCCTCTCCTGTCCTGCAGTGGTGCCAAGTGTTTCCCACCGTCAGTCGAGTCGTCACCTGACTTCCACACCCACCTGCACACCTGTTTCCAATCCCGTAATTAGCTCTCCAGCATATGTGGGCACAAAACTAATGTCCCCCGTTTTGGCCTTAAGCCCTGAACCCTCAGGGACCTAACTGATGTCACCTGTTAAATGTTTGAGTGTGAGACTTGAAGTGGTTTAAATATGAATGGGTCTGCACTTTGCTGCAACAAATCCCCTTACCATATAACATCATAAAATGTAAAAAAAAAAAATGTACTACCTTATTTGAACTTCTGCTTTATGAGATGAGCGGTAACTGTTAAATAATTTACTTGTTTTTGTCAAAACAGCATCAATAACTAAATTAAATGTTTGATGAATAAATCTGTGTAATATAGTCTCTGCTTTAATGTGTTTTTATGTTCCATCTTTAACTTGATGTTTCTAAGTAAATGTAAAATGCCAGGCTGACCACCCATGTGCCGTCCTCTTTGTTTATCTTTTTATTTTACATTTCCGGCTTCCACGCTTCCACTGGTAACCCTGTGTTTAAGGTCATATTGCTATGAATTGTGGGTAATTCCCTGAGGCAAATTCTGCAGAAATAGTAGACTTATGGGAAGTGTTCATAAATAATGGCTGAATTCCATTTATCTGCTTCAGTTTCAGGGTTCTGGTATTAGGCATGCTGGCTCACTGACATCTCTTCTTTTCCTACTACGACAAACTAAAATGTCTACTATGAAAAGGGCTTCTGCTATGCATTCTATTGAAGCTCTATTTTTATTATGACATTGCTGGATTGTTGTCACTCTGTATGTAAGCATCATTTTAATGTTGTAGTCAGGTTGTGCTAATTCTAACAACGTTATATACTGTTTGGCAGTTTAATCTATAACAATGCATGATTTTTTTTATGTTGATCCTATATTTTTGTGTCAAATCCTAATATATAAAGTGACCAGTAACTATAGCTGTAAATATATTCAGTGGAGTACAGTATTCCACTCTGAAATGTAATGAAGGAGAAAGTGGCCGCAAACCAAATCAAATCCCCAGGCGTGCACGTTTGTTATTAAGAACACCATTGAGACGGCACTCAGTCCTGACCTGATGGTTCCTGTTTGTGTGACTCCTTCAGGTAGTACAGGGCCTTCTGGAAGTCTCCTAGGTGGTAGTAGGCCACACCGGATCGGTACAGAGCCTTGAAGTTCTTCCCTTCCTTGTAAAGCACCTTCAGACAGTATTCCTTCACTCGCTCGTAGTTCACCAGCTCCATTTGCAGCAGGCAGGCTGGCGTGGGGAAAGAAGAAAAAGTTACTGATAATAATGCCCGAGCCAACGTTTGAATTTCATTATACAACTGAAGTGCTGCTGTGTGTTCTGTCAGGCAGCAAGCAAGGACGGGTTCTTTGGTTAATTCTTGAATGTATAACAAATATAATAACTGAATTTGCTGAGGGGTGAATAAATATACCATCAATATGAAGTGGATATCAAAAGAAAGTGAGGCGGATAGTGGGGTAAGCCTGAGAATGACTCATACTCATGAATCATTCATGAGCTCAGGACTGTTCCCAGATTCTTTCTCTGTTGAAAATACAGCAGATACGTGTAGTGTGTGTGTGTGAGTGTGTGTGTGTGTGTGTGTGTGTGTGTGTGTGTCTGTCTGTCTGTCTGTCTGTCTGCCTGTGTGCGTGTTTTTGTGCGTGCGTGAGTGCGTGCATCTTACCGGCCAAGCTGTTGTAACACTCCAGCTCTGCGTTCTCCATGGCTCCCTTCTGCTCATCCGTCAGCGTGGTGGACTTGCTCATGGTCGGCAGGAGGGGGGACGGGGGCTTGGAGCCGGTGTCCGGATCCCCCAGCACCCTGCACAGCCCCTTGATCTCCAGCAGAGCGCGGTGGTACTTGCCGATCGCCTCTCGGTACTTCTTATCCTTGTAGCACTGGGTGCCTTGGCTCTTGAAGTCCAGCGCCCGTCTCACGACGTCGGCTGGCTCGTTGAGAGACGGTTGTTTGAGCATGGACCCACCATGATGCCGCTGCTGCTGGAGCTGCTGCTGGTACCTGGCATCTTTGGTCCGGCTGCTGCTGCTGCTGCTGCTGCTGCTGCTGCTGCTGCTGTTGGGAGGCTGAGCGCAGTGCTGCAGCCTCGGGGAGCCGCCGCCGTTGTCGGTGCGGCCGCCTCTGCCGTCGTGCCCGGCCTGGATCACGCTCATTTTCGTCGTTATTATGTTAAAGCTGCCCTAGCACCTGGCCGTTAAATTATCTGAGGACTCTGGAGGATCTCCTTCACTGCATCCTCTCGGCCGCGGCTAAGTCTTCTCTGTGCGCAACCCCTGCGCGATGCGCGCTCCTCCGTTGCAGCCTGTTCTCGTATTTTTTTTTCTTCCCTCCGACGAGCCGATTGGTCGATACATCTAAAGCCAGTGGTCCTATGAGGGTCCTCCAGCAGGAAGAGGAGAGGGATTGATTTCATTATCAGTTTATTTGGAGATAATTCCATCATCAGTTTGTTTGCAACTGGACCCAATATCTTATTATTCTAAACCGGATTGATTGTTTTGTTTGGAAATTCCAATCAGCCTTATTTGTTCTGAATTGACAAAAATCACATTTTTATCACAGAGTTATTATTTTTTAATTTATAATTATTTTCAGTGAAATATGATTTACCTTAATACAACTTAATATATGTTGTGTTCTTTATCTTATGTCTTATATCATTTTGTATTCATTATAGCCAAACAAAAGCCAAATAAATCATTTTTTATCGGAGAATGTAATTATGAATAATGGCTCATTTTATCAGATGTATCTGTGCCATCTATGGAGTTCCTTTTGAAATTACAATATTTCATCCCCCTCAAACTAAATACGTTCTACAGTAAGAGGAGCATTAGAGGACCGTGAATAACAACCCCCCTCCCTCCTTACACTTAAATATCCCTTTCAGTCTCTCGCCCTTATCTCAAATCGGAGGAATGCAGTCATCTCCACTCAGATGAATCAGTTAAAGATCATCCAGCCTGTCGTCTCTCGCCCGAGCAGCCCGCAGCCCGCCTCACCCAGACTGCTCGCATTCTGCGCAGCCGCTTTAGGACACACTCATGACAGACTCCAGTCCCTAATGACAGGCTATGATGTCATTCAAACCGGGGTTTATTCGGGGTAATGTCGTTATGGGCCTCTATTATGAAGAGGGGAGCAAGGTGATGAGTACGGCCGTCCCTTTTGCCCTGACAAAAGAGCTTTTCATGTCGACTGCCATTTTATCAACAACACTGTGTGTGTGTGTGTGTGTGTGTGTGTGTGGTTCGTGTATTCACCGTGCTTAAATCCATCTGTCCTGTCACAGTCACAGGGCAGTAAACTCAGCTGTCTGGGTGTGTCTCTGGAATTTCAGCTCTCTGGAGCAAATGCTGCTGATCAGAAATAAAGACCACGAACCATGAAAGCTGTTACATTTCACTGATTGCGTAATGCTCAAACTGATGCTTGTTGTTGCAATACCACGCGCCTTTAATTGGGACCTAGATATAGGCATGTTGTCGTCGTGAAGGATGCACTCATGCATAAACCTTTTCCTACGTCTCCAATGTAAATATATATATATATATATATATATATTTTTTTTTTTTTTTGAAAGTGCAGATACAATATTTTTAAATTTGGCAAAAAAAATACAAATCATTTAGATTAATGATGAGATTGTATGTGTTGCATGTGTAGCCCATGGGGGTATAAAATAATAATATGATAAAAAAATAAATACGGTAAAAATAATAACAGTAGTGTCTCTTTCAAAAAAAAATTCTTGTTTATTAAAATTAATTAGGGACGCTTTATTCGTGCCCTTTTATTCCAATTTAACTAATTAAAACGTTAAGATGACGTCATCAAACTACGACCGGAAGCATAACAGAAGACGTCTTTTTTGTGAGACAATTTGTTTACATCATGGCGGCGGTGGATTTCAGAGGTAGCAAAAATCGGTGGTTTATTATTTGTCAGTTATCTTTGCTGTATTGATATTTAATACAGCAGCGATATTCTCTTGAGATATGCTGCTGCGTAGATTTGCTGATGACAGGTTCCAACTATATTTGTTAGTGCTAGAAGCTAACTTTAGCAACGATTAGCTTCTCCTCCGCTTTTATTAGCATGTCGGCTAACTTAGCTAATGTTGACTATCAACAATAACTGTCACTACAGCTTTTTAGTTAAGATAACACTAACGTTACTCAAGGGTTCAGCCGTTATTAGATAACAGGGGAGAAATCAACTGTTTGTATCTGTATGTTATACAATATAATACTACATGGCATTCTATTCATTTGAATTTAATACTGGTATAAAACTGAAATACTTCCAAACAACAGCAAAGGCAATGGGGACAATTGGGGAAAAAATGCAAAGCAAGGTTTGACTTGATTTTATTCCGTCATAAGCAACATAAAGATAACACAAAATATTCATAAAACAAAACAAAAAAAGCTTTTAAATGTGAAGACCCACCTAAAGAAATGTGTTGGTGATTAAGCTCGTCTGAGATGCTTACTCAGGTCTTACAGTCCTGATGGCAAATTCCTGATCAACGCTGTTGTTCAATATCCTCTTTATTAGCCGGACATCATAACCGGATAATGATGATGATGTGTATAACATTAGTGCCTTCTCCGTCCATCCCTTAAAAGTGCTCAGCAAAATCCTACTATCATTTTGAACCTCACACACAACCAACGTAAAAAGATAAACCTGCCCTCAGCTTAGGACGTTTTTTTGTTCAATTTGCAGACAACCTTCTCGGGATTTCCTGGGTGGACAGCGGCTGGGTACCGATTCTTAACCCTGGAAATGTACTGGACTACTTCTCTGAGAGAAGTAATCCCTTCTATGACCGAACCTGTAATAATGAGGTCGTGAAGATGCAGCGGCTTACTCTGGAGCATCTGAAGTAAGTCCATTATTTACAGTGCAATTTGATGCTATAAATGCATATGAATAAAAGGAATGAAGTGTCACATTGATCTAGAGTGTTGTCAGCTCAAAGACGATACTGAATGCATTGTAAGATTCGTGCAAATAAACAACACCAACACAGATATTGCAGTTATTAATACTTGTTCAACCAAAAGCAAACATTGTTTCTGTCTTATTGACAGTCAGATGGTGGGAGTGGAGTACATTCTTCTTCACGCTCAGGAGCCAATTCTTTATATAATTCGGAAACAACAGAGACAGTCGCCAACACAAGGTGAGCAGTGTAGTGTCTGATTGCTACTGATGCTGAACAAAGTGCATGTATATTACTGTTTAATAATGATACATTTACTCATAAGCAGCCTGATGAATTGGAGTATCGATGATGCAGCTGACCACACGTGTCCTCCCTATTATTATTATTATTATTATTATTATTATTATTATTATCATTATTATCCAGCTGCAGAGTATATCTTTTTTTCATTTAAATGCCAGATTTGTGATTATATGAGCTAATGGCTGTCACACAAAACGTTTTTAGGCTCTATTAGGATATTATTGCCACTTCCACTTTGTTTTCATCTTCCAGTGATTCCTTTGGCTGACTACTACATCATAGCAGGAGTGGTGTATCAGGCCCCAGATCTGGGAACCGTAATCAGCTCCAGAGCGGTGAGACTTTATAGTTTGATCCTCTAAAATACACTTAGAGCAGTGTATTATATAGGTTGTTCATGGTGGATTTATATAACACAAAAATCCTGTCACATGAATCTGTTTTAGCTATCTGCTGTCCATGGAATCCAGTCTGCTTTTGATGAGGCCATGTCATATTGTCGCTATCACCCATCCAAAGGGTACTGGTGGCACTTCAAGGACCAGGAGGAGAGAGGTTCGGTTTTTGCAGTTCATTTTCGTGGTAGTGTTATTCAAAGCGGGATAGTTCCTGTAACGAGATCACAGATTTTAAAAGCAACAGGTAGTGAAGACTACAAAAGCCAAAGTTGTGGTGTCTTGCAATTCCACGGTCTTAGTGAGTTCAAGTTTAATATGAGCAAAAGTTGATTAACTTATTTTTTTATTTCTTTTTTAGAAAAAAACAAACCTAAGTCGAAGAAGAAAGAGGAACCGAGTTCCCTGTTTCAGAGGCACCGTGTTGACACGCTCCTTTTAGACCTCAGGTCAAAGTTTCCACCAACATTCTACCAGGTACAAGTTACACCGACTCACAACACTTTTTCATGTCAAACGTTAGAAACACCTAGAAACACAAATCTTTTCACATTAATGTGATTGCCTCTAATAATGTTTTTCTTTCTGTGATTTCAGCCCAAGCCTGGTGAGAAGCCAATTCCAGGTATGACGTTAAAATATTTTAATTATATTCAGATCCTGAAGTTACTTAAAAAATAATGTCAGTGGACATCAGTGCTTAATGCTGATAGAGCTGTAAATGAGGTTATATTATATGGTTTTGCATTTGTATTTTGTGTGGCACTTGTGGTATTATTATTATTATTAATCTTGGGTCTATGTATAACTGTCAGTTTAACATTGTCTCAACATTCAGAAATTTAACACGTGACATCTAAATTTCAAAGTAGAGATTCAGATTTTGATGATGTTGTGAAGATATATCCACAACTTTTCCTCTGATTGCATGCTCTTGTATCGCAGTTGAGGTGAAGAAAGAGCCGGAACCCCCCGCAGAAGCTGTTAAACAAGAGGAAAGGGAACCTGCCACAAAGTCCTCCGCCCCGGCTCCGCCAAGCAAACCGCCTCCTGAGAAGAGAGCAAGGCTACAGTGAAGAAGAACAGTTCTGCTTCTCACACTCTTGGAAGATGGAGCAAGGAAACGTAGAGTCCTACAGCACTAACCGAAAAACAGCATGGGAGTACTTTTGTTCCCTTTCGAAGATGAAAATTTGATGATCGTCTGCCCCTCTGCTCATTCGATCAGTTTACAGGAGGCTAAGAATGAACTGGCACAAAAAATGCCAGTTGCTTGTCTCCGTGCCAGTACTACTTTTACATCGTAACCTAAGTCTTGTGCACGTGATAAGCTTGGCATCGTGGACATTTCAGGCAGCTGTGCTACAAACAGGGGTTGACTGCTTGATGTCAGCAGACATTTAGCAGTATTCACCGAGGATGAGGTTTTTTGATGATGAGCTGACATCAGCGTCGGTGTCGGTTTACTGTCGACATCAGCGTAATATTTGTGTTGTAATCATTTCAGAGGACAGTTTAGTTCCTGGTCTGCTTTACAGGGTGATGTGTCAGAATGCATCATCTCATCTGTAAAGCAAAAAGCTTCTTGACTTCAGCACCTCTCTTTAGTTACAAATACTTTCATCTGTTGTTTTGTAAGGACTATTTTGTGTGTTTTTGTATTAAAACGTATCAGCTACTATATCCTGTTTTGTTTTTGATTGTTGACAAGTAATAATCTTGAGTCTCATTTGAACAGTGTCATGATCTGAACAGAATATCTATCTATCTATCTATAGATATATTTCAAAGGCAAACATTGTACTTTTTACACCACTACATGTGTCTGACAGCTGGAGTTACTGGTTCATTTACAGATAAAGATTTTACATTAAAAGCGTATAAATCACAATGCATTGTAAATAATGAATGCAGTGATTACCAACCTTTTAAACTGGTGACCCCTTACCAAATGTCTAGTTGAGACCCCTGTCACTTTTCAGATGTCTATAAGTTGTTAACAGTTCCATAAATGAGATATTTCACCCCTAAAATGCTGAGATGGTTTCATTCAAGCTCCAAAGACACACTTATCAGTATTTCACAAAAAGGCAAAGATTAGGGAACGGAACAAAAACAAATGTGTGACTTTATCTTGACTTGTAGGATCTTTCAATATCAAACTACCAACCCGTGTAATGTTTATTTAGCTGTATTTGTAATTCTTGAGTGCTTCCATTACGGATAGTTTTTGGTTTATTCCCTAAAATCAGAAAATTGAGCAGCAAGTGAGTTAGAAAATGGGAGAATGTGTCCAGCAGGTGTCACCATTTGGTCATATTTGGTCCGAACTCCTAATTGCCCGATGATGCGTTTGATTTCATGCATTTGTCTTTTTAGTCACTCGGGATATAATATTATTTCACCAAGGGAAAAGAAAGAGGGCAACAAAAAGATTTAAAAGCACAAAGCAAGGTGCATATTTTCTTTTAGCCGTTAAATAGCTGCTCCCATGGTTACTACCCATAGCCGGTAGCTACTCCCGCTACTACGTATTACGGAGGCCACGAAGAAGAAGTTTCTCGCAGGGCGTGGTGGGATAGCAGTCTCCTCACGGTGGAGGACTGAGAACAGTGCCCCAGCTGGCTGGCTAGCAGCAGCAGAAGAAGAAGATGGCTGCAGAGGGGATTCTCAGGCCAGTGTCTGAAAACAACAGAGCACCGTTTGTCATGTTCAGCGACGACTAGCCAGCGTGTCACCCCGGTTCCGTCCGTATATTCGTCGGAGGGGATAAGACAACATGGGGTCGCAGACTCTACAGATCCTGAGGCAGGGGGTCTGGGCTTCAGTCACAGGCGGATGGTACTACGACCCCGATCAAAACACATTCGTCAACGCTTTGCATCTCTACATCTGGCTGTTTCTGCTCTGTTTCCCCTTCACACTTTACATGGTGAGCCGTGCTGCGTTTAACCCATTTGTAATCCCGTTGTTTGTGTTTTTGTCTTGACTGTTGACACCGTTAAGTTACCGAAGCAAAGGGTCCGTTAAGGTTATAGCTGCCACGGGGATACTAAACGGGTCGGTCTCTGTCTATTATCTGGAGCGGAGACAATGTAACGTCTCACTGAACTTAACGAAACGTCACGGAATATTTCCACGACACTCAAAAAAAACGTTTCGTCAAAAACAAAAAAAGGTTGACGTAGTTACACATAGATACAACCTTATTTTTCATGACACAAATGGCAAAAAAAAATCTGTAAATGGCTGCCCCCCCCCCCCCGAAGTGAACCGTCCACCACATAGATAGGACCAGACTGCGCTTTTGTGTTAATTTCTGTGGTGCTGTTAAGATCCGTGAAGATATTATCAGTCGATTCCACTGTGTCAGGCTGTAATCAGTGAATTTAATTCCCCCACCCCCCCTTGTGTCTAGTTGTTTTCCTCCTGTCGAGAGTGATTTGCGGTATCACCAGTTTTCAGAAGCTCCCAGCTGTGACAGCAAGAGCACAGCTGACCAGGATGTAACAGTAATCTGGCAACTTTAATGTCCAATAAGCAGACTCGAGTGACTGGCTGCTGTTTGCTCACTTCATTTGTCACAAGGTGTCTTTTTTTTGTTTTAAAGGCACTGCTTTGTGTTTACTTTGTGTACAGCAGTAGCTCGCCCTCTAAACTGCCTTAAGGACCTGACACCTCGGATAAGTTATAGTCCACTTGTGCCTGTTATTTATGGGCTGTTTGTCCAAGTAATTCAGACTCCACAACAAGTTGTAATGGCAGTGCAATCATTGTGTTTTTTTAATGTACTCAGGTCAGGAAGTGGTTGTTTGCTACGCATGCTAACTTCTATATTGAGAAGCTGGTGTTTCAAAAAAGGTTTGTGGTCTCCGTTCTATTCCTGGAGTGGAAATGCGCTGGTCAGCTCTGTGGGTTCTGTCGAGCCACAGATCTGAGTGCTGCTTCACAGATGCAAGCAGTGGGACGTCTCAAGGACAGAGATGGAGCTCGGGCACCTCGGGGTAAACACACAGGTGTCTCCTTCCTGGGCAGCTTCACAGTCACAATTTAAAAGATAATTGAATGCAGTAGTTTTTTCTTAACACGCTGGCGTCATAAATAATTGGCTTAATGGTTGCGATAATGCATTCAATCAGTCTTCCTGCTGTGTTTAGGGGACTTGGATGCAGTAGTTGGTTACAGTTCCAAGGTTTGAATCCTGTCTGTGCTTGATCTGTCGGCTGTTGGCCCAGCGTTACTCCTCATGACTGAATGTCCTTCAGCAAGACAGCAATACATTGCCTAATTGTCGTTTTGGGGGGAAAAAGTCAGTTAAAAAACAGTGAGAGCTTTTTTAAAATTAAAAACCTTTTGAGCATTTCTTTATTTTAATTTTCAAGAAGGGCAAAATAATCTTGGACACTAATAATAAGAATACAATGCCATTACAATATCACTCATTAGCCTGTGAGAAGAATAATTAACATAAATATACCCTACATTAACTTCTACTTCTTTTTCTAATGCCAGGCACTGCAACCGAGCATGGTGATAGTGGGAATCTACTGTGGTGTTATTGCTGCCATGTTCCTGCTGCTGAAGACGGTGAATTTCCGCCTCCACCATGCCCTGGATGAGGGGGAGGTGGTGGAGCACCAGGCCAAGGAGAGTCAGGGCAGCCGAGGTGGCACCGAGGGGGCCAACGATGTCGGCGTCACCCGTCGGCAGGACAGCAATGGCCCGGGGTAAGTTCATGTCTCACTCAGCCCAATGGGGGGGGGGGGGGGACGCGATCTCTGGCGACGTAGGACAAAGACGCTCCAGGAGTGTGACTAAGCTGCTCGGACGATGAGGCAGAAACAATTAAGGCTGTGTAGGAGTTTTGTGAATTAGCTGGAAGATGCTTCATGCTTCCTGACCAATGATGGCGAAGAGTCACATGGAGTTATTTTAAGGCGATGTCATCTGGAGCTGAAGTGAAAGGTCTGGTACTCCAGTGGTGAAAAGACACCGGTTACTACACGCAGAATAAATACATCGCTTTAGAGGCTTCCGGATAGAGCAAATCGAGCTGAGCTGTACCGGCAGAAAGGATTGCTACTTTTCATCGTTATTTAGTAGAATCACCTGCAGAAAGGGAGAGATTATTAAAGACAACAGACAATTCAATTTATTAGATGATACACACCATGCATGCTTAATCACCAGTGCATCCTGTGGGGAATTTACCTCCAAAGTATTCAGTTATTCCCTTGTTCAGTTACTTTTAGATTAAAAAACAATGTGTGCTTGTTAGTGTGTGGTTGATTAAGCAGACTTAAAGGTGCCCTGTGGAGTTTTCTAAACAGTATTTCTGTTAACATTCAGTGTTACTCACCAAACACATTGATTTGGTCCAAAATAAGATATTCACTACATAGTACATACTCAATATGTGTACTGTGGTTCAGCACACTTTTGTGTAAAGCTTTTACTTTCACTTATTGTTGTCACAGAGCTGTCCACCACTGTCTGTTATGAACGTTGACTTCATTACCACATTGCATTGTGGGATGTTTACGTTGTGTCCGGTGTTTCCAAAATGTAGCATTTAGAACATACTAAAAAAAAATATCTTGCAAACTGTTTTAGAAAACTGAATAACATGTTGGATTGTTGAATTCCAGACGCAGCCATTGTTTGTGTCTTTGAGGCCTAACAAACACGTGGATGAGAATGCATTTCCTCTCAGATAAAACACTTTCAAAGCCAACTTTTTGCTTTTAAAATGTTTAAAACCTGCATGGTTTAGTTTATTCAGGTTTACTCATTTCTGCTGGTGCATTGCTGTGTTATGGCCACGTGTAGACCAGTGATATACCGTAGTGTGAAACAGTTGGCAGCAACGTGCATCACGTCACCCACATCTATGTCTGGGCCCACTCACAGAGCATCCCTCCAGAGAGCTACTAGTAGTGACATAGTCCACAGGGTGCGTTCTTTTTTAAAAGTTCATTTCAGTTGTAAGCTTGCTCTTTACCCAGGATGCAGCTGGTTTTTTGTTTGTTCTCACTTTTTTTTTATGCTCTGCTCCGATGCTATGGCACATAAAATACATGATCTGACTAGATTTTGGAGGATCTTACTGCTTAAATTGAGCACAAACCTTTCCTTAAGCAACCCATATGTTTTTAAAGTGTGTTGACAGTGAAATATGTGCTAAGTGATGCTCTGATTGGGGACATTAATGAGCTCATAAGTATGAGGGTTGTGTTTAGCATGGTTGAACAATAACATTAACAACTAATAATTAATTACACAAGTCATTTACATTGATGATGTCGTCAGTTACAGCAAGCACTGCACAAAATAACGTATTACCTCATCTCTGAATGCCAGGCTTTGGTCTTTCTTTCTTTTTTTTTTTATTAATGAAGAGGTTTAGCTCTCTTTCAGAAGGAACAAAAGCCAGTGAGGTTCCGGCGTTTTACTGCCCATGACTCGAAGAAGTGACTCATGTTCACATTCCAGAGGGAGTGCTTAGCGGGACGCTGAGAGAAGGGAAAGGCAGCAAGAAGAGCGAGAGCTCCCGACCACAGGGGCAGTCGCAGCTTTGCCCACACATCTGGAGTTACATTCCGGGTTGTTTGAGTTTACAGTAGAGCAGACGAGCCGAGCTGAAGTTGATTAAGGTGTTTTTTTTGCACCACTGCCCACCCATGTTCCCCTCACTGGTCCTTTTTCTGGTCTCCGCTCATCCGCTCTGTGCGTTGTAGTTCATTACTCGCAGTGTTTGTGTTGTGGTTTGACCCGTTATGAAATGTTTTTGGCATATAGAAATGATTTATAGACGATTTCTGGCAAGTTGCTTGTTTCGACATACCGAATGGTTTAAACAAGCACGTCCGGGCTAAAAATAGGCCGGGACAAAAATCTACATGGATGCTTTTGTCTGTTTTTGCTCCTTCAGTTGATTTTCAAAACCCACATAACAGATGTGAAATACAGGCCTGTTTAATAAAGTTACACCATGTGTTCAGCTTGATGAATTGCGCTCTTCAGTCTGTGCCATCCATTCAGATTCAAGGGAGGGGGTCCACTGTGCCTGTACTGGTAATACCAATGTGTGTGTGTGTGTGTGTGTGTGTGTGTGTGTGTGTGTGTGTGTGTGTGTGTGTGTGTGTGTGTGTGTGTGTGTGTGTGTGTGTGTGTGTGTGTGTGTGTGTGTGTGTGTGTGTGTGTACAGGGACCCTGGTGGGGGTATTGAGATGTCAGACTTCGTCAGGCAAGAGACTCCACCAGTGGACTGCAGCTCCAGGAACTCCTATATTGGATTGGAGTCTAACCAGCAGGTAAGCAGAGCACTGATCTGCTGCGTACCAAATACTGGGCTGAATATAAGTTGATTGTGATTACAAGACCCACTGCTCTCCTCCTCCTTTTTAGGAAAGAGAGGATGAATATATATAAAGATAATATATATATTTAATTGACATAAACAAATGAAAGTATTTGTGATTTGTAAAATGGTGACAAGCATTGGTGACTAAATAGACAATCAATACTCTATAACCATACTCAACAGATTAATACATATTTTAAATAATAACTACTATGTAGTACACTATATTTACTTTCCGACATTTTATTTGAGTGTTCAAATTCTGAGTATGCACTTCACTGCCCTCAAAAAACTCCCTCAGTGAAATGAAGTAGTATCCTTGGCATGTAACGATCCTGCAATGCTTTGAATTGTGGGGCTGTTGATGTACAAATTGCAGTTGTACGACACTACAGCACTCTGTCGTAGAGGGAGTAATGACTGTGAACAAGGGAGACGAACTGTCTTGTGGAATACGATGTCAGCCCCAATTAAGCAAAAGAAACATATACTTTGTGATTGAAACACACAGAATTTAGAGTCCTATAGTAGTAATTTAGTTTCAGACGTATATACATACTATTGTGTTTGCATTAAAAGAAAATTGTGTCTATGTGTCAAACCGAACTACGTCTGACTCGTACTAAACCAAAAGGAGCAGTTTATTCACAAAATAGTTGAATCACTGCTTGTGTTACAAGTGATAAATAATCAGTAAACTACTGCTACACGCTACAGGGAACAAACTTTAATCTTCCCACAAACAAGCGTCGCCTGCTGAGTGCTGACAGCTTTCAAACCTTCTCCCGTCACAACTGTGTTTACTGTAACCCATCCAAGATGCACAAAAACGGCTTACCCAAGGAGTACAAGTGCAAGTTTAAGATTGACTGTTGTTGTTGCTGGACAAGAGGAAGTAGCTGTTTGTGTGTAGAGGGACCTTTTCATTAGGTATGATCCTCACATAGCTTGCTGTCAGCTGATAGCTCCATAAATATTCAAAGTTATTTTGCCGTTTTGCTCTGTGAGATATATTTAACCTCTGAATCCCCACGGGTGCTGTGCTCTACGTCTTTGTACCGCGTGTCCTTGAGTCGCTAATCAGCCCGCATGTTCTGCTCAGCTGCTGTGTACCGACTGTGGAAGGGACGCCAAAACTTTCTTTGTGATGACAGTGAAGAAGCGCCGGCTGTTTGCGTTACACAAGCTGCGTCTTCTTTTGGATGTCGTGTTCTCGAACGATCACACGTCTCTGATGAACATTTGACTCCAGAAATTTGCTTTTGATATCCTGACAAAAGGCTTGACTTATCTTTTATTTCAGATTGCATCCACCCATGGAAGAGCAACAGGAGCTAAAGGTAACTATGATTACCTTTTCATGTATACTAAAATCATTGTCCTTTCTGTCTATGTAAGAACTGACTTGTTACAAACATATTACTTTGGTTTTACGGTCTTCTTTGTGACCCTGTGATGCATTTTCTTTTCTGCGGGATCACCACATCCCTGACCATGATCACCTCAGCTGCCTGGAGCTGTGGTCTGACTCAGTGTTACTGTCACAGTCACACTTAGATGAGGCAGCTTCAGACGGGAACTGTAATACTCTGTAATAACCAGCATGGGAGTCATTTTTCAGGAACTCCTTATTGGAAAACTGAGAAGAAGACAATAAATATACTTGTAGCTTTGCTATTGAGTCCAATGTACTGTGTTTGAGTGAGGCTGTGTGTCGTCTGAATAATTCAGCGAGTCTGTTCGATGGCATTCTAATTAGTCGGCAGTTTGCGATGACAGGAAGTGGTTGTGAAGTGGGACAAGGGCTCTGCTGGGGTTTCGCTTTTTTAATCTTCTTCTCTTCAAGGATTCCGTCCGCTCAGACTGTCCATCACTCCCAGGAGGTATCGCCGAAGAAAGGCTCGCAGGATTTGAGGAGCAGTGATTGCAAAGAACAGTTACATCTTTGTTCAGAAGTTATCTTGCAGAGCCATCAGGGCTTTCAGGGAATCTATTCAGACGAGATCATGATATTTGGTTGTACCAGGTATACAACTTGTAGCACCTCCCAGAAGTAGTGATTGTGAGAAAAAGGCAGGGCTATCTATTTCTTTAGCCTGCTTTTGATGCCAGTTATGTGTGGGTGCCCAGGGTTAGTGGTTGTGAATGTATAAATAATTGATTCAACTTGTCATCTCTTAATTGCTTTCTTCCCATCTTCGCAGGAGATGTGGGAAAGACTTCAGATGACATCAGTTTGACTCTTGTCGAGAGCTGCAGCCACGATCATGGTAAACACGCATGGCATTCGCATACAAACAAAAACCTTTCTCATGTGACCGGCTGTGGCATCTCATCACCGTCCTCAAACGTGTCTGTTCTCTCTGTCCGTTTAGATCTGCTGTCAGACACAAAGATGTACTGCCTTGTTCCCAATGACTCCTTCGCGTCCTTGCAGCCGTCAACCTCCTTGTGTCCTTCGGAGCTGTCCAGGGAGCCTGCTGATCTCTGTAATTCTGCTGCTTATCACTTCAGCCTGTCGCACTCCTCCTGTGACACCGAGGTGACCACTCATGCCTCCATGCAATCTCAGAGCTATAGGAAGGAGCTCCGTTCTCGGGGCCTGCCTCGGACTTCTAGCTCGGCGGGTTCTGCTTTCCCTGACCCGTGTCTACCAGACTTCACTCTGTACCCTCCACCCAGGAGAGGTGGCCTTGACCCTGTGTGTGAGCTGGAGGCCGCCAGACCACACAGGCCAGGGGTGTGTGGCAGAGACGGGGCGGAGCGGCTGTACCAGCAGGACCAAGCTGTGCCCTCCACCTCGGGAATCGAGTGTTATAGGCACAAAGAACCACGCAGAGTAGCCCGCTCAGCCTCAAGGGAGGCTGGGGAGGGTAGCTCAGGACTCTACCAGGTGGAGGTGGGTGGTGGTGGGAAAGGTTCTGTTGGAGGAGGAAAGTCCCAGGGAGGGGAGCGCAGTGCTGATAGCCTGAGGAGTTTGAGTACTCGCAGTAGTGGCTCCACTGAGAGCTACTGCAGTGGCACAGACAGAGACACCAACAGCACTATCAGCAGTTTTCACAGTGAACAGACCAGCTCGACACATGTGGAGAGTCTGCTCTCACTTTCAGGGGATGAGCGCGTACGGGACAGGGGAGATGCCGCATCTGCACCCGCAGACGGTAGGACTTCTTCAAGCCTCGGCAGCAGTAGCTCTCGAGGTCTCAGCAACCTCCCGTCCAGGGAGGCCAATAAAAACCCTCACGCCAACGAGCTGACCGCTAAACAACCTGCTGACACGCCGTCGTCTGCAACTCAAGAGCTGGTGGAGCCTGGCAGGTGCCAGGAAGAGCCTGGCATCAGGACCAATGCTGACGGCTCCACAGGTGTAGCTGCTCCCGAGCAGGAGCAGGTGAAAGACGACGGTCAGCCAGAGTCAGCCACCATTGTTCAGAGGACTTCCTCCCTATCAACAGGGCGCAGTGGACGCCGGCGGACTGGCAAAAAAAGGGCCAGCAGCTTTGATGCCAGCCGTCACCGGGACTATGTGTCCTTGCGTGGTATGGCCAAGCCTTGTAGTGCTGTGTTTACTGGGGGTGGAGAGGAGGACTCCAGCGACCAGAGTGAACTCAGTTGTGCCTCCAGTCTCCACTCCACCCACCACCTAAGCACAGACAGCTCGTCTAGCGCCACTTCCCGCTCCTGCCACTCACCAGAGGGCTGCTACAGGGCCCTGAAAGCCAAGCACACTGCAGCCAATGCAGCTGCGTCGTCCTCCAAAGGAAAAGCCGCGGCAGCGTCCGAGGCAGGAGTGCGAACCGAAGGGAAGCGGCGCAACTCCCGCCGTACCCCCAGCACGGGCAGTGCCAAAACGCATGCCAGAGTGTTGAGCTTGGACAGTGGTACGGCCGCCTGCCTTAATGATCCCAGCCGCCTCGGAGCTCCGGCTGGGCCCCGGCCCCTTACCACCTCCAAGTCGGACCTGGAAGCCAAAGAAGGGGAAGTCCTAGATGCGGCATCCCTGCTGGGTCGGGCCTCCCAGCTGGAGTCAGTGACCCGCTCCAGAAACAGTCTGCCCAATCAGGCAGCTTTCACTGAGCCTCAGGATGCCACTGCTGCTTCCCTGCGGGGTACGTACCACACACACACACACACACACACACACACACACAGCGCTCTGACATACTGTACACATACTGTCTGCTTTACTAGTAGCGTTTGATGACAAGTCCACATTACATGTCTTCTCTGAAATGCTTCACAAGAAATGTTGTTTAACCCAAATCCACCTTTAACAGGCTCGACTACTACACTTGTTTTGACATGCACTCTATTTTGTGAATTATCAGCAGAACTGTATCTGAAATGGCCCCAGACAGAATATAGTCACTATTATTAGCCTACGTTTGATATTTGTGCTTGCTTTGCAGATTCAGATTGTTTAAGTGGTAACTGGATGATGCTTGTGCATTGAACATACTTAAACTTGAAACCATATATCCTGCTCGCTTTACTGGAAAGCTGCTTTCTAGCCTATTACCAGGAGCATAAGCAGAGAACTGCCGAAATTGAGTGTTTTGGGTGTAGTCCTCCAGACATTAGGCTTGCTTTATTAGTGTGTGTGTGTGTGTGTGTGTGTGTGTGTGTGTGTGTGTGTGTGTGTGTGTGTGCGTGTGCGCGTGGTTGCATTAGAGATGTTGTCTGCCTCTCTCATTCAATGTAACCATGGTGAGTTTCCATGGAGTGACAATTCTGACCCGAGTGTAGTCTTCCTTGTGTAGATCACTATTAACATGACGGCACAGTGAGCGCTTTGTGCTGAGGTTAGACAAACGGCAGCTCTCTTATTAGTGTCATCCACACCGAGTCACACACAGACACTTCTTCCCCCACATTCGTCGTTTCTTGGGTCTTCTTCTTTGGCTCCTGTGTATTGTGGACAGTTTACACGATGTGTCGCGCGCGGTTGTTTCTTAGCTTTCTAGAGTTTGCACCTCCTGGGATGTACAGCATGAGAGGCAGGATATGCCCGGGCATGCCAACTGTTGGTCGGAAAGATTTCATAATTAGTGATTCTTGCTGTCTGGATCTGTGGATACCTGACTCTGGTAGTAGAAACCAGCGTTGGTAGTTTGGTTAAATCTTTCTTTGACTTTACTTGAAGTCCTCAGTAGTGGCTATTGGTGGGAATTTTTCTTTGCTTACTTGGTATTGTTATGCTTCAGAGTTAATTTATTGCTGTGAGCCTAAGAATCTTTTCAGTGGATAAGTAATGCATTTTAAAGAAAAGTTACATTTGTACAACCATGTCACCGGTAGACGTGACGTCTCCGTCTAGTCAACACACCCAGTGAGACCCCGGCTGCAGTGACGCTGTGAAGATGATGCAGATGCAGAAGACCAGAAAACACTGACCAATCCGGCCCCTTTTTTTTGGGGGGGGGGGGGTGCTTAAAGAGACAGGTGCTAAAACAGCGATTCAGACAGACGATGATTAAAGCTATATTCACATAGACGGTATGAGAAAAATCATTTCTGTTTTATACATTGAAGCATTTTAAAACATTTAGTTTTCTTTATTTGTGCTACTGTTAGCATGTGTTTTAGCATATCACAAATATACCTTTAAATTGTTAAATTAAAATGAAATTAGAACTTCTTCTGCCGCCTTCGCTTCCATTCCACTAGCTCTCGTCCAGTTTGCCCAATGGTGATGTCACTACAACAATGTAACTATGTAACTTTTGATGAAGCCCTTCCACTGTGGCTGCAAGTCAGCATGATGGTCAGTGCTATAAATGTCTGAAAACAGAAGCAGACGTAGAGGAGAGTTATTAAGTCAGAAGACTGACTCAGCAGTTATTGAGCAATATCTCTTTAAAGTTTGCTAGCATTAGGCACCATGAGCTACTGGTCATACCAGACCATGTACAGCGTTAGCAGCAAAACCCCCGCGTGCAATGAATTGAGTGAGGCTGTGTTTTATTACGTTTGAATTCAACTTTTGATTTGTAAGAGGAAGAATGTGTTATTTCATCTTCCAAAAGTTACATTGTCTTGCTGTGAAGCAACGGACTCAAGAGGATCTTTGGGAAATTAAGTGTTTCATTATCTTTTATTCACCACTTGTGGCCACAGTGGATCCGGTCCAGCAAAGGTTATGAGGCTGGCTTTGAGTGCTGCCAGTACAGTACATCCCGTTCCAGTGTTGTTCTGCCTACCGTGTTGTAGTGGGTGTCTTGTTCTTAAATGGTTGCTCTCATTTCGGAGGAATACTCTTGACTTAGTCATCTAAAGTTCAAGCAGCAGGTTTTGTAATTGTTGTTGCTTTGTTTTTTTTTGTTTTTTTAAATGTACCTGAAATCCAGCAAAAACTATGGAAGTATCACCTCACACTAGACACTACTACACATTAAGCTTTCAAAAAAAGGAAACGCATCCAAGCTGATTGGCCAATGATGTCTCTCACCATGACAGCCCCGGGGAGCGAGGAGACGGTCATATTTCGCCGTGAACGTAGCACATTTCGTCGGCAGGCTGTGCGGCGGCGACACAACGCAGGGAGTAACCCCACCCCACCCGCCTCTCTCATTGGATCTCCTCTCAGGTACGCCGTGCATGGAGCAGCGACTCGTGTCTGTCGCTGTGTTGCCTGGTATGAGCATGCTACCAGGTGGCCGCTCTCTCTCCTGTCCCACATCAACACCAATGTGCGTCTGCTGCAGTGCATGACATCAAGCAAGATGTCGTCTGTCACGGGACGGCTGTCTCCACTCTGCATGCGATGTCTCTCGTCCTCTTTTTCTCAAGACTCTTGTCATCCTGTTATAATATGCTCTATAATCTTTTGAGTTCCACATTTTGAGCATGGATCAAAGTCCTTTTTAAACTCAAAGGCACAATGCCACAAGGCCTGACTAATCTACTTGACTGACGCGCCGTCTCTCTCGGTCGATAAAACACGTAGACGTCCCGACGGTATCACATTGCTTTGCCCTTTTTACAGACCTCTCTGAGGAGAGAGATGAAGATGTCAATCATTTTAAAACTCGAGGGTTTAAGTCTGTCCCCACCAACTGTTTTTATGTTTTTAACTGTTAGAGGCCTTCGCTGCTCGTAGATTTTAACAGCCCTACTTTTAACACCTTCTAAACCAGTTTTGCATATGTTATATAATAATATAATTTTACTAAATTTGCCTTTTTGTTATTTGCATCTGCCTCACTGCACCGTTTCAGTGTTGGGTGTGTGTCCCTTCCTGTCAAATTAGCAAAGAATAAATCCCCTCATAGATATATCTCAAAAAACCGACCGTATTTAAAGTGGCGGCTTTAGCGCCGTTAACATAAGAACACGTAAAAGCTGAGTGTTTATGCTCCACTTGTGCTGTGGATATACATCACTTCCTGGGATCCGTAGAAGTCTTTCAGTTTTGTTGTACATCTGCCAACAGCTATTCACCTCTAGCCAAGATTTCCTGCATCTATCTCGCAAGGTCACGTTTCGAAATGCTAAGCCTAAAAAAATGTTAAGCAAGGAAAACAAGTGTGCAGCCGGCCAGCGGTCAATAAACTTCCAAATGCAAGATCGTTCCCTCTTCCTGTGATCCCTCCACTTTCCTCCGTCCCTTCACTCCAAAACACCTTTTTTGACTTTCTTAATGTTGCATCGGACATCTTAGGCTTCGTCAAATAGTTTTGTCACTTTATGATTCTTTTAGATAATATTAATTTGAATAATCATACAACTAAGTCATCTACAAGTGGTATAGTTAATCAGCATCACTGAGAGTTATCTACAGCTTTATAGCTTTTGGAAGTCTTAGAAAAGGCTTTTGAAAACAAAAGACGTCCATCGCTGGTGCCATGATGGAGGTCCACCTGCAGCGTGCATGTAAATGTGGAACATGAAAAAGAAAATGAAGCTTGTGATCACTAACTGATAAAAGCAACATGTTGATTATTGGATACAAATGACATGATACAAATCAGGTGTAAAAGAATATTTATTTGTGGTCAAACATTCTGAAGACACCAAACTCAACAGCTGGTCATTGACTTGGGGACCTCCACTATGACGAGCAGCATCTGCATCACATCACATGAAATCCCTCTGTGCCCCCCCCCCCCCCCCCTCTTTGTGATAACGCTGTATATCAACAGAACCCCTCTGGCCTCCATCACTTCTCATTTCCTCCCCTTGTCCCTTCTCCTCCCAACAGTCTTCAGGAGGCTCTCAGCCAGGCCTCCCAGCCTTCTGCTTCCCAAGTGAAAAGTCAGCCATCCAGAACCCCGTCCCAGGTGACCGTGCTGAGCGCAAGCGCCTCCCTGCTGGCCAGGAATGGAAGCATACACCTGGAGGGTTCTCAGGACAAGGCCTCGACTGTTGGCGCTACCAGCTTGCAGGATGACTTGGGTAGGGAGCGCACGAGGAGAGCCGAGATGTTAAGATAAAGGAATTTCTGATGGAAGAGAGTTGGATTGGTGGTTCGTGGGGAGGTGGATACATATGACAGATTTTTTCTGCTGTACTGTCCTGGTTTAATTGAAAGTGGCAGCGAGCACGGCTCCAAATATTCAACAATATTGGGTCCTCAGAAGTGGCAAGGACAGAAGAAACAAAGGTCTTTTCTGTTTATCGCGGGCAAAAGAAAAACAAATCACGTCAACGATGCCTTCTTGCTGAAACGGGTTTTGCCCTCAATAAACAAAAAAAAGACCCTTTCATTTGTGAGCGAAGGTGGTTTGTTTCTTCTTTATTGTTCTGGTTTTCGGTGCTTTGGTTAGAAGAGTTGGCTTTGATGGTTTGGGATGGCTTGAAGAAAGCTGGTCACGGATGTGACTGTTGCACTCAGTCACAGCAGAGCACTATTATCCTCGGCCGTTGGATTGACGCAATCGGTCAAAGCCGGGCGCAATTATCCGTGCTCCATTTATCACTGTCTGTGATATTGTCTGTCGCCAATACTTGACCTCACTTGGATGTTACCCACATGGCAGACAACAGAGTGTTGCAGACTGCCGTCGCTGCCTCTACATGAACATGTTTCACTGATATCCATATCAGGTCAATGATTGTTTAAAAAGGAAAGATAGAGGTTTTGTAAGAGCTGTTTTCCGTCCTTCCTCTGAACCGTGGTAAATCAATTACTGCTCCTCATAATTTGACCTGGAGCAGATGGCTATTATGAGAAACTTGGTGGTCTGAGTGTCTGTGCTCGTGATCTCAGAGCAATAATAATTCTTGTCTAATTTCATATGAGGTCACTACTTTGATTACATCTAAATATATATTACAACCCTGATGTCAGACATGTGTTGACACAACACACGTGTTCGGTAGCATAAAGAAAATGTGTAGAGCGCTGATGATTTAATGAGGAAAAAATGCATTGCACAAATTTAACTTGCGTCATAGTTCATTTATAGTCATCCATAGTAATGAAAATAAGAACATGCTTGATTTTTACTTGTTCTTGTCATATGTGTTGATTCACACTGAACACATTTAGTCCATACTTACTGTGCAACATGTTTCCTCTTGACTTATTCATGGTTCGGCCTCATTCCAGCTTATCTTTCCTCTCATTATCATTCAGCATTTTTAACAAGCAAACTATTAAAAACAGGAACGGCACACGGAGTTGGGATTTGCAATTTGAGATTTCATTAACCTGAGCGGGAGCCGCGTTACCATGGCAACTTTCTATATTCCCCCTGGACTGGTGGGTATAATGCAGTATTTTATGAAATCTATTTAAGGTGTTTCTTGCAATAGCCATTAGCACGATAGATTGGAAATAACATTGTAAGAGAAGCTCTATTCAACCCGGTTTGTAGGCATAGTTGAAATAAGCCGGTCATGGTTCTATGACGTTCTGTAGGCGTTGAGCTTTACGGCTTCTACATCGATATCCTGCTTTCACTCCTCATCACATGGATACAGTACATAAAGCTCCACTGAAGCAACAGAAGAACATTGAGAACAACCTGACTGCTGTGAAGGAAATGACAGACTTGCTTATAGCCTCTTTGGGAGGAAACACATTCACTCAATGATCCCATCAGCTCAGATGAACACAGTGAAACGAAAAAAGATATCTAATTCCTGGGAACAAAGGACCATGTGGTGCAATTAAATTATTCCCACAGACTAAGTCACTCTTTGCTTCTCTCTCTTGTTGTTTGTTTTTTCCAGGAAAGCTCACGCCCTCCTTGTATGAGGCCGGCGGGTGTGACATGTCCCTGGTCAACTTTGAACCTGCAACCAGACGAGCCTCCAATAACATATGGTGAGTGTCGAATTGATAATTCATCTAATCGGTTTAGTGCGATTTCAAATGATGACCTTTAGACAACATCTGACTTCTACATTGACTATATTGAATCGCTGATGCATGACATTTTGGGTGGAGATAGTGACCAAGCATTCTTGGACTTGTCTCTTTGAATGTAAGTTTGAATCTGAGAAACATGTGTTTATAAATTATACAGTGGCTTATACAAAGTGCAAGATGAGTCATTTGTGGATTTGGAGACCATAGTTCATGTTTAAATGATGCTTGGTCAACATGTTTTCAAATGTGCTCAATTAAAAAGTTGATCTCAAAATTCTTCTTTAGTTATATTTCGTCCAGTTGTCTACCTTATCTTTGTCTGGAGTTTGGTGTTGCATATTTTGCCATTCTTTGTGCAGTCGCTTCTCCACTGGCTCCATTGGTGTCAACATGGCTCTAGCTTTTAAAAACAACTTAACCGTACAGTACAAAAGCCAAGCAAATAGCCCATTGGCTATTTAGTTTGAGGTCACCAGGAAATGAATCATGATTTAATACAGTAAGTGCAGCAGATGCTTTTCTCTCATCAGCGTGCTCATTTTGTCTAATGCCCTGCAGGGACACCGACTCCCACCTCTCCAGTTCTACCTCAGTTCGCTTCTACCCTCATGACCTGGTGAGTACCCAACCAGTGAGTGTGTGTGCGTGTGTGTGCGTGTGTGTGCGTGTGTGTGCGTGTGTGTGCGTGTGTGTGTGTGTGTGTGTGTGTGTGTGTGTGTGTGTGTGTGTGTGTGTGTGTGTGCGTGTGTGTGTGTGTGTGTGTGTGAGTGAGTGTGAGAGAGAGAGACAGACAGAGAGCTAGACTCAAACTGAAACACACAACATACAGAGACAAAAACAAACTCTCTTCTGCATGTCTGTTTTGCATATTTCTGCATATTATTTTTACCATTCATGATTGTCAGTTGGAACAGTTTTCTTGCTGTGCTGGCTGTTACTCCCCTCTGCCTTTTTCAGCCCTTTTCTTGTTACCTCAGACCAAAGACAAAATCTCATTACACCAATTTTAAAATCGCTACCAGTTGGCTCCTGAACAGATTTTGAAAATGTTTTATTGGATTTCAAAACCTTTTACTGTCTGGCACCTACCTACTTCTTTGATGTGCTTGTTCTATATGAGCGAGAAAGGTGTCTTGATCATCTGTTGCTGGCTTTTTAACCATTTCTGCAACAAGAATCCAGATGGCAGGGAGTGGGTGTGGTGGTGGTGTAACAGCCAAAATCCAACACTCTCGGTGGTATTGAGAGAAAACATTTCGCTTTAATACTTTTTGTATTTATCGAATCTTAACTGTATCAACTATCTTTTGATGCATCTGTTTACGGTTCTTATTTAAAATCAAACTAGCAAAATACTTTGAGTTGTATCAATGCAGCATGAATAGGTTTTACTGACCGTGAGACAGATCTCCCTCCCTCAGATCCGTCTGAACCGTCTGCTGACGATGGACCCAGAGCTGCTGGAGCAGCAGGACGGAGATCTGAGCCCGGAGCTCCAGGACGCACCGCTGGGACAAGAGGACCCCGCAGCAACAGCTGCCGCCGGCAAAGCCAGGCAGTACTACCGCTTGTGGCTTCTGCCCTTCCTGTGGGTCGGCCTGCACTTTGACCGGCTCACCCTGCTGGCACTATTTGACAGGTAAGAAAAGTCCCGACAGCCATCGAATATAACCGTAAACACTATAACCAACAAAAATCCTTTTAATGCTAATTAGGTAATGAGAAGGTTATCAGATACCGTAGGGTACAACACTGCTTTGACCTAAAGTTCTTTTTCTCTTGGACATAATCAGCAAGTAATCTCATCTGGTTTTATCAAACCTGACTCTTCTCTGCTGGAACCCCAGTTTCTTAATTGGAATAATAACACAGGTGTATCTACACCTTAATATTCTGTCGTTAACCATGTATTTAATCAGGTCAGTCCCACTGAAATTAAGGACAGTCCAAGATGGCTGCGGCACAGATTCCGACTGATTAAAAAGCAAGAGAAGCATAAGTCTGAGACAGCAGCGTACCAATCAATTCCTAACAGATTAAACATGCTTTTTGCTCACAAATATGTACATGTTCTTTAAATGTCACATTTCATAATATATCATAATTTTCTATGAAATTAAACATCATAATTTAGCTTGTAAATCGTTTTAGAAGGTGTGACTCTGGTTGTTTTCAATGTATAAATAGTCTAAAGATGTCACAATACAACCAATATGTTTTTCTCTTGATTCGTCTGCTGTGGAATACCACAAGGTTCCACCCTGGGCCCTATTTGTATATATTATTTATATGCGTGTGTCTATATATACATTTATGTATATATATTTTACGTTCACTGTTTTCTTTTTTTATTTCTCTTGATGTTTTATTTAACCTGGTTTGGATATTACACATTAGGGCGATTGAGTCTTCTATCCAAGAACTGTTGAATGCACTCTTCGGCTGACTTTTCTCCATTGCGTTCCAGGAACCGTGAGGTTTTAGAGAACGTGCTGGCCGTACTGCTGGCTGTTCTGGTGGCCTTCCTGGGTTCAGTGCTGCTGGTCCACGGCTTCTTCACTGACATCTGGGTCTTTCAGTTCTGCCTCGTCATTGCAAGTTGCCAGTATTCCTTACTGAAGGTGAATACTTAACAGAACGTTGTTGTTGTTCTTGACCTGAAAATGTATTGATGCTCCAAAATTATTTGATGCTTAACTTACTCTGAACCATTTGTATTAAAGTAGTAATGCTTGTTTGCTTGCGGTATGTCAAGAAATAAAGTATAAAATAGTCAACATCAGGAGAGAATTCACCTCTTTCTCGTTCTTTATTGACAGAGTGTTCAACCAGACTCCTCTTCCCCTCGACATGTAAGTAATTATAACTCATAAATCATCCATGTTTCCACATTTTGGGGAGTTTTGGGCTTAAAGGTGATGCTTATATTCTGAGTGATGGTCATTGAAGTCCTGGATAGCCCACACAGTGAACAACCAAAGGTCAGAAGTTTAATGTAAATAAATAAATAAATAGCTCTTAGACAACAGAAAATGAAATGGCCGTTACACTTTAAAGTTAGAGTGGTGGTAGACAAATAGAGAATCAATTTCCTTTCATCTCTAATATGACCTGTGGTTGTTATTCAGTATTTTTTCTGTTTCTGGTTCTTGAAAACGATGCTGTTTTCCCCCTGCGAGTGTGTGTGTGTGTGTGTGTGTGTGTGTGTGTGTGTGTGTTACTCCCTCCCTTGCGTCAGTAGCCTGCTCTGAAACGGCGTCTTTTATTAATGCAGCTCCTACTCAGCTGCAGGCATGAGCTTTAAATAGCTGGCCAGAGTTTAGACCACACTCTCTCACTCTTTGTCTGTACCTCCCTCTCTTCCCCCTTCCTTCACCTTTTCTCTTCACCTCATCTCACCTCGTGGACTTCTCCCCCTCCGTTTTCGCGTCATCGTCGACACATTTTGAACAAACACGGCCTATTTAATCTGATTGTTGGTGCGCTCACTCCCTTCGGTGAAAAAGCAGGACAACTCGTAGCCTCTCGGGTTGAATCTTGCTCACTGCAGACGTACATTCTCCCTCTCTTGTGAAACCTAACACTTGATGCTATTTCTGTTTATACCTGTATCAATGTCCCCATGGCTCATATGACACAGATACTAACTGAATTCTTTCTCATTGGAATGATTGTTTATTTCAGTTTTGCAATGAGTTTTATTTGTTCTACGCTTTTCTCCACAATTTTATCACAATGGCTCACATTTTCAATCTTGTTGAGGCTTCCTATTTAAAATGTACAAGGCTGCCTGTTCCGAATACTGAGCTGTGCTGGATTGTAATAAGAAAGCCCGGCTCCTATAATGAACCATTTGTATCATCGTACCCTTGTCTCTGCAGGGCCATAATCGTATCATAGCGTACAGCCGGCCTGTCTACTTCTGCCTGTGCTGTGGCCTCATTTGGTTGCTCCACTATGGCAGTCAGAGGACCACTTCATCCCGCTTCACCCTGTACGGAGTCGCACTCACCAACTCCCTGGTCCTCGCGTCTGCCAGGGACCTTGTCATTGGTAAGTCCACACCCCTGTGGCATTATATCTACAGTAATGTTACTGAAAACAACAACCTTCATTAGTATGGCTTTATTTCAAAAAAGCCATACATAACAGAAGAAATAACATGACAAAACCATAAAATAACACAAATGTTCCAGAGTTTAAGGTTTGGGTTCATATGCGCATAATGTATGCTAGAGGTAGACTGTGACGTGCCTTAAAAGTAATGACTAAAAACTTCAAATCAATTCTGAAATAAAACATACAGCCAATGTAGGCAAGGTAGGTGAAAAGAGAGTTACAATAATTCATTCTGACTAATTTTGTCCAAGTCACAGATGATAAAAAATGATTTAAAAAAATGTAAACGATACAAAGTAGCTGTCGTACTTTATTAACACGACAATCAATCATTGTTATCATAATAAAAATAACATTTCTGGTATTTGGCCTAATCCTCCATTAGGCCAAATACCAGAAATGTACGAGTTATTTTTATCGTATTCTAAACATGGCTGGAGATTTGTTGTTCCATATTTTCTGGCTATCAGTAAAAAGTAGGAAATGTCTTAAAAAAACACACAGAAATAAAATGATACAAGAGAGAATTCAGTGCTGCACTTTCATTGTTTCCCCGACACAGGAGACAAATTGAGCTGTACCGAGATAATAAGCGTACCCACAAAACATTTTGGGAAAATGCAATATGTGTATAAGCCACAATCTCTCTTCTAAAAGCAATGTTTATTTGTTTCGAGAGTAATAAAGCCACCTTTCATCAAACAACAATCAACATTAATTGTTGTGGTTGCCTTGGAGAAATGCTAATGTGCACCAATATGAACAAGTGATATCTGTAGCTCACAGTCAGAGCAGCAGAACAGTAAACGTCATTGTCATCTGCGTTATCTAAAGGAAAACTGCAATTTTAAGATGGAAAACGTGTAAACTAATCAGTGTTTAATCCTGTGTCTCCCTGCAGTCTTCACTCTGTGTTTTCCCATCATCTTCTTCGTGGGGCTGCTGCCACAAGTCAACACATTCGTCATGTATATCTTTGAGCAGCTGGACATCCATGTTTTCGGGGGCAATGGTGAGCGACTTGTACATGCACAGCTTCATTGCAGGGGTGACTTTAACCTCCGCAGAATGAGGCAACAGACACTCACACACTCTTGCCTTATATATTATGATATGGAAGGCTTCATTAGAGGCCAGAGTGCTGATTTGCATTCTGCCTGGCCTGGTGCCTGTCGGGTTGAGTGGCCTCATTGCTGACATCCTTCTCTGTGCTCTCTGCAGCCTCCACAAGCCTTCTGTCAGCGCTGTACAGCATCCTGCGCAGCATCGTCACCGTCGCTCTGCTCTATGGCTTCTGCTACGGAGCTCTGAAGGTGAGAGCAAAGCCAACTAAGCATCTAAATCTAATCTAGATGCAATGTAATCAGCTGGGGTTCATCGAACTGTCATCAAAAAGGAATCCAGTCTGAATGTACTTCAAAACGATGTCCTCTACAGCTAGTAAAAAATACTGTATTTTAACCACCACTTCGGTTTCAAGTTAGACCTCAAATTATAGCAGCTAAAAAACTGTTGGTGTTTAAAGACTGTGGTAGAAAAGTGTCTTAGTATTGCTGCTTTATTGATGCAGTAGAAAAAAATATTCTTGGCAAAGAGTATCTTTTTTCTTTTACCTAACTTTGCTTTCTGTTTTTGGAGTGTTTCCAACAGTTTATTACTAAACACACTGCAGAGCCCTTATCATCTAAAACCAGCGGCATCAGCTAACCAGCAACAGCTGAATTAATTCAAATGTCTGTACTGCTCAGCTATTCAAACTGTAATATATTAAAGGGCATTTTAAACTCACTTTTTCAGTGCACATCCATCTGGAGTGCCTACCAACCCACAAACTGTGAAATAAGAAAACCCAGTCAGTTTTTTGTGGGCTGTCTAGATCACAAAACATGTGATTCAACAATACATTCAGATCTGGCTCATTAGAATATACAGATCCCCTCATCTTAGTATGTCCACCCCACGGCTTGAGAACTACTTTTGCAAAGGTGCGCCATATTTTTCTCGCAAGCCAATCAGAGCAGACTGGGCTTTTTCGGCACAGGGTCTTAAAGAAACAGGCGCTGAAACAGTTTCAGACAAAGAGAGAATACAGATTCATTCAGACAGATAAATATTGTGGTTTTTTTTAACATCAAACATTGTTTAAAAATGAAATACAAGTATGAACTTGAAAATGAGCATAATATACCCGTTTTAATGTTCACTGTTTTCCAACAAATAATAAACGAGAACAATAGTCTACAGTCATGCTAGCACATCTGTGAGGCTGTATTTAGGCACAGTGGTGCTTGAAGCTGAATGCAAACATCAGCATGCTGTCATCAGCAATGGCAATGCTAACGTACGCATGTGTATCAGTTAATGTTTACCATCTTCACCATTTTAGTTTAGGGTGTTAGCATGCTAACAATAGCTAATTAGCACTGAACACAAAGCACAGCTGAGGCTAAAAACCTCAGTTTAAAACATTAAAAGTTTTAATGTCAAAATGAATGTTTCGGCCTAATAACGGAAAAGTTATATGTATCCGACCACATCAGCAAGATAAACTCCTACATGTATTGTAGTTGGTGGAAAAATAGACCATTTTGATATTTTCTAAATATATTAAAACGCTGTTGTTTTCTGTGTTGTAGGAGACCTGGGAGCCTCATCACATCCCTGTGTTATTCTCTGTGTTCTGCGGCCTCTTGGTGGCAGTGTCTTACCACCTGAGCCGGCAGAGCGGCGACCCTTCTGTCCTCTTGTAAGTTCACGTCCTCGCACAACAGACCTCACTCATACAGTGTTTGTGGTACCCAAGTTATGGTGACTTCCCACAGAAATAAATATCGAAGTTTAAGTAAGTGTGTGTGTGTGTGTGTGTGTGTGTGTGTGTGTGTGTGTGTGTGTGTGTGTGTGTGTGTGTGTGTGCGCGCGCGTGCGTGTGCGTGCGTTCAAATTCTGGCACCGACGGTCATGGGTGGTGAACTCACCCATCTGGCACAAAAGCAGGCAAAAACAGATCATCAAAAGCATTTTCCATGAACCACTTGACCAACATCTGCTAGAAATAAATCTGTGACGTTTTTACGCACACATATGCTTTGGATTATCAGACAAGGATTTTCTAAGCATTTCAAAAATGCTCAGTTCAAATAGCTTGAAACTGCTTCACACAATGGTTGTAGTGTTAACAGTGAATGATTATATATTCCCTCTGAGAGGAATCACCCTCAGGAGATCCGTGGTGTGCGAACCAGCTAATATTTTCTTCTTTTTGCGTCACAGCTCACTGATCCAGTCCAAGATTGTGCCCAATTTAAAAGATAAGAACCCAGAGGACCCTTTGTCAGAAGTACAGGACCCTCTACCCGAGAAGCTCAGGGCCTCAGTGGTGAGTTGCCCTTCATCTTTTATCTGATTAAAGACAGGACTGAAGCTGCGATTGTTATTTGAAAATATCAGACATGCAATTCAATTTGTTAAAGCTGCGAATGTCTTTTAAAGGGTGATTTTATTCTTTATTTCTAATCCTCATTGTTTGTTATTGAATGCACAGAATGAGCGTCTGCAGTCTGACCTGATCGTCTGTGTGGTCATTGCTGTCCTTTACTTCGCCATCCATGTCAGCACAGTCTTTATTGCACTGCAGGTACAGTAAAAATGTTCTTATTAATGAAAGGCTGAGTCTAATTCTAGACACAAACTTCCAGTTATCTTTTAATGATTAGCAGTGCTGTAACGGTACACAAAAGTCACGGTTCGGTTCATGATCCCAGTTTAGAATTCACGGTTTGGTGCGAAAACCAGTACAGTGGAATAAAAAAACAACAACAATGCAACAGGTCACAATAGACTATATAACTGAAAAACATATCTTATGCAATGAAACTGAAAATACAATATACATAGAATAATTAAAAATTAAACTCAAAGCACCCAAACGTTTATCATCCGGGTGATCGGCACATCTGAGTGATGCATGAGCATGTTGGATGTGTTTCCATTCACATGTCCTAAAACGGTGGAGCAACGGCGACACCCTCCTCGTCTTATACACAACCGTCTCTAAGTTGCTGTTGTAGCTGACCGGGAACCGGCAGGCAGGCCTTCCAGCTGCGGCGTTTCATTTGCATTTGCCATAGTGTGACTGACTCGCACACCAATCCGCTCGCTGTGCTAACCTCAGCATACGATGCTGAAAGTGTATGGCTAAAAATGTCAATGCAAGTGTTACAGCCTTATTAATGAGACAATTAGAAAAGAAGAATATGTGATGTCTGCCGCTTTTGGGAACAAAAACAAGTTAATTACAAATAGTTGCATAGTTATTTTTCTAAGGGCGGTCTTATGCGCACAGGCAGATTGTGAATAAAGATGAATTTCTACTGTCTCTGCGCTCTCTCAGCCTTTCCTCAGTTATGTCCTGTATGCATTGTTGGGGACGGTGGGGTTGCTCACCCACTACCTGCTGCCTCAAGTCCGCAAGCAGCTGCCCTGGTACTGCTTCTCCCACCCTCTGCTCAAAACTAAGGAGTACTATCAGTTTGAAGTCAGGGGTAAGTACGCTGAATGACATATAGCAACCAAAACCTTTTTCCAAATCATACCCTTAAGTGATGCCAGAAATCTGTGTTTTGTGTGTGTTTTGTCTTTGTCTCTAGAGCCATGGTGATTATTAACATATCCCTATAATCCATTCATTTGATGTTGTATGTCGGTTGATAATATCAACAAAGATGATAGAAAACGACATTTTTCTTTTGTTTTTTTGATTCCTCCAGATAGATTGTCCTCTCAACTATGGTGATGACTAAAAAACTTCCCCTGTCTTTTTCCTCAGATGCGGCTCATGTGATGTGGTTTGAAAAGCTTCACGTGTGGCTGCTGTTTGTGGAGAAGAATGTTCTCTATCCACTCGTCATCCTCAATGAGCTGAGTGGCAGCGCCAGAGAGCTCGCCAGTCCGAAGAGACTTGACACAGAGTGAGACTTCTTTCTATTTAACAACATCTTTGTGTCTTTTTCCTTTTTCTCTTTGATTCTCATATTCTCTCTTATTTTATAACTCAATATAACCCTGAGGGGCGGATCATGTTCTCCACTAGCGTACTATACTATATTTTTAAAGATAAGAATCGGTTCACCTTGCAAACTTTTAAACGATAAGTTGACATTTTGTCAAATTCTCTTATTTGCTTTCTTGTAAAGAGTGAGCTGAGAATGATGCCACTCTCATGACCGTACAGTAACTATGAATGCAATTACCCATTAGCTTAGCTTAGCACAAAGAATGAAAACGGGGGGAATTAGCTAGCTATGTGAAGGTTATAACCTGATGCTTACTGATAAACACACATCTCATTTGTACAAAAAGCAAATTGGTTGCATGGTTTTGCTGTTGTTACCTTTTGGACATCATATTTAAGTGTTCCTTTAATTGTCTAGTAGCTCACAAATACTGTATTTTTAATTTTTTTTAAAGTATGCTGTTTCATCATGATTTAAGTGTCGACACTTCGACACTCTACCATGTTTGACTTATTTAAAATGTCCTCCAGGGTGGGCGCTCTGATGATCACAGTGGCAGGCCTGAAGCTGCTCCGTTCCTCCTACAGCAGTCCCACCTACCAGTATGTGACCATCCTCTTCACCTTCCTCTTCTTCACCTTCGACTACCGTCATCTGTCAGAGACGCTGCTGCTCGACCTCTTCCTCATGTCCATCGTTTTCAGCAAGGTGAAGGGAATTTATATAATGAGTTGTACATCTTGCATCGTTCTGATGTATTAAATGTCACCTAAAATCATTATGATTACATAGAAATGATTCATACTGCCCAGTGTTTTTTTTACTGGTCATGACAAAGTATAGCAGTATTTTTATTATTAAATATTTTATTATAATATACCACTTGTTTTTTTACAGATGTGGGAGCTGTTTTACAAGCTGCACTTTGTCTACACCTACATCGCCCCCTGGCAGATCACATGGGGCTCAGCCTTCCACGCCTTTGCTCAGCCCTTTGCTGTGCCTCGTATCCTTTCGCTGTTGTCTTTTATCACAACCTGTACTGTAAACAGAGTCACCAGTTTCTTAGGTAGAAACTGATAATAGATAGTAGCATTGATGGTGTTTCAGAGAGGTATTTGACTCAAATTTGTTGTCTTTTTTGAGGCCGTGGCTGTCGGTGTTGAGATGTGTTTAGAATGTTGTGTTACTGTCCCCCTGATGTTTGGAAATGAAGGTGGGCAAAGCACTAGAAAGCCTTTTTTTGGCTAACTATTATCAGTGTATGTAACTGTATGGTATTTTATCAAGCTCATTGTCATCGCAGGGACAGCAGATGTTTCGTACAGCGAAGCTTACATATTTTTTTTGAGTGATCCTTAACCCGAGCCCCTCCAGACTCGGCCATGCTGTTTGTCCAGGCTGTGGTGTCAGCAGTCTTCTCCACTCCTCTCAACCCCTTCCTGGGCAGCGCCATCTTCATCACATCCTACGTCCGTCCCGTCAAGTTCTGGGAGAGAGACTACAAGTAGGGAAAACATTTTTAAAATACTATCCCGTGTTCAAATACGATACTATTTCTGTGAATATGCGTCTGAAATGTGTGATTGTCAACCTTTGCAGCACCAAGAGAGTGGATCACTCCAACACTCGGCTGGCCTCTCAGCTGGACAGAAATCCAGGTGAGGGTATAGCAATATAAAAAAGAAAAGTTTGTTTTCCCTTAAAAGTTTAGCACAACAGTCCTCCGCACTGTTTAAGTTGAAATTCCCCACAACACATGCTCTTATCAAAGCCATATTCTACGTTTTACTAATCTGCCTTTCTTCTTTCCCTCTTTAGGTTCTGATGACAACAATTTAAACTCCATCTTCTACGAGCACCTTACCCGCTCCCTGCAACACAGCCTGTGTGGAGACCTCCTCCTGGGCCGATGGGGCAACTTCAGCACCGGCGACTGCTTCATCCTGGCCTCCGACTACCTGAACGCTCTGGTGCATCTCATCGAGATCGGCAACGGCCTGGTCACCTTCCAGCTCCGAGGGCTGGAGTTCAGAGGTGAGAAGGTCCACATGTGGCACAGAAGGAAGAACGCGGTACCAAATGAGATTATATTACACTGTGTACTGTAGCTAATGCAATCAGTGTCGCTAGGTATTTGCAAGTAATAATTAAGGATTGATTTGAACCATTTATTTGTAAATCCATCTCTAAGTTTGTGTCCTTCCTACTCTCTTAGTAACAGCTATCCAGTTTCAAACTAATAGCTAAGTTACAAGATGTAATGGTGCAACCCAATTTAGTAGAGACATAAGTATCTGTAGCACCTTCCAATCAAAAAGCATCCAAATATATAAACAGGAAGTCACTGTTGCATCACAAGCTACGACATAACTTCCAGAAATAATTTTTACGGTAAAATGAAACATTTAGCCATAAATTACCTGCCAATCCCTTTATAAATGAACATATAACTTTTGTATATATGCATACATGGAAAGATATGTGTGTTTTAGATTTATTAGTGTTAGCTTGTAAATTAGCAAGCTAACGTTAGCTTTGTCTGTTGTAGCTAGCTACGTAACAGCAGTTACTGGGTGTGAGTATTTAGTTTATTTTTGTTTGAACTTGCCGGTCCAACCGGCTTCTGATGTTTGTGGTTTTAGTTAGCAACTTAAAAGTATTTGAAAATCTACTCATACGCATAATATTTTCTCAGTGGCTTCCTCCTTCAACTGGTTGCTCAGTATTTCCATTTGTGACGGGAACTTTCCAGCATATTAGTCCAGCTGTGCGTTATCTTCCTGTGAAACACACCTGTGCACTCATTAGCAGCATGACTCAGTGCTCAGAGCATGTGACCCGCTGTAAACTTTTTACAGAATTGGACACACTCCTCAGAGCATGACGCTCATGTCAGCACTTTTTCACTGTCACAACACTTTTTTTGTGGGTCAAAAGTGGTATTTAACCAGTTTATATATGTGTGATTCAGACAGGTCAGTGAGAAAATTAGACTTGTCAATGTGCCAGTTGTCATAGTTCCAGTTCCACATTAGTGGTTTCCACATTAGTTTTGATCTGACTTTCGTTGTGTATACAGTAGTATTCTGTCTGTATGAATCTGTTGGTTTTTCCCGGCACAGGAACTTACTGCCAGCAGAGGGAAGTGGAGGCCATCACTGAGGGGGTGGAGGAAGACGAGGGCTGCTGTTGCTGCGAGCCGGGCCACCTCCCTCACATCCTGTCCTTTAATGCTGCCTTTGGACAGCGCTGGCTGGCCTGGGAGGTGCTGGTCACCAAATACGTGCTGGAGGGCTACAGCATCACTGATAACAGCGCCGCCTCCATGCTGCAGGTGTTCGATCTACGACGCATCCTGACCACCTACTATGTCAAGGTTAGTGGGATGTAGCTGTGAAAAAAGAAGGTGTCACTATTGTATTATTTATATATGATCTAAATGCATCATCCCTTCCTCCTCTCAGGGTATCATCTACTATGTGATCGCTTCCACCAAGCTGGAGGAGTGGCTGGCTAATGAGACCATGAAAGACGGCCTGCGGGGATGCGGAGAGAGGAACTACGTCGACCTGGATCCCACCTTCAATCCCAACATCGACGAGGACTATGATCATCGACTCGCAGGCATCTCCAGGGACAGTTTCTGTGGAGTCTACCTGGGCTGGATCCAGTACTGCAACTCTCGGAGGGCCACGGTAATAATGGATTCTTCGTCCCCGAGTCACAATGGGAACTAAAACAGACAACACTCAGTTGTTGCAGTTTTGATTTTAATCAAGTGCTTCAATGAAGAGTTTCCACCCATACTAAACATAATTGTTCATAATACTGATTTTAATGTCCTGTGTAGTTTAGCACCAGTTGGGATTATGTTTTTCATGAATCTTCCTTGTCTCCACTTTGTTTGTAGCCACTTGACAGCGAGAAAGACTCTGCTCTGGTGCTGCTCTGCTTCGGCCTGTGTGTGCTGGGGAGGAGGGCTCTGGGAACAGCTGCCCATCATATGTCCAGGTTATTTAGTAATCCTCATTATAATAAGTTAACCTTTGATAACGCTTTAAGTGCCGAGACAGAGTTCACTTATGTAGGCCAGACAGTGTAACACATGTAATGGAACAACCAGAATTATCTGGGACGTTCATGTCTTTGATGTTTCCTCTGTAACTTTTAAAAGCATAAAGAAACATAGTTTATCAGATAAGTAATATGATGTAATGGCTGTGCTCTGGATAAATGTATTTGTAAACCTTATGAGTGAGAACAAAACTATATGTTCTCGATATCTTTCCATCACAGCAATCTGGAGTCTTTCCTGTACGGACTTCATGCATTATTTAAGGGAGATTTCCGCATCTCTTCCGTGCGGGACGAGTGGATCTTTGCAGACATGGAACTCCTCAGGAAAGTTGTGGTGCCTGGAATCCGAATGTCTCTCAAATTACACCAGGTGAGACGCTGCAGGTGTCCTGTTGTCGATACCCCATATCCTTGACCTCATTCTCGGTGTCAAATGTGATCTGTAACACATTGTTGCACTTGATGTTTTAGGACCACTTCACGTCCCCAGATGAGTACGACGAGCCGGCGGTTCTTTTTGAGGCCATCTCCTCTCACCAGCAGAACCTGGTCATCGCTCACGAGGGTGACCCAGCCTGGAGGAGCGCTGTGCTGTCCAACTCGCCGTCGCTGCTCGCCCTGCGCCACGTCCTCGACGAGGGAACCAACGAGTACAAAATCATTATGCTAAATCGACGATACCTCAGCTTCCGTGTCATCAAGGTGAGAACTGCAGCAGATGAAGAATTAGCCCTTGATTATTGCTGACACAGTTACTTATGAGACCGTAACCTCTTGTGCTGCAGGTGAATAAAGAATGTGTCCGAGGCCTTTGGGCAGGGCAGCAGCAGGAGTTGGTGTTCCTGAGAAACAGAAACCCAGAGCGGGGGAGCATTCAGAACGCCAAGCAGGCTCTGCGAAACATGATCAATTCCTCTTGTGACCAGCCCATCGGATATCCCATCTATGTATCGCCGCTGACCACCTCCTACTGCAACTCGCACCCCCAGCTCGGACACATCCTCGGAGGTCCCATCAGCATCGGGAACATCCGAAACTTTGTTGTCAGCACCTGGCACAGGTCTGTTGATGCTCTCAAAAACACAAACTAAGTGGTTGATGTTGTTAAATAACATTTTCACACCAGAGCCGATTTGTGATCTGTTGATGTTTTCTTTTTCTTTCTCTGGGTTTTTTAATCTGACTGTAGTTTATCAATGGATGATATTCAAATGATCTTTTTTTAGGTTACGGAAAGGCTGTGGTGCTGGCTGTAACAGTGGCGGGAACATCGAGGATTCCGACGCAGGGGGGATGTCCTGTGGCAGTGGGAATGGGACGGGGGGTGACTCTCAGCAGAGCTCAGTGTCGCAGGGTGGCACCTCCGGACCCGCCCCCTCTCATACGTACCAGCCGCACACACTGGGTGAGAACTAGCGAACCTGACAACCACTAATATTATGAATACTATGACGAATTGACGAATTCATATTTTTGAGTTCGGTTTTGAATTTCACTGGAGCTGCCTTTTAAAAAAAGAATTTACATATACAGTAGTTATTTTAGTTTTTGATATGCACTTGGATGTGTAGTTCAGAAGATGAAGGTATAATAGGCAGGGAGGGTCTAATGAAGGGCTCTATTGAGTTGCATTATGGGATATGTAGGATTCAGTGTTTTTGGAGCTTGACCCATACTAGTGACTGAAATCCAGGATATCTCGTCCACCTTACCATTTACAAAATCTGTCTCTCGTAAGTCCCCACCTTTTATGAGCTTGCAACACTAAATCACCGGAGTTCTCCTTTAATTATGGTCTGCGTCTGACTTCACCACCCTGTGTCCAGGCACCAGTCAAAGTTCCCAGTCTGTCCAGTCGGGTTTGGTACGCCACTCTCCTGCTCGAGCCTCTGTTGCCAGCCAGTCATCCTCCTACCGCTACAGCAGCAGCCGTCACTCCTCCCTGCGCACCTCCACCACAGGCCTGGAGCCCTGCCGACGTTCCTCCACCAGCCAGCTGTCTCTGCGCACGCTCCCCACCTCCCTGCAGCTCCGGCTGGGCTCCACCTCTGACCCCGCCGGCCCCTCCGCCTCCCTCTCCAGCCACAGCATCCCTCCCTGCAAACGCCACACGCTGGTGGGCCTCCTGGGCAACGACGGCATGTGCAGCACCGTGACCGATCCCCTCAGCCAGCATCATCACCATCATCACTACCCGCAACAACACAACCCCATGATCTCCACCGTGCGCAGAGATGACATATCCTACAGAGTGCAGGTTGGTAGACATTATGTACAAACAAGCAGGAAATAAATCATGTCCACAGAACAGACAGTTAGCGAGTGAAATTTAAAAGCAGACTTTCAGTTTCACACATTCATCTACATCAACAAACAGGAAACTGTGCCAGAGAGCTTTTAGTGTTTATTCTCTATATTTTGGAGATAAATATATGGGGGGGGGGGGGATGTTATGCATCTTGGTGGTCAAGATGTTATGCATCTTGACCACCAGGCTACCAGGACACCCTAAAACAAAGTTTTAAAAGACATCAAGGCTAATGTTTGAAGCATCTGCACTTGTTTCCATGCCTCTGAATTTGATGTTTTTAAAAAAAATGGATTTGCATGTCAGTCATCTCTTTGACTGACGACCCTTGGTCCTGCTGTGACGTAAATGTAATTCTTCCGTGGTGTCGCTCAGGTTGCGGACGTCGGTCAGGTGCTGGAGAACATCAACTTATCGAAGCGGAAGGAGCTGCAGTGGCCTGACGAGACGATGAGACTGAGGGCAGGACGGACCTGCTGGAGGGACTGGAGCCCTTTAGAGGGCATGGAAGGACATGTAAGTCTTCATCAGCAGCCTTATAATGCAAGTTAGATTTAAGAACAAGCAAATATTGCCATGTTTTGTCACATCCTGTCAGCTCACACTGTCAAACACACTCTCTGACCTCTTATGCAATGACTGTGATTTTGCTATGATTATCATGTTTGTACTTGTGTCCTATTTTTTGGCGTGTGACGCCCTCTGTGACCTACTTGCTCTGTAATAAACGCCTCATGAATTTGATTGGATTCTTCCTCTCACAAAGCCGCCTCCTCTGTTGCCCTCTGCAGGTGATTCACCGGTGGGTGCCTTGTAGCCGAGACCCAGCCAATCGCTCCCATATCGACAAGACCATCCTGCTGGTACAGGTGGAAGATAAGCTAGTGCCCATTATTGAGACTGGGGTCATTGAGTTGGGTGCAGAGGTTTGAGACAAGCAAGCACACGCATCACACAAACACACACACGCTTGTGTGTGAAGACGAAGCCAGACCTCCCTGGCTTTCAGCAGGACGCAGGAGCCTGCAGACAAACAGGAAATGGGAGCTCTCCCCCCTCCCCCGTTCCTTATCGCTGAGGGGGAAAGGAAGCCAGGGAAAAGTGCAAGCCGAGGCAGAGCATACGTTCATCCAACATCCTTTACTGCATCGACATACATTAATAATATCTGCCTTGCGTCTCAGAAATGCTGCATGACAGTAAACAACCCTTAAGTTAAGTTAGTTCTTGCTACTGGTAATTAATTTCTATGCATTTCATCGACTATTTTGTTGGCAATTCTGACAGTGCTGAGTGTAAAGAGCGTGTGGAGATTTTTTTGTGTTCTGTTTTGTCTTTAAGTAATTTGCCAAAATAAGCCTGGTATTAAATATCTGCCATGGTTTCACACATGTGAAAGCTGTTTTCTTGTTTTTTCGCTGCCAAGACTACAGAGAAAGTTGTGGTGCACAACAGATTGAAGTCAGAGACTTGATGTTGATGCGCTCAACAAACTCCTCTGTTTTTTTTTTGTTGTCATTCCATTTGGATTAGTTCGAAATTTGCAAGATTACTTTGCGCAAACAAAAACTTGCACTATAATTTTTGTTTTTTAATTTACAGTGATGCACTACACTCTTTAGATACTGTCACGTTTTTATTTATTACAGACTCTGAATGGCCATGGTTACCGATGCCTTGGGAATGAAAAAAATGCAATCATCATTCTGTTTTCAGCCATTTTTATTTTACTATTTTATGTTTGATAAACTTGAAAATAACTTTTTACTGTATATGATTATATATCTATATAAATATATATATATTTACTCAAATATATATATATATAATGTCAATGTATAAAAGATTTTCTTTTCAATATTTAT
Source organism: Cebidichthys violaceus (assembly GCF_023349555.1). Classification (NCBI taxonomy): domain Eukaryota; kingdom Metazoa; phylum Chordata; class Actinopteri; order Perciformes; family Stichaeidae; genus Cebidichthys; species Cebidichthys violaceus. Next base: position 2,206,000 of record NW_027176461.1, read on the forward strand.
TACTGTGAACATGGTATTTACACTTTGTTACATCTTTTTTTTCATTTTGAGACAAAGGTTAATGTATTAAGGACCATTGGTTGAAAACAAGATGCCGAATTTTTGATGGACTGTTTCACTATTTAACTTGATTCTTTTCTATATGGAGAAATAAAAGTTTGATTTATTGCTGACATCTTTAATGCGCCTCTTCTGATTGTTAATGTGTAATTTTTATTGAATTTTCCAAATCTTTTTTTTGGAGTCTTAACTCACTAAATGAAAGCATACACACCAGTGCACATGTAGTACCCTGTTAATATTTAGTAAATATACAAAATGTTACAGGAAAGACCAAGTTTAAAGGTGCTAAATCTGAAATGTAAAGCATTAATATAGCAGACAACAACTATTTGCTAAATAAAAATATAATAGAGTAATGTCTACCTGAGCAGAGAATGAAATCACTCTCCCTTTGTGTTTTGTTTATGTAGCCGGTCCGGCTGCACGTGCATGTGAGTGCATGTGAGTCCCTTTTTGTGTGCCCTACTAGCTAGCTTTTCGCCACCGCTCTGCACTGCACTCAAAGGGCAACTACAGCTGATAATACCGGCCCGGCGGTGTCATGGAAGCGTAACGTAGACCCTCCGTTTCCTCCTCAGGTCAACGCTGTTAACTCTGTCAACATTGTTGCTGTTGTTTGCACCGTTTGTGCTGTTAGCACCTTCAGCTGCTAGCCACCGGCTCAGCCATCGGAGGCAATCCCTCTATCATAGCTCAGAATTTGTAATTCAGCACCTTTTAAAATGAAACTTGTGATTGTGGTTTGGGATTTTATAGGTTACTTGCTGTAAAAGGTTATGGCAGAGTGAATCATATGACATGTCCTAACTATGCCTGCTTAAACAGGTTCGAAAGAATTGTGTAACATGTTGCAAAATGTGTGTCACATGCTGTGCGTGCGAATAATCTTTAGGAAAAAGGAGATTCATACACAGTATGTACTCTAGTCCTATCTGTAAGCTATTAAATAAATGTAGTGGAAGTATAAAGTAGCAAAAAATAAAAATACTCAAGAACAAGTAACTCAAAGTTGTACTTTAGTAAATGTACTTACATACCATACTGCATCAGATGTTAGTAAGGGCAAAAGACATTGGTTTATTTCATAAGTAAACTGTTTAAAGAATAGATTGGTTTTGTCTAAAAATTATAATCCACAGGAATCTAGTGAATCTATTGGTTTACTTGAACCAGGAAACAGAGCAACTCATACATGTTTAGTTGCTATTCAACCACATGACTGTTTACAGTGACGCCCCGCCCCCCGAGCCCTCTGATTGGCTGCTGCGCGAGAATTCCTATCAACTGTTTTTTCCCGACGTCATATATAAATGTCCCACTGACTCCTGCTGAGGACTTTCACCATAGTTCCTTGGCTGCTTTCTCCTTCGCACACTACAACAAAGGAAAGGTAAACATGTCTTTCTCCGCTTGTAATTTACCAGTGGATTAGTTCGGCGAATTATAATATTATTATTATATAATAGCTAGAACAGCTCCTTTTAAAAATGCCGGTTTTTTTAGCTTGTTGTGCTACCAGCTAAGTTAGCTATGTTCCGAGAATAGATCACGTGACATCCAAGCAATCAGGTGGCGTGTTTGTGTTATTTTGTGCTTACCTTTCGTTGTTTTGTTGCCACTTAACGGTCCAAAACAAACCGCTTTATTCGAACAGTGAATTTAACATTTGAGATATTAGAATCATCCCTGTTATTCACTTGGGGACTTCCACAGAAACCGACGACATGTCGAACCAGGTTCTCTTCGCCCTGCTCGGCCTGAGCCTCGGGCTGGTAAACGCGTTCCCCTCCCAGGACCCAGACGGGGGCAAGAACTGGGTGGTTATCGTAGCTGGCTCCAATGGCTGGTACAACTATAGGCACCAGGTGAGAGAGTGAAACTGCTCCCACGATGTCAATGGCTGAAGTGCAAACTGTGCATGATTTGACATTGCTATTTTTTTTATCATTGGTTCTTGATAAGATCAACTTTCCTCTTAGATACTCCCAGAGTTTTTCCAGAAACTGACTTCTCCATATTGCTCTTTCTCGCTCTCAGGCTGATGCTTGCCATGCCTACCAGATCGTGCACAAGAACGGCATCCCGGATGAGCAGATTGTGGTCATGATGTACGACGACCTGGCAGAAAATGAGGAGTGAGTTGACATTTTTGGTTTCTTTGCAGCAGCAGATCTTTGTAATAAAGAGACTTCTTCTTTCCCCGAAGTGTTCAAATCCCCCATTGTATCGTAGTTCTGTTATTTGTTGACCTTCATTCGTCCCTGTTTGAAAGTTAGACTGTGCAAAGAAACGTCAGCCTCAGATACTATACTGTTTACCGTTCCTAAATGTGATACAGCGCACATACAACATTCATGTTTATGTATGCTGTGGTGCATGTTTCAGTTTAAAGTCCAATTACAGGATTTTCATCTCCCACTTTTCCATCAACATATTACTGTATATAACTGTTAAAGAGTCCCACACTGTATTAGATAGTGTAAGTTGAGGTGTTGTATAGAGCTAAGCATTAAAGGTGATGAATAATGATGTCAGCTATGTAGATTTAATTTAACGTCTGCTCAGCTTCATGAGCTACATGATCCAAATACTGCAGGTCCTGGTTCAAAACTATTCTGCGTATAGGCTTAAATTAGTGACATGAAGTGACCGTTTAGTCGGGAGAAAGGGCCTCCTGAACTTGATTAGGTGCTAGAGAGAAGAGGTCTCACTCTGTCGGAGCTGTTGGAACAACAGAAACATTACGATTGTGCAGAAATATAACAGAGTGGAGGTTTGAAGCCGTAGCTGTAAGCCACACAATAATCGCACGCTCGTGTTGACATTTCTCGTGTCTCTGTGGCATGTCGGCCCGGTGTGGTTCATCGTCAATCGTCAAGAGCAGCAGCAGCAGCAGCAGCACTAACAGGCTAAAGAGGTCCACTGAGAGGAGTCACAAGGAACTAATTTTAGGGCTCCTCTCAGTGGATTGGAGTTAAATTACTGCCATGGTGACTGGGTAAAGGAGCAGTAGTGAAAGCAGACCCGTCAGTTTTAGTCAGAAATAGGATCACCGTTACACAATGTGACATGCAGCAGTGTTAGACGGCAATGATTGTCCACTGGCTCAGGAGCAATGTTAACACCTTTCTTGTGTTGTAAAAAGTTGCTGGAATGTATGAAAAAGGTAGTTCTACATCTAGACCACGGTTTAAGAAGGGGAACAACGTAAGCTCTGCATGTTAACTATCTCAAATGGTTAAATCGAGCTGCAACTAAAAATATCTGTATCAATGTTATTTCTTTATTTTCTGTCCTAGCTGTTTGTACAGTACTAACATCTTACATGTGTGTGTGCAGAGAAGTTGCAGATAATGGATTATTTCCACTGCATGTTAATTTAATAGTAATAACCAATGAAAGCGGAGGAATATTGCTATTCAGCTATTATTAGCTGTCTGCACACTTTAACGTTGTCCCATGAGTCCTTGCGTGAAACTCTCCTGTCATAATGTAGTCGGGTTGTAGAGAGAAATCTTACGACCTTTATTGTTTGATATCCGTATCGTGCTGTTGCATGGCTTACAGGATTATCACGTATTGGATTTGTGGTTAATAACTAACAGATATTCAAAGCGATGCAGGAAAGAACGCAGCTCGCATGGTAACTCATACAGACTGCAGGAATCAATGGCCACGGTGCATTTTCTCACACAATAGAGCCGCTGTTGTTGTTTACAGTTGCAGAAAGGGATTCTGCAGTGACTGGGGGAAAACCTGAAGTGCTGTAGTTTTCACCAGATTCTGACATAATACCAAGGCAGCAGATGAATGATTCACCGATCAAGTGACAACGTGTTTTTTCAGCCGTCTTGTTTTCACTTCCTTCACCTTATCTGACTCATATTTTCTGTGCCCAGGAACCCCACCCCTGGGATAGTGATCAACAGGCCGAACGGCACAGATGTGTACAAAGGAGTTCCTAAAGACTACACTGGAAACGTGAGTGCTGCAGTGCAAATAATTGGACAAATCAAAGCTCTTTTAAATACATGTTTCGCTGTTCGAACAGAGTTGTTTGGAGAGACTTTGTGATTTGTGACGGGGTGTTCTCCTGCAGGATGTGACTCCACAAAACTTCCTGGCAGTGCTGAAGGGAGACTCCTCTAACATCAAAGGTGGCTCTGGAAAAGTTCTGAAGAGGTGAAGTGATGGAATGAAACCAGTAGAGGTGTAGTGAGGTCAGAGCAGCACAAAACCTGCTTCATCAAGATACCTTTTCTAACTTTGCTCCGTTTGTTTTGGCAGCGGCCCCAACGACCACGTGTTTGTGTACTTTACCGACCACGGGGCGCCTGGTATTCTGGCCTTTCCCAATGATGACGTGAGCACTTTTTTGGCTTCCTGCTCTTGCTAATGTTCACTCCTGAGCTTACTGCACCAAACCAAAATGTTGTTGAGCTTGTTTCGTTGGATAGTTATCTCTTCGTTTTGTTTGCTTATGACCGTATGGAGGCATGAATTTAACCTCTGATCACTGTTGTAAACGATGACAGATAGCACTGATCAACAGCAGCATAGCCTTTTAAACTTTATGAGTATGGTTTTAAAATGTTTTTGTACTTGTAAGATACCAAGTACATCTCTGATACAAGTATTATACCTTTTTCTCAACACCATTCTTTCAGAAACGTAAACATGGTTTTCTACAAATTTTCTATTTTATGTCAATAAACTTCTGATCAACGACAAAAAAAATCAAGACAACAAATCAGAATGTGGACAAGTTTAGTTTACCAATGCTGTTTTCTCTCTCTCTCTCTCTCTCTCTCTCTGTAGCTCAATGTGGACGATCTCCAAAGCACCATTAAATACATGCACGAAAATAAGAAATACAAAAAGGTATGCAGCAACATTCTGTTGTTTTTGTTTTTTTGTATGTGAACGATTTTGAATGAAAATTGTAATTGCATTGTTTTTGACTGACATTGCAATTACGATGTGTTTTGGGATATTAGAAGGAATGATCATTTTTACATCCGTATTCTCATTTTCAATGAAAAACATATTAAACTGATTGGGGTGTGACTTTTGCGTGGTTTCGCAAAACAAACAAAGATGTTTTCTAAACCTGTAGGTTATGATGTGTGGGCCCGGACATCTCTGCAGCACCACAATATTTAATTTAAAATGGTAGTTTCACAAATATTGCACCAATATGGCAGTAGGCCGTATTGAGATTTTGATAAAAGCCCTCGTGTTAACATGCCCTACAGTGTCTAGGTCCGTGATAAAAGGTGCATCAGGTGATTGTGTATCAGAGCTGTGAGAGCAGATCATATGACTGGTTTTTGTCCCCACACACATTCACAGATGGTGTTCTACATCGAGGCATGTGAGTCCGGCTCAATGATGGAACACCTGCCTGTTGACATTGACGGTTGGTTGAACTTTACCTCTTTAGAATCACTTTCCAGTAAAACCAAGAGATAATGAAGCGGCAGTGATCAATAGGAAGCGTCAATCGATGAGCTACTTAAATCCTCAACAACAGAACACTTGACTTTTCCTCGTGACCATTTAACGTTATCTACATTTGCTGAACTTAACAAAAACTAAAACCGCCAACAATCAACAGTAAAAGCTCATGTGATTTCTTGTTTTCAGCTTTCATCTCTTTTTTAAATGTTCATTCTTCATCATGTCTGAGGTAAGCTGAGGTCAGCACTGCGGTCTGGTTTGAGGACTTCACTTCAGTTTTTGACTCCTAGTCCTTTGTGGTTTCAGACAGTGGAGTCAGCATTATTGCCTGTGGTAGTTTGTCATGTGCTTGGCCTCATGTGATGAACATTAAGACATGAATCAAGCTTCTGGTTTTATTGTTTCCAGCCAAAGTTATTACATCCCCTTTTTTTTTAAACCACACTTACTCCAAATGTTTCATTTCTGAAGCATATTCATTCTTTAACTTGCATTTCCCTCTGAGTGAGTTCACAAACTGTCCTCCAGTTTCAGCAGGCATGTGAGTCATGTTTAGGTCTCTACAAACTACTACACAGCATAACATGAGTTTATCTCTTTATTTCATTTTTTTAGTGTACGCCACCACAGCCTCCAACTCACATGAGTCCTCATACGCCTGCTACTATGACGAGAAGAGGGACACGTACCTGGGAGACTGGTACAGCGTCAACTGGATGGAGGACTCCGATGTGGTGGGTGATGTGTCCCCCTGTTTTATGTCATGCAAATTATTACGATCTGGTTTAGATTATGAAAATTGAGGTGAAAAATCGTGCGTACACCGCTAACGTCTGTGATGAATACGGCTTCACTATAAAAGCTACTTTGTTTTCCGCCAGTCGCATGCTTTTTAATGTTAGCGAGCAGCAGAGGAAACTGTTTGGTTGTTTAGTCGTAACTTATACAGCTTTGATACAAAGTTAGGAGAGTCAAAGTAAACAGTGAGGCTAATGTCAATTAGATCAAATTACAAAGAGTAATGGTGAATACACGCCTGGTTTCCTGTGAATCCCTTGAGCATGTGAAGGTAATTTCAATCCTCCGATACATAAACTATCAAAAACATGGTTTTATTCCATGAAAATCTTACAGATGTTAACTTTCACACATGACTGACATTTCATCTGCTTTCAGCTCTTACTTTTCAGGTGTTAGTTCAACTACCTTTAGTGCTCACATACGAACTGACATAAAACTAAATATTCAAATGCCTTCAGCAATAACAGTTCAGCTGCTTTTCGGCTCCTAACACTTCAATAATTTGCATCATTGCATTATCAAAAGTAAGCAAGCAAAAGTTTTGCTTATTCTCGTTAATTATTAATTCCTACATTTTTAATTGTAAGTTTACAACTTTGTTGTCGACTTATATTAAAGGGTACAATAGAAACTCAGACTCTATAAAGTTAATTCACGGGTTATTTACTTACTGTTCCAAACACCTGGTCTTAACGGGACAGGAACAGGAAAAGGAAGTGGTGAACGTAGCTGCCGTTTCCAACAGCAGCTACAGTAGAGTAGATATATATATATATATATATATATATATATATATATATATATATATATATATATATATATAAGCATCCCAAAACAGAAAGTAAAAAAATAAAACAATCAAGTAACAACCACTCTGTTTAGTTTGTGATTTTCTGAAAAATGTATATATTTTTACAGAATACTTTGTCTTTGGGAATATTCTGTTGCTTATTTTATGAAAACCTGTTAATGGTAATAATGTTTTTGTCACATTGTGCTTCCAGGAGGACCTGAAAAAGGAAACTTTGGTGAAGCAGTTCAAGATCGTAAAGAGCCACACAAACACCAGCCACGTCCAGCAGTTTGGAAACAAGGTGAGAGAAGGATGCGATGACTGAACATGTCGACGTAGCTATGATTCTATGCCTCTTGCTGTGGGGTTTCCTGCTCATATTTTGATACTTATTTTAAAATGTCTTACTCTCTATACAGACAATGGCCCACATGAAGGTCATAGCGTTTCAGGGTAACGCCAAGGCCAGCGACCAAACCGCTCCTCCGATGACCCTGCAGCCAGTTAAGAATCTGGATCTGACCCCGAGCCCTGACGTTCCTCTGGCCATCCTCAAGAGGAAGATGATGGCCTCCAATGACATCAGAGTTGCAAGAGGGCTGCTGATGGAGATCAACTCCCACCTCAAGGTGAAGATTGACACAGCCCTGTGGTGTTTCTGCTGTCGCAGCATGTCACGTGTTTCAGGGCCTCTGTGGAGGACTGTTCATGTCATGTAAATCTCATCTGTGTGTGTGTGTGTGTGTGTGTGTGTGTGTGTGTGTGTGTGTGTGTGTGTGTGTGTGTGTGTGTGTGTGTTCAGGTCAGGGAGATGCTGGCTGAGACTATGCGCCGGGTGGTTGAGAGGGTGACCGGTAACAAGCTCAAGGCCGACGAGGTTCTCAACGAGCGAGCCGAACTCTCCCAGCATCAGTGCTACAAGGCTGCAGTCAACCACTACAAGCACAACTGCTTCAACTGGCACAGAACTGAGGTAAAGCTGCACAGAAGGGTTCTTTCTGCTCATTTAATTAAACTAGATCCCCATCCACATTGAGAAAGTGTTTGCGGTTAGCGTAAAGGTTGATTGGTAGGGGTATTTTAATTCTTTTTTTATATCCTACCCGTTCGCCTACAGCTAATACTTGTGAATAAGAAACTCTGGGTCGTAACTTTATTACAAAATTTTCCCGTGCACATTCATACAGCTGTATGTGTTTATTCAGAAAAAGGTTTCCTTTCCCTTTTCTCTGGAACTGTTTGACATTTGGAGTGCCACAAATACGATGGGGGGGGGGGAATAAACTTTGGTCATTTACATTTCATTATCACCGACTGTGGGGACGTGTCTTTGACACGTGTGATGTCCTCTTGTGTTTCAGTATGAATACGCTCTGAGACATCTGTACGCTCTGGTGAACCTGTGTGAGAGAGGATACTCTGCAGACCGGTAAGCTCCACTTCCCACTGAACAAACCACTTTATCAACCTGCCTGGGTTGGGTAAGAAGTAATGTGATAGTGGTTTAATCTGTATAAAACTACATAGAATTCTAAGGCGCAAAGGTTATAAACTTAGTTATTTGTCCTTAATATGTGAATATTTGAGACTGAAACCCATTTTGTTGTTGGTCTGCAGCATCCAGCTCGCCATGGACTCAGCGTGTCCTTAGAGCAAGTAGAAGGGGTTTCTACAAATCCATGAAAGTCTCCCATCAAACTGCTTCTTCCATGTGGGATGACCCGGAAAGACGGAGCTTCTCTTTGCACTGCTAAAGAATCAACCTGTCGTGGAGTTGACGTTATTGTTTTATCAACACACTAACACTTTTCTTTTTTTACTTGTGATGTTTTTTGGATTTTACTGAGAACTTTTAGACTTGTTTTTATGATGAGTTTGCACTAT